>NC_140949.1:49535145-50251395 GCF_014529385.1 Adiantum capillus-veneris | reverse complement strand
GTGAGAGAATAAACGGGAACAAGGGTTAGGATATAGACATGTTCTTATAAATCTATCTCAACACGGGGCGAATGATAAAGGGGCCCAAATGAGAGATGGTCTGTCAAAAGAGCAAGGCTAACCAATGGAGCTTAAAGACCTTAGGGTTAGCTTTATTGAAGACCTCCAATAGTTAGTGTTAAAAGTCCTTTGATCTTAGGTAAGCTAGGGCTGAGGTGGGGACCCGGCCCAAGCTTAAGGTGCTTGAGGTGCTTGTCGTCCTTGCTGACTAAGGTGCTTGTCGTGCTTGCCGACTAGGGAGCTTGAGGTGTTTGTGGGAACACCACCCAAGCTTGAGGTGCTTTGTCATGCTTGCGGACTAAGGTGCTTGAGGTAAGGTGTGCAAAAGCCAAGCACTATCCCTACAAGGAGGGGGTGAGCCCTACAAGAGGGGGCTAGAGAGAGAACACACACACCCTCACACAAGGCAAGCTCGGTACAAAGAAAGCAAAAGGGATACTTGTCAAGCTCCTCATCATATTGCGCTCATGGTGTGCCTAAAGCCTTGGCCACCCAAGGGGTCCAATGATAAATAAGTAGATTTAATTAATTGTTTTTGCATTTATCAAGTCCTCTCTCTCAAAGGGGAAAGGGGGACACTTGTCCCAAGACTACCCTTGTTGCTTGTGATGCCTCCTACTTGTGATTGGCTAGGCCTAGAGGGGTCCAATGAGCTTCAAGCATGAGCTACAAGGGGGGGTTGACCAAGGAAGCTAGGGGCATGCATGGGGGGTATACTCTCCCACACACGCACGCACGCACACACACACACACCCTCATTGTTTATTGTGCAAAGTGCAAGATCTCCCTCTCCTTCTCCAAGCAAGTAGAGAGGTTGAGAGCCTACATCAACACTCTTGGCTATGGAATGCAAATCCAACCAAGAGCCATGCTTCGATGCTTAATCTTGCCATCTTCATTACTATGCTATTAAGTATGCTAGGAAGAAGAGTGATGATAAGTGAGGAACTAATTCTTTCTCTTATGAAATGTTTCTTCTTCCTCTTCCCTACCCTCATTCCTTGCTAGCTCTCTCCACCTTCGAAGGTGTTTGAGGTCTTGGGACTGCGGCTTGGGATAGTTAATGCTTTCCACAAAGTTTATGTTATGCTCGTGATGCATGAAGATTTCCATCTTCATTGCATCACCTAGGTCACAAGGAACACAAAGATTGTATTGTAACAAGTTTCTCTTGATGGGAGAAACTATAATACAAATGCCTATTGGAGGGGGACTGGCTCCACATAAATCCGGCCCTCCGCTATGGTCATGTTCTCTAAACTGTTGAAGACAAATGTGTACAAGGCATAGAAAGTGACATGTATCTTAATGATACACAAAACTATCATAAAAATATGTATATTATCTTAAATAATTATTTTTAGGAGTATTCTTCACACTAATAGGAAGGTGCTTATAATTTGAGAGTGAAAGAGAAAGTAAGAGAATCATGATTCTTGCAATGTTCTTATTATTGAATCCTAACATCTTTCATAACTTGAGCACCGTGGATAGGTTAAAGCATTCGCAAAGAAAATCATACAATTGGCAAGTTGTGTAGGCCAAAGCATTGGCAAAGAAATGAAGGAGACCTCCTTAGAAATCAAAAGTGTGGCAATCTTGTGATTGCCCTCGTAGCCCTTGCCGCATCAACATGCACCATAATTACACGGAATTTTCATATCTCTCTCTCTCTCTCTCTCTCTCTCTCTCTCTCTCTCTCTCTCTCTCTCTCTCTCTCTCTCTCTCTCTCTCTCTCTCTCTCTCTCTCTCTCTCTCGTCCATGGCTATTGCAACAACCCTTCTCATGCATGCATGGTTCACACACAAGCTCGTGCTTCCATCTCATGCACCCCCAGTCTTGGTGTGCTCGTTCTGGGGATACAGACCACTACGCAGTGGGCTTTGCATCACGATGATGCTTCACCATCATAACTACCATGAACGTGATCGTAGGAAAAGTGTTCACAAATTTTAACGATTGCTCACTGTCCCTATTGGCACATGTAACTACAACAACCAACATTGCCCCCTAGCCATCCCCGTAGCTGGTGGATTGTGAATGCGGGTTCTCCACCTATAATATGACAGTTCTTCAAATGTTTTCATTCAAAATGCTCCTAAATTGGATGACACTCACCTGGAGAATCAAGCTAAAGGTACCGTTGCTACTTTCAAGGCTGCCTCTAGCCATCCATACCGACCTGGATGGCTACAGACCATGCTAAAACTATACAAACATTGGACTTGGCCCAATTTGATAGAAATTAGAATACTTTCTCATACTAAAATACTAAATCTAGTGCAAGACATAGGACCTGAGATGCAAACAGAGGACCCCTCAAGCATTGTCTCTAGCCATCCCCACTGGTGTGAATGGCTACATGCAATGGTAGAGCTACACAAGCATAGGACTTGGCCCAATTCGATAGAAATCAGAATATTTTCTCATACTATAATAATAAATCTAGAACGAGAGAAAACCTAAGATTCAAACACTCGCAGGCTCAAAACAAGTACATAACTTGGTAACCTTATATGGGTCAAGGTTTATAAAGAGCTCTTTCAATTTGTCTCATAAAGACTCAAAGTTTCCTGAAGCCATACACATTTTGGTGTTTTCTGTTTTACTATGTTTTTCGTTGCATTCATTTTGCATAGAGAGCTATATCGGAAGTGGATCAAAAGTTAGCTTCTTAAGTTCCTTATTCATCCTTTTTGTATAGACAGGCATGATTTTTGTTGTTTAGCATAATGTTGGCAGATACGCCACGACGGACATCAGCACAACGAGAACTCACCTAACAAGATTTGTCAGCTAAGGACAAAGCTCGACCCGCAGGCACGTGGAAGCAAGCATAGGGTGTCAACCTACACTCGACCGACTATTGACTACTTCCTACAGAGGTTTCTACCCAATGTCTAAGCTACAGCCTTCAAGAGTACACAAGAGGAGATTTCCTACAACGCTTTCAAGAGCCAAATACCCATCAAACGTTCTCAAAACGCCACAGAACTTGAAGGAAACCCTATTAAGACCAATAGGTCGCTCTCCCTAAGGTCCATGAACCAAAACCCCAACCCTAAACACCCGGTGCAAAATCACGTAGGATATCTGGTCGAAATTTGCATGTCGTCGTTTTCGAAAACTAAAGTGCCTAATGTGTAGCTCTACTCATTGCAAACGCATGGATATGCTGAAATGCAAAAACAGACAATGTATCCTCACCAAATCACCAAATATAGCTCGTGGGTAGATCTCGCGAAGCCGGGGCGTACACCTGCAATGTAGGTGTTGGCGCGTAGCTCTCTTCGGGGGCAACACACTGCACTTCTCCGCACTCGATTCCGACCACCAGCGCGCGTAGCATCAAGATAAAACTCTCACTCTCTCTCGTATACAAAGTACGCTCAACTCACACACACAAAAACTTATAAAAAAGACAAAGGGTTCCTGCATTAAGGTCAAAAGTGGTATAAATACCTTACAATCTCAAACCCTAATGTTCCAATTTAACCATTCACTTAGTCTAAATGTCAAAAATGGGATACAATCTGGAAGCTTCTGTAAGCCCCACTATTTACAAAGGTGAAATAACGGTTTCTTCTCAATTAAGGAATTATTACAAAGGAAATTAATATCCCGCCGGGCAATCATCCTCCGTTGGGTGTGTCCAACCGCTAACACTCCCCCCCTCCTAGTTCATGTCGTCCCCGACATGGCAGTAGAGCTGCTTCTTCAATGGAGGATTTCACACATCTTTAGAAGAGACTCATACCGGGCATGCTGAGCCAGTAATGTAGGGCCGAATATTTCTGTATCGATGGTGAAGAAACCGGTGTAGAAGGCTTATTCAAAGGCTGGTACGAGAGCAAAAACATTATGCGCTGATAGAGGGCATGTATCACCTCATGGGAAGGCTGAGCAGACAGATCATATGCACATCTATATGTGTCTTGGAAGAAGAATATGTTGTTTGTTGCCTGTCCAGGTTTAAAGATTTCAAAAACTGCTAGAAGGGTTTTACAGATTTTCCTGAGCATGATGTAAGAGAGGTCAGGCGAGCCACTGAACAATTTAATGGCGCCCGTTAGGGTTTTCACCATGTATTGCTCACTCATTCTCTCGCCTGCCTTCAAGCCTGGCAGCTTTGGGTAGTTGAGCCACGTGGGGTGGCTTTTCTTCAGCAGCTCTTGTTCTTTCCAGGTCCGCATCCTAGGTAGAGGGCAAAAGCTAAGGTTGTCTCTGATTCTTTTAGGCGCCTCTACCAGATGAAGTAAATACTGTGGGTATTTAGTTAGCCATGCCTTTCTCCATTTAGGCTAAGAGTCCACAATAAGCTTAACTCCTTCTGGTTTGGAGATATCTTCTTTGTATAGTGGCACTATTGGCTCCTCTTTAATCCGCTTGTTTATTATAGCAGCTTCATACTTGAGAAGAGGATATGGGAGAGAGGGTTGTAGCCATTCATGTCGAACGACATTTGCATCTAACCTCTGGATGGTCATAGACTTTAATACCCTTTGCTCCCACTCCATTGCTTCTTTGGCCGTGTCTTTTATTGCCACTTCTATTGCCTTTTGTAATTTTCTTCTTCTTCTTGTGTCAGATCCTGGGGCTCTTGGGATGGTCCCACAAGGATGTCCTCTTGCATTGTTGTGTCCACTGGATCTGACACATTATCTATGTCAATTCCTTCCATTGCTGCTGGCCCTGTTCTCAAATGTGGCTCTTCAGTCTGCTGTTGGCCTTTCATCTCATCTATCTGCTTTTGAAATGCTTTCTTTTCCTATTCAACTTGATCCCCCATGTTCACTAAGAGGTTGTTCAATTCTACATTGGCTTTTTCAGCCTCTTCTAGCTTCCTCTTGGTGTATTCATTTTCTGTTTGTATCCTCTTTAGATCCTCGTCCATCTTCTTTTTCAAGGCTTCTAGCTCATCTTTCATGGCCTTGTTCTGATCTTCCAGATGGCTTTGCATTACTAGGGAGCCCTCGGCCAGCATCAGTCTTTGTCTCTTCTCTAGTGTCAACTCCTTTTGGAGTTCCTTCATCTGTTCTTCATATATATCATTCTCTGAAGCAGTGCTAGTCGAGGTAGCAGCTCTGACTCTGGCCAGAGATGCCCTTAGCCTCTGGATGGTATGATCTTTCACTTTCATTTGATCTTTTAGCTCTATAACTTCATCCCGGCTTGCCTCATGTTCTAGCTCAGCTTTTTCTTAGCATTCCTCAAAGTTTCCACTTCTTTGGACTCATCAGCAAGCTGGAGTGTCAAGTTGTCCCTTTCCTTCTCCGCATCTGTCAGTGATTTGCTGATTTTCTTGTCCTCCTCCTCTGCTCTTTGAAGCTTTTGGTCTGCTGCCTGACTTTGTCTTTCCATCTCTTGGCATCTTTTTAGTGCCTCTTCTAGATCGTCTTGCAGCTTGGTTTGTTTCTCTGTGTTCTCTTGGTCTTGCTTTTGCAGTGAGTCCACCTCGCCTTTGATTTGAACTTCATTTGCTTTGGGATTATCAATTTCAATCTCAGTGGCCATAGACCTTGCTCTGAGCCCGGTGAGTTTTTGCATCACTTCATCCCAATCATTGATTTGTGGCTGTAAATCCACTGTATCAGTGGCCATTTCCTTCAACTCCACTAACCGAGGGCTCAGCATATATTCTTTGGGTCTAGTGCTCGACAACTCAAAAGCTGCATTAGCTGCCTCTTCTCGAGAGTATCCAGCAGCTAATAGATCCAAAAATATTCTATAGTTTTTTTCTTC
This sequence comes from Adiantum capillus-veneris, assembly GCF_014529385.1. Lineage (NCBI taxonomy): Eukaryota > Viridiplantae > Streptophyta > Polypodiopsida > Polypodiales > Pteridaceae > Adiantum > Adiantum capillus-veneris. Next base: position 50,245,592 of record NC_140949.1, on the reverse strand, counting down.
TGGATCTGGCTTCTCATCTTTTGGCTCAACTTCTACCTTCTGCTCTTCCTCTTTGTTCTTCTGTTCCTTGGAGTCTTGTTGCCCATCAGGTTTGCTCAACTCCTCTTTTTGTTGGGTTTGGGGAGGACTAAGAGGAGGTGGTGACGGTGGAGGGCTAGATTCTCGGCTTGATGGTGGAGTTGGTTGCTTCTTCTTGAAATCCCGATCCACCTTTGTTTTCCTCTCTCTTTCTTGGCCTTCCTGCTCTTCTAGCAGTTGGGCCGTCTCACATCATCAACCTCTTCTTCTGTAAAAGGTATATTTGGTATATTCTCCGTTGTAGCATCTAAGATCTCGAAATTCTTGATATAATCTTCAAACCGATCCCTTTGAATCCTTCGAGATGATCCAGACATAGCCTCCAGTGATGGCTTCCATAACTCGCTCAGATCCCTTTTTAGCGCTCTCTCAGCTCTGAAACTTTCCATTAGACTTTCGAGCCTTGCTGCTTTCTGTGACTTTGTTTCCCTTATCGGCACCTGTAGAGTTTCTTTCTTTCCCTTCTTGGGCTCTGGCGGCTCTTCTAGCACTGTCTCTAAACGGTGCTCTTGTGGCTACCCTTGGCGCCTTAGGAGGTTCCTCTTCTTTGTCTTCCTTCAGCTTGAGCCAATCATTTTGGGAGGGAGGTAGAGGCCAATTTCCCTTGGCATGCAATGCTCCATAGATGACTTTGGTATCAACTCACCAGTCACAATATAGGTGGGATTTTTGGTCCCCATCTTCACAAGGTTCGTGAATGTAAGCGGCATAGTTTATCTCCTTCGGTTTTCTCTTCTGCATTGCCCAGGTGAAAGTGGTGGCAATAGCTCCAAGTGGCATCCTATATTTATGTGGCCGCTTGGTACACATGTGGAAGTACTAATTGATGGCCACCTTTGGGTTTGCAATATCTTCAAATGTATAGTTATTCTTCTTTTCTGAGTAGACCTTAATGTCATCTCGCCTCTTGGTCACAGTGTCTCCTTTTTTAGAGATGTCAAGTGCTGCTACCACCACTTTCTCTGTGATGATGATCATTGTATTAGGCTTGCCTTGCAGATCTGTAACTCTGGCTATGCTGTCCACTTTGATTGGGGTGACAAATTCCCACACTCTTTTAACATCAATCCCTGCTGGCAAGGCTTCAAAGTAATTGTGGAGATCCACTTTCTCCAAGTAGTCCCCCATCTTGCTCCTGACAAATTCATTGAGCTCTTGAGGTATCATGGGTAGCTCCACTGCATTTCCCTCTGGATCTTTAAATACTCCTTGGTAGATTCTCAGATCATTGGTTTCTAGCAGGTCATCTTGAATCCAAGTGCTTGTGGGCTTCAGGGTTCCCTCTGGGATAACAAAAGGCTCCACTTCTTCTAAGTAGTCCTTGATAGTCATCCTTTTCTTCTTTGCAGGTGACTTTGTGGCTGCCATGGATCCTGTTGCACTCAATAGTCAAAAGTTAGCGTTTTTTACAGATTAGCTGATAAACTGAGTTCTGTCTACCCAAATGACTTGAAAATTGAAATAAGAACTCAAAAGGGACTAGGGAAACCATGCATATACCCACATTAGATTTTTGGCTGAATTTAAGCATGTAGACATCCTACGCGAGGATGTCTACCTTCTTTGATTTTGATGAAACTTAACAGGCTTGTGGCCCTTGACCTGTGCAACATGGCTATGTACTTGGAATTTGGTTTGGACATCAAAAAGTGCAATTTTGAGCAGATTTAGGATTTTGGCTCACAAATTGGGTAGGATGTCCTATATAGGTGGCAAATGATATTCAATTGAATTGAAGTTTGATATATAGGCTTCTTATACCATGTAAAAGACTCCCATGAAATCAATTCTGCACAAAAGGTCAATATGACACTGGAGACATCCTACGCGTAGGATGTCTACTTTCTCAGAATGACTTGAATTTGGTTCTGTGGGTAGCCATTAGCATGTGGAACATGGCCCTGCTCTTAGATTTTGATTTGGATAAGCATTGGTGTTGTTAGGAGCATGTGTAGTGTTTTTGGCTCTGAAAAGTGCATCTTTGAGGTTTTGGGGGCCAAATGTGATTTGTCTGGCTTGAAATTTGATATATGAGCTTGTGAAGATGTAATAAAGATATTTGGAACTCAAAAACACCAGCTGGAGGTCAAATAGGTCATTTAGACATCCTACGTGTAGCATGTCTATTTCATTAATTTTCATATCTGACCTCACACTTAGCTTGGCAATGTGATGATGAATATATTGTGCAAGTTTTATGTGATTTGGACTAGTTTTGGTAGGTCTATGACCCATTATTGCCTCTATGCTCTGACTTTCCGTTTTTTGATGCATATGAGGTCAACTCTTGTCCAAATGTGATGAAACTTGATGGCTAGCATGTATAAGCTATGTAGAAGCTGTGTATGAGGTGAGATGTTGAGTTTGGTGCCCAAACATGGCCTTGAGACATCCTACGCGTAGGATGTCTCCTGATGAATTTTTTATGAGAAATGCTACTAGTACATGCCCTGAGCCCCCCTGAGTCCCCTTTAAGCCCTATTTCAGTAAAAAAGTCAAAAAGATAGATAGAAACTCCTTGTTTGGCTTTCAGAGCCTCTAAGTCGTTTTCTGACTCTTGGAGTGCTTTTCGGCAATGAAATTTCTTGATGTTAGTCTCCATAGATTCATGGTTTCTTGGGGATCCTTGCAATATGGTTTTTGTTGGCTTTGGCTTCACCGGAGCTCCGTTTGGAAATTTGTCGCTCTGGAAGCACCCGTGGTTGCGTTTACATGTCATCAATGACTTGTGGTGGTCTACCACCATAGGACTTGGTTGTTGATGGTCTATGGAAAGCCGCTCGTGAAGTTTGATGGCAAATGGACATCCAGTTTGGCCGTGAGAGCCAATTGATACTTTGTGTGTCTGATGTTGTTCTGAAGCTTAGTCCCGCTTCGGGTCAACTTATAGCCATGTGGACTATATAGCCTTGTAGAGCATGTCGAGATGCTCCTACCCATGAGTTGCGGGTTTCATATGTAGTGAGTGTCTGGTTGCTAGTGTTGCTTGTACTAAAGGGAGTTCCTGTTTGCGTTTTGGGATCCACATGCGAGTCGCATTTAAGTGGTTACTGAGCATTCTCTTTGGGATCCATATCTTTTTTATTCCCGTGTTTGTTGGTTTAACTGTGTTCTTCGGTTCACTTCTACTGTTGTATTGTGGTTTGTATGCCATGTCACCTCTATCCTTCCGTACCCATACTTGTTTTTCGTGTGTTGCTAACCTTGATCTATTCGCTGTTGTCTGTGTTGTCTTATTTTTGTAGTGAACATGGTTGGCAGTTCCCTGGTTGTTCCCCATGGGTATCGTGTTGTGCTTTATTGGCACCCATCCTTTTTGTTCCTTATCCAGTGTTTGTGGTGCTGTAATCTGGTTCTTCTGGTTTTGTTGAGCAAAGGCTACCACCTGTTGGTCTTGTGCATGCTGAATTTTGACTGTATCCGAATTCCAATCTATCTGCACATTATACTCTTTCTGCCAAGGTTGTCCCAACAGCATGGGGTGTAGTGTGCTCGCATCCTCAACTACATAAAACTTGTGGGGGGAAATATATTGATGTATTTGTACATGCAATATAGTCCAGCCCAATGTTCCTAGCGAATGTGAGTTACTACTTTCCAACACTTGTGGACTAAGATGTAGTTGATCTTTGAGCTTGAGCTATTTATATAATTTGTAACAGATCAGATTTGCTTGAGCTCCAGAATCAAGTAATGCCGTCGATTCAACTTGATTGCTACCCACTTTGACTGCAATTATTGGTTCCACTGTGTCCTCACCAAAATTCGATAATCGAATAGCATTTATTCGCAACGGTGATCCATTTTGTTGTTGTTGTCGTAGAAGTCTTCTTTTTGCAATGCGTTCTCTCGGGGGGTTCACTATGTGAAAAACTACCATATCACGTGCGTTCAAGACATGTTTGTAAAACTCCTTATCTGTGAGTTTTGTTAAGAATATAATGTACCCTTTTCTTTTAAAATCTGTAAGTTTTTTTCAAATTTTAAAAAATAATGTCCTTCTGTATGTATGTTTCTGTAAGTTTCAAGAACTTTAAATACCCTTCTGTTGAACTCACGTGATAGGTTACATTTTTATTAGGTGACCTCCCCGGGTGCGTTCTTTTGCTTCTGCTCGTACCCTCTGTTTCTCCTTCATCCGTTGTTTTTCTTGATGGATTTGTTGAAGCATATCCTGTGTTAGTAGTAAATGATACTTTTTAACCGACACCCACTAATCCAATTTGGCATTTCTTCTCCTGCCAATGTAGCAAGTTTGACAACTCCACTTTGTGATAAGTCACTAATCGCAAAGGGTCCATCCCTCGCTTTTTAACTTTCTTGGCATGTTGCTTCAAAGTATAAACAAATACATAATCACCTGTTTTGAACTCTTTTGTACGCACATGCTTGTCAAAAAACTCTTTTTGTCTTCTCTTTTTAGCATAGATCGAAGCTACAGCTCTCAGTCGAAGTTCATCTAGCTTTTCAAGATCATCTATTCTTGAAGAGAGCTCATGCCCTGTCCATTCTAAGTGTTTCTCTACTCGTAGAGTTGGAACTAAAAACTCTATGGGTAATATAGCGTTTAGACCAAACACCATGTTGTACGGTGTTGTTCCGATTGATGTCTTGTAAGCTACCCTGTATTCCCATAGTGTTGAGTGTAATTGTTGATCCCTGTCTGTCCTTGATTCTGATACAATTTTAGTCAAAACAGTGCATAGTGTTTTATTTGTGGCCTCAGCTTGTCCATTTGCCTGTGGATGATATGGAGTAGATTTTCTATCTATGACCATGAATTTCTCTAGCAGATATTCAATGACTTCATTAAGAAAATGTGTTCCTTGATCACTGACAATTTCTATTGGTAATCCGTATCGTACAAAGATTCTCATACAAAAATTGTGTAGTGGTTCTTGCGTCCGCTTTTTGTGTTGCTTTGGCTTCCGCCCATTTTGTGAGATAGTCCGTAGCCACAATGATATATTGGGTATGGGTGTGATATGCAGGGGGTGAAATAGGCCCCACAAAATCAATGCCCCATTTTACAAATGCCCGTGCTCCCATCATTGGCCGTAGTGGCATCTCATCTCTCTTTATTGGACCTTAGTGTGCTGACATGCGTCACAATGCTTTACAAACTCCTTATCATCCATGTGCAATGTAGGCCACCATATTCCTGCGGGGTTAAGAAAATTTTTGCCGTCTTATCGCCTGAAAAATGGCCTCCACTTATTCCTCCATGAGTGTGCTCTAGAATCAGTAGGTATTCACTTTCACTTGCACAGATTCTAAGTTGATTGTCCTTTCCTCTCTTGTAGAGTTGATTTCCAATTAAATTAAAGTCTCGAGCCTCCAACTCTATAGCCCTTTTTTGCGCTTTTGTTATGTTTTCAAGAAATGTCCTTGTTGTTAAGAAATCAATGATATATTGACTCCATGCTGGTGCAATGTTTACCTGAAACAATGTCGTGTGATCCATCGGTCGTTTGGCACTACATATAGTACAATTGTTAACATAAGCATGTGTGTCAGCATACATAGTTGGCCAATAAACTCCTAAGTGTTTCAATCTTTGGTGTGTTTTCATTGTTGAACAATGAAATGCACAATCCTGGATATGTGCTTCTTCAAGATAACACTCGAATTCCTTTGGATTTATATATAATCATAGAATTTAGTCTAAGCCTAGATGCTAAAGTCGTCCTGCAATCAACTGAAAGTTTTTTATTTGTTGAAATGTTTGTTGTTTGGATCTGTCTTCCTTGTTATTAAATCTACCTCCAAAGGAAAGAATGCTAACAATTTCCTGAGACCATTTGGGTATCATTTCAATATTGAAAAGATAAGCATCAAGTATGCCATCGTCTACTCCTTCAGGAGCTTCCTCGTTTTGCAGACTTGAAAGATGATCCGCCCGTAGATGAGTTTTACCCTTTTTTACTACCACTGTGAAGTCAAACTCTAGCAATATAATAAACCAGCGTACAAATCTCCCAGTATTGCATGGTTTATTTACTAGATACAAAAGAGCTTGATGATCTGTGAAGAACACAAATTTGTTTGCAAGCAAGTAATGCCGAAATTTCTTTACAGCATAAATCATTCCTAATCCCTCTCTTTCAGTGGTGGTGTAGTTCTTTTCTGCACTCTTTAGATGTCGGCTCCCATAACAAACTGGGAAATCCATTGTTCCCTCTCCAGGTTGAGCCAGAATACTCCCAATTGCATATGCAGATGCATCAATGTGAACATGGAATATCTTTTCCCAATCTGGTGCTTTAAGTATAGGTGCTGATACAAGGTTTTCCTTAAGCTTTTGGAATGAAGTTTCACACTCATTAGTCCAGTCGAAAGTGACTAATAAGCGATATAGAGGTTGTGCAATGACTTCATACATATATATAAATCTTCGATAATATCCGCAGTGTCCCATGAAGGATTGTACTTGTTTGGCATTAGTAGACCTAGGCAAGTCTACTATGACTCTAATTTTATCTAGGTCAGTGGTTATGCCATTTCTTGAGACAATATGTCCTAAGATGCGGCCTTGCCTAACCATAAAAATGCACTTTTCCGGGTTGAGACAGATTCGATATGTTCTGCACTTCTCAAATACCTTTTGTAAATGGTCAATATGTTCTTCTCATATAAGAGAGTGGACACAGAGATCATCCATATATATTTCCAAGAATATTATCAGGTATTCTTTGAACGCATGAGTCATTAACCTTTGGAAGGTAGCTGGGGCATTGGTTAGGCCAAAAGGCATAACTCTATACGCATATATTCCCCACTCTGTGGCAAATGTTGTTTTGTGTTGATTCTCTATTGCAATTGCCAATTGGTTATACCCTGAAAACCCATCTAGAAAGGAATAAGCCCGTTTTCCAGCCACCCTCTCAAGCACATGTTCTGTGATTGGCAAGGGATAATTATCCCTTATTGTGAATGCGTTCACTTTTTTCAGGTTCACACACACACGCAGCTTTCCGTTCTTTTTGGGGACAACCACAATGGGTGACACCCAATCTGTATGCTCGATTTCATAGATGAATTCAGCATCCATCAGCTTGTCAATCTCCTCTTTGATTCGTTTAGCGAATGTGTCATTATATGTGTAAGGACGTTGTTTGCTAGGTTTGGCATTTGATTTCAAAGGAATTGTATGTTGGCATATCGATGGATCAACTCCTTTGAGGTCTTTGTAGGACCATGCAAACACATCTTTATACTTCTTGAGAAGTTGTGTTAGCAGTTCTTCTTCTTCAGGCTCTAAATCAGTTGCTATATAGATAGGCTGAGGCTCTTCGCCTAGCGCAGCAAGGTCTATCCGTTTTGCATTTTCAGGCCCATTGTAAGATTCTTGGTTTATTATTTCCCTTACTAGTGGTGTCATTATGATTTTTTTGTCTTGGATGGTGAATTTTCGATAGTGGGATGGTACATTTGAAGGGGATCGGGGAGCACCACAGACAGAGAGTGAGAGAGAGAGAGAGAAGGAGACACACACTATGTGGGTGGGGAGACTCAAAGAGTGAGCAGCCCCCTATACACTTATGCTATGTATAAGGTATACAAGTCAGTGGGCGCCCAGACTCTGGGCGGCCGGGCAAGGCACAGACGCCTATACCCCAACAACCTCCCACTTAAAGGCGACTGTGCCTTTAAGCAAGGGAACCTAGTCTAAAGACTACAAAAGGCGAGAGAAAACCGCTCTCAACCGATGCCCACTGGCTGGCTGTGATCGTGTGCATCCAGTTGTCCTGCTCCCGTGTAAGTCCATACACCACCAGACGTACCGCACACGTACTGCAAGTATGTACACAATACCTGCATATCTCCCTCGTGCACTATGCCATCATCAGTCAACAAACGACTGACAACCCCAACTACATATGCTCCCACTGTAGCTGCGATATCCGGTCTCAAGATCAGCATCTCATACATGAGACCACCGAATGCCGATGCAATGCTAGCGGGCCCTGCTAGCTCTACGGAGCATGCATCAACATATATGTCCCTGGCAATAGGCATCTCTGACTGACAAGGCGTGTCAGCCACATGCATCTCCTGACTGTCCGGAAAAGACGCATCAACCTGTCGTGCAACCTCAGAGCAAACTAGCTGCTCTAGGTGTCTACTGGAAGACATATCCTGCACAACTATATCCCCATGCTCACTGTCGAGCATAGAAAGGAATGACTGCATAACCGCTGACATCTCAGCCTCCTCTGTAATCATCCACTGCAAACATGACCACTCAATCTGTTGTGACTCACTAGAGCTCTCATGCTCTAACTCCGTATGTATAGACTCTTGCACAACGTCCTCCTGTCGTGACTCACTAGAGCAAGACCGCTCTACCTGTCTATCCTGCATAGAAGTATCTCGCACAACTGACTCTCTGCTTTGCTCAGTCACTAGCAAAGCATGCATGTCTGACTCTGTCACCTCTCTGTGTGACTGCTCAAGTTGTGCCCCAACTGTGTGCACAACGAGCTCACTACTCTGCACTCCATGCAAAGTATCCTGCAACCCACAAGCAAAAGAGACTCGCCTGCTCTCTCGCTGTCTACCTGGCTGCATGATCACAGAGACAACACCGTCTCTCGCGTGATCCACATGCAATGGGTAACCTGTACCACTCCTGGCACCTCTCGCAATCACTAGCGAACCCAAATACATCACAAAATCTCGCTCTCGTAGCGAAATCTGACATCCACTATCCCGTAACTGTCTGACTGAGATCAAATCCCGTCTCAGATCTGGCACATAACGCACATGACGCAGGGTAAATCTCATACCACTGGGCAAGGACAAACATACGTCTCCTGTACCCTCAATGTCATACACAGCACCATCATCCATGTGCACACAACCAAGTCTCCCACTAGAAAACGTGCTAAACCACTCACGATGCGACGTGACATGGAATGTAGCATCTGAATCTAGTAACCAATGTGAAGACAATGTGCAATCCGATATGCAATCCGTAGACATAAGATCATATGAAGACAAGCTAGATGTAAATGTGACATCGCCATCACAAGCATACTCAGTAACCACCGTACTGATCTCACTAGCATCTCTCATGCCCAAATCTGCATCACGCATCTGTCGCCTCCGTTGTCTGGAACGCCTGAAACATCGACGCCTAATGTGCCCTCTATGTCCACAATGCCAACATGTCAAGTCTCTATGCCGTCGAGACTTGCGTGTGGGACCAATCTCTCCCATGGACATAGAAGTGGGACTAGACTTCCCTGTAGACATGGATGTCGCGTACATAGCATGTAAACTCTGCCATAAAGCATGAGTTGTAGTCTCCCTCGAGACCTGCCAGTAAACAGACTCAACCAGATGCAAACAAATCGTAGACATGGCTAACTCATCAAGATCCTGCCAATCATCATCACGCATAGAATTGGGCTTCGCCGATAAACCACGCAAGGGTTTATCCTGCCCCAAATCCGCCAATGCAACAAGCATATGCTCCTTCCAAGCAACAAAATCTGCACCATCAAACTGTGTCAGACCATAACGCTGGAAGTCAAATGAAAAATCAGCCATAATGCTCGCAAAAGAGCAACCAACAATGAGTAGCAAATGTCAACCAAATCAGCCCTAAACTGGCTCGAATTGCATCAACAAAAGTCTGCAAATATGGCTGTAAGATATGGCTGCAAATCAGTCTCAAAACAGCCCCAAAATTCAGCTCTTAAACAGCTGCATAAACAAGTCACAAATGTGTCCCAGATCAGCCTACAACTGAGCCATACATGGACACCTGCAAAGAGGAAACAATGGCTGAAAATTCAGCGCCCAAATAAGCCCTCAAACCTGCCTGTAAACTTGTAAACCTGTAGCTGAAACCTACTGAAAAACCTCAAGCCATTAGTGCTCGAATCCGGCTACCTAGCTCGTAGCCACACAAGCATACATCACAATACTCACTCCTGTGAGTGTGCCAAGATAACTGTACGCCTGTCAAACCCGTGAGCTAATCACCAAGCCCACAATGTGCGGTATCGATGCATACACACGCACAAATCTCCCACCTGCAGAGAACACCGCACGCAAATGTTGAGTGCAACCCGCAATCTCTACCTAGATTGCATAAATGATGCGCATAAAACTCCTGGGAAAATTTCGCCAGAGTTTCGTTAGTAAAACGGCCACAAAACCAGTAACCAAACTGATTGCACGCTCAAAACCATGAGCAACCAAAGCGCGTCAAATCACACTCCAAATGCATGCACCAATCTCCACATTTTGCATACATCATTGCAAACACCTGCAAATCTAGTACACAAATATCTGCTCTACCTGTGACTGCCAAAAAACATGCTCGAGGCATACATTGCCGAGCTCAAAATGCAATCACATTAGTCTCCCTGAGCATCAAACCACATAAGGCATACATCGTATCCTCCCACCTGTGAGGAAACTTGCAGCAAATATCACTCTCACATCTGAGAGCAAACCATGTGTGGAATCCTCGACACACAATAAACAACTGCTGCTGCTACAGAAATTCAGCGTTCAGAATTTTAAAATTCTGATATGACGAGCGCGTCCGGAGCGTGCCAAAACCCCAAGGTAGACTCCTGGATCATATGTATCCGAGTCCGGGTGTGAAAGCTATGCCAAAAACAGTGTTTTTGGGACCTGAGAGTGCACAAATAAACTTGCTGCTGTACCTGCTGTAATTCAAAGCATAATTTCAGCAAATAGACATCACCATCGCGTCCGGAGCGTGCCAAAACCCTGACCTAAACTCCTGGATCATGTAGATCTGACTCTGTATGACGGAGCTACGCAAAAAACTGCGTTTTAGAGCCCGAAAATGGCAAAAACGAGCTGCACACAGTCTTGAACCTGCTCCTGCTCCACTCTGCGTGATGCAATGCCCTCTCAATGCAAGCTCCAACACAAGAGCTCTGCCACAACAGCATCCAAGCACTCGAATGTCAAGCTCTCCTCCGCCGAGCACTTCTCTAACGAGCTCCACTGAGCTCAAAAGCTCCTCTCACCAAGGAAGCCGCAACCGCCTCCTCGACCAAGCTTGACCACACCAAGCTCCTAAGCTCCAAAGACAATGCTCCTCAAGCTAAAATCGCTCTCCATGAAACTCCGCGATTGAACTCCACCGTCGAGAGCGAGCGAGCGAGCTATCGCCTCGAAGCTCTCAAAGCCGTCGTGCTCTCCGCGGTCACCATAGCTCTGATACCAATTGAAGGGGATCGGGGAGCACCACAGACGGAGAGTGAGAGAGAGAGAAGGAGACACACAACACAGATATGGGTGGGGAGACTCCAAAGAGTGAGCAGCCCCCTATACACTTATGCTATGTATAAGGTATACAAGTCAGTGGGCGCGCAGACTCTGGGCGGCCGGGCAAGGCACAGACGCCTATACCCCAACAACATTCATGTTTCCTTTTTCCGACTCCTCCTTGCCATCACTTTCTCCCTCATTAGTACATACCTCTCGTAACGACCGTTTTAGTTCTTGGTATTTCTTTTTGCGCTCCATTTTGGTCCATTCTGGATCTTTTGTCTTTTCCTGTTTTGATTGTTGAGATTTTCTTGATTTTGTTTTTGTTTTAGTCTTCCGTGCTTGTTTTATTTCCTCACCCGTCCTTTCTCTTCGAATTCTTGAGAATCTTCCTGATATTTGGTCTTTTACACAATCCTCTGCCTTGACAAGCATTAGATAGTGAGTTTTATCTTTTATCCTGTGCATCAGGTTCTCTCTAATTTTGTTTTATGCTCTTTTTTTCTATAGCGTTCCTGGCATCTAGAGTGTTGATTTGCAAAATCATAAAACTTGATATTCGCGGCTGTCTGAACACTCGTTGTCTGCATTGTTATTTAATTCCAGGTGATCAAAGGAGTCATAAAACTCTTCTTGTTCTGGTGAGTCTACATTCTCATCTTCTGTTGGTATAAGGCTTACCATGTAATAGGGTAGCACATCATAGCCATCCTTATCGTAAAATTTTGTCGTTGGGCTATCTGTAATGGTACATACATCCAATGTTGCTAGTATGTCTTCCCATTCTAGAGGTTCTAAGGCATCTTCGGGAAAAGGTTCCGGAATGTAATCCTTGTCCTTAATAGCTCTTTCTAAGACGCATTCCTCTCTTTTTAAGCTCCCACAATGTGAAGCTCCGCACATCCATAGCTCTTTTTTCTGTCCTAACCATGCTGGGAGTTCAGACCCTGCCAATGTAGCTGAATCAAACTCTTCCACTGGTGTCTGGTTCACATCCTTGTAACTATGGTCTTTTAGGTATATTTTGGTTGTAGTCTCCCCATGTCTAAGGTATATGTGGTCATAACCCCAATCCTGGACCATCTTTCATTGTTACATGAATGGTCTTCCCAAGATGATCTCGTAATTGTTCTTTTTGTCAAAATCAACTATTGCAAATGTATGCTCATACTCGATTCCGCAAGGTGTGACAATTACTTTTTCTAAAAGTCCTAGAGGCTTTTCCACGAACCCATCTGCCAGTTGCAATTTCATTCTGGTAGCTCTCAAAGCCGGCTTTCCCCATTTTTTCCAGATTTACTTGGTGGCGATAGCGACTCCTGCTCCACTATCAAGAATAGCTTTGGAAACTACTCCTTGGAACTCTACTGGTAGTGTGGTATTTCCATCTTCTCCCTCGCAATATTCTCCAACCTTGTTTAAAGGTACTGGCCTAGTGTTTAGTTGAGGCTTGTCCAATTCTCTTATCCCTTCTTGAAGCTTCGACGTAGGGTCCTTTACTCCAAATTTTTCTAAGCATTTTCCTACGGTGGTCCACATGTTTGGTTGTAACCTCAAGAGTTCGGCTAACATGATTGTGCATGCCACAGGGGTGGACAATAACTCAATCAATCCTTGTGAATCCATCACTTTGTTGGAAGAAAGTCTTTGAGATGGGATTGCTCTCACCTCAGACTTAGCTTCATACTCCCCTAGGTAAGAGGGTAGAGTTTTTAGCGAGTCTGGTTGGCTGTGCCCAGAACTAATTGAACCCTGAACTCCCCCTTGTGAATGCATATCAAAGTTCATTTGTGATCTTGCCTCAAATTCTTCATTGGGAGGTAAGATCTCATTTTCCTCCTTTCTCGTGCTATTTATTTGGTGGCTCACCCTGTTAGCTTCATTAGCTTTCCGGATTTGTTTCCACAGGTCATATAGACTGTTATAATCCTTACCCATTTCTACCAATGTTTTAGGCTGGAAACCATCAATTGTCTCATCTGTTGTATTTGGCACTATGATAGGTTCTCTCTAAGACTCAAAGGCAGTCATGAGTCTCTCCTTCTTGTCTACTTGTTTCTATAGAGTTGGTTTGATAGGGATTGGAGCTGGTATCTCGTGCCAACTTGCAGGTTTGCCAAGCCGGTTTTCTATCAAGGATTGGGTTGTTTCAATCATCTTTCGACACATTTCCAACCTCTGTTTTTCTATTTCTGCATATGGATAAGTCATCCATCTTTGCTCTTGGGTTTGGTTGTTTTTGAGTCTGGCTTCGTATGCTTTGAAAAGTGCGTCCAACTACTCATTTACTTTTTTTGCCAGCATTGATCCTCATGATCCTGCGCTTTTGGGTTCTACTATTTCCTTGGGCCCTATTGTTGCCGCAGTGTGTGAGCTTAAACTAGTTAGATCCTCTAATCTCTCTAATCTATCCTTTGTGTGTTTTAACTCCTCGGATAGAGCCGTTTGCTCTCGTTCTCTCTTGGATTTCATACGCGCCTTTCTAGCTTTCCAAGTGCTTCTCTAATTTTTCATTTCTGCACTTGGGACATCGATCTTTGGCTCTTCAATTATGGGTTTGTTTGTCATTCGTTGAGCTTGGGCTCGTGTCACTGCCTGAATAAGTATTACTGTCAGCTCATGCCTCCGTTGGCTATGAACAACAGTGTTCGTTCATCCAAGCTGTATCTTCCTTCTCCTGCTACCTGTGCAGCTGTTGGTGGTCTTGTACTTCCAATCATGCTCCAAGGTTCTGGCGTTGTGGGTTCTTCCGGTGGATAATAGACAGGATTTGCTGCATATCCATTGGAATCTTCGTAATATGCATGCATAGGTACCAAAGCCTTCTCTTCTGGTTCGTTTATCGTTGGTGTGTATCTTATGCCGACTGGTCGTAATCCTGGTAGGGGTGGTTGTTGTCCCAATACTGGTTGTGGTCTTTCTACACCTACAGGTCTTGGTAGGTTGCCTGCTTGATACCTAGGCATCGGTGGAAGTTGAGGAGATGCTACCTGAACTTGGGGAGCATACGGTCGCTCTCTCACATATCCCTTGTTATAATAACATTCCTTCGTCACATGGTTTGTCCATTTTTGTTCAATAGCACACCACTTCGACTGCTTAGTCTGAGGCTTGGCATACATATTTGTTGTGAGGATGAATCGTCATCAAGATCCTTGAATTCACCCTCCTTGTAGACTGCACAATCGTCTACAAGGTAAAGAGCCTCCTTAAAATGATATCCTTCCCCATAGCAATTTCATAAGAGAATAAGTAAAGAACCTTGTCTTTGCTTAATTCATTTGGGTAGGGTTCTTTGCATAAAAAATAAGAGACTACTCCCTCGCTCTCATGCTTGTAAATTCCCACATTCTCATTATAGGTAGAGACCCTGGTTGTTTTTTTATCATACATAAAAAGAGCTCCAGGTCGATCAATTTTTGGAGGCGGCTCTTGAGCCTCTGAGACCATTTTTCCTTTTGCCACATTATCTCCATATTGTTGTAATCCTCAGGGTTACTAACTATCTAATAGTGGTTCCCCTTTTCGTCTCAGAATCTATCTCCATCATCATAGACTCGAATTATCTCCAGTCTCTGAGAAGGTCTTTCTTCTATACAAATACACTTGCGTCCCCGATAGTCAAAATAAACTAGGGCTCCCCTAGAGTTTTTTCCGTCTAAGAAGATCATAGTAAACTTGGCATCGTTCAAAGGGTTTTGGGCGGTACTTTCTCCTAGCATTGGTCTTTCACCGGAGAAACCTCCTGGCTGTTGACTACCCATCATGAAGAAGGACTTATCTGATGAAGTGTCAGTATCACCACCCTCCTCAATGATTGGTGCTAATGGATCTAGCCTTGCATGAGTTACACTCTCCTCAGTGGACACTAAGCTACCCTGATCACCTGCCACTTTTTGGTCTCTAGGAATGGTGTCTTCTTGATCTTAAATTCATCAAACTTAGCAATGCAATTTATCACACATCCAACCACTCACCTGGCAAAGGATCAGTTTCCGCACAACTTCTTGCCTTGCCGCCGCTGAATATACATGTACACAAGCATTTAATTTCGGCAATCGAATCAAAGCATTTAACTGCTAGAGGTGGTCTTAGTAATGATTTGTATAACTGAAGGGTTAATCTCAACCACTATTGTACTTTATACACTTCGGACGTTCTTGATTAGGTCTGCTAATCTAGAATTGTACTTCACTCGAATGTTTGTCAGTTTCGAAGGAAAGTCTTAATTTCGTCTTTGCTCCGTCAAAAGGTCAAACAAGGTCCAATTTCACTTCTGAAAGAATTTATGGAACTTCTTAAGTCAATTGGAACATCACTCTCTGTCCACAGTCAGATTTTGACTTCAATAAGCCCCTGTAGACATCCTACGCGTAGCATGTCTACCTGCTCTGTTTTGGCTGAAATTTGCACTATAGATTCCCCTTCATGTGCTGAGTCCACAATTGTTTTCACTTTTTGATTTGGACACCTATAAGCTGATCAACTGATCAGAAATCTGTTCCAGCAGCCTAATGTTGGTCTGACCAGTCAAATCAACTCCAATTTGGACCAAAATTGGCTAGGAGGCTTGCCTAAGGCTATACAACACCTTGCTATGCCTACAGTCAGATTTTGACTTCAATATCATGCAGTAGACATCCTACGCGTAGTATGTCTAACTGCTCAAAATTGCTTCAAATGCAAACCACAGACTCCTCTTAAGGTGCTGATCACTCTGGTATGCTCACAATTGGATTTGGAGTGCTAAATCACTGTGAACACATTCTACGCGTAGGATGTCTAAGTGATCTGTTTGACCCCAAACTTGAGCCACAGCTTCCCCTTGATGTCAGCAACCCAATGTTATGCGTAGATTTTAGTTTGGATTTCAAAAGACCCCAATTTTAGCTATCCTAGCCTTTTTCAGTAAAAAATGCTAAAGTCTGCTTAAAACCTAGTTTTCTCACCCAATTGAGATGAAACCTTTCTCATGCACTCAATAAATCATGTAGATCATGCTCATGAAGCCATCCTATGGTTTTGGTCTTAAAATAATGCCCTTGCACAATTTGGGTAGGATGTCTGGCAATTTCCTTTCTTTTGGTCTTATCCTGTCAAGATATGGTCAAACTTCCACTTTCCAGGTGAAAATAGGGTAAAACCTACCTTCTAAACACACTAGTCAACTCAGATTTTCAAAATTTTCAACAGAACACCCTGTAGACATCCTACGCGTAGCATGTCTACTGGCTTAAAATTTAACTTTTTTCTGATAGAAGTACTCCCTATGCTCTGCAGCTCTCTCAGAAATACTCACAGAAACTTTTGAACTTCAATTCAGCTTCTAAACACTCTTTTCCGTCTTTTACAACTCTTTGATGAGCCTAACAACAAATATAACATGCATGAAGTGCTCCAGATCATAAATCATGATGTCCTGTTTACCCTACTCCTACTCATCATGTGAGATGGTGATTTTGGTGTGTCGGTTGCTTCCTGGCCTCTCCGGACTCTCAAGCTATCCTTTCATCGCCTCTACCACTCCAACTCCTACTCTCAACACCACAACTTAATCAATACTTGAAACTACCTAAGTCGAAGGATCTAGGCCAGACACTCGCTCCCTAGACTCCTCCTAAGACCTAGAGAGTCCCCCACCCTCTGATCCTATTTAAATGTAAAACAAGACTATGGCAAGCCAGAGAATCCCTATCCTCAAGGACTAGTCTCGATCACCTACCTAGGGTTTTCGTCCCAAGCAGCGGCACCAATGTTGGCGGATACGCCACGACGGATGTCAGCACAGCGAGAACTCACCTAACAAGATTTGTCAGCTAAGGACGAAGCTCGACCCGCAGGCACGTGGAAGCAAGCATAGGGTGTCAACCTACACTCGACCGACTATTGACTACTTCCTACAGAGGTTTCTACCCAATGTCTAAGCTACAGCCTTCAAGAGTACACAAGAGGAGATTTCCTACAACGCTTTCGAGAGCCAAATACCCATCAAACGTTCTCAAAACGCCACAGAACGTGAAGAAAACCCTATTAACACCAATAGGTCGCTCTCCCTAAGGTCCATGAACCAAAACCCCAACCCTAAACACCCGGTGCAAAATCACGTAGGATGTCTGGTCGAAATTTGCAGGTTGTCGTTTCGAAAACTAAAGTTCTCAATGTGTATCTCTACTCATTGCGAACACGTGGATATGCTTAAATGCGAAAATAGACAACGTATGCTCACCGAATCACCAGATATAGCTCGTGGGTAGATCTCGCGAAGCCGGGGTGTACACCTGCAATGTAGGTGTTGGCGCGTAGCTCTCTTCGGGGGCAACATGCTACACTTCTCTGCACTCGGTTCCGACCACCAGTGCGCGCGTAGCATCAAGATAAAACTCTCACTCTCTCTCGTACACAGAGTACGCTCAACTCACACAGACAAAAACTTATAAAAATGACAAAGGGTTCCTGCATTAAGGTCAAAAGTGGTATAAATACCTTACAATCTCAAACCCTAATGTTCCAATTTAACCATTTACTCAGTATAAATGTCAAAAATGGGATACAATCTAAAAGCTTCTGCAAGCCCCACTATTTACAAAGGTGAAATAACAGTTTCTTCTCAATTAAGGAATAGTTACAAAGGAAATTAATATCCCGCCGGGCAATCATCCTCCGTTGGGTGTGTCCAGCTGCTAACACATACACTAAAAAACATTTAGGTCATTGAATTTCCATAATAGTTCCAATTCCCTTTGATAGCTCCCTATAGCCATCCACATTAGTGTGGATGGCTACACATAGTTGTCGAAGGGGAGCCAAATCATTGCGATATGTTGGTTAGGCCTTTTGGGTGACTATAGCTTTTAAGCTGAATGTGACTTGTGAAGTGGTGTCCCACTATATCTAAGATTTTTTGACATAGGATTTGTGAGGTGGTTTAGACAACTGCTCCTAGCAAGAGGAACTATATGTGCTAGGAGATCATTTTTGCATCATAAATACATATTTACAATTTTATGCTTCCCAATTCCATGATTTTTTCATCTAAAAGGTCTTCAATCTTGGTTGTTTGATTGTGAGTCTAAGTACTACTTGATACGACGACTATGTGACTAAATGGAGCTAGGTCTTTCATCCACACCAATCGTAAACATGCCAGAAGTATTGAATATCTTGTAGTGTTCTTTCATGTAATTGTTTAAAGCTCAAATGTATTTAGGTGCAGCCTATTTGTGGATTGCACTATTCAGAGATACCCATGATTTCTTACCCTATTGTTATGGATTTATTATATATCTGCAAGTTAGATGGTACATCCATGAGACATATTGGTAAGAGTATGAGAGTGACAATGTAACAAAATAGACGCAAAATGTTGAAAGTTGTAAAATGCTCAACTTGTTGACCTACCTTATAAGCATTCCACCTAGCATGGAGAATGAAATGAGAAAGACCTTGACTTGTGGCCTAACCATCATGCTTGAACTCCCCATTGAGAAGCTTGATGTATTCGTAGTCTTGAGCAACAGGGTGTAAGTGCTTAGGGGAGTAGAAGAGCACACTTAACTTTTCAATAGGTTAAGAGGTAAAAACCTACTATAAGTTAAGAGTTAAAAGCCTACGATGAGTTTTTGCTACATGAATGAGTGATTGTTTGCATTTTCATGTTACAATTAAGGAATGATTTGCTTCATGTGTGATATAGTTGGTCATGTCCAAAACAAAATGCCAAGTTTCTCTCATCAAAATCAATCTTGGGTTTGCTTCGAAGATCTTGTACTGCACTGAGATTCCAAGTCTTTGTGGATAGATTGGAAACAAATTATGTTCTTGCAAATTCTAGACATTCAAAATGCGACAACGAAGGACACCACATCTCACTAGCCCCTTGCAAGTTGCTCCATACGTGGAAAATATTATAGCTACTCTCTACACTATCACAAAGCAAAGATAATGCAAGGTATGGAAATGTGGTTTTATTTTTTTATAGCAATGTGACTCTTTACTCATCACGACTAACGAAAAGTGATTTGTTGAGATGATCTCATTAAGGAAATATATATATATATATATGTGCAAACCGGTTCATATTGTCTCATACTTGATAGGATGCATTAATTTGTACAATGAGTTGTGTGCTTATATAGCACTTAGGAGAGTGTAGCATCAAGCCACATGTTGGGTCACATGTCCTAATACATGGCATAGGAGATGGCACTCTTAGATAAGAGGTAGTGTGGCACATTGGTAGTCATGCAAAGTGTAGTGTTGATTCCCACTAGAGTGTGTGAGAGTAACACCATAAGGGGTAGTTCACATAGGCATAGGATGGAAGTAGGTTTAAACCCTAACAATCGCCCCCTTAAACCTGATTTTATCCTAGGATTGCCTAAGATACATCATGCGTGGTTCTCAATGGATTCAACGGGTCAAGGTTCATACAAGGCGCTCTTAGGTAGGGGCATGGGTTCACACATGGATGCATAAACATGGTTCTCAAATTGGATACATCATGTTTTGCTCACATTCCGATCCATCATGCAAGTGTAGAGGGTAATGCAGTATGTAGGGATTGAATTTCATACATCCTTAGCATAATGTGATCCTTTTTGTCGTGAGTTGACACCATCTTCAAGTTATGGCGTTCTTCTTCATGTGCCATTGTCATCTTCTTTTGTTGCTCTTTATTGATGTGGTTGGTCTAGTTTGTCGAGGATGGAGTCTTCATGGGGTGAATGTTGTAAAAAACACTCAAACATTGCAAATGTAGTGATCATGTGTGTGCCAATTTGTGCACTCATGAGAAAGGTCTTATCGTGGTATCGCACGACAGTGTCTAATTCTCGCTGAGACATGTGCATAGTGCTTGTGTACACAAGTATTACATTCATTGCATGATGTGCATGCATTATGATGAGCTCACAACTTGTGGTATTGGAGGAGTTTCAGTACGTGAAAGTGTCGCCAAGTACAAAAGTGAAATGTTTGAAAGCATATGAGCATAAAAGTTTTGGAGCCTTTGATAAGCAATGATGCAGGAACTTGAGCTTATGTAGGGCTTGTACAAGAGCTATATGGGAACGATACCTTTTATGAGACTTTGGAAAATAAAACTTTGGTGTGAATGGCCTTTAGGTGGAGACTTTTGGAGCACAAAGCTCATGAGAATTTGCCTCTGACAAGGCCGTGTGAACGAGGGTCTGCGGGAGCCAAAGCGGGCAATGAGGTTGGTTGAACGCAGAGCGACAGGCAGGAGCTACACCGATGCGGCTTTTGGAGCCAGAAGCTAGTTGGTAAACCATCTGGGCTTTGGACAGTGCGAGGCAAGTGCATCGATGATGGGGTCGGGGTTGGAGAAGCAGCGAGGAAATGTTGAGGCAAGAAGTGGCGCAGAGCAAGCGGTGGGTTGAAAACTGTGCTCGATGGTGGGCGGCTATATGTTGGAATTAGGGTTGTAGAGAAACGCACACAGCTTGGAGAAGACGAAGGAAGCTCAAGGCACACAATAGAGAGTGTGTTACTTAGTGTGCAATGGAAAGATAGATAGCCCTAGAGTGATGGGCGTATATACAATGCATGGGGGAAAAAACCTCCTAAAGAGGGAAAAAATGCCCCGGCGGTCCTAGTGTGTTCACACACATCACTACCACATGTATATGGTAACAAATCCCCCTGGAGTGATGCGGTGAACGAGAGCTGGCACATGAGTAAAGGGAAGTGCCATGCTCTGAGGACGTGATCAGTCCACAAAGGGGAGTAAGCCCAAAGCTTTGCGGAAAGCTTCGAGCTTCTCACGAGAGAATGCCTTTGTGAAAAGATCTGCAAGGTTGTCCTGTGTTGGCACATAAGCCAAGCTGATCTCTCCTGCTAAGAGCCTCTCCCTGACATAGTGTTAATGCACCTCAATGTGCTTTGTGCAAGCATGAAAAACTAGATTCCTCGCAACTACCAATGCGCTCTGACTGCCAGTGTAGATAGTGTTGGCGGTGTCCTATCCAACCACCAAATCAGCCATAAGGCGTCTGAGCCGTACACACTCAATCGTAGTTGTGAAGACTGCCATGTGCTCAGCCTCACAACTCGAAGTGGCCACAGTAGGTTGCTTCTTACTCAACCATGATATACATGAATTGCCAAGCATGAAACAAAAACCACTTGTGGACACTCGTGGGTCAAAACAACTAGCCCAATCTGAGTCCGAAAAATCATGTAAATCTGGCGGCAATGATCCCCCCTTGAGATAAAACAAGCCAAGATGTAAAGTGCCACTAAGGTAGAGAAAAATCCTCTTGACAGCCTGCCAATGCTTAGACCTAGGGCTATGCATAAATTTGCTGACCTGTGAGACTGAAAAATGAATATATGGCCTCGTGTTGCATACATAAATGAGGCAGCCAACAACAGTTTGGTAAAGAGTGACATCAGCAAGATCACCAGCATCATGTAGACTCAACGTCAAACCTGTTTCCATGGGAGTGGCAATAGGTTTGCAATCCTCAAGTCCAAACTTACATGGCAATGTCTCTATGTAACTTTTCTGACACAAGGCAATACCACCATCACATTGCTTAAACTGTATGCCCAAATAATGATGCAACAACCCCAAATATTTCATCTTGAAAGTAGCATTCAAATCAGCCTTAAATTCAGCAATATGTTTCTCATTTGGTCGAGTGATCAGCAAATCATCTACATAAAGAACCACAATGAGAAGTACATCACCCTCACGCTTTACATACAATGTGCTTTCTGCTGAACTGTTACGAAAGCCTTGTTTGACCAAATGAGTGTCGGCTTTCTCATACCAAGCACGAGGAGATTGCTTCAATTCATACAAATCCTTGTTACATTTTCACACTTTGTCCTCTTGTCCTTTCTTGACAAAACCACGAGGCTGCGTTACATAAACTTCCTCAAATATGTCACCATTCAAGAAAGCAGTAACAATGTCTGATTGATGTACATCCCAACCAAAATGAGCTGCCAATGCACATAGAAAACGCACAGTAGTCATACGAGAAGTGGGAGCAAAAGTCTCTTCATAATCTATGCCTTTTTGCTGTGCATAACCCTTTGCAACAAGTCGAGCATTATGGCGATCGATCTCACCATCCGGCTTGCCTTTCAACTTGTAAACCCACTACGTAACAATGGCCTTTTTGCCAGGAGGCAAATCACATAAAGTCCATGTGTCATTTTCTATAAGTGCATCATATTCTAATTGCATGGCAACCATCCAATTTTCTGAATTCTGTGCTTCATCAAGAGACAGAGGCTCCTCAACATCATGTAAGCTAGACACAGCCAAAGCATAACAATCTGATGCATAAGATGCATGGCAAGAGCCTGAACGAGTACGACTAGACAAAGGTGCATCCAATTTACTGTCACGCAAAGTGTGCACCAGCCATTTTGGCATACCTCTAGCCTGCTCATTTTCAGCCCTTTCCTCATCAAGTACATCATGTACATCCGAATCAGTAATAGGCTGATTCTAACATTTTCAGAAACCCCCATAGACTGTACATTTACCTCATTGGAACTTACATTCGCATTTCCACCACTGGAAAGAGGCAACAAAGTGTCATAAATGTCCTGTGAGCTTACATTATTGTCTCTAGTACATGATAGCAAGGGCTGAACAGAATCTTTTACAAACACTACATCTCGTGAAACCAGAATACATTTTGTTTGCGGATGATACAACCTGTAACCTTTGCTTTCAGCACTATAACCAACAAAAATACATTTGATAGCGTTATCATCCAATTTTCTACGATGTGTTTGTGGCACCAAAGCATATGCTAAATAGCGAAAAACACACATGTGCTCAATAGAAGGCTTTCTATCATGCCATGCTTCATATGGAGTAATAGACTGCAAAGCTTTCGTAGGACACCTGTTTAGTACATAAGTGGCACACATGATGGCCTCAAGCCAAAAAGAATGCGACAAAGATTGACTTTTGACCATACGTCATGCCATTTTCGTAAGTGACCTGTTTTTCCTCTCGGCAACACCATTTTGCTGAGGTGTATAAGGCACTGTACATTGGTGTTTTATCCCACGACTAGCCATAAATGCATTGAATTATGAGACATATACTCCCCCGCTCGATCGGAACGGAGGGTGCACATAGTACATTTTGAGACATTTTCAGCCATAGCCATAAATTCTTTGAAGCACATAAAAACTTCGGACTTCGCTCTAAGCGAAAATACCCATGCATGCCTGGAGTAATCATCAATGAAAGTCATGAAGTAAAGGTAATTGCCCAAGGATGGAGTTTGCATGGGCCCACAAACATCACTATGCACAAGCTGCAACCTGCATGTGGCCCAAACTGAACCATCCTTTGGAAACTTAGAACGCTGCATCTTACCCAAAATACAGCCTTCACAAACATATTTGATAGGTGCTTCAAGAGGCGGCAAAGAAGCAGCCATATCAAATTTTTGCAAATGCAACAAACTGGCAAAATTCAGATGACCAAAACGTGCATGCCAAAGTTTTGCATTTGAAATAGCCCTTGAATCTGCAACAGCATTTGTAAAATTTTGTCCACACTTGTCATACAAAGTGAACTTATACAGCCCACGGCACAAAAGGCCAAATGCAACAATTTCATCACCAAAACTGAGATCATGAACTGTACATCTGTCATCCACAAATTTAACTACAAGTCCAAGTCTAGCAAGTGCAGATACGAACAAAAGATTCTTCTTGATCCCAGGTACATAACGTGCATCAACAAGTGTGAAAGAACTGTTCATTAGCAGCAATAAGCACAATCTTTCCAACTCCCTGAACCGGATAAGAGGCATTGTTGGCACAAGTGACTGAATTCCCATGAGGGACAGACTCGAGAGAGGTGAACAATTCACGATGTGAGGTAATGTGCTTTGTAGCACCACTGTCGAAATACCACACATGTGAATCTACAGCAAAAACTGACAAGCATGCATCATGGACAACAGGATTGTAAGTGCACTCTGCACTAAAAGCCTATTCTGCATCAACATCAGCAACACAATCTCCTTTCACAGAAGACTCAACAATGGCTGCATTTGTAATGGAACCAGCATTTGCAGTGGAACCACCCTCTTTCTTCTTAGCCTCTTTGGCCTTCAACTTAGGACACTGCTTGATCAAGTGATCATTAGCTTTACAATAATGGCAACGCATCTTCTTTTTGCCCTTATCACCAGAATTTCCAGACGAATTGCTGCCAGCAGAAGCATTAGGAACAGAAGTTTTGCCACTCGCAGCAGAACCATAAGAAGTGGCTGCATTGCTGCTACCACCCTTTCTTTGAGAAGCAATAAAAGCCTGTTCAACTGCACGCTGCCTAGTCCTGTTTTTTCTGGAAAGTGACTCTTGCAACAACAATGTACATAATGCATCAAACTTGACAACTTCTGGATTTCCTTGGGTCATAAGTCTCCAAGTACTAGCAAACGTCTGGTAAGAATCTGGTAAGGCATCAAGAACAGTCTGCACAAGGGAACTGTCTGAAATGACTTCACCTGCAGAAATAAGTCGCTCATTGATATCCTTGACACCTGCAAGAAAAGTGTCCATATCATCTTCCTCATGCATAATCTTTGACTCAGCTCTTTACGCAGCAAAGCAATTTTAGCCTCATTGTGGCTTGCATATAGACCTGCTAGAATATCCCAAGCCCGTTTTGCAGATTTTGCTGAACGGATGTGAGGAACAATGGTGCGCTTCACAGACAACGCAATCAATGCATGAGACTGCGCATCCTTTACATCCCAACGAGATTGTTCTGCCGTAGGCAAAACAACTCTAATAGCAGCAAGACCTGCAACATCCTCAACATCGCCTACATCCTCAAAACCAGGACGTACATCAATGCCCTGCACAATATTCCAGACGCCCTTTGACACAAGAACATGTTGCATCATATAAGCCCACATAGGGTAATTGTCCCCATCCAACCTGTCCTCAGCAGTAAACATCTTGAAGACATCTGTGTTGTTGTCAGCCATGGTAAATGCTGCACCTGATGTGAAAACTATCCAAAATAGAAGAAACGGAGTGGGAACAACACGTGCTATATAGCACAAACCGTAGAAAACTATAAGGCACCTGTTATACAGAAAGCGGCACTTACAGAAATTCTGCACAAAATGACAAAATTGCATGTGCTGCAGACCTACCTGTAGCGGAAACGGAGGCCGAAATGAGCCTGAATCAGACATCGTAGCCCAAAATATTTGTTGACCTACGAACGCTCGCCAAACCTCACTATAATCGGAGAAAGTGAGCAGGCGTGTGCTGGAGCAGCTGGCGACTAAGCCCGGGAGGACGTAACCTGCTCTGATACCAATTGTTGGAATTTGGGTTGCAGAGAAACGCACACAGCTTGGAGAAGACGAAGGAAGCTCAAGGCACACAATAGAGAGTGTGTTACTTAGTGTGCAATGGAAAGATAGATAGCCCTAGAGTGATGGGCGTATATACAATGCACGGGGGAAAAAACCTCCTAAAGAGGGAAAAAATGCCCCGGTGGTCCTAGTGTGTTCACACACATCACTACCACATGTATATGGTAACAATATAATCCCTGCAGGCCGTTGATGAGGGAGTTCTTGGCGTGAGAAGGTCCAACAAAGCCAACACGTCGACATACAACAATTGAATCCTTTGCAATTTTGCTAAAAGTCAACAAAACAAAAAACATGCAAGCCTCCACTTGTCCTTCACAAAAAAAACAAAAAAAAACTTATTCAATGGCTAGGGTAGTCACACTATGACATTTAGCTTATGAACTATTTAATATCTAACATGCATGTACAAGGAAACACATCAATAAAATGATATTTATCATAAAAATAATACTAATTCTTATGAGCCCCACAATAAAGCTCGGATACCACTTATAAGGCTAGTAATCAAGGTGGAAATTAATTAATTGCATTCTTTATTAGTACATCAAATTAATGTGAGCAATCAAGTGCAAAATAACACAAAGTAAATAGGTTGATTGATAGGATGCATTAATTCGTACAATGAGCTGTGTGCTTATATAGCACTTAGGAGAGTGTAGCATCAAGCCACATGTTGGGTCACATGTCCTAACACATGGCATAGGAGGTGGCACTCTTAGATAAGAGGTAGTGTGGCAATTGGTAGTCGTGCAAAGTGTAGTGTTGCTTCCACTAGAGTGTGTGAGAGTAACACCATAAGGGGTGCATAGAAGAAGTGTTTGTCCATCTACATACAATGACAAAAATGGACATCTTTTCTAATGCTAAGGAATGTAGATGCTTGATTTGTATATGCAACAATTCATACATGGCCTTGTCTCCATTAATAGGATGTAGAGAGGGTCACCACAAAGTACCTATGGTTTCTTGACCTAGTTTGTGGAGTCCTCATCCAGGCGGTATAATCTCTCTCTCTCTCTCCCCTTCCTTCCTTCCATAGTGTTTCCTTAGGATTAAGTCGCTCGGTTATTGCCTTGCTCGAAAATATTCGCTCACCAATCAGTAGGACTTGTCGAGCTGTATGTAAAAAGAGAATTCATTTCCCTAGCAGACAACCAAAATGAGACTCTAAGTATGTGTACCTAGAGGCTCCATTATCACCACTCTTCATTTAAGTCGTCCGAAACTCCTCGTCAACTCCTAATATTTAGATTTGAGTTATGTATTTTAGATCTTTGGGTATTGTTCACTTGTTTTGGTTTTTTGTTTTTGGTCATTTTCACAAGTTCCTTCTTCTTTTTACTTTCTTTGACTTGTGTCAAATAGTACTATGTTCTCTTGTCTTTTATGCAAGCATGTGCATTAACCATGTGAATATATTGTGTTTTTCTTTCACTGTCTGCATAAGTCTCTTCCATTGTTGTTTCATCTCCCGACTTTTTTAGTAGAGTCTTTGTCTTTTCAATCTTTGGTTTGGAAACTTGAACTCTCCATCCATGGAACTCAACTACGTTCCTTTTGAGTGTCGAATTCACTTGTTGTGACCGGATTTTCTTTGAACTCATTCGTAGCATTCTAGTATGCTTCAAAAGGTTCCTATTGCATGCCATCATTATGAAGAAATGAAGGCAAATCTACAAATCAAAGAAGGAGCAAGTATTTCTATCCTTCATGTTGAGTTCCCCATGTTCATCGGGCCTACAAAGAGAGATTGGGAAAGCCAAGTTGGTTTGGCAAAGAGGACTTGAAGTTTATCAAGAATGAGAGAGAGGAGGAGGGAGAGTAACACATTGTTACAGTTTCCCTCATTTCACAATCCATCATCTAAGCCACATTTTGTTCTCTTTTTCCTCTTTCACGTAGATATTCACTACATGTTGGTCACTTTTTACTCTTTCAATTACCTCCATGTTGTGAGAAATAAACACAATGAACCACATTGTGGTGCCACCTAACCATGCTCATCACCGTATGCTCATGCCAATGTGGTAGGCACATTGATCCACTATACATCAATGTTGATGTTGGTAGGTAGTCTTACTAAACCTTCCCTTTCTTAACGTGTGCACTTGATGGCACTCTACACCATCGAAGGGCTCTAGAAGTAATATAGAAAGTCAGTCCATTCGGAAATTGAGTTTCTTGTCAACTAGTAACCATATTGATTTAGTGTGGATGACATGTGCCGCCTTGATAGACAAATTGAGGAGATATGCTTGGAATGAATCATCATAAAGATTGTTTATTGACGTAGAACACCTCATGCTAGTGGGTTTTAGGGGCACTCACTCAATCACCATGTTGCATGCCTTCATTATATACTACAAAAAAAATACTCTTATTGTGGCTTTTTATGTGGCTTAAGGAGCTTAACAAGCGTGTAAAATGTGACATGCTTTGCAATTGGGGTGCTCTCGTTGTTAAGCAACTTAACCATGCTTTAGTAACGACTTGGGGTGGGCCAACCATGCCATTAAGAGCCATGCCAAGGTGTATGGGGTCCCTGCCAAAGTGGTACAGGGAACTAGATGCACGAGGGTAGGCTTGACATATGTTGATTCTCGGCTAGTTGGTAGGCAGCCATCACATTCCCTTTGACGCCCTCACTTACCTTCAAGTAGCCCATTCGATCTAGTGCCAGAATCACTTCATATGTCAAATGGAGAGGTGCCCTTGATCCCATGTGAAGGCCTAAACCAAAGGTATAAATCGTGAGGAGAGAGATGGCAATGGGCATCTAGCTAACATAATATGGCGTAAGGGAGAGCCCTTTACACGTGTTGAAATCTCCGACATGAAGGCTTAACTCCAAAACTGAGAGAAGCCCCTCTGCACACGATAAAGAGGGAGAGAGAAAAAGAAAGAGAGGCCGCCGAAGCCATACTAGTGTTGTATATAGTTAGACTTTTGTTCCTCCTTTGCCTTCAAAGCGACACCCCTCGTGCCTCCCTATTTGACTTGTGTGGGTGGGAAACCTCATCAACTTTGCCTTTTATTGTGTTGCCGCCCCGTTCCACAATCTGGGTGGCGTCTTCCTTTTCCGCCTGTTACTTGAGAAATCGGCTGCAATAAGCATCTGCAGGATGCGCATACCATACTCATCAATCATCAGACACACCCATCATGCGCCCTACTTTCACCATCTCAATGCTCATGTAGTGTGTTGTTAAATGATGCTACCTGAGGTGTATGTACCTTGTCGCACACTCACATTTGTCAAGCATTTCACACAAGCTCTCTCTCTCTCTCTCTCTCTCTCTCTCTCTCTCACACACACACACACACACACATTACACACACACGAGACAGCCCTCACTCCTATGTAACGCGTGGAGCTATAGTCACACTCACTCAGAGAGCTCCCCTCTCTCTCTCTCTCTCCACACACACACACACACACACACACACTGTTCTACTACACATCCTTGCTTTTTTTTTTTGAAGGAGCGTCTCAGCTGCCTACTACTTACTCCTCAGCTGAAGATTGATTATTAGTAGCTAGGCTTCCATGGTGGCTCTTGCCGTCGCCGTAGCCTTTTTGGTGCTGGTTACAGGTGCTTCCTCAGCATCGGCGGAGACGTCAGGTTCAGGCAAGCAGGTAAGTAATTGGGCATTTCCAGCTTTAAAACTTAATCTCGACGTTAGTGCGAGTTTAGTAAGGTTGAAAAATGGTTAGGACGGATAAGCGAGCATTTATTTGTGCAAAGCTTATATAAGGTGGATTAGCGGTTAATTAAAAAAGTCGTGGGTGGGTGCAGGTGTATGTGGTGTACATGGGCAGCTCTGTACACGAGGAAGCAGAGGTCACCTCTTCGCTGAATCACGAGGTCTTGGCTACTGTCCACAGTGGAAGGTTCATTTTTCCTCCCCAATTTCATTTTCACCGAAAATGCGCAGAATATTCATTTAATTGGCCATCTGTTTAATGAGATTGCCTGCTGCAGATCGAGAATTAACAAAAGTGACGTTTTAATCTGGTTCTATGTATTGTTTTATTTAATATTTAATATTTTTTAAATTCTGTGTGTTATCAGCCTGGATGCGGCCCGTGAATCAATAGTGTACAGCTACAAGCACGCTTTTCGAGGCTTCTCTGCCAAGCTTACAGCGGAGCAGGCCGCAGCTCTAGCAGGTAATTCACAAGAAGATTTAGAAATTTTCTCATGTAGGAAAAGAAAGACTTTTTCAGTGTTTTTCATACAATGCATAACATCATGAGCTTCTACTCGAGAGGCACCGCATACCTAGGTAGGTACGATTGGGGGCATGGGACCGATTGGGGGCATGGGACCGCCGGCCCCCCATGCCGCCGGCCCTCCCACCGGGCCGGCGGTCCCCTGCCCCCAATCGTACCTAGCTAGGGGGGGCCGGCGGTCCCATGCCCCCAATCGTACCTCGCTAGGTATGCCGTGCCTCCCTCACAAAAGCTCATGATGTTGCGTTAAGTCATAATGTGGGGAATCTGTCCAAAACTTCTTGTGTAATAAACACCTCCCAAAACACTCGTCGTGTTGTTTTCTCTTTTCTCAGTTCACTTTACCGTTGAATACACAGACTTGCTATGTGTCTTTCATGCATTGAGCATACGCTGATTTTTGTATTTAGCATGTAAATGAGACAACCAATGCTTATCTTACGTATTGCATTTTTGTAGCATGTAAATGAGACACCCAATGCGTATCTTGATTCTTACCTATTGCATTCCATTAGATTGCGTTAAGCCTAACATTAACATGGAAGACTACGGTTTTTTCTTGAGGCACAACTGAATTTGAAAGATCTAGAAACTTGCCGCCCAAGCTCGAGCTCGGCTCCTTACTCCCGAGGTTTGAGCTTGGGGCCTTACACCCCACGCAACCACCTTGACCTCTAGGCTATGAGTCCATTGACACGGAAGACTAAAGTTCCATGCCGATGAACTTGAACCGGCCCCTCACTCATGTACGAGATGCACGAGTAAGTGGGTTCAAGTCTGGCATTGTGGCCCCGCCTTCTTGCCCGTCTCAACCACATTGGTGTGGGCACTGCAAAGGGAAAACAAAACAAAACTCACCGCATGAGCAAATAGTAAGAACTTGCGTATGAGTGATTGTGTCCAGGCACCTCTTTTAAAGGCTTGGTGTGTTTGATTTAGTTCAAACGCTCTAGACCAAGAGTGTAAGTGGGGTTCGGCAGGGTTTCAGTTTGCTCACACTGGTGAACATCACAATAGAAAAAAGTAGCAGTGGGCGTACGAGGGGTTGGGAATTTGACATTTGACATTGAACATGTGTCACAATTCAGCATCGGGAGACTATCACATTTGGATTTCTTGTAGGTTGAGGAAAGTCTAAAGAGGGACCTCACAAAAGAAATTGGGGTTTTTCCACATGCACTTTACAAAAGGACTCCACAAACATCTTGTTGACGAATTTCTCATGAAAGTAAGGGAGTGGGGGGACCCTTGTCCCTTGTCTAAAGTTTTAGTGCACCCTTTATTACATTTACAAGGTCAATCAACAATAGTAATATACCTTTGTTCCAATAACTAGACAATGCATTTGTCACCTAGAGGTCCTTTATAATGCTCAAAGTGGAATCCCCATAAATTGTTCTTATTCTCAACTAGTTGCCCTTACCTCCTAATCTAAAGCCTTGCACACTTTGTAGGATCCTTTCATCCTTATCCTCCTTTTTTGAAGATTCTCTTTCTTGATACTTAGATACAGGCATCCTCAAGCCAATCTATTGCAAAAGTTTTTACATATTTCTATTTGGCACTTCATAGGTCTGTAGGTGTATCATGTGCACTCAACGTAATGATATATTATAATTCATATCAGTTAAAGCAAGAGGAGCATTTTAATTCAATTTCCAAAAAAAGTTTTTGGCGCATGAGGAAAGAGGGGTAGTTTTATTCCAATCTACTAAATGTGTAACGGGTTTTTTTATTAGGCTTTGATCGCATGTGATATATAAAATTTTGTACGGTGCACCCCCCCAGAAGCCATTGAAGATATGAATGAAAAAACATGAAAGTATAAGCTTGCTGTGCTGCCTCTTTTTTCTCCCTTCTCTTCTCCCTTGTAGATGCTTTCTGGAGCAATGATTGTCGATGTGGCCCCCATGGATGCATGTGACCAGTTTTTGTAGCAAGTATCAAGAGCAATTTTAGTTTTCCCTTATGCTCAACAGATAAGAAAGGGACCTAACATTTTAAATATCATTAGTTTAGACAAAGATTAATTTCAAGGCCACATCATGCAAGACAATTTTTGTCTTGACCCACATAATGGTGCATGCAATATTTAAGGGGAGCATGTAGGGAGTTATGATCAATAGTGACGAGGAGATGTTACTTGCATGCACCAAAAATGGAAAAAATCCCTAGGGGCAATGCTATACCTACCGTTTTTTTGTATACTTAACAAACCCCCCCCCCCCGACGACAGAAAAATAAAAATATCCAAATGTTTACTTATGATAACCCACCCCTTGGGTCACTGGGTGTAACTTCTCGTTCTTTCTAATATACTCACTTGCTTACATGGTTTAAAAAAAGGAAAATACATGGAAAAAAGTCTCCCCCAAATATGGGGCCATACTTCATACTTCATAATAATTACCTTCTCTCCTATCCAAGACCCTCATATTTTACATACACATGATAGTGTAAGGAATTTATGGTGTATCATTATGTTCTCTTGATACTACATACATGCCAATTTTGTTCTAATCGATGTTTAATACCAAGAGCGTTTAGTTCACCATTACTTATATGACATCCCTTACAACATTTTCTATGCAGGTAGAGAGGATGTGGTAAAGGTTTTCAAGAGCGAGGTGAGGCACCTCCATACCACCCGCTCTTGGCAATTTCTTGGCTTGCCCATGTCAGAGATGGGAGGAATTCCACACAGCTCTAGACACCATAAGGTCATCTTGGGTGTTTTTGACACAGGTTTCACCTTTGCCTCTTCAATTTTTTATCATAAGCATAAACTTTTGGCTCCTTAAACTCTTGTTATTTTGAGAATTGTAACATACCTTGATGTGCGCATCTTGTGCTATGCTTGTACCTTGGTCATGTTGAAAGTGTAACTCATCGTGATATTTTTGTCCTATTAAGGCCTTAGCAAAGCATTGTATTCTCGGGAGCAATTGTGGACATAGGGTAAAGCTTACCGATCATCGCATAGCAAATTAATGATGACACTTTTTTCCGTCCTATTTTTTTTGTAAGAAATACACTAGCTAAGCACTTTTGTTGTATATGTAGGCCACCACGAGAGATAGTTGACATTTGTTTGCCTATTTCTTTTAAGAGGAGCATTGAATAGCGGATCACACACACTTTCTCATCCTAATGTGTAGGCCATTGTGACTCACCTTGTTTCCTATTTTGATGGAGTGTTTAAGAGATACTACGGGCCAGCACACTCAAAATCTCACTTACTGTTTTGAGAAGGTACATAACAAGGGGGCCATACAAAGCTCTCTATCATCTTATGTAGGCCATTGTGACTATTCACTTTGTTTGGCATGTATTGATGTTATATGGTACTGTTGTGCTTGTCTCATGCACATGTGTGAAAGCAAGCCTTACTTACTAATAAATTCAAACCTATATCATGAGGTTTTGGATGAAAGTCCAAAATGCTAGTCGTGAATGATGTCGATTTTACTTACTTTGATGTTGGAAATTAGAGTAGCTATTACTAAATGTGAGAAAAGTATTATCAAAATGTCATTGTCAAGCTCACATAGTTTGATCAAGTCCCATTATCAACGGCAATGAATGATTTACAAATGCCAGAGCTAGCGGTTGAGTGAGAATTGAAATATTGCAATATGCTTTCTTCTTGGACATAGAATCTATTTTATGCCTTCCCCCCCCCCCCCCCCCCGCTCCCAATATAGATTCTCCCTTCTAAAATCGATCAAGTTTTCTGTCCGTGTGCATTGTTTCTAAGCTCAAGCATGTGGTTGATCGTGACATTGCCAATAGCCATGTATACATTTCTTTGAATGTATGTACTAATTAGCATTGTAGTCTCTAGATATTATGAGGCACTGAAGTAGCTTCTCACTTCTTTTCAGGCATTTGGCCTGAGTCAGAGAGCTTCAATGATTACAAGATGCCACCTATTCCTTCACGATGGAAGGGAGGTTGTATGGAAGGAGAAAATTTCACAAGAAAAATGTGCAATCGGTTAGAAAATTCTTACTTGTTCTTATGAGACCCTTATTGAGAAAAAGTTGTTGTGCCTTATGTCAAAATTATGGTTATGGTTAAAGAAGTTGTGTCCTATGTTGAAATTAAGCTTGTTTCGATAGTATGCTACACACTTGAAGTCTCACATTTTGTACATTGATGGACCGATTTTCCATGGCAATGTTATCTGTATATTGGTGGTAGAGATCTTTTGGAGGGGTTGATCTTCTTAGAGAGAGAGAGATTTGTCGATAGTCAAAGCTTTCCATGCTTCTTGCACTTTCCACGAGAAAAAAAGCGAAGGTTTAAATTGGAGTTTTGCAATTTTCATTCTTTGTATCTTTTCATTCATAATAAGTTGTCCATTAAGAGATTTAAGCCAGCTTCTTGGAAGCCTAGGCACCCTTTCCTTGGGAACATTGGATGGCTACTTCCTTGTTTGAAAATATAAAGAGTGTAATGGGGGTTAAGTTTGAACCTTAAGAAATGAAAATGGGAATTGAAGATGAGGCCCTCTACAATGTTGGCAATAATTACAATCTAGCAAGACAAAAACACTTATGCTTACCAGGATTTACCAGAAGGTTTACCTTATTCTTTGAGGTCAACTAAAATAGTAAAATTAGATTCTTGGAATCATATGGGAAATGTACACTACAAAGCAGGTTGTGTGAGCACAGGGGCAGCACTGATTTTGTTTCCAATGCATCCTTGGAAAGTGAGGGGTAAAAACTAGAGTTCAGTTCTCTTGTGTTGTTTAATCCAGGCTCGAGTTGGAAAAACTGCTGAATTTATAGCAAAATTCTTGGTACTTGTTACTTAAATTCCGAAGTGTTTTTTTTTTTTTTTGGAGTACGCGGAAGCTCATTACTGAAGGTAAATTTACTGTGGTAAAAAACTTCCAGAATCCAGATTACTTATTTCTATGCATAACGGTGGGCGAGCGTTTCTGTGCGTATTAAATATTCCATACGTCGCGTGCTAATAGTAAATAAATGTAGTCCTTAATTGTTTTCCGAGTTTTTTGAGCGTTTTAATTTGACCATTTGCATTTCCATTTTTCCAGGAAGCTGATTGGCGCAAAATATTACTTGAAAGGGATGGAAGAGCAGGTGGGGCCGATGGTGTCCAGGAGGGAGGGGGGAAGTGACGTAAGGTCAGCAAGGGACACAATGGGCCACGGGACCCACACGGCCTCCACTGCCGCTGGCAGGTAAATAAGCTCCCCCACCCCCATTCACTATGTAGTCAGTGTCCGCCGTCCGGGCTGGTTTCACACGCCAACTCTCCCTTTCACCCACTGCCACACGCCAGTCTCTTCAATCGCTTCCATCCCTCCTTTTTTGCAACGTTCACCTTTATATGAACGTTGCATGTGCTGCTTGCATGCCGTACCTGCATACTTTGCCAAGTTCCAACGGGCTTTTAAGTTTTGATGCCGTTTTGAGTTCAATTCCCACTACGAGTCAAATTGTTGCAGATCTACATTACTAGCACCTATGTCAGGACAGATTTCAAGGGCTCCCTGTTCTTTGAAAAGAAAGGCTATGGGTATGGAGTCCCTTTCCCAATGGAAAGGCATACTTTCATATTCCCCTTCTAATTACAAATTATCACAGAAGTACACGCCAGTTGTTGTAACTTAGGGACACGTCGGGTGAAGAATATAAGAACGGAGCGTGTTAGGAACAATACAAGACTAATTAGGTCTCCTCAATCTCGGAAAATTAAAAAGCCTTTCAAAATATCGACAAGAAGTGGAAAGTCAAAAGACTTTTTGTCTTTATCTAAAGAGAGATGGTCGAGTGCACATTATTACATTTGTGTTTTTCTTGCTTAATTTTCCTTTAGCATTTTCTTCTCTCTAGAGTGTCCTTGCACTATGTAAGTAGTGAATATATATATTCTGAAGCCATTAGGTATACCATTTGTAACTTATTGTAAATTTAATATAAGAATAAATAGACTTTAATCTAGGTTACAACATTCTCTACTACCGTTTTGGAAATACAGAAGTCTACATATTTTACATACTATTTTTTCGTTTTCAATGTCATAGCATGTCCCTATGTTCTAAATTAGATGGACTCTTGATGGACTCCCCTTCCATTGAGAAGTACCCTCTTTTATTCCCTTTTCTTATATCACAAGAAGTTTTGGACAGATTCTAACAATAATTCCCACATTATGACTTAACGCAACATCATGAGCTTCTGTGAGGGAGGGAGGCACGGCATACCTAGCTAGGTATGCGGTGCCTCCCGAGCAGAAGCTCATGATGTTATGCATTGTATGAAAAACACTGAAAAAGTCTCCCTTTTCCTACATGAGAAAATTTCTAAATCTTCTTGTGATAGAGAGACATTTTTTAAGAAGCCCTTCTAATGACAGACTCATGAAAATCTAATCCTCCATATGATGGAAAAAATGCCTTTAAAAAAAAATTAGTACCATTGTTTTTGTATAGGTGAGATATGTAATTTTGCATCCATCTTGTTCACTTTTATTGTTAAAAATGTGGTATAATTCACTTGCTTTAGATTTTATTATTGACATGCTTTTGTTTGGGCATTCTTAGGCTTGTGAAAAACATGAACTTGCGAGGTTTGGCCAGTGGAAGAGCAAGAGGAGGAGCCCCAAGAGCTAGAATAGCAGTCTATAAGGTGTGTTGGAGCCCAGGTTGCTTTGACGCAGATCTCCTTGCAGCATTTGATGATGCAATAAAAGATGGGGTGGATGTTATTTCGTTGTCTCTTGGACCAGATGCTCCACAAAATGACTATTTTATGGATGCTATCTCAATTGGTTCTTTCCATGCCTTTAGGAGGGGTATCAGTGTGGTTGGGTCAGTGGGCAACAATGGGCCCTCCGATTCTAGCGCTACGAATGTAGCACCATGGTTACTTACGGTGGCATCCACTTCAATCGATCGAGACTTCTCTTCAAGCATTATTCTTGGAAATGGCATCCACTTGGAGGTACTAGCAAACACGGATTGGTTTCTTAGCTACATAACTCAGCACCTAGCATTGCTTAATATTACATATTGTGTCAAACTTAAGCTTTTTGAGGTGTATTGCTAGGGTATCTAATTTCGACATCCACTCCTATATTTTGCCTAAGGTCAAACATGCATATAGAAGCATGCGAATCGTGTTGGTTATGGTGAAGTAAGAGCATCATGTTGCAAGGAATGCATGTCAATCTCCTGAAAAATGACATTATCAAAGTTAAGAGCATAGGAATGCATGTGAATTGCATGAGGTAGGGCCACATTTGATGTGCTAGATGAGACGATTTATGTCTTGATGGATGATGTCTGTCTGTAAGCTAGCTAGAACAACTGCATAGCATGCCGCGACTTTGTATATCACAGTGGTATGGATTGGAATTTGGTATCATGATTGGCATATGTCATGTATTTGGTCTAATATAACACATCTATAGTCAAGGTATTAGTATTTGTGGAGACCGACAAGGACTCATTGTTTTGCATCGTTACTCGGCTACATTTTTTTTCTTCTCAAACCTCTAAAGGCTTAATTATGTGTATGGTGATCCACAATGGGGCTATACATTAAGGTTATCGTGTTGTAAATCTCGCCTTGGAGCCATATGAAGTGTGAAATGACCATTGAGTTATCTATAGAGTCCTTTCTGTTAAAAACTTGGAATGTTGAATGTAATTGGCCCTATTCATTCCCTGGTAGAGCGATGTCAAAGTTATCGATAGTGTGCGTCGCTCCGTTGTAGCTGCTCGATGAAGTGTGAAATGAGCATGCATGTGTATGACATCTCTGACCCAATCCACTTTACTTATTGGCTATGAATGTGAATGACATCTCTTACTCACGTTGTATAAATGTGCATGGCATCTCTTAGTGAATTTTATGCTCTGCATTTTTTAAGTAGGCCCTCAAGCAGGATTGATGTCATGGATGATAGGGCGAGTCCTTGGCGATGGAGCAAATGAAAGCGAAAGCGGAGCTGGTGTACGGGGCAGAGGTCGGGGCAGCCTCCTTCACTACCCAACAATCCAGGTAAATTTGAAGTAACTTGTATTGTGGCAATAGGCGGTTTTCCTGTGGGGAGGGTGGTAGCTTATGGAGTGGTTTGGTGGCAGCTCTTGTACGAATGGGTCGTTGGATGCAAGGCATGTGAGGGGGAAGGTGGTGGTTTGCCGGCACCCGCAGGATGTGGAGGAGTCCAAGCTGGGCAAGAGCAAGGTGGTGCAAGCGGCGGGAGGCGTTGGCATGATTTTAGTTGATGAGCTGGACCGTGCGATGGGCGTCTCCTTTGTGGTAGCAGGCGCAATCGTGGGAAACAAAGGTGGCCAAACCATCCTCTCCTACCTCAACTCTACCAGGTTCGTTGTCTTCAACCCATTTCTTGTTTCTTGTAATGCAGTGGTCATGCAATGCATAGTTATCAGTTAATTTTTTTTCTTTTGCATGGTCACACGTGCACCAGTTACTCGTCTTATGTGCAACTATGCAAGCCTTCTTGTAACTGTGCCGATTCCAGCATAGTTGCACTGGTTAGGGAGTGGTCAGTCGATTGCATAGTTAAGATCAGTTATTTTCTGAGCCTCATCCATGGTCACACGTGCACCACTTGTTTTTCTTTTATGCAACTATGCAAGGCCTTTTGTAACTATACCGATTTTGGCATAGTTGCATCAGTAAATCTTACTGATAACTATGCTTTGCGTGACCACAACATTATATTATATAAATTACTGGTGCATGCGGGACCGCTTTCTAACACATAATCGTATGATTGCTACCTGAGGTGCTTAAAACAATGGCTAGAATGTGTTGATCATATATGATCAGATCACGTTTTCGAAATGAAAGCCATAAGTCTTATATTTCAATTTCGTTTGAATAAAAACTTTTAACACATTGTAATTACTCTTCCTTTGACACGAGTTCTCTCTTCTCTGTGTGTGCGCGTATTTTAAATTTCTCTTTCTAAATACAAAAGTTAGGCCATAGTATAACTTGTTTGTCCTTCTAAATGTGTTTTGCATGCTGTTCTTCATATTAAGTATTGCAAGCTGGAGATATTAACTTGATTTTATTTTTTCCCCAGAAACCCCACAGCCCTTATCACTCCTCCCAAAACTGTGGTTGGTGTTCGACCAGCCCCTGCAGTGTCGGTCTTTTCCTCCCGAGGTCCTAACACAATTACTCCTGATGTTCTCAAGGTGAATGTCAATCACTTGATGTGATGTTCTTACATAAGTACAGTCCTCTGATTCTTGTGTAGCACTGTGCAAAGTTAGATTTTCTTTACATGTCTAAACCATCTAGTCACATGTGATGCCATAGGCAAGGTTTGGATTACAATGCTAAGCATTTTTTGGCTCATTAAAGCTTGCAGATTTTGAAGAGACTCGTTTATTCATAAGCACATTTTGTCAATATAGCATTTTTTTTGTTATTGATTAGCCTAGAAAGGACACACACCCCCCACTCACACACATTACACGTCCTTCGGGAAACTATGGATAGTCTCAATGGGACTTGAACACCTAACCACCCGATGATAAAATCATCATTGTTGCCACAACTTATGGGAAAAATTCAAAAAGCATGTCAAAGCTTGTATGCTATTCAATCAAAAGCATGATATGGCTAGTAAAGTTATGGAAAATTTTGATGTATCAAGACTTATTCTGATGAACTTGCCTCGAGTTTCTTTCATGTTTAGCCGGACATTGCGGCTCCTGGACTCAACATTTTGGCTGCATGGTCTCCAATGAACATGGAGATTGATTACAACATTGTATCTGGAACCTCCATGGCTGCGCCGCATATAGCGGGGGTTGCTTTGTTGCTGAAAGCATCAAACCCCACGTGGAGCCCAGCAGCAATCAAGTCTGCCATGATGACCACTGGTATGGGTTACTCTCTACATTCAAGCATTCAATGCTACCTAGTCCTTCAAAAGCATTTCATGATCTACTTTGTATATAGGTTAAGTTAGTTCATCGTAGAAAGTAGACAGCCTTACTCTTCGTTGCATCAAGTCAAAAGCTAAAATGTTCTCACAAACACACACACATGAATGCCACAGGGTGAGTAGGGAGGGATCATAGTTGACAATAGGCGCCGCACGGGGTTGGAGCCGACATGAATGGTTGGATTGGGTCGGTGAACTAGGGGTAAACACCCTGGTTTACCTCTAGTTCATTGACCTGATCTAATGATCGAGATCACACCGGACTCGCAACGCCTATTCTCAACCATGGATCTCTCCATGAAGGACCCCCCATGCGAGATACTGATAAGGCGCACACACTACACTCGCACATTTGCACACTTAGTGTGATAATTTTGGTTTCCCCTTACAAGGATGGTGCAGCTGTGAGCAGGGATAATGAGAACAAAGTGATCAAGTCAATGCCAAGTGGGAAGATGGCCAATGCGTTTGAGATAGGGGGAGGACAAGTGCATCCTAGGAAAGCCCAAAACCCTGGCCTTGTCTATGACAGTGATGCTACAGACATTCTCAAATTTTTGTGTGGTAGTGGCTACGACTCTTCCACGCTTCAGCTCATCACAGGAGACAAGAGGTCAGCATGCCCCTCCTCTGCTCCTGTTCCTGCCGACCTCAACTACCCTGCTATCACCTTATCCAGGTATGTTCCCCCATCCCTTGAGAGAGAGAGAGAGAGAGAGAGAGAGCTGCACATGCCACTGGGGTTTGGGTTGCTTAGGTTGCCCCTCATTGTTAAAATCATAAACCAATTGCCAAATGCCTCTCTTAAATGTCTTTTGCATCTATTTTTGTTGATATTTTAAGCAATGCAGCATGCCTCCATAATCAATAATCCTCCCCTTCAAGCTACTAAGATGACAAGAGGGACTATGGATTATGATAGGAAAATCATGCAAGGCAATATCATGTTCTGAGAGGCACAGCCTTTTTATCAATTTGAAACTAGCTTAATCATGATAATGGAGATCACTATGGGTAATAGGAGTAGGTCCCCACCATTTAGGAAAAATGATTTTAAAAAAAAAGTGTTAACAAGGCAAATCAAATGTGAATGTGAAGGTTATAGAGTGTGGAGTATATGGAAGGCCAAGAGTTGTGTGGTACTTGGAAAGTGGAGAGTCAAGGGAGATGGCTACAGTGCATGCATATGTTCCATTCTCTTCTTTTCTTGTTCCTCTTCTATGCATTCTTTGCATTTTAATTGCATCTAAGTGCAGGGATTGCTTACAATGACATCTTCGGAGAAATGGGTTGATATTCCGTTAGGAGATGCCCCTTTCGAGCGCCATTATTACTCCAAATTTTATTTTAAAGTCTTATGATGGAAAAAAAGAATGAAAATTATGATTTGCTTTGAATCAAGCTTCTCCAAAAGTTTTCTAATTCGATATTTTCGTTGTTTGCATTGGATAGGGTGTCACCTGCAGGTACTCGAAGTGTCATGAGGAGTGTCACAAATGTGGGCTTGCAAAATATCGTGTATCATGCACGAGTAAAGGCCCCCATTGGCGTGGAGGTGAAGGTGGTGCCAAATAGGCTTGCATTCACACACTATGGCCAAACATTGTCATTTATCGTGAAATTTAAGGTCCTCAAGGCAGAGGATGACTATGTCTTTGGGAGCCTCACTTGGGTTGATGGAGGGAGACACCGCAAGGTTACCATCCCCTTGGTCTTAAATACTGTCAGTGAAGACTAGCCCTCATGCATACCAACACAATTTTGCCTCCGAGAGTCACAAGGTTCCTTAAATTGGAACATTTTAGTATATACCCATTCTTAAGCAACAAGCCCTTCCTTAAGGAAGGGCTTGTTATACTATTCACTACTATTTGAATCTTGGTTTCCTCTCTCTCTCTCTCTCTCTCTCTCTCTCTCTCTCTCATGAAAGGGAGTTAAAATTCCTATTTAAAATTTCTTTGGCCTTGCTTTTCATGCTCTCTCTCTCTCTCTCTCTCTCTCTCTCTCTCTCTCTCTCTCTCTCTGAACTGTTTCTTAGCTCTTTTAGCATCTAATTTCCTTTAAACTTTATGTGGTTCCTATCATTTCTCTTTTTGGATTGGGTCTCTATTTTTCACCGACTTTGTGCTTTTCTATTGTAATAAACCTTGTGCCAAATGATGAGCATTATAGAGCAAGATTGGAGTTGAAAATCCCAAAAGAATGTACCATGATTGTAATGAGCAATACCACAAGGGCCCCTCACAAAGCACGAGATAGTGGGTTTCTTTAATAAGGTGAGGTATGCCCCCACATTACATATAAAGAACAAAGCTCGACTTAGGGTCTAAGAGAGAGAGAGCGACGGTTTTAACTCACAAGTGGTAACTCTCCTTCAGCTTTGTAATTCAACCTCTTCTTCAAAAAGTTAAAAGCATTTCTTTTAACTTTTCCATAAGTGATGTTGTACATTGTCCATCTGAGTTAGACATAATGTCTACCTTGTTTGTAATGGATCTCCTAATGAATTGGTGCTTTTGACTCTTAAAGCATGTGCTCTCTTATCTTCTCTTCAGTCATATTCTTTTTCCTTGGTAGTGCTTTCTTGTTATGCGTAGTGTACCACCACCCCACTTCCATTTGGACTTTGATTCTCTTACTTTAAAGTTTGGAGAGACTCAAAGTTGGGGACATTGTATCCATTGAATGAGAGAGATGGATGAGGGTTGGGATTTGTAATTTAAGGAGACTTGGAGCATCAAGTTGAAGAAAGTAGAGGGAGTGAATGGTTTAAATTGATATAAGGTTGTATAACACACACAAGCGTTTTCTCTTTGATCAATCGTCACTTAGTGGGTGAATTAGATTCTAAAGCACATGCATCCCTTTCACCAGAGGAAGGTTTTAGGTCCTATGTGGGTCTTAGTTTACTAAGGCACAATTATTGCCACTCCTCTATGAAATACATATAAAGAGCTTTTTGTGCCAATTAAATTGGATGATGAGGCTTCATGTTATTATCCTTGAATTGGTTCACTTAAGATCTCTCTCTCTCTCTCTCTCTCTCTCTCTCTCTACTTATCATTATCAATAATCTTGTTCATTTTGTCTTATTTATCTCTCATGTATTGTGAAATTAATCATAATAAAAAGGTCTCCCAACAAATAATAGTTGGTACCAGAGCCACACAGGATTAGTGCTTTGTTAATCCATTAGGGTTGATAGTGGACCTCCTATTTTCAATTCAGAATTCTCCATGCTTGTTCATGTTCTTGGGGTTCATGGGTGCAAGGCACATCCTATATTTAAGTGGGGGAAGGAGGACAGATTTCAAATTTGGTCTTAAATCTAATTGAATGCTGGAGGTCCGCCTCCGCTAGCACCTTATGACATGTGGTACCCAGTGAAAAAGCTGCAACAACCTCTATCCACACACTTATACTTACTATAATGATTGGAATTGTACCAAATTGTTCCAATGGAGCTAGCATCCACTGCTCAACTCTA
Source organism: Adiantum capillus-veneris (assembly GCF_014529385.1). Taxonomy (NCBI): domain Eukaryota; kingdom Viridiplantae; phylum Streptophyta; class Polypodiopsida; order Polypodiales; family Pteridaceae; genus Adiantum; species Adiantum capillus-veneris. Next base: position 50,202,163 of record NC_140949.1, on the reverse strand, counting down.
CTTGATCAAAAAGCTAAGTGTAACATGGTCAAATTTAGAGTAGATTAGGACAACTTCTCCATAAAAGAGGGTTCAGTGCAATGGTAGCAGTTAGAAAGCAGTTAGAAAAGGTGGAACTTCAAGTGATGGCTCTTAGGGATATGCTAGAGGAAGCAGTTCTTCCTGGGCATAATGTCAATGTTATAGCAAAAGTATTAAACTCTTCTCATCTCTTGTAGGACAATCAAAGCCCCAAAGACATGTACCACTAGTGGACCAAATAGAGCCAATAGTAGCCTTGATATCTTCGCAACTAAAAAATCTAGTGCTACGAATCTTTCGCATCACCAAGGATAACTACAAGAGAAGGGAAATGCTAAAGTTGACCTTTTCAATGCCTCTAATCTTGCAAGCCCATATGCATATACATCAGCTAATTTCAATGGCATATAAGAGGGAAGAGATAGCAAAAGTTTGCTACAAAGCGCTAAAGAACGATTCACCATATTAGTCTACAAGTAAGAAATTGAATGTGTACCACTTGAAATTTCCCTCACTAGAGAGAACAAAAATAAAAATCAAAACATCTTCTATTGCCAAAGGCATTTGTCAACACCCATTAGCTAAGTGTAGGTAACAAACATACATGGGTAGAAAGCCAATCACAATGGTCAATGAGTTAAAAGGATGGATGACCACCCAAAATTCATTAACTAGATAAGTAATGGCCAAAGAGATTTGTAGCTACCAATTCCATATTATAGGTTATAGAATGCAGTCAGGGAATGCCAAAGCTAAGAGGCCATGAAGATGTACACATTGGAAACAATCCACATCATCTAGGCAAAAGAAGTATAAATCTACAATTACTATAGTTGCTTCAAAGGCCTACAACTATCCTCAATTGCACATAGTGAAATGGTGGAGACCCAAGGATCTCCTCATTGCACAAAGCTGCCACATACAAAGTAAAAAAATGCTGCAACCCAAAAATCCAAGATCACGGCTACAAGGAGATCATAACACCACTGCACAAAACTAGACCTATTGAAGACACAAATAGATGGCATTCAAAATCTTGTGACTTACAAAAAGGACCACACAACCAGTGTGATGGTGAAATACCCATTTAACAACCCAACAAGTACCTCATAAGCAACTCCATAACAATAAGAAAGTTGAAGTCATCTACAACTCCATTGATATAGGGAATTAAGTAAAAATATCAACATGGAATCTTGTGTTAGCTTACCTTCCACCTCAACAATCAAGCTACAAGAGCAATTACTTCAATTTCACAGGAAACATGAAGTAGGTGTTTTCCAAACTCTTTACACAACAATGTTTGAATCTATCAATTATAATTTTCTTCTCAAAAATCACTAAAGAATTTGTCAACAGATTGCTACATCATAGCTAAGTATTTTTATTTGTTCTATAGTATTCTGTTGCTTGCATAATCTTCTTAATTATTTTATGCACTTGCATCAAAATTGAGGATAAGTTATTATCTACTAAATGCAATGAAACTGCACCAACAACCAAAAAGAGTAAAATTAGTAGTAATGCTTTCAATTTTAAGGATTTCGATGATACCACAGATATAAGCACAATGTTGGAATGGATTAGTCAGTTAGACTATGATTTTCACAATAAAATTTTTCCAAGCGTGACAAAGTTAAATGTCCCAATCATCTTCCTAGTAGTGCTGCATTATGGTGGAATGCTATTAAATAACATGGTGAATGTCCACTCCATGGTCTATACTGCAAAAATTGTTTCAATCACAATCTTTACCTAGAAATTATGAATCAAATGTGTACATGCATTCGGATTTAGTCCAACCTAATAAAAATGAAGGTATATATGCCTATTTTGATAATTTGGAATTGTTTATTTCAATTATAGTCCATTGATGAGCACGTCAATAGATGAAAAATGAAGCATACTTTTATCTTAGATTTAGTACCCCACGTTGGTGCAAAGGTTGATATGTTTGATCTTAAAGATTTTTCAAAGGCAAATAACTTGGCATTGCAAATGTTGAGAAAAAGATTGGAGGTCAATGACAAAATGTTGATTTCTCAACTTTTAACATGAACGATAAACCTACTTTTTCTTCTAAGTTTGAAGAGAACAAGAACCCAATTTTTACTTTCTAGAATCTATTGTTGTGGTCATGGCTCGTCACAAGCATGACAAGAATCTGTAATATTTGGATCTGTTAATATAATTCACTACCATTGTGAGTTTTGAAAAAAAAAGAAAAAAAAGAGATGTAGCTTGGATAATTTTTATCCATTTCACTTGCAAAACAACCACAATAAAATTCAACATGCCAATACGAATCCTTAGCAAGTGCACTAATCAAATCAGGTTTCCACTGGATCCAAGATGGTGAAATGTTTCAATTGTCTATAAATCTGGTCATTATGTTGATAAATGTCCAACAAAAGATAAAGCCAAAGGGAATTCCAATCAATCAAATGGTCATTGTGATGACATATGTTGAACAAATAACAAAGGTAACGCAATGGTCAAATCAAATGATCAATCATATGGTACCAGGTAACCACAACAATGACTAACAAGTCTACAAAAATATTTGTACAAATGGGCATCTCAACTTGATTGAAGCTCCTCTAACTGTCAATGAAGCTGAATCTAACTATGAGGGAAATAATCCTAATTTTGATGGTAACAAAAGTGAAAGGGATTGGTTATGGTGAAAACACTAATGATCTGTTTGTGGTGAGGTTAGTGTATTAATCACAAGAGTTTAGAGAGAGAGAAAGAGATTAACACCAATGCAAGTAGCAAAACATAACGTGGATTGATCAAACTAAATGAAAATGATGAGTACAAAGTGGGCTAAAATGATGGGGTAAATATTTGGATACAAAGTGTGTAGTTAGGACTTTTTTTATTTAGAGTAGGTAGAGATACATGCCTCCATATTAAAGGGCTTTCCACTAGTTGTTGGTGCACATGTGTCACACACCCCCACAAGCCTCCCTTGGTGTGTCATAGTAGCATCCAAAAGTAAAAAGAGTGTCCTCCCTTGGAGAATTTGAAAATAGGGTTTAGGGTGAAAGTCAAACATCCTCCCTAGAGATTTTTAGTTGGGTGTAGGATCAAAATTCTTGTCCCTAGAAAATGTAATAGTAGGGTATATGCCAAAATACATCTCCCCTAGAGAGTAATAGGTAGCTAGGTGGTAGGTCAAATACAAATGGTACTTCCTTTGATGTTGGAGGTCAAGAGGTGTATATACACCTACTTCAAATCTTGAAAGCATTTTTTGTCAATGTAGACTGCAAAATGTCTGTCGAGCTTGTTGTGGTCAATTTTAGAGAAAAATTCATACAAAACTAATACTAACTATAATCTAAAATGCAAAGTGCAACCTTCTCCTTACCTAATCACCAAAGGTAGAGGAGCATTGGGTAGGATTATTATTAACCTACAATATTAATGCAATGGGCATAAGATGCTGTTGATTATGCTATTAATGAAAAATAGAATGGATTACTAGGCCTAACTTCTAAGTATGAACCATTGGCTTTGATACTGCATGAAAGGGATTGGTTATGATGGAAATGCTAATTAGCCGTTCATGGTGCGGTTAGTGTATTGAGAGAGAGAGAGAGAGAGAGAGAGAGAGAGAGAGAGAGATTAACACTAATGCAAGTAGCAAAACAAAAAGTAGATTGGTCAAACTAGATACAAATGATGGGTACAAAGTGGGATCAAATGATGGGACAAATCCTTGGATACAAAGTGTGTAGCTTGGGCTTCTTTTATAGAGTAAGGCGAGAGAATCTAATGGCATAAGCGATAATGTTGGAGATCTAGGATTCCAACGTAGAGGGGATTTCCACAAGATGGTGGTGGGAATAGATGTGATTTTGGGTATGCCATTTTTACATGAATTCCACCAATTGATTATGCATCACGTTCACTCACTATCATGCACATTCAAACGATACTTAAAAATAAAAAATTTCCATACCACAAGCTAAGAAAGTTATCAGAAAGCAAAATATAACATACATTGTGCTTGTTGATGAAGTGTCTACCAAGCCACAATCACCTTTTGATAACTCACACAAGGCATTTCTTTTTCTATTTAAGGATTTTTTGGTGCATAATTTACCTTTTAAAGTTCCACCCAAAAGACCATATGTTATGTCAGGGCAAGGGCAAACCCAGACGAGTAGGACTCGGGCCACAGGGCCAAGGGCCGATCGGTTGCTAAAGGCGGATAGGGGGATTCTGTTACAGTGTCCAAGGGCTATATAAACGGGGGGTTGGGCGGAGAATCCTCATAACGCAGCTCCTGGGTCTTATATTGGTATCAGAGCAAGGTGGAGAGGAGAAAGATGGCATGGTTCTCTTCTCAAGGCATGTACTCTCTCTCTCTCTCTCCCTCTCTCCCGGAATCTCTCTCTCTCTCTCTCACAATTATGGAGGGCAGCTGTCCCAAGCCGGGAAGGAGGAAGGAGATGGGCGCCATGCATGAAGCATGCAAGAGGAGGGTCGTGGAAGCGGCAGCCTGCACAAGCCGGGGACGAGGCACATAGTGTGTGCATGAACCCCTGCCAAGTTGAGGCGACGAGGAAGTGGACCCCGTGTGCAGAGCCTCTTGAGGCGAGGGAAGCCGAGGTGCCGACCAAAGTGAAACACGGCGGGGGTGGGCTTGTCGGATGCGCCCCAGGCCCTAGACAAAATCTCGTCACACCAGCCAGGCCGGAGCCGGCACGCAGAAGCCAGGGCGTCTCCCTGTTCGTCGGCGCAACAGAGCCGCCATGGCTGCTACTCATTTAAAAAAAAAAAAAATCCCTTATTTCTTTGTTCACAAGCGGCTGCCCACGGGGATTTAGCCCAAAACAAAAGAAAAAAGGGGTTAAGGGAGCGTACCCACCCCGGGCAGCACCCCCCCCCCCCTCATTTTATGTAGGTGCCTCGCAGTAGTCCGTGAGCAAATCCTCGATGACCACTTTCTTTTGCAGATCTCTGCTGCGGTACCTTGCAGGTCATTCACGGTCGTTTGCTCCAATCCCAAAGACTTGCAATAGTCGAGGTGCCAAAAATGCATGCAAGCGAAAAGCAAGGCATTTGACAAAAGTACTTAATGAGGTATGAAGTTTCCTTTGTGTTACGCATGTGCAGCAGGGTGGCTTAGTTGCCAAGTCTAATCATGCAAAGTGAAAGAAACCGGCAAGGCGGGTCGGCATCAGTCATCATTATGATGTGCACACCATACATGTTTGGCCTTGCCATTGGCATGCAAATTCGGATACAACTAGGTCGTATCTGCACTAAACAAAGGGGATCGAAGTATACCTTTCCTCATGCTTGAAAGGGGAATCCACAACATGCCCGATGACAGAAACAGTTGTGTGGGTAAGTTATGATGGCATGGAAGCAAGGGGTCAAGGCACGCCATATCTTGGTATGCGTGTTCATGCATGCTGTCAGAGATAGACACCATGGTACTCCAAGTCGTCACGCAATTCATGAGGTATGCAGTTATTTTACATTTTTGATTCGGATGTGATTGCTTGCTATGGCAACGCCAAGGTCTAGAATATCAAGGAGATTGGCACAACCTGTTGCTCGTTGACATAAAGGGAGCCAAGGTGCTCTGCAGGGCTGGCTCCTTGTCGCCGCTTCTAGCAGACGGCGAAGAATACTTACCACGCAGTGGTATTCGCAATTCCAGGTACACTTTGCAACTGCAATCAAGTTACATATCTATTGCAGGTACTTTTATGATTCTCCATACGATGTAATTTTCGACACGGTCGATTCGTTGTTGCCATGATAAGCTATATCATGGCAGGAACATACGTTGGCTATGAGCACAACAGCGTGTCTGTGAAGCAAGGCTTCAATTTGTGGGGGCATGTTGTTCGGCATGGCCGACTCCTTGTCACTGTGTCTAGAAGCGGACAGACGACGTTTGCCACACATTACTAGCTAATTTCAGTTGAACTCCCTCGACAAGGTTGACTCTTTTTGTCCTGATATCTGTATGTCAACAACCGCTTCAGTTGGCTATCAGCAAGGCTTCAATTGATGTGAATCAAGGCTTCAATTTACGCATCTTGCATCGCAACTGCCAACGTTTGGTATATGCTATGAGCATACAAACTTGGGAGGGATTTGACACTATGCTTGAAGGATCTTTCATGGTGTACATGATACAAGAGGGCGTACGAGCATACGTGACAACTCTCTCTCGCACGGCAGATTTGGCTACGAGCCACCTTTACGCGAGCTTTTCCTTTGGAATTTCATGACGACTGGTTGCAACAACAACTACTAGGTTAGCCAAGTTTAAGTTTTCTTGTTTTATTTTCCATGTTTACACTTTACTTGGCAATTACTGTCATTGTGCAAAGCAAAGTGCTTTGGCAGTGTTACATGAAGCACGGCTTCTCCCTTGTGCCGAGATACTGCCATTGACTTGGAGTCAAGGGCATTGGCACACAAGTTTGAGGAACTGGCAAAATAGGGAATATTAGCTCACACAATTCCTACCAGTTTACACTGTGCAAGGCACTTATGGTTTTGGTTTTCACGTTTGAGGCCATCACTATCGGCAAGGTATGCTAGCGAGATAGATTCGATTCTACCGCTTCACGCATTACACTTCCGCTAACACACTCCCAACTCTGTCAAGGACAGAGTACGGATGGATTGTTGGTTGTTATCAACACTCAACAATACTAAACAGAACCTAAAATTTTGACTAGATTCACCGGCAAGGTGCCATTTTCAAGTCATCCTCATACAGTCACGACCCTACATGGTAGATGGTCAAGATTTAACTTGTGTTTCTGTTGCCTCTCTTGATGAGAGCATCGAACAGAAAAATTGTGGAATGCTTATAGGATAAGCTGCATTTCGGACATAAGATGTCTACGAGCACACATTCTGGGCACACACCCACTAGAAATTTAAGGAAATTTCCTCAGCCCAGCATGCTCTTCTTTTCGTTCTCTCTCTCTCTCTCTTTACGGGAATAATGAAAATCTTCTAAGAAGCTTTTGATACGTGTTTTGCTCGTGAGTCAGTCTGAGCCAAGGTGCCCTAACTCTCAGCTAGCACGTGGCTAAGATGTTACTCAAATTAGTCTTCATCGGTTCGTCCATTGAACACTAATTTGCACACGGGCTATGAGCCACACAGGCTAAGAGCCATTGTCAGGCCAAGGGTAAGACCCAACTATTGGCATTCTTTGGGTGATTGTTTTCAAGAGTGAACAGATCTACCCAAGGAAGTATACATCGACGTTAATGGACAAGCAAGGGTCTTGTCATTCAGGATGTTTACAGTGTCATTTTTGCACTACATGTTTTCAGTGCGACACTCAAGTTGAGTTTTTGATAAATCTTCAACTCACAGCAGCTGATCTTTACAAGGAAGTATAGATGCAGCAATCAGTTGAGACAGCATGGCTGACCACAAGAGCTAGGCAGTTCACTTGTGTGGATTTCTTGCTATCTCTATAGCACTACGGAGTGTCTATGGACATATTGTTTGGGGTAAGGCACGGAGGGTGACTGCTCAATCACCCCATAGGCATTGAGGATCACAGTTTGATCTCTCCCAGTTAAACTTTCAAGGAAAGAATTCCGCAATATACCACACGGTAGCGAACACATTCAACTTTTTGAGTTGCTTCCAACCAGTATGTACACGGTTAACTATGTTGGTTACCGTTAACTTCTACTTGAGCAGTTTCTACGAAGGGTCTTACCAAGGGATTTGACTACGTAGATTTTAACCAAAGGGGTTGGATTGTGACGGCAATACCCACGGTTCCCAGTGCAAGACTGTTTGTTTGTTCAGGTAGGAGATGTGCTCCTCTCCGTTTGACTACGGGGTTTCAAAGCCATGCCAAGGGCATGTTGGCACATATTACTTTTGACCGTAGTGTTTACTATACATTACGTTGTTACGAACCTACTGTAGGGTTCGATTTGGCACATGTTGTCACATGGGATACAACATGGTCTAGGAACTCAAGGAGTTTAGTTTAGCCAGTGTGGAGCATGATAATGAGGGTCCCTCTCACTCTTGTCGCAGAGTGTTTGTAGTTACCTCCACACACAAGTACCAGCTCGTACTTGATGGATGTCTCTTTTCTTGATATCCTTGTTTGAGACATATTCCACATGTGGAGAATATGAGTCTCTGGGACTGACACTGGCGCCAACTATCTAACAATGTGTCGCGACGAAGTCCCTAGGTGTTGGTCGCATCCATGGATTCGACCATTTTGAGCACACAGTATCAGGAGCAATTTCAGTGGCCAAAAATTGTCGGGTACTACGTACAAACTTGTTACGATTACAAGTGCTATGAAACCACCTTAACGGAGGGTTGTTTCTACATATAGCTAAGTATGCTATGTCCATGAGACTGTCTCCTGGTTGGTACCTAGGTGTGACCGGGTTGTCACATTCTGTTATGGTCCAAAGTCTCGTCATGGAATTGCGGTTCGGATATGTTTGTGTTAAATGCATGCACACTAGGTGTTATGGGCCCTAGTGTTTAACACAAATTTATTCGGAGTGGCATGCAACTTCATGGACATTATTGTTTCTGCAATTTTTTGCACTGCCAATGCAATCTCTCTTGCAGACTTAGTATGAGTTTACACCCTGCCATACAAGGTGATGGCTGAGTATGGGTGTTTGTGATTGGCTGCTTGAAACTCCAATCTGTTTTCAACCTAGTTGGTTGTCTCCATTCCACATCAAGTATATGGCTGGATACTCAATGATTGAATCATAGTTTGTCGTGAGTCGTGGGCGACTTTCTGTAAGTGGTTGGGGGAGAGCACCTCACTCTTACTGCTGCTATTCATCCCGCGTAGGATGGGCAGTTTACAAGAATTCTATTTAGTACTAAAGGATATGCAAAGTGCATACGTTAAATCATGCTAAAGGATATGCTAAGTGCATACGTTAGCAAGAAGTGGAACAACTGGATCGGTTACCTTTCTAGTTTGGAGTTTGCTTCATATGATGCAAGGAATGTTATGGCTAGTTTTATTCTCTGCCTGTTATTCTCAAGTTATCAACCTTAATCATCAGTTTTGATGCGGTTGGCTAATGGCAAGAAACCATAGCAAGTCACGGACTTGGTTGCTGCTGATGAGTATGTCAGCATAGTACTTTCATGGAAAGATGAGCCGAGGTTATATTGCACATTCAAGTACCTCCAGAAAGTCTGAATCTTGGGTATACATTTAGACACCTCTTCGTTATGATAACTCGTTTAACATACTCAAGTGAGTTTTAAATGGAGTCTTCACATTATGTTGGTTACGGGTCGGTTAACCAAGATGGTTGTATAGGGACAACAATGTGGAAAATCAAGATGTTATTCTTGATTTCATTGAACCTCCCAATAAACCGGGTTTCGCTTCAACAAACCGTTGGATCCATGAGGGATCCCACGGTGGAAAACATTAGTGTTCTTATGAAGATACCACCACTTGTGTTTTCGAGGACGAAAACGCTTCTCCAAGGGGGGAGTAATGTCAGGCCAAGGGCAAACCCAGGCGAGTAGGACTCGGGCCATAGGGCCAAGGGCCGGCCGGCTGCTAAAGGCGGATAGGGGGATTCTGTTACAGTGGCCAAGGGCTATATAAACGGGGGGTTGGGCGGAGAATCCTCATAACGTAGCTCCTGGGTCTTATATGTTACATATCATTTCTGGTAGTGAATGGTCTTATAGAGCACCTCATAGAGTAAATTCTACTACACAAAAGGAAATACAGATCCATGCTTAAGATTTTCTAAATAGGGGCCTCATAAGGCCTAGTAGCTCACCATATGAGCTTACATTACTTCTTGTCAAGAAGACGAATGGAGCCTTCCATATGTGTATCAATTATAGGGCTTTGAGCAAGATCACTATTGAGAATAGATTTTCTATTCTCAAGGAAGATGACCTACTCAATAAATTGAAGGGACTATTGTTTTTAGTAAAATTGACCTGAAATCAACATGCAATTGAGTCAAAATGATACAAGAGGATGCTTACAAAATTGTATTTAAAACACAAACAAAGAACTACGAATTTTTGTTGAGTTGTTGTTTTTAAATCAATGCACTTCCCACTTTCATAAATATGATAAAATAAAATTTATTGATTAAGAGGATTTTGTTATTGTCTTCTTTGATAATATATAAGTGTTTAGTAACTATGAAGAAGAATATAAAGAACAATTTCATGTGTTTGCCTTACTTAATTACAATCAATTGAACTTGAATCTAGAGACAAGTACTATCTTTCACTTTAACACTAGGTTGGTAATGGGACACTTTTATGTCCTGTTAAGTGACCATTTTCCTTGAATTATATCAAGAGTTTCAAAATGGACTTTGAGGTGCTATCTGTCTATAAAGTTGTCTCATGAGCTGAAAAAAACTCGACATTTTTTTGGAATATCAATTCCATCTTTAACCTTGTCCTTGCACAACATTTCACAACCTAAACTGTGTGAAAAAACGGGTCCTGTTTTTGGCTTTTTTCAGCTTTTTGCAACTATACCACTCTAGAATTCATATTTGTGAGGTCTATAATGCTAGAGAACTATCTTTAGTAGTCCTCAACATGTCCTGATGCTTCTAGGGAGAAATAAATGTTAAAGTTGTAAGTTATGACCAAATTACAAAAATTGTCAAATCCTGTTTTTTAGCCAATTTTAGCTCTTCTATGATTTTTTTTGGTGGCTTTCATGATATTCAAATGCAGTTTTGATTTTCTATGTCGCATATTGTAACATAAAGCTAATATTCCTTGAGTTTTGGGGCACCTAATACCCTATTTTTCATAGTAGACAACGATGGTTGATTTTTTCAATTATAGAAGAAAACGAAACATTCTAGTATACCAAGTATAGCTTTTTCAATATTGTTAGTTTCTTGTGGCAACTACATGCATTTTGTAGGTAGTAACCATATCTAGTCATAAGGATCAAATTTGGCTAGATATTGAATAGTTTCTATGGGATTCTACAACTCATAATGTTGAACCCAGTTTTTTCATGTTTGCTGTATTTAGCACTTCATCTTTGTCCCCAAGATTCCCCTTGGTAAGAGATGTATTATTCTTTTTGTTACCATATACATGTGGTAGTGATATGTGTGAACACACTAGGACTGCCGGGGCATTTTTTCCCTCTTTAGGAGGTTTTTTCCCCCGTGCATTGTATATACGCCCATCACTCTAGGGCTATCTAACTTTCCATTGCACACTAAGTAACACACTCTCTATTGTGTGCCTTGAGGTTCCTTCGTCTTCTCCAAGCTGTGTGTGTTTCTCTGCAACCCTAATTCCAACAATTGGTATCAGAGCAGGTCACGTCCTCCCGGGCTTAGTTGCCAACTGCTCCAGCACACACTTGCTCACTTTCTCTGATTTCAGTGAGCTTTGGCGAGCGTTCGCAGGTCGACAAAATTTTCGGGAGACCTCGAAGAGCTTGGTCTGCTTAGAATTTTGATTTGGGCTCATTTCGGCCTCTGTTTCCACTATAGACAGTACTGCATAGGCTATTTCGTCATTTTGTGCAGAATTTTTGTCAGTGCTATTTTTTGCATAACAGGTGCCTTATAGTCTTCTACGGTTTGTGCTATATAGCACAGGTTGTTACCGCTCCGTTTCTCCTATTTTCGGGCAGTTTTCACATCAGGTGCAGCATTTACCATGGCTGACAACAACAACAACACAGATGTGTTCAAGATGTTTGCTGCTGAGGATAGGTTGGATGGGGACAACTACCCTATGTAGGCTTATATGATGCAACATGTTCTTGTGTCAAAGGGTGTCTGGAACATTGTGCAGGGCATTGATGTACGTCCTGGTTCTGAGGATGTAGGCGATGTTGAGGATGTTGCAGGTCTTGCTGTAAGGATTGCAACTGTTAGAGTTGTTTTGCCTACGACAGAACAAGCTCGTTGGGATGTTAAGGATGGGCAGGCTCATGCATTGATTGCCTTGTTTGTGAAGCGCACCATTGTTCCTCACATTCGTTCAGCAAAATCTGCAAAACAGGCTTGGGATATTTTAGCAGGTCTTTATGCAAGCCGCAATGAGGCTAAAATTGCTTTGCTATGTAAAGAGCTGGAGTCGAAGATTATGCATGAGGAAGATGATATGGAAACTTTCCTTGCTAGTGTCAAGGATATCAATGAGCAGCTTATTTCTGCAGATGAAGTTATTTCAGACAGTTCCCTTGTGCAGACTGTTCTTGATGCCTTACCAGATTCCTACCAGACTTTTGCTAGTACTTGGAGACTTATGACCCAAGGAAATCCTGAAGTTGTCAAGTTTGATGCATTATGCACATTGTTGTTGCAACAGTCACTTTCCAGAAAAAACAGGACTAGGCAGCGTGCAGTTGAACATGATTTTATTGCTTCTCAAAGAAAGGGTGGTAACAATAATGCAGCCACTTCTTATGGTTCTGCTGCGAGTGGCAAAAATTTTGTTCCTAATGCTTTTGCTGGCAGTACTTCGTCTGGCAATTCTGGTGATAAGGGCAAAAAGAAGACGCGTTGCCATTATTGTAAAGCCAATGATCACTTGATCAAGTCGTGTCCTAAGTTGAAGGCCAAAGAGGCTAAGAAGAAAGAGGGTGGTTCCACTGCAAATGCTGGTTCCACTACAAATGCAGCCATTGTTGAGTCTTCTGTGAAAAGAGACTGTAATGCTGATGTTGATGCAGAATGGGCTTTTAGCGCAGAGTGCACTTACAATCCTACTGTCCATGATGCATGCTTGTCAGTTGTTGCAAATTCACATGTGTGGTATTTCGATAGTGGTGCTACAAAGCACATTACCTCACATCGTGAATTGTTTACCTCTCTCGAATCTGTCCCTCATGGGAATTCAGTCACTTGTGCCAAAACCTCCTCTTATCCAGTTCAGGGAGTTGGAAAGATTGTGCTTACTTCTGCTAATGGCAGTTCTGTCACACTTGTTGATGCACTTTATGTACCTGGGATCAAGAAGAATCTCTTGTCTGTATCCGCACTTGCTAGACTTGGACTTGTAGTCAAATTTGTGGATGACAGATGTACAGTTCATGATCTCAGTTTTGGTGATGAAATTGTTGCATCTGGCCTTTTGTGTCGTGGGTTGTATAAGCTCACTTTGTATGACAAGTGTGGACAAAATTTTACAAATGCTGTTGCAGATTCAAGGGCTATTTCAGATGCAAAACTTTGGCATGCACGTTTTGGTCATCTTAATTTTGCCAGTTTGCGGCGTTTGCAAAAATATGATATGGTTGCTTCTTTGCCACCTCTTGAAGCACCTGTCAAACATGTTTGTGAAGGCTGTATTTTGGGTAAAATGCAGCGTTCTAAGTTTCCAAAGGATGGTTCAGTTCGGGCCACATGCAGGTTGCAGCTTGTGCATAGTGATGTTTGTGGGCCCATGCAAACTCCGACCTTGGGCAATTACCTGTACTTCGTGACTTTCATTCATGATTACTCTAGGCATGCATGGGTATTTCCGCCTAAAGCGAAGTCCGAAGTTTTTATGTGCTTCAAACAATTTCTGGCTATGGCTGAAAATGTCTCGAAATGTACTATGGGCACCCTCCGTTCTGATCGAGGGGGGGAGTATATGTCTCATGAATTTAATGCATTTCTAGGTAGTCGTGGGATAAAACACCAATGTATAGTGCCTTATACACCTAAGCAAAATGGTGTTGCTGAGAGGAAAAACAGGTCACTTACGGAAATGGCACGATGTATGGTCAAAAGTCAAGCTTTGCCGCATTCTTTTTGGCTTAAGGCCATTATGTGTGCCACTTATGTACTTAACATGTGTCCTACGAAATCTTTGCAGTCTATTACTCCATATGAAGCATGGCATGATAGAAAGCCTTCTATTGAGCACATGCGTGTTTTTGGCTGTTTGGCATATGCTTTGGTGCCACAAGTGCAGCGCAGAAAATTGGATGATAAGGCTGTCAAATGTATTTTTGTTGGTTATAGTGCTGAAATCAAAGGCTATAGGTTGTATCATCCACAAATAAAACGTATTCTGGTTTCTCGGGATGTAGTGTTTGTGGAACATTCTGTTCAGCCCTTGCTGTCATGTACTAGAGACAGTAATGTAAGCTCACAAGACATTTATGACACTTTGTTGCCTCTTTTCAGTGGTGGAAATACGAATGTAAGTTCCAATGAGGGAAATGTACATCCTATGGGGGTTTCTGAAAATGTTTTGATCAGCCTATTACTGATGTAGATGTACATGATGTACTTGATGAGGAAAGGGCTGAAAATGAGCAGGCTAGAGGTATGCCAAAATGGCTGGTGCACACTTTGCGTGACAGTAAATTGGATGCACCTTTGTCTAGTCGTACTTGTTCAGGCTCTCGCCATGCATCTTATGCATCGGATTGTTATGCTTTGGCTGTGTGTAGTTTACATGATGTTGAGGAGCCTCTGTCTTTTGAAGAAGCACAGAATTCAAAAAATTGGATGGCTGCCATGCAATCAGAATATGATGCACTTATAGAAAATGACACATGGACTTTATGTGATTTGCCTCCTGGCAAAAAGGCCATTGGTACGAAGTGGGTTTACAAGTTGAAACGCAAGCCGGATGGTGAGATCGATCGCCATAAGGCTCGACTTGTTGCAAAAGGTTATGCACAGCAAAAAGGCATAGATTATGAAGAGACTTTTGCTCCTACTTGTCATATGACTACTGTGCGTTTTCTATGTGCATTGGCATGTCATTTTGGTTGGGATGTACATCAATCAGACATTGTTACTGCTTTCTTGAATGGTGACATATTTGAGAAAGTTTATGTAACGCAGCCTCGCGGTTTTGTCATAAAAGGACAAGAGGACAAAGTGTGCAAATGTAACAAGGCTGTGTATGGGTTGAAGCAATCTCCTCGTGCTTGGTATGAGAAAGCTAACACTCATTTGGTCAAACAAGGCTTTCGTAACTGTCCAACAGAAAGCACATTGTATGTAAAGCGTGAGGGTGATGTATTTCTCATCGTGGTTCTTTATGTTGATGATTTGCTAATCACTAGACCAAATGAGAGACATATTGCTGAATTTAAGGCTGATTTGAATGCTACTTTCAAGATGAAAGATTTGGGGCTGTTGCATCATTATTTGGGTATACAGTTTAAGCAGTGTGATGGTGGTATTGCCTTGTGTCAGAAAAGTTACATAGAGACATTGCTATGTAAGTTTGGACTTGAGGATTGCAAACCTATTGCCACTCCCATGGAAACAGGTTTGAAATTGAGTCTACATGATGCTGGCGATCCTGCTGATGTCAGTCTTTACCAAACTGCTGTTGGCTGCCTCATTTATGTATGCAACACGAGGCCGGATATTCAGTTTGCAGTCTCACAGGTCAGCAGATTTATGCATAGCCCAGGGTCTAAGCATTGGCAGGCTGTCAAGAGGATTTTCCGCTACCTTAGTGGCACTTTACATCTTGGCTTGTTTTATCCCAACGGGGGATTATTGCCGCCAGACTTACATGCTTTTTCGGACTCAGATTGGGCTGGTTGTTTTGACACGAGAGTGTCCACAAGTGGTTTTTGTTTCATGCTTGGCAGTTCATGTATATCATGGTTGAGCAAGAAGCAACCTACTGTGGCCACTTCGAGTTGTGAGGCTGAGTACAGGGCAGTCTTTACAGCTACGGTTGAGTGTGTATGGCTCAGACGCCTTATGGCTGATTTGGGTGTTGGATAGGACACTGCCAACACTATCTACACTGACAGTCAGAGCGCATTGGCAATTGCGAGGAACCCCGTTTTTCATGCTCGCACAAAGCACATTGAGGTGCATTACCACTATGTCAGGGAGAGGCTCTCAGCAGGAGAGATCAGCTTGGCTTATGTGCCAACACAGGACAACCTTGCAGATCTTTTCACAAAGGCATTGTCTCGTGCGAATCTTGAAGCTTTCCGCAAAGCTTTGGGCTTACTCCTCTTTGTGGACCGATCCTGTCCTCAGGGCATGGCACTTCCCTTTACTCATGTGCCAGCTCTCGTTCACCGCATCACTCCAGGGGATGTGGTAGTGATGTGTGTGAACACACTAGGACTACCGGGGCATATTTTCCCTCTTTAGGAGGTTTTTTCCGCCGTGCATTGTATATACGCCCATCACTCTAGGGCTATCTAGCTTTCCATTGCACACTAAATAACACACTCTCTATTGTGTGCCTCGAGCTTTCTTCGTCTTCTCCAAGCTGTGTGTGTTTCTTTGCAACCCTAATTCCAACACTTTTGACATTCTCCATGGCTCCTTATGAACCTAAAGGACAATAGGGAACTAAGAAAACATGCATATATTATTTTTATTGAGCGTGGCTATAGAAACTTTGATGATAGGTTTGCAGAATGGTAAAAATTCAACTTTTTTGTACTTATTTCTTTTGGCAAAAAAAAAAATAGTGAGTGAGAAGCAATCATATGTTCTGATCACCAACCCGTTGAAGTTAACTAGGGAATTTATCTCAAGTCCTACAAAAATCCCTAATCTTATTTTTATGCAACAAAACGTAAGAAATGACTGTTTTGATGAAAATGTACTGGTCCATCAACTTTGGAGGCTTGGTGTGACCAAAAGATGATAAATTTTACAAGTTTCTTATTTTTTCCATGTGTACTAGGCCTTGAACTATAACCTCATGAAAGGATTTTACAAAATGAGTGGATCTACTATGGTTTTGGAGGTTTTTTTCAAAACCCTGAAAGGACACTTTTATGTCCTGTTAGGTTACCAACCTAGTGTTAAAATTAAGTACTTGGGACATATTATTTCTAAACAATGCGTTCATGCTTACCCAAGGAAAATACAAGTAGTTAATTCATCGCCAAGACCTCAAAATTTTCATGAAATACATTCTTTCCTAGGTCTTTGCAGTTATTACAAGAAGTTTGTGCACAATTTTAAGTACAACACATTATGCCGGTCATAGACGTTTTGTAGATACATTCCAAATTTTATGTCATGATTTTTTTGGATGACCATGCACATTGATATACAATAGTATGTTTCATCTGGTTTGGTTTATTTTAAGGTCAAGTCTTCAGAATCTCATTAGGTAAATTTTTGACTCTTAAACTTAAAGGATATATAAGGATGTTTGACTTTTTCTCCAAAGTGGGCAACCCAATATAGTCCATGAAGGCTTTGCCAAAACCCCGTCAAGGGACATATCATTCAAAAGGTCTTAGAGAAAGTAAGTTCTAGATTCAAAAAATCCGACAAATTTGAAGTTGTTGGAAATAGGGTTGCAGGGAAATGCACACAGCTTGGAGAAGACAAAGGAAGCTCAAGGCACACAATAAAGAGTATATTAGTAATGGGCATATATACAATGCACGGCGAAAAAAACTTCCTAGTAAGGAAAAAAATGCCCCAATGGTCCAATGTGTTCACACACATCATTACTACATGTATATGGTAACAAATCCCCCCTGGGAGTGATGCGGTGAACGAGAGCTGGCACACAGAGTATAAGGAAGTGCCATGCTCTAAGGACATGATCATTCCACAAAGGGGAGTAAGTCCAAAGCTTTGCGAAAAGCTTCAAACTTCTCACAAGACAATGCCTTTATGAAAAGATATGAAAGGTTGTCATGTGTTGGCACATAAGACAAGCTGATCTCTCTTGCTGAGAGCCTCTCTCTGACATAGTGGTAATGCACCTCAACATGATTTGTGAAATCATGAAAAATTGGGTTCTTTGCAACTGCCAATGCGCTCTGATTATCAATGTAGATAGTGTTGACAATACCCCGTCCAACCAACACCCAAATCATCCATAAGGCGTCATAGCAATACTTGTACTCAACCTCACAACTCAAAGTGGTAGGTTGCTGCTTGCTCAACCATGATATGCATGAATTGCCGATCATGAAACAAAAACCACTTGTGGACATTTGAGTGTCAAATTAACCAGCCCAATCTGAGTTCAAAAAAGCATGTAAATATGGCAACAATGATCCCCCCTTGGGATAAAACAAGCCAAGATGTAAAGTTCCACTCAAGTAGCAAAAAATCCTCTTCACATCCTGCCAATGCTTAGACCGTAGGCTATGCATAAATATAATGACCCGTGAGACTGCAAACTAAATATCTGGCCTCGTGTTGCATACATAGATAAGGCAGCCAACAACAGTTTGGGAAATAATGACATCGGTAGGATCATCAACATCATGAAGACTCAATTTCAAACCTGTTTCCATGAGAGTGGCAATAGGTTTGTAATCCTCATGTCCAAAATTACATAGCAATGTCTCTATGTAACTTGTTTGACACAAGGCAATACCACCATCACAGTGCTTAAACTGTATACCCAAGTAATGATGCAACAACCTCAAATCTTTCATCTTAGAAGTAGCATGCAAATCAGCCTTAAATTGAGCAATATGTCTCTCATTTGGTCCAGTGATCAACAAATCATCCACATAGAGAAACGACAATGAGAAGTACATCACCCTCACGCTTTACATACAATGTGTTTTCTGTTGGATTGTTTACAAAAGCCTCGTTTGACCAAATGAGTAGTAGCTTTCTCATATAAAGCATGAAGAGATTGACTCAACCCATACAAAGATTTTATACATTTGCACACTTTATCCTCTTATCCTTCTTGACAAAACCACGAGGCTGTGTTACATAAACTTTCTCAAATATGTTACCATTCAAGAAAGCAGTAACAATGTCTGACTGATGTACATCCCAACCAAAATGAGCTGCTAATGCATAGTAGTCATACGACAAGTGGGAGAAAAAGTATCTTCATAATCTATACCTTTTTGCTGTGCATAACCCTTTGCAACAAGTTGTTAACCCTCAGGGACACCCTATCATCTTTGACGGACACATATTATTTATTTGATTGAGTCATGGACCGGGCTTGTTGGTTCAATAGGTGCGTAGGTGATCACCAACGATGAGAGGTGCACCACTTATCTTATTTTTATAGTAGTTTTGCAACGACCGCCCAGCCCCTGTGGGACACCCATGTGTGAATGGCTCAAACTCTTATAAAAGGTCCATTTGACCTAAAAATCCTTATTATTTAAGGTGTAAGCTAAGAAGTTCTCTTGCTCCTTCTCCTTCGTGTGCTCACGTGTGTATGTGTGCGTGTGTGTGTGTGTGTATGCTAGAGAGAGAGAGAGAGAGAGAGAGAGAGAGAGAGAGAGAGAGAGAGAGAGAGAGAAATCGAGCATTGCAACGGCATCGGCGGTGGCGAGGTGGTTGAGCGCGGCATCGACGGCGGCTTCTTCTTCTTTGCTGCACAAGATTCTTCACGATGGAAGCATTGAGCGGTGAGTGACATACCATTGTTTCTTTGAGCTAGCTAGGTCTCTCTAGTTGTGTGCTTGCAGCCTTTTGAGGCTCGCACACAGTGCACATGCAAGTTCCCAGCCTCCGACAAGTACAACAAAGCTTACATTTTTGGCACCGCTGTCGGGGAATGCCTTGCACTAAGTTTGAGGAGCACTCAACGCTGCCTCTGGAAGCCTTTCTTTCATATGTTTTCTGGTTTTTGCTAAGTTGTATGAGAACTGTTAAGTGGCTGTAATGTACAATTTTAGTTATGTCCGTGGGTAGTGTGATGTGTTAGACAATATGGGTGCAGTGTTAATTAGTGTCGATAAGTGTTGATTCGGAAGCTTAGATAGAGCCGCCAGAGGTGGAACAGTGTGCGCGCTTGTGACAGGCCTGCTCAGTGCGTGAGCTTGGCGCCACGCAATTGAACATTGTCCACTGAAAAAGGTTAGAAAAAAAAAAGTACCAGTACTAGTACATACCAATACAGTACGAGTACCGGTAAACCAGCTCAGGAAACGTTAAACTTACCAGTAGTAATAATTATACCAGTACCACCAGTTTATCAGTACCCATGGTACCAGTACTAGTGAGTTGATTGAGTGAATGTACCAGTAAAGTCCAGTACACGAGTATCAGTATACCAGTACGAGTAACTCTATGTGTGCGCAATTGGCTGTGTTAGACAAGTGAGCTGGTTGAGTTTAACGTCTCAGTGTCCAGTACCAATAGTACCAATGCTAGTACTAGTAGTGGTAGTAGTGCCAGTACAAGTACATACCAGTACAGGACCAGTATCGTAAACCAGCTCGGGAAAATTTAAACTTACCACGTTACCGGTATACACCAGTACCAGTAGACCCCATTGGAAAGAAAACCTTTAAACTTACCAGACACCAGTATCAGTATATCAGTACCAGCATGTATGCCAGTACCGACACTAGTACTAGTAGTGTTGGTGGCCAGTACCAGTGGTACCAGTAGTATCACGAGACAAAAGGAACAATCTGAAGGAGGAAAAAAGTACTAGTATACGAGCTGGCTGAGTAGAGTTTCGATAACCCAGCTCGTAAGGGGAAAAAAAAGAAGCAGGAAAAAAGTACTAGTATACAAGTGGTATCAGGGCCTAGTGAGCTGGTTAAGTTTAAACGTTTGTGAGTGTCCAATACCAGGACCAGTGTGTGTACCAGTACCAATACAATACCAGCTCAAAAATATGAGGCAAAAAATTACAGTACTAGTACTAGTATCATTAGCTGTACAATAGAAAAATCTGAGACCCAAAAAAAAAAGAAGTGGGTAAATTTGGGTTGCAACCGCCCAAAAACCTAGGTGAACGGCCTTCATGGGCACTCACCAACACTTTTAGAGTGTTGAAATCACATGCACCTACACTCTAGTCATGTGCTAGAGGACGATCACATAGAGAGTGCCTCCGTTTACGCGGGCACTCATTATTCCTCCACATTAGGCTCTAGGCCCTCAGCAGGAACCCAAAAAAGTACCACTCAGGACCCAAATATTACGTCTAGTGACTCTTCCTCTGACTACGACATCATGGAAGGTTACCTGATGCCTAATACTGATAGTCCAAGCCAAGACGTGCATGCCATGGGCCCACGGTCCGACGGGCCGAGCGTGCTTAGTCGCTTGAAGGAAACATTTAGTAGAGCCACTCGCTCCGAACATGGAGCTAGCGATGTGAATGAAGGGGGTGGGGAAATAAATTCGCCATTCATGACCAACGGACCCCATGATCCTAGAGAGTGCGCATGTGAATACTTCATTCAATGTACCCCCTGACTCTTCAGAGCTATTCCCCTCTGAAATTATACTACTTGATGGTAGAAGCCTTCCCAAAGTGCAAGAGGTTGAGCGGTATATCATTGTGGCTAGGGAAAAGGAAATTGAGAGACTACGCAAGACAGAGCAACGGAGAGAGTTAAAAGCAAAAGCCCCTATGTCAACATCCATGCTAGGAGAGCAATCGTGTGCTCCTAAATTAGTGACTACTAAGGGTCAACCCATAGAGAGCCACAAGGCCTAGTTCAAAGGACACCCCGAGACCTCAATCCTAGATGGAGCGTTTCTAAGTGAGAATTGGGAGTATGAACTACAAACAAAGACTCTAACTAACCTATACATAGGTCACACCTATCACGTGGGTTGGTTAGATGTCCTACAATCCACAATGGGTGCTACTAGCGTAGAGGATCAACATCAAAGAGTTTTTGATGTCATCCATAGGGTTATTGAGCTAGAGAGGTAGAACAAAGGGATCCACATGCCTTCAATGGGTCTCATGAGATTCTTGGATACAGGGAAGGCTAAGCAACCAACTTTATCGCAAATGGAGTCTCCTTCAGTAATCCCGATGGATCCTCCATATGTTGTTTTGCCAGGGGTCTCAGTACAGTCTGAGCCCACAAGTGATAGCTTTACCTTTCCAAGTCTAGCTCATCTTTCTCTTGATGACACCATGGCTACCATGCCTACCCTAGTGATGGGCATGACAAAAAACACGCCATGGACCTCATTTGTTAGTAAAGCACCGCTACATGGTAACCCAATGCCTACAACAGTACCTACAAGTGTGTACCAATCATATACACCTATGCGTCCTCATGCTCATGTAGCTCCTACCCCTCCCATTGTTTCAACGACTTATGCTCCACGACTGCAACATCCAATCCCTTATGAGGCCATACCAACAACCACATCTACTATGTCCAAATACCATGTTTGCTATGCCCAGTCCCCACGTCAAGGGACTAAAGCCCAAAAGGTGCCGTGAAATATTTCCAAATTGATGGATTTCATGGCTTCAAAAGTTAGAACCACCATCATGTCCAAACTATATGGAGACCTCAAGCTATTCTTAGCTCTTCGAGCTTTCCTCAATGGAGAACTGAAAGTCGGGCTACCACAATTTGCACAGATGGATGGAGCTAGGGAGACGCCAATAGAGGAGGAACACTTAGATCCACAACCCAACCTAGATGAGAACCCTGTTGTTGAAATACCTGTTAACAAGTTGGGACAATACTTTGAAGGCGACGAATCCAATGTGGCCATGCCAATCACTACCAAGGGATTAACTGTGAAGGGAATCCTTGATGATGGCACTGGGGTTAGCATTGTGACTAAAAATTGATGGGAAACTATGGGAAGACCTCACCTTGGGACCACAAACATAGTGGTAAAGATGTCCAGTGGGACTATTGTTAAGCCTATTGGGATGCTAGAAGATCTCAAGGTCAAGCTCGTCTTTGGACACAAAATAAGGAATACCTTTATTGTTATGGATTTTTCCAAGCACACTATGTCATCCGAGATGATCTTAGGACGTCCTTTCATCAGGGAAGCAAAAATGGTGCACGACTGGTCTAAAAACCATGTCTACTTGCAGTTCCAAGACTCTGTCATTCAAGTGGATCTTGTAACTGGTCGGGCACATCCTTTAGGAAACAAATTTATAATTGATCATAGATCTGACACCACAATTTACTTGGCCCCATTGGAGTATTGTTACACTTGTAAAATGGACATTGATGTTGGGAAAGATTCCCCTTATATGGATGTTCTACCTGGGATGACTTAGTCTGATAATGTGGATTGGGTCCACCTAGCAGCAACCATAGACACTTGGGGAAATAGGGGGACGACCTGGGTAACACCTGAGGGGGATGAAATTCCACAACTTGTACTCTTAAATATGATAGGAGCAATGCATATAGCTTCTGATGACCTACAAGAAGAATACTTGACTTACATTGGAACTAGTAGCGTCTCAAAAGACTATAGCACACACAATTCGGACCTGAGTTAAACCTTGGTGCAAATGTGGGGACAAACCATTCAAGCCCTAGTGGTATCCTAGATGACAATCTATCCAGGAGAGCAGAAGACACAAGTAGCGATTCATCTAGTGAATCTTCACTAGAGATTGGCCATAATAAAAAATTAGACAAGAAGAGTAAGATATATAAGAGGCGATGTTATCGAGAAAATGTGCGTACTAGAATAAATGAAAAGAAATCTACCGCAGAATGGCTTAATTATATAGGGGCATGTGATGCTCATCGGAAGTTGGTAGATAAGTGGGGTGAATACCTTCAAAGTGTTATGTGGTGTAGTCCACAACCCATTGACATCGCATAGCTATAGGCTACAGAGAAGCCAAAGTTGAGCCATACCATAAGGAGACGACAAAATAGAGAGTTAGCTCAACAACAAAAGGAAGCAAAAGAGAAATCACAGTCCATAGAACAACAAGACCCCACAGACTTACACCCAACACTTGAACTTTTAAAATCCTATACCACGGAGGAACGTAAGGCTATGTATACAAAGCATAGAGGACACCTATCGATGAAAGTAATGGAGTCTATGATGATCCAGTGATAGTTAAGGAAATAGAGTTAGCAGAACCTGGAAAAGAGTCCAAACTTATTTTCATTGCCCAAGATCTGACAGAGACTGAGGAGTATGTACTTAAAGAACTTCTCAAGGAATTCAAGGATATATTTGCTTGGATATATCATGATATAAAAGGTGCTCCACCTTCCGTGGTGCAACACACGATTCCCATGAATAGCATGGCTAAACCAGTCCAGTAACGACCCTAGCCAATGAATCCTAAGTATGCAAAGATTGTTCAAGAAGAGATTGAAAAGTTTATCAAATGTGGATTCATATACCCTATTGAGCACTCAGAATGGGTGCCTCCAATAGTTATTGTGCCAAAAAAGAATAGGAAACTCAGAGTGTGCGTGGATCTCAAGAAGGTCAATGCCGCCACTAGGAGGGACCATTACCCCTTGCCATATTCAGAACATGTGCTTGAAAGAGTTGCAGGGAAGGAAGCTTATAGCTTTTTAGATGGGTACTATGGCTACAATCAAATCACAATTGCGTTGGAGGACCAAGCTAAAATAGCCTTTATAACCGAATTTGGAGTGTTCGCATTTCATGTTATGGCTTTTGGCTTAACCAATGCCCCTGCTACCTTTCAAAGATTAATAAACACTGCTTTTAGAGAATATTTGAGGGAGTTTTGCAAAGCTTTCTTAGATGACCTTTGTGTTTATTCCTCTTAGAAAGAACATTTATCATGTTTACAAAAAGTGTTTGAAAAGTGCAGGTTGTATCGCATCTCATTAAACCCTTTCAAATGCCGATTTTGGGTTAGACATGGAGTCATTTCAGGGCATATAGTGTCCAAAAATGGGATTTCCACAGATGAGAGAAAAATAAAATCCATTGCTGATTTGCCACCACCTACGAAGTATAAAGGAGTTCAAAGATTAATGGGCCATGTTGATTATTATCGGCGGTTTATTTTAAACTTTATCGAGATAGCTTGTCCATTGTACAAACTTCTTATTGAGTTCCATTGGACCGCGGAGTGTGACCATGCTTATGAGTCATTGAAAAAGACCTTGACAAGCACTCCCATTCTAATTGGGTGTGTTCTAGCTCAACCAGGAGAACATAAACTGGACTACCCCATTAGCTTTGCAAGTCGTCAATTAAATGATGCTAAGAGAAACTACACCACTACAGAGAGGGAAGGTTTAGCTATGATTAACACAATGAAGAAATTTTGCTACTACCTTCTTGCCAACAAGTTTGTTTTCTATGTTGATCATCAAGCATTGTTGTATCTAGCAAATAAACCTTGTTCCACGGGAAGAATTACACGATGGTCATTAATTCTCTTTGAGTGTGATTTTTCTGTTGTGGTGAGACCTGGTAAAAGACATGTCATGGTGGATCATTTGTCTCGCATACCAAATGGTGAAGCCTCTATGGAGTCGATGATGAATTGCCTGATACTTCCCTATTCCTAGTCGAGACCATGCCTGAATGGAGTGAGAAGATTGTGAACTTTCTAGTTAATGGTTTTCCACCCAAGGAGCTTCGTAAGGATATAGCTTGAAAACTGCTAAAAGAATGTGAACCTTATTCTCTAATTGCAAGAATTTTCTACAAGCTAGGGAAGGACAATATTCTTAGACGTTGTGCTTGTGAGGATGAGTATTTATACATACTACAAGAAGCCCACATGGGTATAGCCGGAGTACATTTCTTAGGGAAACTAACTGCTAGAAAGGTGTTGCAATCAGGCTATTGGTGGCCTACCTTATTCAAAGATGCATCACTTTTTGCCAAAGGGTGTGATGAATGCCAACGTTACAAGATCACATAATGAAAGGATAAGATGCCCTTACATCCTGTTAAAGTGACTCAACCATTTGAAAAATGGGGTTTAGACTTTGTAGGCCCAATTTGTCCAGTGGCTGGTAACCCTCAATCTCGATATATTATTATTGCCACTGACTATGTGACAAAGTGGGTGGAAGCTAGGGTGACACGCAAAGCTGATGCAAGGTCAACTGCGAAGCTTCTTTTTGAGAACATTATTACAAGATTTGGTTGTCCCTTTGAGATTGTGAGTGACAATGGTACTCATTTTATAAATAAAGTGATAAAGGAACTCATTACAAACTTCATGATAGATCACCATAAGCCTACACCGTATTACCCACAAGCAAATGGCCAAGCGGAGAGCACTAACAAGACCTTAGTTTCTATCTTGACCAAACCAGTGGAAGCTCATCGCATAAATTGGGATTTGAAGCTGACATCAGCTCTATGGGCTTATCATACTTCTAACAAAGTGGCTATTAATTGTACATCATTCAAAATGGTATATGGCCAAGAAGTAGTTATGCCATGGGAGTTTGTAATTCCTAGTCTGTGTGTAGCTTCACAAGAAGGTTGGGACGGTAACCCTTTAGTTGAGCATTTATATATCCTTGAAAGGTTAGACGAAGAAAGGGAATTGGCTGTGCAAAATGCACTTGTGGAAAAAGATAAGAGAAAGAAATGGTTTGACCTTCATCTAAAGAACAAAGATATCAATGCTGGGCATAAAGTCCTTATGTATGGAGTGTGTAACGAAAATAAAAAGTTGAAAAATACCGAAAAAGGACCATATAGAGTGTGCAAAATCACCCCACAAGGTACCATACGTATGGAAACTCTTGATGGAGTTGAAACCATTAGGAGAAAGTTGGACTCACTTTTGGGCCCTGTAAGCAGTGCCACGTCGGCTTAGAGAGAGAATATGAAAATGTTAAATTGTGCATTTTATGTGATACTTTTTTTTGCAACAAAAAGCCAAAATGACATTCTTTGGTAGGTAACTGCCGTCTTTATCATTCTTATCCTTCGTTCTCTTGTCAGGAATCCAACTAACCGTATGACTAATGATTTGAAATGCCAACTTACAAGCGTTCCCTCCAGAAACATAAGGCCACGAACTCTATCAACTCTAAACTTGAGAATATGGTCTTCCCTCCCAAAACCTGAGATATTTCATGAGTTTCAAGTCTCCGTCTTTTTCTCTATCAACTCTAGGAATGGAGAACGCTTCTTTTCCTGATGAAAACACTAATTTGAACTTGCAATCCTCAGTCCCTTCATCTTTAACACTTACCCAAAGAAAGAACACACATCATCTTCATGTTGATGTATTGCAAGAGTACTCACCATTGCAGAAACATAGGAGGGAGTCTTTCTTATCTCAACGGGAGAAAGAACTTAGAAGGACAAACAAGGAACATCATTTGTATTTGTGGACCGATGGGTCTATTTATCCAAAGGATCCTACGACAAATGCGCCTCCTCCCTTTGCTAATATCACTAACCTCTTACATTTCACAGGCGATGGCAAGGATGGGCTATTGGGATACACCGAACATTTGGAAATGAGAGGATTGAATGCAAAAAGGCAAAGAAACTTCCTGGCAATGGAGAATATGCAGTTGAAGAAACTTAATGAAGCATGCTCTCAAAAGATTTCATCAAACAAAGAGACAATCCAAGGCCTTGAGAAGAAGATCAAAAGTTTGCGAGAGAAAGACACCGTGCTTGGTAGTCGGAAAAGTAAACGAGATCTGTGCAACATTGAGAACATGAAGGTTGGTAGTTGTGGCCTGAAAAAACGAATACGAGCTTTAAGGTAACTCGAAGTTTGTTTCTGCTTTTGTATCTTCAATGTGCTTCACTAAGAAATGGATACACTTTCCTATACATGATCATAACGCATGGTGCTTTTTTGGCAGGTCTTTACTGCATCCAAACTCGAACGGTGCAGGCTTCAATGCCGGAGTGCATTACAGCCGTCTAGTTCCAAAAGAAGTAGTTGAAGAGATGATAACTCAGAAAAAATTTTGTAAGTTGAAAGGGAGGCTCCTTACCTCCTTCATGAACGAGAATCAGCTAGAACCAATGGAAGTGCAAGCAATACTTGATGAGAGTGGCATCTCGCAGATGGGATACAAAGCACTCTTCAAAGCATTAGCTAAAAAGTCTCAAAATAAACTGCAGAGAGGATCATTGTTGCCAAAGCCATCACATGTAAAGGCTGCTCGCCGGCACGTAAACGATGAGGTGTTGAACTTGGGTCACCATTCCATATTGAAGCAACGTTCTTAGGCAAGGGTAGCAGAGAGGTACAATTTAATGAGCACAACAACCTCTTTGTTGATTTTGAAGCATTGCAAAGGTATGCAGTTCACTTCTTTGACATCAGGCAAGAGGAGTGCGGTGGGATTCTCAAGTTTGTTTTGAAGCTCGACGAGTGCGAGCTCTTGAAGAATAAGAAGCTGGAGAGAGTCACCATTACCCTCATGAACAGAGATCTGGATCCATCAATAACGAAAGAGGATCCATGATACTTCAACGTGCAATCCGAAAACAACATTCTAACTCTAGGATCATTTCAGGTATACTTCGTTCACTCTATGATAACAAAAATATTAATTATTTGGTTATTGATTTTGTGTTTTTTTTTTCACTGCAGGTTGATAAGGAAAAATTGGAAATCCTCAATTGTGTTTTTAGTCAAACCCAAATCCTTCTATCATCAGTGAACAAAGAAACGGAGCCGTTCTTTCAGTGGAAGGATTTGGTGACTATACAGTGGAATGGCACATGGCAGGTGATTTAAAGACTCTTAAGTGTATGTACAACATAACACATGAAGCAGTTGCGGAAAATCCATGCTTATATTGCATGGCTGATGCACAATCTCTTGTGAGTGTGCAATGGAATAGAGCTCCCAACAGACATCTTCAAGATAAGACTTTTAAACCAGTCCTTGATATTCCTCTGAGTAGAGTTCACGTCTGTACACTTCATGCACTCTGTCGAATAATTGAAAAGGTGGTTCATTTGTACATATGTTTTGCATGGACATTAAAGCGAGAGAGTGAGTCGAAAAGAGTGATCAAAGCATTAGAGGGAGTGCTCTCAGACATTGGTTTGCATGGAGGCAATGTTAAAATTGAAGAGGACCCTAAGATGTCTCAAAGTCGGTACAAGGTACCTAGGAAAGCATCGATAGGCGGCGTGAAGGCAAGAAGGTTTCTTGGGTTTAGCCTCAAAAATCAGATAGAGAAGAAAGGAGAAACATGTTCAACAAATGGAAACAGTTACATAAAGTGGTTAAAGACAATGCTGGTGGTGGGGCAATCCAGAATCACAAGGCGAACGTGTGGAAATCACTAGATAAAATTTCCACTACGTTGAGCAGCATTCTTGGGACCAAAGTAAGCTCACATCATTTCAAGCAGCCTTGCTGGATTGGAAAAAGGCTTACCTTACAGGGTGAGGTGGGCAACATATCACACATTACATGGTGGGTTAGCATTCTACATATACAAAACAAAATTTTAAATTGTTCTCTACTGACCATTTTGTTTTATTTCAATGTAGCACATACTGTTCAACCATGGTCCATATTTTGCCAAGACATACGGCTCACTATCAATATGGTCCACACAAGGCATGGAAAAAACCCACTACATGGCAAGAACGGGTTATTTTAAGCACACTAGACATGGGGGAGGAAAAGATAAGACCAATAGCCTATTAGAGTTACACCAATGGGCTTTTAAACGACTAGTTCATAGAGCAAGGAAGAAGGAACTTCTTAAGAGTTCAGAAATTACACGGTCTTTACAACACATCCGCAAAGAGAAGAAACAGATGGCTTGGGGAGCTTCAAATGCGGCGGAGCGCCATGCGAGGTGGCAATGGTCACGAGCCAAGTGTGGGAGAAGATGGACCTGAGCCCGTCGTTTTTATCCTCTTCGATGCCCCTCCTTCTTCCTCACTTTGTACCTCTTCGATGTGCAAGCTCTGTAGTCCCTGCAGCCAGAGCCTGAGCTGTGTAGGACATGAAATAGGGGGCTCTGAGTGCTTGGCACCCATACCCAATGCCAAATACGCGTAGAGCAAACTATTTCTCAATCAGAATTAGTGTTTCTGCATTTAGTGGGAGGGGGTGCCCACCACACAATCTTGTAATAACTTTCATTGTAAACAGTGGGAACTTTGCATTGTCATCGGAGTATTCCTTGTGGTATATTATGATCTACATAAAAATTGTAATGAATTTATGGGCCGTAAGTGAGATGAGAACAATTTCCAAGTACTTGAATTGTTTCTACAAACCTTTTTGTGGTTGAAACGCCAGATGTAGTGAGACAACGCCGCATCCTTGCCTTGGACTCCAGTGACAAGCCCTTGCCGTGAGCCTCCCGCTCTTCTAAGGAAACTATTGTCATACACTAGCACCTGTCAACAAAAAAAATGATCATGATATTTTATCACTGGACCATCTCCAATAACATCTGAATGCACGACAGAAGTTACCATTTGATTCTCGTTCATTTCTAGCATCGACCTCCCCCACAAGTAAATAGACTGCAATATCATTACCTGATCTCTGGGTGCCACGGGCCTACCCATGTTTTCCAAGCTGAGTTGTTTTGTTTTCGATTCAAACTGCTCATCTGTTGGAAAATTGGCCTCTCTGGACTTCGCTTCATTGAATGTATCTTTGATCAGTTGCCACCCTGAAGTGAACTGTGAGTCGCGGACAGCTGTGTCAGCAATAAGACGTTAGTCCACTCCATCATCATCCACAAACCCCATGTCTGCCTCACAAAAATTCGCAATTGCAGCTAGGCAGTAGTCCTCCCATATATTGAGCTCATGCATGATATCTGTGAGCAGAACATAGTGGGTGTCGCCCGCCATAGCAAAGCTGGGAGTGCAATTCAGAGGCAAAGTCACTTCCTTACTTGGACTTTCTTGCTTGCACCATATTGCTGAATCCGCAAGAGAAGCAAGAGTTAAGCCCGCATCAAATTTTTCCTTTAATACCTCTACCCGCTCTTCTTCTGGGTCAAACTGCACCTCCACATCCTCTACCTCTTCCTCCGGCGCCAATGGACAACTATCGAAAGTTGTTGACTGGGAAGTCTCTGACTCACCATCAGTCTGCAAGTATAAGTAACAGACAAACCCGTGGTAGAATTCCACTAAGAGACACTTTTTGAAGTGCTTCATACACCTATCTTGTATAAGCAGTGCATTGGAGGGACACATTTCTAGACAACGATTCAGTCTCCTCGAAGCACTCTTGTCAGGATCAAGGTCGGCTGGGTGCACATATCTCATGCCATCAATTGTCATGGAATTGTCACAAGTGACTGCCTCATACTATTGCAAATGGGTTTGTAGGTACTCAAATGAGCAATCTATAATCCTCTATATAGAAAACTCTGCATTAAACATTCCTGATAGTTCTGGTGCACGGTGATGAGCACGGGCGTTGTATAAGAACGTGAATAGTTTTTCTTCACATGTATCCTCGCTCACAATGTCTGTCTCCAGGACTATGATCCCCATGACATAACCAAGCGAATATTAAGCCTCGAGTACCCCTCAAGGTCTCTATTCGCTTGGTTCTGTCCCATGCACTAATGTCATAAGAGGTGACGTCACTTGAGTCAGAACCAAGAGAATAGGGGGCCCAAGAATCTCCGAAGGGCCCT
Organism: Adiantum capillus-veneris; assembly: GCF_014529385.1. Lineage (NCBI taxonomy): Eukaryota > Viridiplantae > Streptophyta > Polypodiopsida > Polypodiales > Pteridaceae > Adiantum > Adiantum capillus-veneris. The sequence goes on along the minus strand of NC_140949.1, from coordinate 50,170,902 downwards.
ATTCGCTTGGTTCTCACCCGTGCGCTAATGTCATAAAAGGTGACGTCACTTAAGTCAGAACCAAGCGAATAGGGGCTCAAGAATCTCCAAAGGGCCCTATCCGCTTGGTTCTGACCCAAGCATTCGGAACATGTGGATAAGAACAGAGCATTTAATGTTATCAATGATAGATATATAGGCCTACTCACTCACTATGCCCAAACTCAGGCACGGTCACATAAGGAGTAATTATTCCAACCATGCGGTGTGAGACTTTTAATCTTACCCTAACGCAGTGGCTTCGGTGGGCACACAGTTAACAACACACAGGAAGGGGAGAGAGGCAGGGAGAAAGAAACTGTCTCTGCAATATCCAATGGCGCCAAGTTGGATGGTGATGTCGCACGTCGCCGATAGCAAGAACCAGAAGGTGGCGATGGCGATGGTGATGCGGCAGCAAAGGACTCAACCCAATGGAGGTCACTCAATGTAGGATCATGAGAGGTGGCCAAGGGGAAGAGTGCAGAAAGGCAAAGGCAACGGCGATCTGTTTGTTCTACTTGGAGATGGAGATGGCGGCTGCAAACGACAATCGGCGTATGACTCTAAACGCAGGATCACGAGAGCTGGCCAAGGGGAAGAGCGCAGAAAAGGCACAGGCAACGGCGATCTGTTTGTTCCACTTGGAGATGGAGATGGCGACTGCAAGGGCGATTGACGTCTGTCTGACTCTAAACGGTCACTCGAAAAAGGCACGTGGGCTACGCTCACAAGGACATGCAGTAATAAATGGTCTCAGATTCCCATGCAGTACGATTTACCAACCACAATCTCGGGTGTAATCATGCGTATAAGTGAAGTTGTCATCCTCGCCGAGGTAAGTATTCTAAGTTTAGAGGCAGTACCCCCGCCAAACACTCAACTATACCCTCGCCCCGCTCTTCTGCCTCTTTTCGCGTCCTCTACTACCCATCATTTTAATTAAATCTACCCCCATCGACGCTACATGGTAAGCAAACCATCCCAACTCTTTTTGCGCATCTCCTCTTACTCTTGCGCATCCTTCTGTTACTCCTGTTCTACAGTGCTTTAGTGACGCAGAACTCTACACATAGTGAAGAGGTATGCTACTGCCCTTTTGTGCACTTGTATTTTGTGTAGTCAGTACCAAGCAAATAAGGGAAGGTAAACCCTGTTTGCTACACCTATTTGCTTGGTACTGACCATCGTCTTTACCATAGGATGTTTGCTTTTACACTTTTCTGAGGTCAGTACCAAGCGAATAAGGGAAGGCCACTTTGTTCGATGCACCTGTTCGCTTGGTACTGACCTTGGAAAATATAAGTGATGTCTGCTAGTACAGAGGTCAGCACTAAGCAAATAAGGGGAAGGTAAACCCTATTTGTTGCGGGTTTAGGGTTTTTTTTACCAAATACGCGTTTTAAATTTATAAGGGAACTGCAAAATTACAACTTAACACCCATTTAGGGGGTTTTGAGTTAGAAAACACTAGGGACAAGTGCAAAGGCCAAGTTTCAGAGTTTACAAAAAGTGGCCTACTAATTTTCGGGGGTTTAGGGTTTGCAATAACCAGTTAGAATTTAATTCTTTTCCTTCACAGCCAGACTATCTCTTCCTGAAGCTTGTTGGCATAGTTCAAGGCTTCCTTATATTTACTGGCTAGCTCAAGCACTTCATCCTTCATCTCGTGTAGCCAATTATAGATAGCATCTAGAGAGCCATTCTCAGTGAGCAATCACTGCAGGTCTTCAGGCCTTCTTGCTTCCAGAGAGTCTTTGAGGATTGAGACTCTGTGCTGACGATCAGCATTTGTTCTAGCTTGAGGCTAGCATCCTGCACAGAGCATTTAGTAAATAAGATCTTCAAACTAGGAGCTTGGAAATTGGGAGCAAAAAGGAAAGAATTACCAGCGGCTTACCTCGAGGATTGACTCCCGTGTTGATAACAGCCACTCCCGGGCTGTGTCGGTCGAGAACGCTAAGGGTACCATCGCGTGAGGGCCAAGGGGGGACCTCATGAGGAGGGCCCGGATGCGGTCCTGCTCACGCTGTGGGAGTATCCCTTGGAAAGGCATCACCACTATCCTAAGCTTCCTGTAGTTGCTCTGCGAAACCTTGAGGGAGGTTCTGAAAAACAGCTGGTTAAATAGACTAGATGGACATGCGTGAAAAGAAGAGCCTGGGTTCTGGCTGATGAGTGGTCTGTGAGGGGTGGTATCACCATGCGGTTTCATGAGAGGTAGACATGGGAGGGAGAAACAATGGTACCACCCCCTAGATTAGGGGAGGTGATGGGAGGGAACGACATGACAGTTAGGACCGCATGGACTTAAACGTCTCCTTCATATTGATGTTTTGTTGTTGCAGAAGATGCAAACCTGTTTGCTTGCTATTACACTTTTCTAAGGTCAGTACCAAGCGGGTAAGGCAAGGAAAACTCTTTCCGATGCACCTGTTTGCTTGGTATTGACCTTTTCTGGAAATATAAGTGATGTCTTCTATTACACTTTTATGAGGTCAGTACTACCAAGCGAATAAGGGAAGGCAAACTCTTTCCGATGCACCTGTTCGCTTGGTACTGACCTTTTCTGAAAATATAAGTGATGTCTGCTATTACACTTTTCTGAGGTCAGTACCAAGCGAATATGGAAGGAAAACTCTTTCCAATGCACCTGTTCGCTTGGTACTGACCTCAAAAAATATAAGTGATGTCTGCTATTACACTTTTCTGAGGTCAGTACGAAGCGAGTAAGGGAAGGTAAACTCTTTTCAATGCACCTATTCGCTTGAAACTGACCTCAGAAAATATAAGTGATGTCTGCTATTACACTTTTCTGAGGTCAATACCAAGCGAATAAGGGAAGGAAAACTCATTCCGATGCACCTGTCCGCTTGGTGCTGACCTCAAAAAATATAAGTGACGTCTTCTATTACACTTTTCTGAGGTCAGTACCAAGCGAATAAGGGAAGGAAAACTCTTTTCGATGCACCTGTTCGCTTGGTACTGACCTCAAAAAATATAAGTGATGTCTGCTATTACTATTTTTTGAGGTCACTACCAAGCGAATAAGGGAAGGCAAACTCTATCCGATGCACCTGTTTGCTTGGTACTGACCTTTTCTAAAATCTTAAGTCCCTTGTGCTGACAAATGAAATGTCGTTTTGTGTTATGATATTTGTAGAGATGCCTCGTACAAAGGCCACGCCTAGGAGGGCAACAGGTGAATCTTTGAATGCTCAAGTAAGAAGACGCTGATATGAGGTGCACAGAGGTATACTGCAAGAGCTGCGCAGGATAGAACAACACGTTCAACCTGCTATTCCACGTCTCCCTTTCCAACGAGTAGTGCGAGAGATTTGCGAGCAGTGGAGAGTCGGCATGCAATGGGTCAGCAGTGCACTACTCTGCCTTCAAGAAATATTAGAAGACTACCTCGTTGAATTCTTCAGTGATGGATATATCCTGGCTGCCCATGCACACCACGTTACTATCATGCCGCGGGATTTTGATACTCTTCGGAGGTTGTGTTTCCTCTACGATGGGCTGCTTCAGCCAATGCCTATTCGGGATAGTAGAACCATGGATATTGTCAACATCCCCCTTCTCCATCCTCGTGCACGATAGACAGAGCCATCTAGGCCTGAAACAAACAGCAGAAGGACCCGATCACGGGTCGAGAGAAATGACATAGATGGGCAAGATGAGATAGCCGATGAGGGGCATGAGCAAGCTAGAGTGGACCCCAAGGCATTCATGGAAGATACAGAGAGAGTTATGGAGGAGCAGTCATGGAAGATACAGAGACAGTTATGGAGGAGCCAGATAAACACCAAAATGAGCAAGTCATGGAGGATCTGCAGCCAGTAAGGGCTGATGAGGGGCAAGAGCAGGCCAGGGGGACCCTGAGGCATTTATGGAGGAACCAATATTGAATGAAAATGATCCGGAGCCTATGCCTGTTAGGGAGGACCCTACGGCTGTTAGGGAGGAGCCTGAGGTAGCCAAGGAGCCAGCTCAAGAAAGGCAAGGGCAAGGCTCTGCATCACAAGGGCCATCCAACATATCAGATGAGTCAATTATTTTAGAGCAAATCAACGAAGAGAACGAAGAGGAGTTGAGAGTTCTGCTTAGCACAGCGTCTCTGCATGCACATATATTGCTGCCTGGAAGGTCAGAGGAGGCCTGCATTTTCAACCTCGATCAACAAGACTTCCTGTGCATGCGCACTTTCACCAACTCCAACGCAACGAATGAGGTCATCAACGTTGCTTTGTGGTAATTCTCATGCTCTTTAAAAGTCACGGTTGGTTCATTAAATGGGTCTCTACTGTGACATGGGTCAATACCAAGCGAGACAGTGGCTTATGGAATTGGATAGTGGTACTACTCGCTCGGTATTACCCATGTCTTCACGGTAGTCGCTCGTCAAGTTTTTCTTTATAAGTCACGCTTGATTCATTAAATGGCTCACTACCGTTAAGACATGGGTCAATACCAAGCGAGTCAGTGGCTTATGGAATTTGATAGCTGCCCCACTCACTCGGTATTGACTCATGGGTTTGTGGCAGTGATAGCCCGCTAAAATACCTCAAGTCTAATCTTTGCCATTGATTCATGTTAGGCACGTTGTCTCGCTTCTGCCCCCTGAGGTTCAAAACAAAGTATACGTAATAGATCCGCTGATATCGCCTTTGCTGTAGAACAATTTAGTTTCCTTTTTGAGTATGATGAACTGGTTTAGTAGAGTCAACTTTGATCTAGGCCGCTTTCTGGTCACTGCATACAATCAATAGTGAGTTTTTTCTTGCCTTGTAAAAACCATGTTGCATTTAGAATCTTTCTCCTTATCTTTGATGGTGTATTTGTAGTGATCATTGGAGTCTGATGTTATTTGACATGGAAGTCAAGATTGTTTACTACGCAAACTCCGGGCAAAGCAGGGTGTTTCACAGTCGTGTAAAAACGTAAGACCCATCTAGTACACTTGGAAGTAGTGTCTCTTTGTAATGTGTTGCTGACTCAAGTGGTTATGTATGTAGTGCCGCGAAAAAACTTGTATGCTGTGTAGAGCATGTTTTGTTAGAACATGATCTAGGAAATACCATCTGGCACGAACGGGTAATCGTGCCCACGCAGACTGAAGACTATAGCTGTGGTTGGCGAACCTATTTGAATGCCCTGTTGCTCCTCAGTCAAATTATGGATGTACCGAATGTAAGTAATCGTGCTATTTCATTGTTTGCTGCAACGTTTGTATGAAGCAACAAACATTTGTATCACGCTTCTACAGGAACTTCAATTACATAACTACACCCCCAACGATGTGCGATATTTTTCTGTAATGGCCATCCAGCATATTATAATCTCGGTAAACAGACGCACAAGAGAGGAAGGGGCGAGAGCTGAGGAGTTCGAACATGCTCGCATTAACGAAATGATGCAGCGCTACAATCAGACTCAAGAAGACGTTTGAAATATGCAAGAAGCAATAAATCAATATTATGTGGATTCCGAAGAAGTAGAGGAATGGGCTACACGTTGACGGCAAGAGCAAGAATAGAGGGAAGCTTCACAGGTGCAAGATGCATGGGAAGCCATGGAAGAGACCCCTGATTTCGAGCGACACGAAAGGATGCCCGAGACCAGCATCCCTAGAGGCAGAAGTAGCAGCAACCGGAGCAGAGGGTAGGGGAGCAACCGGAATAGAGGGCAAGGGACCACTGGCAACAACCATGGAAGAGGCCCCTGATTTCGAGCGACACAAAAGGATGCCCGAGACCAGCGTTCCCAGAGGCAGAAGTAGCAGCAACCGGAGTAGAGGGCAGGGGAGCAACCGGAACAGAGGGCAAGGGATCGGTGGCAGCAACCGAGGGAGAGGATAGGGGACGAGTGGCACAAACGGGGGGAGAGGACAATAGCAGGGAAAGGGAGCAATTTACTTGTATAAATCTTGACAGAAACAACACAATATGTAAAGTTTTGAGACAATCAAAATGTACATTTTTGAAACATTGTTTGACCGCCACAAAATGTCTCTGCATTAGTCATTTGAAGAGTACATCATGGTTTGCATGGCATCAAAGCTCTTTGCGTGCACAAGGTATGTGACCTAGCTTCCGATGGAAGCAATTAAGTGAAGTGTATTTGTGAGTGACTCCTTGCACAATGTTGTTGGAATCTGAAAAGAAGAAAAAGTTAAATTCTGTCTTAATGTATTAAAGACAATCAAAATTCATCGATTTAGTAAGCACCTTTATATTGTTGAGACTGAATGCATACAATTCCGGAAAAAGTGGAAGTTCTTCACATGTAAGATCTACCCTGAGCTGTGCAAGAGTTGTGCTTGACATTGTCTCCATCACAGTAAGTGGGCTGTCTCGAAAGTAGAGCTCCATTGATAAAGGTTTGTTCTCGAGGTTATTCTCTGTATCTTGGTTGAGTGGAATAAGATGCCCACTAAGAAGGTGATATCTAATATAGTAAAACGACACTAAGAAATTTTGAGAGCTTATAATGAACTTCCAAATTATGGACTTCTTTTGCAAAATACAGATTTTTCTCTGTGATTGTTTCCTATCCCAATTATCATTTAAAAAGTCCAAACAGCTCTCAGACTTGCAAATGAACATTGTTGCGGTAGTTCTTATTTGCTCATCGAAGAAAAAATCTACAAACACTTCAAGAGGCATAAATAGTGCGAGCCGAACTATTTTTGTGGCAATTGAACTTGAGGGACTTTTGTATATCCTGAAACAACTTATTCCTAACGCTTTCACTAGTTTGCAAAGCTGGCAAGGACCAATCCTTGCTGTCAAAGGATGGAAGTGACAAAGGAGCTACACGACCCCAACCAATGGAAGTTCTCGGTTCCACATATGACATATCATAAAAGAAAATTCCATTATCTGCAAGTTCCTTGTGTTGTCTTCCTCGGTACATTTGCTCACCAATAAATGCATGGAAAGCATCAAAAATCCCAACTATGCTCTCAACTGGTTGCCAATCTGTCCTATTCGATGGATAAATATTTGAAACATACCAAAGATGATATCCACCACTTAACCTTCGAATATAATCATGCACTAAGCGAGATGCTCAAAATAACTTACAGTTGGGTCGATGCCTTGGAAAACTTGGAGGAGATGTTTGCAACCTTAAGTCTGCATGCTGGAAAGCATGTTGTATGAAGACCTATTTCACCCGCTTGCTTTGTGTACACACTTTAAACTCTTTAACTTGTCCCTTGAAAGCCTCCACAAAATCATTGCATTGCCTCCTCTTCCTCCTCCTAGTTTGCAGTAGAACCCAACTTTCGATAGTTATTCGAGATGGTATCCATGCTTGATCGTCTGTAGTATAACTGTAAAAAATGCTAACAGAGCCAATGGTAGTGCTAGGCCTTTGAGAAGTAGTCATGGTGTGCAGTAGAATACACTGAAAGGTTAGCGCAAATATGAAAAAGGGAAGAAGTTTTGAGAGGGAAGTAGAGCTACTCAAAGTTATATTTGGACGGGAACAAAGATACTAGATAGAGTCTTCAATGAAAGTTCTGAAATTCCTCGATACAGAGTTAGTACGACTTACGGCATTTATGCCTTGAAAGTGTGAAATTGTGCAATTTGATGAACAAAAATAATATTTCCTCCCTTTTTTTAAAAAGAGCTTGACTCCAAAATATCGATTTTCAACGTAACGTTAGCCTCTTCCTCATTGGTCGATACTCTCTCTCTCTCTCTAGAACTGAAAGGCCAAAAAGTGAGTCCAACTTTCTCCTAATGCCATTGGATTCCTCAATGGTAGCAAATTTAAAGATATTATCAAGCCAAGAGGAACTACGTGCCATCCATAAAAAAAAAGGCATCCAAGGCACAAGCCGAGTTGAAGAAGATAGAAGCTCAAGCTGAAACTAAGGAGCAACAACGACGTATAAGACGCCAACAAGAGGCCAACCTGGGAGTTACACATGTATTCCACGTTGAAACAGAGAATGATTGGTTGGACTCTGACACACCTCTATGATACCCTATTGAGTTAAATAGCACCAATGGAAAAGTGCTACATAACGCTTTATTGGACACGGGTGCTAAGTATAATCTGCTATCATATGGCGTGTGGTGTCAGTTGGGAAAGCCATCTCTATCTGAGAGTACTATCCAAGTGAGGGTGTCAACAAAAAAAAAACTATGATTTTTGGAATCTGGCACACTTCTGTTAGTATGACAACGGGGTTGTAGCTCAAGACTTTTTGGTCATGCCTACTGGAACTATGGAAGGTAATATAAACCTAGGACGCACATGGACGATAACAAGCAAATGCACTATTGACTGGGGAACTGGGAGTGTCACAACAGAGAAACAGACTCTCAGTCCTGCCACTCAAGCAATAGTCCCTAAGTTATTGCCTCCTGAGGAAATAAAACCCAAAACATTGCATGTCCAGGAAGTTGAACCATATGTCCCTATAGCCCAACTCTATAGAGCTTCAACTTCTCTGGTTGAAACAAAAAATGACACACACAAGACCCATCTCAATATAACACAGATAACATACCAATGGGTTCCTAAAGCTTCTTTAGCAAAAAAAATTTATGCTAAAAAATAGGAGCCTGGTAAGAAACGCCCCTCTTGCTCCCAGAAAGGTAAGACAACATTGCCTTGGATTCCTAAACAACTATTGGAAGACCAAGGCTACTATGATGGAAATGATCAAATCTGGGTACCTAAATGTACCTTGTGTTCTCTCCTATCACCTACTAAAGATCCATGTAGGTCAATTCCTATAACTCCAACACGATTTGAAGACAACTGAAAGGAAAAAAACACGGAATGCTACACACCCACTCCAGAGCTAGTTTGGGTACCGAAGAAAGAATGATTTGTTCCACCTAGCTCAGGAACAAAGAAATCAAATGAAGCTTCTTGCTCTTCATCTAGTTCATATACGGAAATAGAAGCTTCTACACAACCTCCACCTACCATTGTAAATATCCCAACAAACAAGAAAGAATTTGCACCTCCCATTGTAAGTTCACCACCTGCAACAACGTTGCAAATAAAATCATGGGAGATTAGCTTACCACCCTTGCAACTAGATGAAATGCCTAGGGAGGTTGAAAGCTATTGGTCATAGTCTTCACCCATAACAACTTGGAACAATTAGTTTCAGAGCGTGACGACATTGCTCCAAACGGTATGATCTAGCCAAGGAAGCAGGGAGTGTTGCTGACATCCATCATTCACTTGCTTCCCTCTTAACCTTCCTCCCTGACTTCTCAATCTCCAATCTTAGGGAATGTATATAATATCCCTATACTCATAGAAAAAAAAAAGAGAGAGAAAGAGCCATCAAACAAAAATTTGGAAACCTACAAGTTCTTGTACATGACCCAAAATCATGAAAACACATTATGCACAAGGACACGACCTTTTGACATGACCCTTAAAATATTTGCACACTAACCATCATCTATCTGTGTGTACATATATAGCTAGTATGATAGAGTCATCCACTCCTACCTTGGGTGAGAGGTACCCTCTTTACTTTTCACAAGTGTTTCACATAGTCTACCCGGTGCTTGCATGGGATTTGGTAGATACGCTAGTGTGTGAGAGGAATTTTGAGGAGTTAGAATGGCTGATACGTCTCTTGACCAAAACTGATCCATACTTAGTAGAGGACGTCTCTTCGATTGCACAAGCTTACCCTCTTGACCAAGATGACTATAGATGCCTAGTGACAGTCTTAGTGAACATTTGTGCCTCTAATGATAAGGAAGAGTTACATGATTACACGGATGACATGTATGGTCTCACAGATGATGACTTTTTTTTTCTCAATGATGATGAGGATAGGGGTTTATACTTAGGGTTACCTCCCCATCTCTACAATATCTTGTTCCCTTGACTCTCTAGGGGGGGTGCAAATAATTAGGTTAGGATTCCTTATGTTGATTGATTGTGTTCAATGAAGGTTGGTGCCTCTTCCCACTGATGTGCCTCCTAGAGGTATTCCTTGTGTTTTCTAGTATGTACAGGAACGTGTTGCTGTTGTTAGAATTTGGAACTTCATGGAATCTTTCTCTTGTTCACTCTTCAAATCAAGCGCGATCATCAAAACAAACAGGTGTTTCTTGACCATTAGCATTTCCCCTTGTCTTTGTTTTTGCATCCATGTTTGTCCGCTTTAAATGTGATTGGTAGCACAATATTCCGTACATTTGCTAAGTATAAAACATTAGATTTGATGTAATTTTCTGTCATAATTTCTTGTCTAGGTTAAAAAATCAAGCAGTCTGACTAAGCTAGTTTGACCAAGTTAGGCGTTAGAGATCTTCTCTTAATACCATGGGGAATGCCTTCCTAATAATCAATGGTTACTTTAGGTTCTTAATCCGATTTAGGCAGCATTGTTTGCAATGTACTAGGGTTTTCTAGTGGGCTTAGTCCTTATTAACCTTTAGCTTAAGTATTATAAAGGGACTTTACTAGTGTGATGAGCCTGGGGAGGGTCACAATGTCATATGACCCCCCAAAGTTCAAAATTGAAAGGCGATGAAAAACCAAAAAATCAAAAGTGCCACAATGAAAAACCTTAAGCTAGAGTAGAAATCCCAACTTGATTTCGTACTTCACTCACATGTATTGCCTATGGTATTAGAGCCCTAGAGGTTCCTAGTGTGGACGCTTTTCCTTGAAAAGTAAAAAGCCCAAGGCATACGAAATAAACACAAACATCAAAACCAGAATCAATGTGAAAAAACTTTGGAGGGTCAAAGAAAAGGGAATAAGTCAGGTGATGATTTCATGAGAAATTCTTTTTATCGTAGCTTAACTACAAGGTCTTCTAGGTATAGCCTCTAGTCAGCCCTTGAACATGAAATACTTTGCTCTTGCGATTATACAACTTAATTGACCAGAGAGAATTGAGAAGCTTGTCCATGGCGTTAATAGTTGACCACTAGTGCCTTTCGATTGTTAAATTAGCGACCCTAGACTTGTTTAGTTTTTGACCTTTACAACTGCTTATGCGTTTGATTATATTACGTTTAATGTTACTGCTGACAAATTGTTTAATATCATGTTACCAGTCAGTTTGTGTGCCTACAACTGTATATGCTTTTTAATTGTATATGAGAATGCAATTATTGTGCCAATTTTGATTGATTTTGTAGTGATTGAAGAAGGCAAATGACATTCAATCTCGAACGCTCTTCCACCTCGACGAATGGGCTTCATCTCAATAGCTTCTGAGGATGGAATCTACATCAGGAAGGGGGGCATGTTAACCCTCACGGACACCCTATCACCTTCAATGGATGCATATTATTTATTTGATTGAGTCAAGGACCAGGCTTGTCGGTCCAATAGGTGTGTAGGTGATCACCAATGCGAGGTGCACCAATTATCTTATTTTTACAGTAGTTTTGCAACAATCGGCCACTGTGGGCGTCCATGTATGAATGGGTCAAACTCTTATAAAAGGTCCATTTGATCTTAAAATTCTTATTCTTTTAAGGTGTAAGCTAAGAAACTCTCTTGCTCCATCTCTGTCTCCTTCTCCTTCGTGTGCTCACATGTGTATATGTATGTGTGTATGCTAGAGAGAGAGAGAGAGAGAGAGAGAGAGAGAGAGAGAGAGAGAGAGAGAGATTAATAGAGGATTACGGTGGCATCGATGACGACTCCTTCTTCTTCATAGCATAGGATCCTTCATGATGGAAGCATTGAGCGGTGAGTGACACCTAGATGTGTGCTTGCAGCCTTTTGAAGCTTGGACACAGTGCACAGGCAAGCTCCCAGCCTCCAACACATACGGCAAAGCATACACAAGTTGAGCCTTATAGCGATCAATTTCACCATGCGGCTCGCGTTTCAACTTGTAAACCCACTTTGTACCAATGGCCTTTTCACCAGGAGGCAAATCACATAAAGTCCATATGTAATTTTGTATAAGTGAATCATATTCAGATTGCATGACAATTATCCAATTTTTTGAATTTTGTGCTTCATCAAAAGATAGAGGTTCCTCAACATCATGTAAGCTTGACACAGCCAAAGCATAACAATCTCATGCATAAGATGCATGGCAAGAACTTGCATGAGTACGACTAGACAAATATGCATCCAATTTACTGTCACGCAAAGTATGCACCAGCCATTTAGGCATACCTCTAACCTGCTCATTCTCAGCCCTTTCCTCATCAAGTACATGATGTACATCTGCATCAATAATAGGATGATCTGTAACATTTTTAGAAACCCCCATAGGATGTACATTTTCCTCATTGGAATTTACATTCGAACTTCCACCACTAAAAAGAGGCAACAAAGTGTCATAAATGTCCTATGAGCTTACATTACTATCTCTAGTACATGACAACAAGGGCTGAATAGGATCTTTCACAAACATAACATCTCGTGAGACCAGAATAGGCTTTGTTTGTGGATGATACAATTTGTAACCTTTTCTTTCAACACTATAATCAACAAAAATACATTTGACAACCTTATCAACCAATTTCCTGCGCTGCATTTGTGGCACCAAAGCATATGCCAAACAACCAAAAACACCCATGTGCTCAATAGAAGACTTTCTATCATGCCATGCTTCATATGGAATCATAGACTGCAAAGCTTTCATAGCACACCATTTAGTACATTAGTGGTACACATGATGGCCTCAAGCCAAGAATGCGGCAAAGCTTAACTTTTGACTATACATCGTGCCATTTCCGCAAGTGCCTATTTTTCCTCTCAGCAACACCATTTTGCTGAGGCGTATAAGGCACTGTATATTGGTGTTTTATCCCATGACTAGCCAAAAATGAATTAAATTCATGAGACATATATTCCCCCACTCGATCAGAATGGAGGGTGCCCATAGTACATTTTGAGACATTTTCAACCATAGCCAGAAATTGTTTGAAGCACATAAACACTTCGGACTTTTCTTTAAGCGGACACACCTGTGCATTCTTGGAGTAATCATCCATGAAAGTCACGAAGTAAAGGTAATTGCCTAAGGATGGAGTTTGCATGGTCCCACAAACATCGCTATGAACAAGTTGCAGCCTGCACATGTCCCTAACTAAACCATCCTTTGGAAACTTTGAGCGCTACATCTTACCCAAAATGTAGCGTTCACAAACATGTTTGACAGGTACTTCAAGAGGCAACAAAGAAGCAACCATATTAATTTTTTGCAAACGCAGCAAACTGGTAAAATTCGAATTCCCAAAACATGCATGCCAAAGTTTTGCATCTGAAACAGCCTTTGAATCCACAACAGCATTTGCAAAATTTTTCCCACACTTGTTATACAAAGTAAGCTTGTATAGCCCACGACATAAAATGCCAAATGCAACAATTTCATCACTAAAACTGAGATCATGTACAATACATTTGTCATCCACAAATCTGACTACAAGATCAAATCTAGCAAATGCAGATATAAACAAAAGATTCTTCTTGATCGCAGGTACATACAATGCATCAACAAATGTGAAAGAACTGCCATTTGCAGCAGTTAGCACAATCTTTCCAACTCCCTTAACCAGATAAGAGGCATTGTTGGCACAAGTGAGTGTATTCCCATGAGGGACATCCTGGAGAGAGGTAAACAAGTCACGATGAGATGTAATGTGCTTTGTAGCACCACTTTCAAAGTACCACACATGAGCATCTACAACAATTAACATACATGCATCATGGAAATAAGGATCATAAGTGCACTCTACACTAAAATCCCATTCTGCATCAACATCAGCATCACAATCTCCTTTCACAGAAGACTCAACAATAGCTGCACTTGTAGTGATACCAGCCTCTTTCTTCTTAGCCTCTTTTGTCGTAAATTTTGAACCCTGCTTGATCAAGTGATCATTAGCTTTACAATAATGGCAACGCATCTTCTTTTCTCCCTTTTCATCAGAATTTCGAGGCGAAGTTTTTCTTGCAAAAGCATTAGGAGAACAAGTGCCTTTTCAATGTAGAAGAACCATGAGAAGTGGCTGCATTACCACATTTTCTTGAGTAGCAATAAAGGCCCGTTCAACTACACACTTTGGGATTTCCTTGGGTCATAAGTCTCTAAGCACTAGCAAAAGTCTGGTAAAAATCTGGCAAAGCATCAAGAATAGTCTGCACAAGAGAACTGTAAAAAATGACCACTTGCAGAAACAAGTTGCTCATTTATATCCTTGACACCAACAAGGAAAGTGTCCTTTCCTCATACATAATCTTTGACTCCAACTCTTTACACAACAATGCAATCTTAGCCTCATTGCGACTTGCATAAAGACCAACCACAATATCCCAAATCTGTTTTGCAGATTTTGCTTAACAAATGTGAGGAGTAATAGTATGCTTTCACAGATAATGCAATCAATGCATGAGCCTGTGCATCTCTTACATCCCAATGAGCTTGCTCAGCAGTAGGCAAAACAATTCTAATAGCAGCAATCCTGATAGCAAAATCTGCAGCATCCTCAACATCGCATGTATCCATAGAACCAATACGTACATCAATGCCTTGCACAATCTCCCTTTGACACAAGGACATGTTGCATCATGTAAGCCCACATAGGGTAATTGTCCCCATGCAATCTTTCCTCAGTAGCAAAGATCTTGAACACGTCTGTGTTGTTGTCAGCCATGGCGAATGCCTGCACCTGATGTGAAAACTGCTTGAAAAGAGGAGAAACAAAGTGAGACCAACACGTGCTATATAGCACAACTCGTAGAAGACTGTAATGGACCTGTTATGCAAAAAACGACATTGACAAAAATTTTGCACAAAATGACAAAATTGCCAGTGCAGCAGCACTACTTGTAGTGGAAACGGAGCCTAAAATGAGCTTGAATAAAAAATTTGCGCAGATTAAGCTCTATGAGTTCTCCCAAATTATTTGTCGACCTGCTGACACTCACCAACGCTCACAAAAATATGAGAAAGCGAGTGAGCGTGTACTGGCAACACTGATGACTAAGCCTCGGAGGATGCAACCTGCTCTGATACCAATTGTTGGAAATAGGATTGCAGGGAAATGCACACATACTTAGAGAAGGCAAAGGAAGCTCAAGGCACACAACAGAGAGTATATTATTTAGTGTGCAATGGAAAGATAAGATAGCCCTAAAGCCCCCCTAGAGTGATGGGCATATATACAATGCACGAGACAAAAAACCTCTTAGTGAGGGGAAAAATGCCAGAGTAGTCCTAAGTGTGTTCACACACATCACTACCACATGTATATGGTAACAAAAGTTGATTTGTAGAATTTATGGTCATCTTATTGAAGTTGAAATTTTGGAGAGATTCCATTTATAAAATAAAGTTGTCACATCAAAAAGTGAAATCTTTCAAAGTACAAGGAATCTGATGGCATGCCATATATCAATGGAAAGATCTCAAAGAGTATATTCTAATTCAAAAGTTTTAATTTCATTCGTATTTTTTTTTTCCATGTGCCCATTTTGGACAAGAGAGAAATAGCCAACGTGCCTATAGCGCCCCTTTGCAAGTCCAAATTTTCTCTGATGTTTGCATCCACTTCGCATTTGTGTGAACGATCTTAGGAACACATTTCAATGGATTTTGTGATAGTTTCTTCACTTATAGCTCACAAGGATTATATGATTGGAATGTTCTCGATTGTTTTTCTAAGCAATCAAATTTCATTTCTTAAAAAAAAAAACCTCTTATAGCACATCAAGATGCACTTTTTTTTCTCAAATTTGTGTGTCCACACCATGGTTTGTCAAGATTAATGCCTTAAGATAAAGATTCAAAGCTTTGCAATGTTTTTTAGATCATTTTATTTAAAATTTTTGGTACCACACTTTATTTTAGTTCTCCATTTCATCGAGAATCAAATGCACAAATAGAAGTAACTAGTCGTACTATTATTGATGAACTTTAAGTATATGTTACATTATCAACCAAAGAAATAAGAGGACTATCTGCACATCTTACAGTTTGTAGATAATAACACCACTCATTCTACGATTAGTAAGTCACTTTTCGAAGTTGTGTAAGGTTATTCACTTCCTACACTTGAATCTTGCTTGTTTAACATTGTATCTAATGTTGATAATCTTTACATTGACTTCCATGAGCTTTATGCTAGTACATAACCTACTATTGAGCATGCATAGGAATAATACACTACGCATGCCAACAAACATAGAAAATCACATGTTTCTAAGGAAGGATGCTATGTTATGTTGCATATTGAAAGCCGTCAAATCAAGAGTGTAGTCATTAATGCTTTTGCTAAAGTTGCTCTTTCCTTTGATGAGCTTTTTAAAATTTCAAATGTCATCAATGATGTCTCTTATAGGCTAGATTTACCATGTCAATGACATGTCATTGGCACTTTCATCAATCTTTTGAAACTTTTCCCAAGGACTTCTACCTTTTCATCCAATCTAAGAAGATCCGCCTATACTTTTAGATCAAGAAGAGAAACTTGTACCTATCCACCTACACTTTTAGATCAAGAAGAGCAACGTGTACTTGCATAGATTGTAGTACAATCTATACTACAGATAATGGGGGAGGGGAACCCCCCCCCCCCCCCCCCGCCATATGGTACAATTTGCTTGCTCAGGCAAGTGTGGCCTGCAAACGCTCAGCGAGAGAAAGAAATGGCGGTAGCCTACGCAAAAAGAGAGAAAGAGAGGCAGCACGTGGCCTGTGCTCATCGAGAGAAGGAAAAGGTACGCGAAGAGAGAGAAAGATTGGGACTCGGACTGGTGCAAATTACTCAAGCAAGGGTTGCGCGCGAATGTAGGAGGTCCGTTGCAGCGCAACTGGGGTTTCACCTTTTTTCCTTGCCCTCAACCGGCATTGAAATTCGCTGCCACTTACCTACTAAAGGTTACTTGAAAATGACATATTTTTCCAGAAAAATTCCCTCAACTACAATGTGAAGTTGAAGTTTGAACAATGCTATCTATATATATATATATATATATATATATATATATATATATATATATATATATATATAGAGAGAGAGAGAGAGAGAGAGAGAGAGAGAGAGAGAGAGAGAGAGACAAGAACCCCTGCCTCGAAAAAGAGAAGAACCCCCGCCTCGAAGAAGAAGAAGAAGAGAGTTTGAACGTCGTAGGAGACTATCCCAAGAGACCTTAAAGATCTAGCCCACGAGAGAGAGAGAGAGAGAGAGAGAGAGAGAGAGAACATTGCTCGCAACGGATGGCAGCCAATGGAGCGTAACTCAGGCTAGAATTGGCAAATCGAGAGCTATAGAGAAAAATTAGGTTTATTTTACGGGGTTTCACACTATTTTTCTCTTTTTCGAGGCGGGGTTTCTCCTTTTTCCTTGCCCTCAACCGGTATTTTTGAAATTGAAAACGACACGATATTAAGTTGAGACACATAGAAAAAGACACTAGTATGTTTGCAAAATTACACTATTTTCCATGTATTTTAAGTGGAATTTTCTCCTTCTTGCCCTCCCCTCAACCGGCTACTTTGATTTTGCAACTGGCTCAAGGCTAAGCTGAGGCACACTTTTCCCGAACATTGAGTTGAACAATGCTATATATATATATATATATATATATATATAGAGAGAGAGAGAGAGAGAGAGAGAGAGAGAGAGAGAGAAGAACCCCCGCCTCGAAAAAGAGAAGAACCCCCACCTTGAAGAAGAAGAAGAAGAGAGTTTTAACGTCGTAGGAGACTATCCCAAGAGACCTTAAAGATCTAGCCCACGAGAGAGAGAGAGAGAGAGAGAGAGAGAGAGAGAGAGAGAGAGAGAGAGAGAGAGAGAGAGAGAGAGTTGCAGATAGAAAACGGCATGATATTAAGTTGCGACACATTTTTTCTCGAACATTGCTCGCAACGGATGGCAGCCACTGAAGCGTAACTCGGGCTAGAATTGGCAAATTAAGAACTATAGAGAAAAATTAGGTTTATTTTACGGGGTTTCACACTATTTTTCTCTTTTTCGAGGCGGGGTTTCTCCTTTTTTCCTTGCCCTCAACCTGTATTTTTGAAATTGAAAACGACACGATATTAAGTTGAGACACATAGAAAACGATAGGATATTAAGTTGAGACACAATTTTTCTCGAACACTGCTCTTCGCTCAGATTTGAAGTAGATTGACGTGGTCAGGTGTGATTGAGAGAGAGAGAGAGAGAGAGAGAGAGAGAGAGAGAGAGAGAGAGAGAGAGAGAGAGTTTTAACGTCGTAGGAGACTATCCCCAGAGACCTTAAAGATCTAGCCCACGAGAGAGAGAGAGAGAGAGAGAGAGAGAGAGAGAGAGAGAGAGAGAGAGAGCTGTAGATAGAAAATGGCACGATATTAAGTTGGGACACATTTTTTCTCGAACATTGCTTGCAACGGATGGCAGCCAATGAAGCGAAACTCGGGTCAGAATTGGCAAATCGAGAGCTATAGAGAAAAATTAGGTTTATTTTACGGGGTTTCACACTATTTTTCTCTTTTTCGAGGCGGATTTCTCCTTTTTCCTTGCCCTCAACCGGCATTTGAAATTAAAAACGACACGATATTAAGTTGAGACACATTTTTCCCGAACACTGCTCTCAGCTACGATGAGCTACCTAAAGTTTTTGAACAATGCTATATATATATATATATATATATATATATATATATATAGAGAGAGAGAGAGAGAGAGAGAGAGAGAGAGAGAGAGAGAGAGAGAGAGAGAGAGAGAGAGAGAGAGAGAGAGAGAGAGAGCTGCAAATAGAAAACGGCACGATATTAAGTTGCGACACATTTTCTCTCGAACATTGCTCGCAGCGGATGGCACCCAATGAAGCGTAACTCGGGCCAAAATTGGCATGATCGAGAGCACTATAGATAAATTAGGTTAATTTTATGGGGTCTCACACTATTTTTCTCTTTTTCGAGGCGGGGTTTCTCCTTTTTTCCTTGCCCTCAACCGGTATTTTTGAAATTGAGAACGACATGATATTAAGTTGAGACCGATAGAAAACAACACGATATTAAGTTGAGACACAATTTTTCTCGAACACTGCTCTCGGCTTAGATTTTGAAGTTGATTGACGTGGTCAGGTGTGATTGAGAGAGAGAGAGAGAGAGAGAGAGAGAGAGAGAGAGAGAGAGAGAGAGAGAGAGAACTGCAGATAGAAAGCGCATCAGAGAGGCTGCACACACACACACACAGAACTGCAAATAGAAAGCGCACCAGAGAGGCTGCATGCGCGCACACACACACACACACACACAGAACTGCAGATAGAAAGCGCACCAGAGAGGCTGCACGCACACACACACACACAGAACTGCAGATAGAAAGGGCACCAGAGAGGCTGCATGCACACAGAGAGAGAGAGAGAGAGAGAGAGAGAGAGAGAGAGAGAGAGAGGAGGAGGAGGAGGAGGAGGAGGAGGAGGAGAAGAGACTTTTAACGTCATAGGAAACTATCCCAAATGACCTCAAAGATCCAGCCGATGAGGAGTTGAGAGAGAGAGAGAGAGAGAGAGAGAGAGAGAGAGAGAGAGAGAGAGAGAGAGAGAGAGAGAGAGAGCTTCAAATAGAAAACGGCACGATATTGAGTTGACACATTTTTTTCAGAGAGAGAGAGAGAGAGAGAGAGAGAGAGAGAGAGAGAGAGAGAGAGAGAGAGAGAAGAGACAGAGATGAATGAAATGGTATATTAACATCTTCACGGGAGAGAGAGAGAGAGAGAGAGAGAGAGAGAGAGAGAGAGAGAGAGAGAGAGAGAGAGAGAGAGAGGAGTAGAGAAGAAGAAGAAGAGAGTTTTAACGTCGTAGGAAACTATCCCAATAGGCCTTAAGGATCCAGCCAACGAGGAGTTGAGAGAAAGAGAGAGAGACCTATAGATAGAAACCGGCACGATATTAAGTTGAGACACATTTTTTCCCGAATACTGCTCTCAGTTCTGATTTTGAAGTTGATTGACGCGGTCGGGTGTGATTGAGAGAGAGAGAGAGAGAGAGAGAGAGAGAGAGAGAGAGAGAGAGAGAGAGAGAGCACGAGCGAGATTATCTTCAACATCATCAATAGGCGGCCTCTCGCTCTCTCTTTCGAAAGACTTTCAAAGGAAATTTAAAAAATTTAGGTTTATTTTTCGGGGTTTCACACTATTTTTTTCTTTCTTGGGGCAGGGTTTCTCCTTTTTTCCCTTGCCCTGAACCGGCATTTTTGAAATTGAAAACGGCACGATATTAAGTTGAGACACATTTTTCCCGAACACTGCTCTCAGCTATGGTGAGCTACCTGAAGTTGTTGAACAATGCTGGCGCACACTTTTGTGAAATTTGTCAAGAGTGAGGTGCTTGAGGGTAAGAGGGACCATGCCGCCTTTGGGCGGCGCTGTTTCACTAGTCTATAATAGATATCTTTTGAGTTTTAAGGGTCACCCTAGAGAAGATTCTTGCTGGATGTGTGAAAAGTTCTTTTGCAATCTTACAAATGTATTCTTTATCATTCATGCGCTCCCAATGTCTATGCTGCATGTGGTTAGTATTACCATGTATATGGGATAGATGGGATTTATATCGGTCAATTATTTCAATGGTTAACTATTTGTGGAATTGATGTTTTGAATTTTAGAATTCTCTAGAAGTTGAGAAGTAGGTTGCAGAGTCCAAAACCTAAGTTGAATTAATTACATTTATTTTTTGATTCAAAAAATCCAAAACATGCTCGTTTTATATGTTCAATGCTAGAGACAATTTTCAATAAGGTGGAAACCAACTCTTACGGTTTCATACAAAGTTTATGTATCAATAGGAGCCTCAAATTTTGACACTATCTTTACTTTTAAATATCTATCAAATACCCAATTTGCACAGTGTTTTGTGTATAAAATCTGATCACCATCTCCATATCTTGCAGTTTTTACAACTCCTTATGATTTATGTGCACATATGTGCACGTGCACGTGTGCGTGTGTGAATGAAGTATCCTATTCTCGATCGTGTATGTGTTTGAATGGGAGAAATGGTGAAAGGTGAGAAGAATTTCTATGTAAGTAGAGATTACAGGAGGTTTTCGGCTTCCCTTGTATCAACATCCTCGTGTTAGCTATCGGTGGTTAAAGAATATCTTTCAAAGCAAGGCCTAATGGTGATGAAGACAATAACCCAACTCAAATTTCAAATGAGGCACAAAGATAAAAAGAAAGATTAAGTCAGGGAAACTATAAGGGTTTGCGAGAGCTTACACCCTCTTTTTCTACTCCAATGTGTTGAGAAAAGTGAAAAAACCTAATCTAATTCCAATAGTTTGGCCACCAAAAAAGCTAACCTAATGGATAATCACCTAATATGCAACATATACATGCTCAAAAAAACTAGCTTAAGCCAATGTTTCTTGGCCACGTTGCTAAAAATGGTTTTCTGGTGGTTGACACACATTCCCTCTGAATCATCAATCCGGTTAGCTTAACCGTCACTGCTTGGCAGAGACTATACTTGGGTATGGGAGTTGTACTATGTATATAGTGCAACAAGCACTTCATTTGCTCTACCCTAGCTAACCCATGAAAAGTGTATCTATGGTGAATATCTAAAATCAACAAAGCAAGCATTGGTTCCTATTAATCAAGCATGGAATGCATTAAGATGTACATGCATATGTTCAACAAAGCACACATACAAGCATTAGAGACATTGTCTCCCTTTATGCATACACAAGCATGCACATAGTGTTACAAGCGCACTTGCAACACTCAATCGATGGAGAATAGAAGAAAGTATAGAAGGAGAGAATCTCTTTATTGCATCTACATCAATTACAAACCAAGTTTGTAAGCTATATAATCTTGGGCTTGTTGCCATTGAGAAGAGAGCTCTTGCTTAGAGATTAGATCAAAATCCCTTTCACATTCTCCAAATTGATATTTATACCTAGAGCTTCAAGCTAGTTGTGTCGCAAGTATATATAACTAGGCTAGGCATAAATTAGGAGCTTCAGAGGCATAGATTGAAACATATATGAGCTCACACTATCATAAGAACAATATATCACATCTGCTATTTCCATTTTGACCATGCCGTATATATTACAATAAATATGTGCAATGCTTGCACAATGTTTGGGTGATGGTCAAGACACCTTTGATTTTTGTATTCACAACTGATAGCTCCAATGAGGGCATAAACATTTATGGTTTCTCTTCTTATATATAAAACCATGTTGGGCATCTTCACGGTTGAAGTTCATCGGATCACCACTTTGACTAGGTTTGTAAACCTTCTTGTAGCATTCATGCAACAGTTTAAAAATAGATCATTTCACCAATGTCTCACCAAAAATTATCCTTGAGCAAACAACACAATGTCCTCTCTCTCTCTCTCTCTCTCTCTCTCTCTCTCTCTCTCTCTCATCATACTTGCAAGAGAGGCTCAAAGGAGAAAACATTGCAAAGGCTCAACTGAAGGAGAATAATCAAAGCAGGTTCTATGTGGAGAGGTGTCTCCTCTCGAGTTCTAAGAAGTCAAAGAGGAGGAGGGTAAAGCTCCACTTGAGTTGTAACTAGCTAGCGCACTCACCTTGAGGGGTGAAATGTGACTTACGTGGGAACTGGTATGGCTTTTGGCATGGTCCCTAGTGGAGGGTCCATTGTGGCTACTTGCACAAGCACCCACGTGGAGCTCAATTTTAATAGAGATGTTACATCCCACATTAGAAGTGTTCCAAGTATTCCTATGATGAAATATGGGCCTATTTTCCAATATGATTAAGTCATTCAAGAAATCAAGATGAAATAAGACTTCATTCGTGGTCTCTCTTTTCTAGGAGCATGTAATTTAAGTTGTCCTTGCTCCTACCTACATTCTTTAAGAGGAACAATTCAATATACACAATTTTCAACATTCAAATTTAATGGAAGACTAAGTCAAGCCAGTTGTTCTACTGCTTTTGAGGGTACCACTTTGAGTTGGCAAAAAGAAGTAAAGGCTCAAATTGTATACTGGCTTTGCATGGATAATATTATATCAATTCTGTCCATTAGAATGGCTCCTGTTGTCCTACATACTATTTCAATGAGAACTCTTCAGCCTTCCCAAAAGGGCAACAAGGCCACAGTGTTGCTTAGCCATCTTGTTTCAGCTAAAACTCTTAAATCTTAATGCTATTCAAAAAAATGTCATTGGTGGAGAAATAAAGTGTTAATAATTAGACTATACAATCCTTCAATTGTTTGTTTTTTATCTCTATCTAAGCTTGGCAAGTATGACGATTGAGGTTGAATACAAAGTTTTTTCACAATTCAAGATACCAAATCCATTTTAAAAAGAGAGGTAAGAGATGGGACTTGAGATAGCTTTAACTACTTCGACCAAGTAGGCCTTCCTCAGGACTATTTGCCTAGTGATAGTAACAAGCCTATTTGATGTTATCGGCGGTGGCGGTGTGCGAGGCCTTGTGAACTTATCGCTTTGTTTTACTAGGTATCTCTATTAACCATTCTCTTGTGACTTAACAAAGATTCTTGTCTTTGGATTTTGATTTGTTGGTTGAATCTAGAAATGAAGGATTCTACTCTCGCATTGAGCTCATCCCTTGATATAGAGGGTTCTCTTCTCCTCACCAAACCGTTAGTAGAGCTACTTGTCATCCGATGTCTTTGCTTTGAAGGAGAGAAGCAATTCAAATGAGATTCCCTTGTTTTGGAACAAGTGACCTCAACCATAGTAGTATGACAATCATCCTTCCTCGTGCGATTTGCTACACGATGGCGGAAAGGGCTCGAGTGTTTTGACTTCTGTTCACAAATGGCCTTCCAAGTAGCATCCAAGGTGTCTCCTCTTCTCGCACTTGGCCTTGAGATCTTCAAAGGGCTTTTGCATGCATGTATTCTATTTGTTGTCCTTTTGTGTGAGAAGTGTGTTGATGCCAAAGGCCTCTCTTGAGTTGGTGAGCAACTGCATTGCTCTGAAAAAAAAATCCCATGGAAACTATCAAATAAGACTTCAATAATGATACCCTTTTAGTGGGATAGCATGCACTTTGGGTTTTTATGCATATGTGAAATTGCACACGTTGATTTACACGAGCATACAAAACACAAAAATGGTGCACATGACCTTGAAGACATACCTTGCGTCTTAGCTCTAAGTAGATGGGACAGTGTGTGCGGCACTGTGCGCTCTTGAATACTAAATAAGATGATGAGAGCGAGTGTGGCGTTCCCTAATTAATACCTCTCTTAAACACTCCATCAAAAGTAGGAAAAATAGTGACACTGCCATGCGGCCCTATTCAAAAAGCTTAATCCAATGGTCCACAATTGCTCCCTAGAGATCTAGGAGGCTACTAAGGTCTTAGGCCAATATTATTTTGGTTAAATAAATGTTCAACAGCAAACTCTTCCATACTGGCTCGCATTCCGAGATTCCTCCTAGGGGATTGCTCACTTGTCTCTGAGTGGATTACTCTCTTACCCTTATGAAAGGACAAAGGGGGATTTGAGCCTACAGCGATTGAAACATCAACCTTTCTTAGGCCTCTCCTAACCACCCAAGCAACCATGTTAAGCTGCTCCGAATTGCCAACCTATACAATTAAAAAATAATAACAAGTTATGCCCTTGGCCTTTGCACGTCTCCTTCTCATCCAAACTTTGCGCACACCTTACTCGTCTGCCCGTCACCTGCTTATGCTTGACACCAACCATTCCCCTTCAACTTCAAGGTGCTTATTGTGAAGATTCTGCTTCAATTTCACGGTGCTGAATGAGGGAATCTTGTGAGGATTCTCCTTAAAGTTTCTTCTTTCATAATTGTTGGCAGGAGGTGCCCAAAACGTTCTTTTTTAGTGAAGCCATTAATTGATTGTGAGAGGCAAAAAAAAAGGAAAAGAAAGAAGGCAGGGTATGGGAGGGGGGAGGTGTTTAGGTGTAGGATAGGGGGGGAAGTATCTTTTTGTAACGGTTAAGGGCACCCCAAAGGGTACCTTAGGCGTGTAGCCTAATGGTTAAGCTTGAGCCTTATACTCTCTATGAGATGAGGTGAAATCCTACCCATTAGGAGTGGTTTTAAATCGTGAGTGGATTGGTGATGCTAATTGGAGATGCTAAGCATCTTGGGAAGATTTTGTGTAATGAAAAGTGAAAGTTGAGCGAGGTGGCATATACGTCTCACTTAATCATTTAAACTTAATCTCGAGTCAACATTACTTTTGTGAGAAGATCTATGGCACTCATTGATGTCATAGGGTAAAGGGACCTATATAAGGCCACTTAGAACAGGGGGCCCCATAGAGCGACATTCAATTTGAATGATCTGAATTATATGATAGGATTGACAAATGAAATTGATACAAAAAGATAGATTATATCAAGCTTTTGTCATTCCCAATGCCATTCCAATCATAATTTCCACATACTTTGATAATATTTTACATTTAATTTTAAGGTGGCCTTGTTTTGAACCCGGGTCCCATTATTGGCTCCTTTACCCTAGAACCTATAGCTTGAGGGTGAGCTAAAAATACCGCAACCAACGTAAAACCTTTGAAATTTTGCAAGCAAAGATGCCTATCAAAAATTGACCCCGGACAGAGTCAGGTGAGTGAGTTGTAATTTCAAGTTCCTACTCTCTCTATTTTAGAAAATCAGAAAACAAAGCAATGTGAGATGTATGTAGCCTATTGGAAATGCTAACTTGAATGAACATAATTGTATACCTGAAGACTTCTGCTTGTCAAACGAAGGAGCTCCATAAGCCATCTCTGCAGCGTTTTCACCACGAATCATGATTTCCTCGCTAATCACCTCCTTAATCGCCTTCCCTTGAGACACATAATTGTCTGCGTTGCTAGCAAACTCCATTACAATTGCTGCGCTTTGCTTAACGAGCCCATCCATTTGCTTCTGATGATCAGATCTGACCAGACATTTGGCGCTTTTGCTCCGTCCCTCATCAGATCTGGTTGCATCAGTTTCTAATTCTCCATTCGATTTCTGCAGACGGTCGAAATGTGACCGCTGTTTCTCTCGGGAATACATTTCTGCATGCTCTCCATCATCATCAGGAAGCTCAAATACCTCTGCAGAATATGGAGTTTGATTTTCTGCGTAATTAGCCTCCCCATGATGATCTAATGGCAATGCTGCTGGCACTGTATGACGGTGGCGTGCTCTTGCTGATGCACCCCCTTCATGCCTCGGAGCTTCTCTGTGCAAACGGGTAATCAAGATAATGCTGACAATAAGCAGGTTAAGCAGAAAAAAGAGGTGTAAAGGTGTGAAAATTGGATAAGAGATGGTGGGAGGTAGCTCATCAAACACTGACAGCAACTCTTTTTCCAAAATGATTAGCATGATTACAGTGATTAAGAGTGTAATTAGGATTGCAAAGCTAAGGAATGTAGAAGAAGAGAGGCCGCATTTGCGAGAACTTTTCCTTCGAGACGACATCAAATTTGCACCTGTGTAATAGCTTCACAGAAATAAGTAATTAAAGCAACTAATACACATAGTAATCAATTAATGGCTTAGTGCGAGGTTAGTAATTTTATTACATGCATTAGTCTTGTGTATGTGCACTCTAAAATTGGGAGCTCTCTAGTATTAAATGAAAGAGAATAGGAGGATGAGCAAGGAAAGAGGGAGTGCAAGGCAAAGCCCCTAGAGCAAGGTATGTGCATATGAAGTGAAGGGGTAAAGCTAAGCATTTTGACGGTGCCTTTTTATAGATATGGGCATTCCAAAAGGTGCATTTTTATGCATGTGCACGAGAGTGATGTATGCATGGAGAGATGAGAGTGGTCAGCAGTGTTCGGGAAAAATCATTTTCACAAACATACAAAAATCCCTCCAAGACGAATCTGAATCGGAAATTTCACAATACTAAGCGGTATTTTTGCAAAATTATACTATTTCCATGTATTTTAAGTGGAATTTTCTCCGTCTTGCCCTCCCCTCAACCGGCTACTTTGATTTTGCAACCGGCTCAAGGCTAAGCTGAGGCACACTTTTCCCGAACACTCAGTGCTGTAATTGCTTTCAGGCTCTGGTCACGCGAGGCTTAGTTATCCCAACTGACTGTTGACAAATTTTGACATGAAGCAGCTTTCCACCGGCTTCGTCATGTCACTATGCCTAAAAAGACATAGTTACCCCCCTTTCCATTGCTGGTCAGCTCAACAATTCTCTCTCCTGTCTTCGCCTTCCTCTCCCTCTCTCTACCTGCTGCTCCCGATCTCCGCTTTGAGCTCTTGTCAGACGTTGTCGAGGCTTATAGATAACTAAGCCTTGCATGACCACGTCCTTAGTGTGAGACGGTGAGTGTGTGCAATGCCTATGTATTGTGTAGGGTAAAGGGGCCAGGTTTAGGCCACCGGAGGGACGCATCAAATTGCAAAAGCCCTGCTGCACAGAAATGTGTGTTTAGGGGCACATTTGGAAGCTCATGGAAGCGGGCATCTACAAGAAAATGTTGGCTACGAACAGAGCTCGCCTCATGATGTAGGAGAGCATTCAATATTTTTAAAGTAACAAAAAAGGCCGTGAAAAAGAAGCGAGTGAAGAGTGGAATTTAAACCGTTACGCCACATCAGCTCGAACCCACGATCTAAGGGCCATGATGCAATATTCGCCTGCGTTAACGAACCCAACGTTGGCTTCAGCTTGTCCCACAACTGGAGATAATTTACATTATCAAAAGGGGCCGATAGTCTCAGTACAGGGGGTTGGTTTTTAACTGGCCCTTTTACCCTATTTGGCCTTGCTTTTCAGTGGGCGGCAATGACAAGCACTTTACCCATTTTGGTATATCTTGCCCCCAGTAAAAATGTGACCACCCTTCAAAAATTACACTACTATACCTAAAAATCTATGAAATGTATAGGGAAAATTACCAAAATATCCTTATATGTTGTGAAATTTCCCAAAATGCTCCTCAAATTCCCAAAACACCCTAGCACACCCTAGCGCCGATTTTTGATGGAGTGCTCCAACTTTTAGATACCTTATTCTTTTTGCATAATGTAGATCTCTCTTTATGAGTCTTAGAGAAACAAATAATGTCATTTGTATCCACAATTAACAAACTATTTGATCTCAAGAGCCCACAATAGGATCACAAATCGTGCTCCTAATATTTTCTAACAATGGAGAACCAGTATTCCTATGAAGAGTTGCAAAAAATAATGTCCGATAAGGTGTATGCTGGATTAATGAGGGGTATGTCCGGATTTTTGATAAAATTGAAGGGCATTTTGGGAAGTTTTAGCCAAATATGAGGGGCATTTTGGGAAATTTTCCAAATTTTTAAAGCTTGACAGGCAAGGATGCCCACAAAAAAATCCAACCTTGGACAGCATAGACGTTTGTACGATTTGAACATCAAATGCATGGTGAAAATATTACTTTCTCGTCAAAAAGTTAGCTACAATTGTGCCATCGATAATTTTCAAAAGGTTCATCGCCATATGAACCTTGTATGTAGCATATGACATTATGGAATCATTAAGGAGAAACAACTTCTCAAAAGAAAGGAAAGATTAGGCTACTAAAAGATGTTCTTGGGAAAAAAAATACTTTGAGCACTTTGTGTGTGTGAGAGAGAGAGGGGGGGGGGGGGGGGGGGGGGGGGGGTTTCGGGGTTGTTAGGTAGGTAGGTGAGTCAAAGTCTAACGTGGTAAAGCCAAGCTTTATCTAACGTCTCTAAGGCCCTCCTTTCCAAACTTTGCAAAGTAGTCCACAAAAGAGAATTTTGTTGCCCGTTGTGAAAGAAGATGCTCTCTTTTCAAAACAAAGATCTCTCCTTGGGGAGTCCCTTTGAACTTGCAAAAGATGCATCTAAACCTAGCCTCTAGGGCAACAAATGTCCTATGGGAGCGCTTGAGTAAGAAGCTACCATAGATTGCAAACTTGTCACCATTAAAGCAAGCTGTTGCTCTATTGACTTGTTATATTGTGTTGAATAATTGTTGGTACATATGGCCCTTGAAATTGCAGCCCTCTGTTCTTGTCTCGTCTTATGAGTGGCGTCACAAATTGTCTCTACAAACAATGTGGCATGCTTGCTTCTAAGTTCTAACCTTGAGTTTTGGATATGTTTCTTCAGTTGATGTTGTCTGCAAAGATAGAAGCTATATGAAAAAGTAATGTCTATAGGGACTCAAGAATGTTTAGACTGCACTTTACATGTGCAAATATATGCCACACCATTCAAGGAGATTATTGTACACATTATTTTTCTATTTACCAAAGACCTTCTAAGTTATAGTTATAGGTCACATTGTAAAAGAGGAGTGATGTAGCTCCTATCAAAAAAAAAAAGAAAAAAGTAAATGTATATATTTTAAATTTTTTAATGAAGTGGTGTGTGTATATAGCGTTGTGGATTTTTCCCTTGAGCTCCCAAGGGTCTTTTCATTCCACAGTTAGGGACCTTTCTTTGAGTGGGGTTATTGGAGATATATATAGAGTCTGTTATATGTACTCCCTAGCCCCAGGTCCTCACTGTATATGCATGACTAGTGTGTGAAGTAGACACACTTATTTGGTCTCATATCTTGCGCCATCTCTCTCGATCTTCCTCTCTGTGTCATCTTCTCAACACGTTGCCTATATGAAACATACAAACAGAAGAAGATTAGTACAAATAATTTCGTTCATTGTAGGTCTTTCTCTCTTATGAGGATTAGTAATGTTAAGGTGGATGTGTTTGTGTAGCCTTCATGGTTAGGCTAGCATGCTAATTGACACCAACACCAATTAGATTGGTCCAATACTAATGACACAAGAGGTAGAGAAAAAAAATCAATTTCTCATTGCATAGTGATAGCATCAAGTTGCAAGGCTTGAGAGTGTTGCAATTGAGCATATATTTGAGCTCATTATATAGGAGGAGTGGTGGATTGGACGACATCATGTGTGAGCTGTGGTAGCATCTAGCATTCATGTAATTGGGAGATATTTTAGGCGAAATCTTGTATGCATCGTTTTTAGGGGTATTTTTGACCCACCAAATGTGCCCCTATCCATGTGTAGAATGTCCATGCATCATATACATATCATATGGCATCATTTTCCATCATCTAATTCTCATGCACTGAGGCTAGGGAGAGACTCCATAATACTAGGATAATCTAGGGTTATCCCCAACATCTCTCTCTCTCTCTCTCTCTCTCTCTCTCTCTCTCTCTCTCTCTCTCTCTCTCTCACCCCCCTCCCCCCCGCGCCTTACTACGTTTTGTCTCGAGGGTCCCAACAAGCTCCCTGTCTTTAGGCCCCACTACAATATTCTCCCAGAAGTTGGTTTGTATTTGAATATGCCGAGTACTAAACTACCTCTCTGCAGGCACCTGTAGGCAAGCACGTTGTTAGAGATACACTTCATTACAGCCAAATATGTATTCAACCACACACACACACACACACACACACACACACACACACACACACACACACACACAGAGAGAGAGAAAGAGAGAGAGAGAGAGAGAGAGAGAGAGAGAGAGAGAGAGAGAGAGAGAGAGAGAGAGAGAGAGAGAGAGAGAGAGAGAGAGAGAGAGAGAGAGAGAGAGAGAATATGTGTACTGACTTGAGGGCGTTCATGGTGGTAGTCAAGACATGCATTGGTAGATGGAATGTTGGTATAACAAGTACCACTCCATAATCTTGGGCACTCACTAGGTCAACTTGGGAAATAGGTCCACACAAGGAGTGCATGTCAATTCAAGGATGGCAGATAGGTGGTTCTACAAGGTGGGAGGCATGTAGCCTCAAGTGGGAGTAGGCCTTGTCATAGTGGGCACTTTGGATGGTAGCCTCTAGCATTGGATACATGCATGTTGTGCAACTTCAACAATTTAAAATGCAGCCAAACCCATTGCATCTTTGTGGTCCCCCCTTCTTCAATAATAAGGGATAATCAACTAGCTCCTCTTCTCATCCACACTAGGATCTTGTCACCTCTTAACTCAAGCTACCCACGGAGTTCACCATATTTTGTGACCTCTTCCTACACCCTAATCTGTAGCTCTTCCTCTCACACAACCCATAGTTCGTGAAACAACTCCTTGCCCACGGCCTCCTCACAGTAGTCCCCTCCTCACAAGCTCACCACCTTTGGTAGCTTTCATCCCTTGAGAAGCTCTCATCAATATTTCTCACCCTCAAAAAGTGGCTTTTTCTCAAATACTCAGCTACTTGAATCTCCTTCTAGCAAGAACTCACTCTCTTGTACACGTACTTATGTAACTATTTAAAATATAAAAAACAATTCCAAGCGAACTCACGTGCTGTACTTACATATTTTGAGGTGGGTCCCTCAAGGTTCTCTCTCTCTCTCTCTCTCTCTCTCTCTCTCTCTCTCTCTCTCTCTCTCTCTCTCTCTCTCTCTCTCTCTCTCTCTCTCTCTCGTCGACAACAAACCCTAGACCTAGCTCTGCATAGTCTCCCCCTGGGTGAGGGGTAGCCCTCTGTGTGTGTGTGGGGGGGGTGTTAGCTTTCCAACACTGCTCTGCGAAAGCACCATCGCCAACAACCACTTGACATACGACAACTTGTTTCAAGCTACAAGCCCGACCACTCTGTGTTGACGGGCTACTCGCGCTGGCTGACAAGCTTTGCACGTTGTCAAGAGCTCTACATGATTCCATGCTACTCTGTCGAAGAGCCTCTCTTTTTGCTGGCCACGCTACTCTCTTGAAGGGTTGTATAACGCCGACCTCAGGGTTGGGGCCATGTTCCCACAATTTTACCCAACAAGTGCACAACCAACCATAAAGGACAATGTTTCCCTTGCCCTGTGGAGACTTGCACACATAACAAAGATTTTGGAGCTCCAATATCCTTGTTCAACACACCCATTTCAAGTGCATGCAAGAGTTTTCTTGCGGTGGCAGCTGCACCACCCAAGAAAGATCCCGCTGCCCACCAGATGCAAGGATCATGGCCCTAAAGCTCAAATCCAAGAGCTTATCTTGGAGAATGCTCAACTCAAAGGACGCTTGAGTAAACTTGAGGACACAAAGGCAAAGGAGAGCGAGCGTTTGCTTGGAAAAATGCACAAAGTTGAAGCTTCTCTCACTGAGACGGTCAAGAGAGCTCGGAAAGAAACCCACGAGGCAGTACACAAGAAGATTGATAGTGAAATACAAGTAGCTTTACAAGAATGCCGGCAACAAGATTCGGATTGCAGGGCTTTGCTCCCTATGGTGTACAGAGGAGTACACCCTTGAAGAAGCCATCACCAAGATCAATGGCATTCTTCAACTAGTCAACATCGAGCCCGACACTGTCTCTTGAATCAACGATATGCATAGGTGTGTGCCACTTGGTCTATGCATCCTCACTTTCAAAAACAAGGAAGGACGGACGAGCTACGCAATCCTATCGCCTCAGGGGGACAAAGCTTTGGATCACCAAGGAATTGACCACAAATCAACTCAACTTGAAAGCAAGTGAGCTCAAGAAGATACACGAAGCTCGTAAACAAGGTAAATGGGCTGTCTATTGCGGCAGTAAAGCCATCATCCAAGAATTCCAAACTCCCAAGCCAGCTCCACCTCCACTTGACCCTCCTTAGGTTTTGTTCTCGTTCTTTTCCTTTTTCACTTCACCCCTTGATGAACACCCAGTCCCTAACTGATATGTATCTAATGTCTTCATCTTGGAAAACCATGTGTAATGCTTGTTTTGGTCCCATGGGTCATATCTGACCTTCGTGGATGATAATCAATCTCTCTCTCTCTCTCTCTCTCTCTCTCTCTCTCTCTCTCTCTCTCTCACACACACACACACACACACACACACACACACACACACACACACACACACACACACACACACACACACACACACACACACACACACACTCAAGTATGGTTAGGATATTGCCTTGAGTGGGCTCTCTTGATTTCCCTTGTGTCAATTCTGCATTGATCCACTCGATGGCACACAGACTCTCTCTCTCTCTCATGGATTATACCCTATTGTGACCAATAGATGCTCAACCGATGGTGCTCTGCTATGACCTCGTTTATCTACCTAACCCATGTACACATACATAAAAATCACTGGCTTTTTCAACATGCTTGATTTAAATAAACCTCATTTAAGGCTACCTACTCCACTTTATCTTTTAAAATGGTACAACCACTACTTCAGGATTGCAATCCTCTTCTTACCGGGCGCTTCCACACACACACAACACACACAATCTTCATCACGCAAGATGGCGTGTTAGCGTAAACCTGCTTCGCATTTTGAAGGGTAATCCCTCTGTAGCTTCCCTATTGTATCCTCTAACCCCCTTGAGAATACACGCCCTTGATATATGCAGCCTCACACACACACCATAACTTCCCTATTGTATCCTCTAACCCCCTTGAGAATACACGCCCTTGATATATGTAGCCTCACACACACACACACACACACCATAACTCCCTAATCTACAGAGGCATCATGAGCTTACCCTATGGCCACATGGATCTTCAATAGTGGTAATTTACATAGGTTTGAGCTCTTTCTCGCAGTCAACTACAAGGTTTTTCTCTTTGATAATCATGGCCCTATGCCCTCCTTCGATTGCAGCAGCATAACACAGCAACACGCACGCACAAGGAAGAGAACGGTTGGACGTTTGACATGTGGATTGTCTAAATGTTGGTTGTTGAGATGACCAGCCTATATGCATCTCTATTCTCGAGTCTATGATGGAAGCTGACCCAGAATGCAGGTAGGTGCATCTGCACCTACTCAGTATATGGGTTTTTTTCAAAACGATGAGTTTTGCATATACATTTAGTAATGCATCAGATCATTTTATGTGCAAATGTATACAAGTTTTCAGTTCATGCACCTACTCAGTAAATCTAGCCTTTTGAATTCTATGAATATATAAGTGTACTTTGGAATGAGTCTCAGTTCTTGTTGGATTTGGACTTTCGCACACTCAAACTGTAGTTTTAACTTGATGATGTGGTAATCCTCTAATCATGGGTGGTTTATATTTGATCCTTGGTGGATACAGAGCAAGCAAACTTTTAACTGGATATTGATAGTGGGTAAATGGGTTTTTTGAAACCATCTCTCCCACCTCCGTATGATTGAAATCTGGCATGCCTCAATACTGAAATCTCTCTCATTCACACAACAAGACACACTAACACCCAAGTTGCTCCTTTAGGCTCAATCTGAGGAGTACTACATGGGAATCTTGGACATAGGTATGTTGTAGGAACTATGGGCATAGTGGTATAAATGGTGCATGGAACTACAAATAGACATATTGAGCTCTTTACTGATCTACAGATTGCCAATCAACTGGTTTGTTTGAGCAAAAAATGATGGTTTATCGGAAGGAGAAACAATAATCTGTTTAGGACAACAAGGCCCTACGGTTTTATATATATACATACAAAACTTTGCATGATCTTTTAGACAAAATAATCATAACTTTTTAGCTACAACCTTGCTCATTTACAATTTGAGTTTTTGTACGGGATATTGGATAATCATGTTATGATATGTTGATGCTTTGAGTTATTAGACATATTGAGCAATAGGTTAGTGAGGTTGAGTCTCGAGTAGCATGTTGCAAACTTTTTTTTGACTTGATTTTATGACAGCAGTACAGAGTGACTTCAACATCCGCCTCTTAGCAAGGTTTGGTAGACATAATCTGAGATCCACTTGCAAAGGTGTCTCAAAACATATAGTAATTTGTAAATGAAAAATCTTGTGTATTATGATTGCTAAGTTTCTTAAGACTGCTTAATTTTTTGCCTGCTAATGTATGGCGAGAAATAATTTTTTACAAGGGATATGACTTGCGATAGACAAAGCATGGTTTTCTCTTCTACTTTGAACACATTGATTCTAGCTGTCTCTTTATGATGATAGCCTTAATCCTCAAGTGAGGGTCTCTTTTGAGATGGTAGCTATTGGATTGTTTAAAATATTGTCCGTAGTACAAACAAAATGCTGCGAGTTTTTTTTCGAAAGGAATTTTATGCGACTTATTAACTTACTTGACCTTTGTTTTGTGGTGAAGCTCTTTGTAAAGTTTTGAAGGGATTATCAACACCTATCCTCTTATGTAATTCTAGTGCTTGGATGATTACATTTTTTAAATATTAGTTACTTGATCTCTACTTAGTTGACAAGCTTTGTAATTTTTGACACCGATAACAAGGTGAAGGTGTCATCGACACCTGTCTTCCCAAGTAATGCCAGTTCTTATGGGCTTGTGTTTCTTGGATGGTGGCAGGTAAGAGGTTCCTTCCTTGGGATTACGAAGGAAACTGCAACAATAGTTGGAGATCATCCAATGTTTAATTTTTTAACAATGTATAGATGGTCCTTATAAACACTTCTTTGATAAGTATTTATATGCATAAGTGATATCAATACATACAGTCTAAATGTTGTCAATTGTACCATCTTGTCTGTGTCATTTTTGTCTACTATAAAGACATAATTTTTATGTATATATATCCCTTGTCTGGTATCTAGTCCCATTGTATGGTTCAATAGTTTGTTAAATCAAACTATTGTTAGATAATCAATTATAAAAATATAAGTGATATCAATATATACAGTCTAAATGTGATACAATTGATATCAATACATACAATCTAAATGTTGTCAATTGTACCATCTTGTCTCTGTCATTTTTGTCTACTATAAAGACGTAATTTTTATGTATATATACCCTTGTCTGGTATCTAGTCCCATTGTATGGTTCAATAGTTTGTTAAATCAAACTATTGTTAGATAATCAATCATAAACACACACACATGCGTGCACGCACACACACACACACACACACACACAACTATGGAAATTCTCTCTTGTGAAAATACCGAGCCATTGTGACCGTGGGTAGCACCACATGAAAAAAGAAGAAAGATGACTATGATTCGCCCACGGAGGCAAGTTGGCAAGAACTTCTCTGAAGCACCGATGATTTTTTGAAGTGAGAAACACCTACTTAATACTATAATATATGAGAAGTGAGAAACACCTACTTAATATAACAAATAATTCAATACATAGATAGTGGAATTTTTTTTTCTTTTTGTAAAACTCACAATGTTGAGTAGATTATATTAGCATAACCAAAAAATTACAAATTCTTGACGTGCTCGTGATGAGCCATGACATCTTCAAAGGATCAAAGATACATCGGCTAACATGGGAGACACCCCATGCCAATGGATGAGCCCACAACTTTACCCATGCAAGTCAGTCAATGAGGTGCCCATGACAATGTTCCACTCATAAGAGTTTATATGTTTCCCAATGGCGATGATCCAACCCCTGCTTTCTTAGATTATCTCCGTGAAGTTAGCTATTTCCGTGGTGTTCTCAAAGATTCGACAATTCCTTGCCTTCCAAACATGCTTGAAGAAACAAAATCTCATGATTTGTGTTGTGATAAGAAACGCTTGACTCTTGAACATCTTCCCTCCCAAGAAGAGATCATTCTTGAAGAATCCCAATTTTTAGGTCTTTTCAACCCATTTGCAAATCTTCCCTACTACGCCACAAATTGTTGGGCACTACTTGAGAAGGCGAGAGAGGTCTTCACTAGCCGTTTTGCATTGTGAGCATCTATCCATACCAATTCCCCTGATGAGAACCTTCACCCCAATTTTCATGGATCCCCATAAAACCTTCCATAAGAAGACCTTCATCCCATGTGGCCACTTGAGGGTGCCAGACATTCTTCACAGCTATCTCCTATCTTGACTCCGGCCATGCTTGTCCCATGTCTTGTTAAGCGGGGAGAACCAATCCTTCAAATCCGTAAGGGTGAGGTACACTTCCTTGTTTTGTGGTTTCAAGACATTTCTTTTCTTAGGCCACTCCCATGCTTTCCACCTAAACTTGGATTCACAGTTTGGTAGAAACCACTTGTCAAGCCATTCTAGGGCTCTGCTGATCAGTAATATTTCAGACCCACTGAGGTTAAATTGGAGAGCCAGATGGTCTGTTCCTTTCCATCTACTACTGTAATAATCCCAAAGTTAGTCTAGAGGTATAACACCTGGATTATGAATCTTTCTGGAAACATCCCTCCAACAAGGGGTCATGCTTGTCCCATGTCTTGTTAAGCGGGGAGAACCAATCCTTCAAATCCGTAAGGGTGAGGTACACTTCCTTGGTTTGTGGTTTCAAGACATTTCTTTTCTTAGGCCACTCCCATGCTTTCCACCTAAACTTGGATTCACAGTTTGGTAGAAACCACTTGTCAAGCCATTCTAGGGCTCTGCTGATCAGTAATATTTCAGACCCACTGAGGTTAAATTGGAGAGCCAGTTGGTCTGTTCCTTTCCATCTACTACTGTAATAATCCCAAAGTTAGTCTAGAGGTATAACACCTGGATTATGAATCTTTCTGGAAACATCCCTCCAACAAGGGGTCAGGAGGATGCTTCCAGCCTTAGAGACCAAAGGGGACCAATGAATTATAGAATTGTGAAAATACCTTGATAGCTCTCCCTATTCCAAGGACTATGCTCCTTCGTTGCATTTCCAAGTGAGCTTGCCTATTGTACCCCCATGTTTTAGGATGGCCCATCGAGGGGCCAACAACTTATCGTGGTCGGGGGGTTCACTATGTGTAAAACTACCATATCACGTGCGTTCAAGACATGTTTGTAAAACCCCTTATCTGTGAATTTTGTTAAGAATATAATGAACCCTTTTCTTTTAAAATCTGTAAGTTTTTTTCAAATTTGAAAAATAATGCCCTTATGTATATATATTTTTGTAAGTTTCAAGAACTTTAAATACCCTTCTGCTGAACTCATGTGATAGGTTACATTTTTATTAGGTGACCTCCCCGGGTTATCGTGCACCTTAAGTCCATTCCACTGGCCACCTTGCGAGTATAATTTGGAGATGTCCATCATAGCCTTAGCCATAATAGCCCAATCATGGTCTTGCTTTGGGAGCGCTACAACAAACTTGACACACTGAGCCTTCGCATGAGTGCTAGGGTTAAGAATCCCATGACCGCCTTGCTCCACATGTCTCGCAACTGTCTCCCATTTAGCCCACTGCCAGGGTGTTGAGTCTTTAGTGTTGTTCTTCCATAAGAATATCTTCATTGGTTTCAAGAACTATTTCTAATTGCATTTGGATAGCTTAGGCAATGGACATTAAAGGCTATATGAGGGAGCATAAATTACTTGATTACCTTCACTCTGCTCGAAAAGGGGAGAAGCACATACTCCCACCTTCGCTCTTGTTCCTTACCTTCTCCATAACCCATATAAATATTTGCTTGTGAGTTACGTCCACCCATAGAGGGGCTCCTAGGTGCCGAGAAATCTTCCTCTTTGGCACTATCCCCCCATCCACATTCACAAATCAAATGAGTACTTCTCAGAGAGAGAGAGAGAACAATCTTGATTTTTCAATACTATACTTCGACCCTGACGCTAAGGCATATGTTTTCACAATTTCTAGAGCCCTCTTGATAACTTGAGGGCATGCCTTAGGAAAAGCAAAAGCGTCATCCACAAAAGGCTTTGCCAGAAATTGGTCATTGTTAGGTAGGGTCAAACCCTTGAATCTCCCCTTTAGTAGCATTGTCTTTGAGTAATGTTCTCAGAGGATGGGATCCAATGGAAAACATTAGAGGAGCAAGTGGGTAGCCTTGTTTTATTGATCTTTTGACCTCAAATGCACCCACAATTCTCTCATTGAAAAGGATCTCCGATTGGCTACCAGCACTACGGGTGATGTGACTAGTCGGCACATCCGCGGCCCAAAGCCTAGTGACTTCATGACATCTTCAATGAACGACCACGTGATCCTATCATAGGCTTTATCTAGATCCAATTGTAGTAGGATACACTCTTGCTTAGTGAAAACATCATAATCAATGCCGACCATTGCTGCCAAAATATTATCATAAATTGACTTTTCCTTTATAAATCCGTGTTGGTGCGACGTGATGACTTTGTCTCGGAGGGGGGAGAGCTTGAGGGATACAATTTTGGTGATAATTTTATAGGCTACTGACATCATTGTTATGGGGTGTCAATCCTTCAATTGGGATCAACAAACTTTGTCATAAAATCTAATATCTAACCAATCCAAATGATTTTCTCATATTAAACTGATCATTTAATGTGAAGAATAAACGAGAACAAGGATTAAGATATAGACATGTGCTTATAGATCTATCTCAACACGGGGCCAATGGTAAAGGGGCCCAAATGAGAGATGGTCTGTCAAACAGCAAGGCTAACCAATGAATCATAAAGACCTTAGGGTTAGCTTCATTGAAGACCTCCAATAGTAGTGAAAAAGTCCTTTGACCTTAGGTAAGCTAGGGCTGAGCTTCAGGTGGGAACCCGCCGGCCCAAGCTTAAGGTGCTTGAGGTGCTTGTCATACTTGATGAATAAGGTGCTTGAGGTGCTTGATGATTTAGATTCTTAAGGTGCTTGAGGTGCTTGATGATTGAGATGCTTGATGTGCTTGTCATGCTTGAGATGCTATGGCTATACTTGAGGTGAGAACCCAACCCGAGCTTGAGGGGCTTAAGGGCCAAGCTTGTGGTGAGAACTAGGCCCAAGGTTGAGGGGCTTGAGGTGGCACAAAAGTCAAGATGAATCCCTACAAGGAGGGGGCGAGCCATGCAAGAAGGGGGGGTGGTTGCTTGACCACTTTCTCTCCCAAAGGGCACCCCTTGCCCAAGGGGCAAGTAGGACACATGTCAAGCCCCTAGCTAGGTTACCCTCATGGTGTGCCTAACGCCTATTGGTTGGCCTTCCAAGGGGTCCAATAATAATTTATTGGATTTAATTAATTGTTTTAGCATTTATCAAGTCCTCTCTCTCAAAGGGGAAAGGGGGACACTTGTCCCAAGGCTACTCTTGTTACTTGGTATGACTCTTGCTTATGATTGGCTAGGCTTGGAGGGGTCCAATGACCTTCAAAAATGAGCTACAAGGGAGGGGGGGGGGGGTCGACCAAAGCAAGTAGGGGGCCTGCTTAGGGGGTATACTCTCCCACACACACTCACACACATTCTCATTGTGTGTTGTGCAAAGTGCAAGAGCTCCCTCTCCTTCTCCAAGCAAGTAGAGAAGTTGAGAGCCTACACCAACACTCTTGGCTATAGAGTTCAAATCCAACCAAGAGCCATGCTTCAATGCTTCAACTTGCCATCTTCTCCATCTTCATTACTATGCTATTATGTATGCTAGCAAGAAGAGTGATGATAAGTGAATAACTAGTTCTTTCTCCATGAAATGTTTTTTCTTCTTCTTTCCTACCCTCATTCCCTGCTTGCTCTCTTCACCTTCGAAGGTGTTTGAGGTGTTGGGACTGAGACTTGGGATAGTTAAATCTTTCCACAAAGTTTATGTTATGCTCGTGATGCATGAATCTTTCCATCTTCATTGCATCACCTAGGTCACAAGGAACACAAAGAGTCTCTCTTGCTGGGAGAAATCATAATACAAATGCCTATTGGAGGGGGGACCGGCTCGACATAAATCCGGTCCTCAACTGTTGTCATGTTCTCTAAGTTCTCTCTCTTGCAAAAGTATTGTTCATGCCAAGTCAACTAAATGCTATGTTTATGTTGCTACCATCAATTATGTTCACCCGCTATGCTCACAAAGTAATTTCACAAAAGTACTCTCTCTTATTTTTGCTACTCTCAAGTTAATAGGCCAATTCCATTACATAGGTATCAGAGCATTTGGTTTCTCTTTTCTTGCTTAAGAAGAGAGGTCCTTAAGTAGCCTTTAAATGGTTTATTTTGTTAATTATATTAGGGTAAGTGGAACTGGGATCTATTATCGGTTTTGTTGAGCCCACTATGTGGGCTATGATGCACACCTCGGGAGCTTTGGACTTAATAATGGAGTCTTTTCAGAATCACCTACAGCTTCTTTGGCTTTACCATTATTGAGCCATAAGAAGTTCAAAAGGAGATAGCCCTTGGCAACTCTGCTATGTTAGACCTACTCCACTACTCTCTATAATTAACCACTTCGAGCCGTGGATGTAGATACTTAAGAGCCGATTTTCAAAGGCTAAGAGGAGTGGCAACTAAGGTTTTGAATTGCCAAAGCATACACTACGTACGTACACAAATTTTGTTAACATGGCTGACAATAACCAAGAGAGTAGAATGAACATGGATAGCTTTGATTTTACACATGAAGGTGCTAATGATGATGCCCCCATGTTTGTGATTATCTCATAACTAGGTTGCAGCAAGCTATGGGCAACCCTGCTTTGCCAGCCGAAGTTACTCAGCAACTTCGCGTGGGATTTCCCTTCCTCTCCAAGAGGAGAGAGAGCTTAGGAGGCCTCTTGAAGAGACCCCCAAAAGAAGACTCTCTCCCATATGAGAGGTGGAATCCAAAGAGCAAGAAATCAATGGAACTTTAAGTTCCTCTGAAGATGTGGCTCCATGAAGATGGCGGTGTAGACGATCGCCAACTCCTCCCAAGAGGAAAAGATCAACACACAGTCCTTCTCCTTATCACTCCAAAAGGGAAGAGAGGAAACAAAGGAAGAAAAGGTCTCGAAAGAGGTCACCCTCTTCTCCTTGTTTTTCACCTTCCTCCTCTTGTGACAAAAGCTATGTCTATTCTTTTAGAGAATACAAGAGGGGAGGACATCATAAATCATACCCTGCATGGCGAAGGTCACAAATGCTAAAGAAGTTCAAGGAGGGAGGAAAGAGTATCTTGTTTCTCACCTATGATGGCACCTTTGGTGCTACCGACAAAGTGTTGGCCTTCATCCAGAAATTTGATGTGGCCTTTGGAGACGAGGGCTTCACAAAGTCCTCCATGCTATGCCATGTAGCTATGCACTTCCAAAAATCAGCTCGTCAATGGTGGGCTAGCCTTCATGGCAACGGAAAATCCCCAAAGACATGGAAAACTCTACGAGTTTCCATCATGAAGCAATTCCTTGCAAGCGATGCAAAGGATAAGGTGCTCACGGAATGGTGCAGCTTGAATCTTCTCTCTCATCAGTCTATCCACAAGTATGTAGACAAGTTTTGGGATTTACATCTCAAGGCTACTCTCTTCCAAAAGATAGACTTTGCCAAGCAAAAGCAACAATTTTGTGCGGGATTACCTTTGGTGCGGGATTTCCATGTCTTGGGGCTTTACTGTTGCCACGAAGGCTAGCCCACCATTGACGAGCTGATTTTTGGAAGCGCATAGCTACATGGCATAGCATGGAGGACTCTGTGAAGCCCTCATCTCCAAAGGCCACATCAAATTTCTGGATGATGGCACCTTCGGTGCTACCGACAAAGTGTTGGCCTTCATCCAAAAATTTGATGTGGCCTTTGGAGATGAGGGCTTCACAGAGTCCTCCATGCTATTCCATGTAGCTATGCACTTCCAAAAATCAGCTCGTCAATGGTGGGCTAGCCTTCGTGGCAATGGCAAAGCCCCAAAGACATGGAAAACTCTACGAGTTTCCATCATGAAGCAATTCCTTGCAAGCGATGCAAAGGATAAGGTGCTCACGGAATGGTGCAGCTTGAATCTTCTCTCTCATCAGTCTATCCACAAGTATGTAGACAAGTTTTGGGATTTACATCTCAAGGCTAATCTCTTCCAAAAGATAGACTTTTCCAAGCAAAAGCAACAATTTTGTGCGGGATTACCTTTGGTGCGGGATTTCCATGTCTTTGGGGCTTTGTCGTTGCCACGAAGGCTAGCCCACCATTGACGAGCTGATTTTTGGAAGCGCATAGCTACATGGCATAGCATGGAGGACTCTGTGAAGCTCTCATCTCCAAAGGCCACATCAAATTTCTGGATGATGGCACCTTTGGTGCTATCGACAAAGTGTTGGCCTTCATCCAAAAATTTGATGTGGCCTTTGGAGATGAGGGCTTCACAGAGTCCTCCATGCTATGCCATGTAGCTATGCACTTCCAAAAATCCGCTCGTCAATGGTGGGCTAGCCTTCGTGGCAACGGCAAAGCCCCAAAGACATGGAAAACTCTACGAGTTTCCATCATGAAGCAATTCCTTGCAAGCGATGCAAAGGATAAGGTGCTCACGGAATGGTGCAGCTTGAATCTTCTCTCTCATCACTCTATCCACAAGTATGTAGACAAGTTTTGGGATTTACATCTCAAGGCTACTCTCTTCCAAAAGATAGACTTTGCCAAGCAAAAGCAACAATTTTGTGCGGGATTACCTTTGGTGTGGGATTTCCATGTCTTTGGGGCTTTGTTGTTGCCACGAAGGCTAGCCCACCATTGACGAGCTGATTTTTGGAAGCGCATAGCTACATGGCATAGCATGGAGGACTCTGTGAAGCCCTCATCTCCAAAGGCCACATCAAATTTTTGGATGATGGCACCTTTGGTGCTACCGACAAAGTGTTGGCCTTCATCCAAAAATTTGATGTGGCCTTTGGAGATGAGGGCTTCACAGAGTCCTCCATGCTATGCCATGTAGCTATGGACTTCCAAAAATAAGCTCGTCAATGGTGGGCTATCCTTCATGGCAGCGGCAAAGCCCCAAAGACATGGAAAACTCTACGAGTTTCCATCATGAAGCAATTCCTTGCAAGCGATGCAAAGGATAAGGTGCTCACGGAATGGTGCAGCTTGAATATTCTCTCTCATCATTCTATCCACAAGTATGTAGACAAGTTTTGGGATTTACATCTCAAGGCTACTCTCTTCCAAAAGATAGACTTTTCCAAGCAAAAGTAACAATTTTGTGCGGGATTACCTTTGGTGCGGGATTTATATGTCTTTGGGGCTTTGCCGTTGCCACGAATGCTAGCCCACCATTGACGAGCTAATTTTTGGAAGTGCATAGCTACATGGCATAGCATGGAGGACTATGTGAAGCCCTCATCTCCAAAGGCCACATCAAATTTTTGGATGATGGCACCTTTGGTGCTACCGACAAAGTGTTGGCCTTCATCCAAAAA
Organism: Adiantum capillus-veneris; assembly: GCF_014529385.1. NCBI lineage: Eukaryota > Viridiplantae > Streptophyta > Polypodiopsida > Polypodiales > Pteridaceae > Adiantum > Adiantum capillus-veneris. The sequence goes on along the minus strand of NC_140949.1, from coordinate 50,126,990 downwards.
TTTGATGTGGCCTTTGGAGATGAGGGCTTCACAGAGTCCTCCATGCTATGCCATGTAGCGATGCACTTACAAAAATCAGCTCGTCAATGGTGGGATAGCATTTGTGGCAACGGCAAAGCCCCAAAGACATGGAAAACTCTACGAGTTTCCATCATGAAGCAATTCCTTGCAAGCGATGCAAAGGATAAGGTGCTCACGGAAAGGTGCAGCTTGAATCTTCTCTCTCATCAGTCTATCCGCAAGTATGTAGACAAGTTTTGGGATTTACATCTCAAGGCTACTCTCTTCCAAAAGATAGACTTTGCCAAGCAAAAGCAACAATTTTGTGCGGGATTACCTGAACTGATGGTTGAATACATCAACTTGCAACGGCCTAGTTCTATCACCGAAGTAATCCATCACACCATGGTTGCTTCACGCATCAATTTCCATCAAGGGGCTAGACAGAATGTCAAGCCCATTGAAAACAAAGACAAAAATGATGCAAAGGGGAAAATCAATGCTCAAAACTCTTCCCAAGGAACTTCCAACAACAACAACAACAATCGGTCCAAGGAGAAGGGAGTTTACAAAGGCAAAAACAAACTCTCTCCTAAAGAGCTTGAAACTTTTTACAAGGACCATAAGTGTTTCAAGTGTGAGGAGCAAGGACATGGCTATTGGTCTTGCCCCAAGAAGAATGCTCGCAATGAGACTCCTAGGGTTTCCGCCATTGAAACTCCAAAAGAGGATGCTCATTACAAAGGATCATCACTTTCCTATGCTTGGGGAAAGGTAAGAGAGCATGATGCCTTCATCTTGTTTGACCCTGGCTCTACTTGCAACTTCATATCAACGGAGTTGGCCACCAAGTTGGGCATTCAAGCTTTCGAGATGGGAGATGTTGTAACAACTGACACTACTTTCAAGGGACAGCGAGCCTCCATTACTCCTTGATTGAGAAGTTGAGGCTCCATATCCAAAGCTATGTCGAAAAAGAAGAATTTTTCATCTCTCCTCTCCAACATGAGGATGCTATCCTAGGGGCACCATGGTTTGATCACATGGCTACTAATATGAAGTTTCCTGAAAGGAGAATCTACTTCACCTACAGGAAAAAGAACATGTATATAGATGCTAGTGAGCGTGGTCGCACTATTCCACTTGTAAATCCTCCTGCTTTTGATAAGTCAATAAAGATCTCAGTTTCTGTGAACATGATTTTTGTCAAAGAGTCTCTAAACGATCTTAATGTTTCATCAAATGTAAATGGTAGGAATTAAGAAGAGTTAGACTTGTCTAATTTTCTAAAAGGATTCCAAGATGTGTTCATTGATGATATCCATATGGACTTGCCTCCAAAACGAGGGGATGATGACCATCGCATTGAGCTCCTTCCAGGAATCTCATCGCCTAACAAGCCTCCTTATCGAGTCTCTCAAGCTCAACAAGAGGAGATCATGAGGCAAGTACAGGAATTGGTAGACAAAGGGATGGTGAGGCGTAGCTCCTCTCCCTTTTGTTCTCCAGTCCTTTTAGTGCAAAAGAAAGATGGTACATATCGTATGTGTGTAAACTATCCAGCACTAAACCATATCACTATCAAAAACAGATTTCCTGTGCCTCAAGTAGAAGATCTGTTTGATAAGCTACAAGGCTCTACCTACTTCTGTAGGATTGATCTTAAAAGTGGCTATCATCAAATAAGGATGAAGATATCCTAAAGACCATGTTTTGCACAACGTTTGGTCTTTATGAATATCTAGTCATGCCTTTTGGCTTGACTAATGCGCCAGCTATGTTCAATCGTCTAATGGAGAAAAATTTTAGACCTTACCACAAATTCAATGGAGTGTTCTTGGATGATATCATCATCTACTCCAAGTCTTTGGAAGAACATAAGCAACATCTCCAAGTGATTTTCAAGCATTGAGGGAGAACAAGATTTTTCTCAACCAAAAGAAAAGCGAATTTTTCCTTCAAGAGATTCAATACCTAGGTCATATTATCTCTCAAGATGGTATCCATATGGATCCATCAAAGTTAGAGTTAATAAAAACATGGCCTAATCCAAGGAATCTACATGAGCTAAAAAGCTTTATTGGTATGTGCGCATACTATAGACGCTTCATAGCAAAATTCTCTCAAGTAGCAGGACCACTACATGACTTAACTAAGAAGAACATTAAGTATGTATGGATTGCTAAGGAGCAAAATTCTTTTGATAAGCTCAAGGAAAAAATTACCTCCCAACCAGTCCTCATGCTTCCGGATCTCTCAAAGCCATTTGAGGTCCAATGTGATGCCTGTGGTGATTGCCTTGGAGCATTTTTGCTTCAAGAAGGGCATGCCATAGCATATGAGAGCCGAAGGCTCAATACCGATGAACGAGTCTTGGGCATTTATGAGAAAGATATTTTAGTTGTTCTACATGTTCTAGACACATGGAAGCACTATTTATTGGGGACTCCATTTATTCTACAAACCGACCACCAAATCTCAAGTATTTCATGACGCAAACCAAGATTTCCGACAAACAAATGAGGTGGGCAAATTTTCTTTCGCAATTTAATTTCCATGTTGCTCACATTGCTGGTAAGCACAATCAAGTGGCCGATGCACTTTCACGACGACCAAAAGTTAATGCGGTGTCTATAGCTACTCACAATGATCTATCTTCTATGATAGATGAGTATGCTATTGACCCTGACTTTAGAGACATAATGTCAGCCCTTGCTTTTGGGAAGAAAGAGGAACCATTCACCTTGCAAGATGGTTATCTTCTCCACGGCAATATGCTATGTGTTACCCATTCCCTTCGTGAGAAAGTTATGTATGAATCCCATGCTCCTCCCTATGCGGGGCATAGAGGTATTTAACCTACTCTTCAAGGAGTAGAGACATATTTCTATTGGCCTACCATGAAAGTGGACATACAAGAGTATGTTTCAAAATGTGTAGTATGCCAAAAGACCAAGTATGATAGAGGGAAGCAACATGGATTACTCCAACCGTTGCCTATCCCAAATTCACCATGGGAGATTATATCCATGGATTTCATCTTTGGATTGCCCAAGTCTATCCATGGGAATACGGGTAGTTGTCAGGTTTAGCAAGCAAGTACACTTTATTCCTGCCAAAAAGACTACTAAGGCACACCAAATGGCAATTGTCTTCATATCACATATTTTTAAACACCATGAACAGATGGCCAAAGTGAGATAGCCAATATTATGATACTCGATCTACTAAAGAATTATGTTACAGAAGTAGATCAACGCTTGCAATGAAAAAAGTGCTTACCTCTTGTAGAGTATGCCTACAATAATATTGTACATACTTCTACGAGAAAAGCACCTTTTGAGATCATTGAGGGAATACCTAAAAGTCCCTTGCTACTTATAGTACATGGGAAGATCTTTGTTGGCCGATGAGTATAGCCATGACCTATAAGAATATTTTCAAAAGATTCAGGAGGCTATATCCATCTCTCAACAAAGGCAAAAAGCTGCTGTTGACAAGCACAGAAGGGCCTTAACGTTCAAAGAAAATGATTGGGTCTTACTTAAGTTTCCTAAGGCTTGATTGAGGCAAACAACGAACAAAAGTCCTACGGGCCATCAAAAGTATTATGCTAAGCTAGCAAAAAGATACTATAGTCCTTTCCAAATCTTGAAACCTATCAATGAGATGGATTACCAACTCAAGTTGCCCAACCATTGGCTCATACACAATGCTTTTCATGTGAGCCTACTCAAGCCCTACAAAGGAGAGCCACCAAGTGAACCAATTATTAAAGACCCTCCAGAAGTTGAAGACCAAGAAGAGGTGCTACAACCGGAAACTATCCTTCGACATGAAGACAAGGTACTACGACATGGTAAGATTATCCGACGGTATCTTATTAAGTTCAGAAATCATCCCGGGGGATCCACTCTATATATAAAATGGGACACCACCTGCGAGCGGAAAAATTTGATAAAACCCCTATATACGACTCATATTAGGGAATATGACCCCCCTTTCTACGTTTATACGATAATCAATGCAAAAAACTATCATACCCCTATCTTACATATAAAATTTAGGTTTCACATTATCTAACTGAGTAAAACTAGTCAAAGAGAGTGTAGCATAGTGATTGGTAACATACTAAGGAACCACTTTTGTTGATAACTAGATGTATCCTCAATGTGTCTTAGTTTGACTTTCAAACTATGTGCCCATTCAGCCTGCACTCTAGCTACTCATCCAATTCTGACCATCTAAATTACTCAAAAAACATGGTTATAAAGTTGTGTTAGGTTCTCCTTGTAAATTTGCATCTATACAAACTCTTTATAGCTTTCATCCCTCAACAAATGAACTATAATCACAAAGCAAGCAATTGATACAAAGCAGTGTTAGTTCTTGCATGTATCTTTGTAGCTATTGACTCACAAGTTTGAGGGCAGACTCTTTTAGGAAACCATAATTTTGAAACACAAAAACTTCCTCTCATTTTTTCCTTTTCTCACTTCCCCTCCACCATAAATATGATACCCCCTCTCTTACTTTTAAAACTGCGAGATAAATTACTGAGGACTTGCCCCTAACTTATACGCTTATGTAACTTGTAAAAAAAACCCCCTTCCTTGCACTTATGTGGTGCGGTAAGTTTTCCATGGTGAATCCCCCGAAAAAATCATCCTTTTGAAGATCATAGAATACAGCTTAAGGATAGTATGAACCTTGTCAATGCTAGATTAGAGTAAGCAAATGTACAAATTTCTTTTAAATGACCCATGTTTTTGTCTTATAAGACTAGTTCTCTTTTTAATTTTGCACAAATTTAAATAGTATGCATGCTTAGAATTATGTTTGTGATGACGACGTCTCTCAAACACCAAGTATAATCTGTCATTCTACTTTGGGAGAATGAAATGCACTAACGACAAGACATGCTTACGGTAGCTACGGCTCCCAAGAAAAAAATTGATTAGTCATCCATCTTGGAAAGATGTCATAGGGTAAAAAGGGATCCTCTATCCGTTAAGTAAGATTGACTAATGACTAAGGCTTTATCTCTTCTACCTTATAGTCAAGGACGACTATGATTTTAAGAGAGAGCTAATGTCATAAAATCTAATATCTAACCAATCCAAATGATTTTCTCATATTAAACTGATCATTTAATGTGGGAGAATAAACGGGAACAAGGGTTTAGATATAGACATGTGCTTATAGATCTATCTCAACACGGGAAAAAAGGTAAAGGGGTCCAAATGATAGATGGTATGTCAAGAGCAAGGCTAACCAATGGATCATAAAGACCTTAGGGTTAGCTTTCCAATAGTTAGTGAAAAATTCCTTTTGTTAAGTATGGAGCCTGATGTACCCTTGTAATTTTCTGTGGTAAAAGCGCACATTTGTAGGGCCCCCATTATGAGGAGAAGCCATCATGCGTGAAGGAAAATCACTCACTGGAAACCAAAATTTTCACGGCCAAGAATCAGGGGCAACTTTAGGGGCCTCGCGGGCGGAAGCCCCCCAGACTTTTTTTTTCCCTCGTCGGAATATTCCTTTTCGCCGGAATATTATGGCCGGACGGCGGCCGGAAAGTGGTCGGAAAACAACCGTCGGTTGGCCGGTGGCCGGTAGTCAATGGCCGGTGGCCGGTGGTCGAAAGTCAATGATCGGTGGCCGGTGGCCGAATTCAAAAGCGGACTTGTCTTCTCAAGGGTGGCCACACATGGGCGGATTGGAGGGTCTGATTTGGATTTATCTACACAAGGGCGGCTACACATGGCTGCCTCTCATGAGAGAGGACAGCCCTTTTGGCCTATAAAAGGAGGCCATTTCTACACACATTTGATAGTGTGAAGTTGATGCAACAGGGTGAGTGTGAGGTGGTGAGAGTGAAGCAAGGCGGGAGCTCCATTAAGGATATAATCCCTTTGTAAACTACTTCTTGTTTTGAAGTACTAAAGCCATTGAGTGGCTGCTTTCCTGTGGACGTAGCCCACATTGGGTGAACCACGTATATCGTGTGTACTCTCTCTCTCTCTCTCTCTCTACTCTATAATCTCTTGTGTGTGAAATCTATTTCTCTCCATTAAGTAATCTACTCAAATATCTATTTAGCTACGTCTTATTTCCTAACAACTGGTATCAGAGCAAGGTTTGCTCGTAGCTAAATTATCTCAAGGAAAGGAATCCTTGAATTGAGTGGGAGTTATGGCGGAGGAAGGGAAGCTCAAGATTGAGAAGTTCAACGGCAAAAACTACCAACATTGGAAGATGCAGATTGAAGACTATCTCTACCAGAAGGACCTCTATTTGCCACTAGGCGGTCTTGCGAAGAAGCCCGCAACAATGGCAGATGAAGCATGGATTGTCCTTGATCGAAAGGCACTGGGAACAATTCGGTTAAGCTTGGCGTCAACGGTGGCCTTCAATGTTTCGGACATGAAGACAACGGAGGACTTGATGAAGTCACTTGACGACTTCTACAAGAAACCATCGGCAGCCAATAAGGTATTTCTTATGAAGAGCTTGTTCAATCTAAAGATGGCAGAGAATGGTTCAGTTGCAGAACACCTAAATGAATTTAACACAAACATAAGTCAACTTCGATAGGTGAAAATCAATTTCGATGACGAAGTGCGAGCTCTCCTTATAATATCATCTCTACCGGATAGTTGGGATAGCCTTGTGATGGCTGTAAGTAATTCTATCTCTGGTACAAATACTCTTAAGTTTGATGATGTTGTGGGTGTTCTCCTAAGCGAGGAAATACGAAGGAGAAGCACAGGAGAATCATCAAGTGCTGCATTGTCAGTGGAAACAAGAGGAAGGCCTAAGGAGAGGTTCAAAAGCCAAAAGGGTCATGATCGCTCAAGACGGAGCAAGTCACGCACAAAGTCAGTTCTTGAATGTTGGAACTGCGGCAAGAAGGGCCACGTCAAGAAGGATTGCTGGTCCAAGAAGAAGAAGGAGACTGAGTCTCAAGACAACAAGCCAACATCGGAGGCCAATGTGGCAGGTAAAGTAGAGCAAGATGCTCTAATTCTCTCATTAGACAATGTGTCTAATTCCTGGATAGTAGATTCCGGGGCTTCATTCCATGCGACACCACACAAGCAACATTTCCAAGACTACACCAAAGGTAATTTTGGGTATGTATACTTGGGAGATGATGAAGCTTGTGAGATTGTTGGCAAAGGTACAGTTTCTGTCAAAACTGCTAACGGAAATGAATGGAAGCTTAAAGATGTTAGGCATGTTCCTTCTCTTCGAAAAAATTTGATCTCTATAGGACAATTGGATGATGAAGGTCACAACATTGCATTCGGAAACAAACGGTGTAAGATCTCAAAGGGATCTTTGGTGATTGCCAAGGGAGAAAAGGTCGGTACACTTTACTTGTGTACTGTTAGCACGCAACCTTCAGCTTGTGCAACAACTACAAAAGTTGACAGTGCGGTGTGGCACTACCGACTTGGGCATATGAGTGCCAAAGGAATGCAAATCCTTCAAACAAAGAAGCTTCTACCAGGTTTGAAAGAAGTGGACTTAGAGTTCTGTGAAGATTGTGTTTATGGTAAACAAAAGAGGGTAAAATTTCAAAAATCAGGAAATGAAAGAAAAAATAAAAAACTTGAATTGGTTCATTCTGATGTTTGGGGTCCTGCAAGTACACCATCACTTAGTGGTTCATTGTACTATGTAACATTCATAGACGATGCAACTAGAAAAACATGGGTTTATGTCATGAAGAATAAATCCGATGTATTTTCCATATTTCAAAGGTGGAAAGCCTTTGTGGAGAATGAAACAGGTACCAAGGTTAAATGCTTCAGATCCGACAATGGAGGCGAATATTGCAGCCAAGCTTTTGAAAGCTTTTGTGCTAGCAATGGCATTCGGAAGCAAAGGACAACCCCAAGGACACCTCAAAAAAATGGAATTTCGGAAAGGATGAACAGGACAATCATGGAGCGAGCACGAAGCATGCGGCTACATGCAGGACTACCGCTTGAGCTTTGGGCGGAAGCTGTAAGTATGTCTGTGTACTTAATCAATCGGTCACCCTCAACGGCATTGGATGGGGGAGTTCCAGAAGAGGCATGGACAGGTAAACCGGTGAATTATGCATTTTTCAAAGTGTTTGGGTGTGAGGCTTTCATGCATATAGATAGAAGCCTAAGATCAAAGCTAGATGCAAAGTCCAAAAAGTGTTTCTTCATTGGCTATGGAGAAGGTGACTTTGGGTATCGCCTATGGAATCCTGAAGATGGTAAAATCTTAAGGAGTAGGGATGTAATTTTTAACGAACAAAATATGTACAAAGATTACTTGGAAAGAAAACAAACAAAAGAAACAGGTGATGAGTACATGGAGCTTGAGGACGATGAAGACTCAAGGACTGCAAACGGGGACAATGTGCAACAACGTCAACCAAATGAGGAGCCTCAACCTATTCCCCAAAGATCTACAAGAGCAAGTAGACCTCCAGAAAGGTTTTTTCCTTCCTTCAACCATCTCTTGATCTCAGATTCTGGAGAGCCAGAATCATACGAAGAAGCTATGCAACATGAATCCAAAGAAGAATGAACGAAGAGTATGCAAGTGGAGATGGACTCACTACATCGCAACCAAACATGGGAGTTGGTTGAGTTGCCTAAAGGTAAGCGGGCACTTCAAAAAAAATGGGTGTACAAGCTGAAGGAAGAAGAAGGTGGGAAGAAAAGGTACAAGTCTAGGCTTGTGGTAAAAGGGTTTTCTCAAAAGGAAGGTATTGACTTCAATGAAATATTTTCTCCTGTTGTAAAAATGAGCTCAATTAGGCTTGTCTTAAGCCTTGTGGCTGCTCATGATTTAAATCTCGAGCAAGTGGATGTAAATACGGAATTCCCTCATGGTGACTTAGAGGAGGAAATCTACATGCTTCAACCAAAGGGGTATGAAGTAAAAGGTAAGGAGAAAATGGTTTGAAGATTAAAGAAGAGCTTGTATGGTTTAAAGCAAGCATCAAGACAGTGGTACTTGAAGTTTGATCGATGGATGTTGGATCATGGGTTCACAAGATGCAACTCGGATCACTGCGTCTACACGAAGAATTTGGGAGATGGGAAGTTCATCATCCTAATGTTGTATGTTGATGACATGCTGATTGCAAGTGCTAACATGCAGGACATCAAAGACCTAAAAGAGGAGCTGTCTAAATTTTTTTCAATGAAAGATTTAGGTGCTGCAAAGAGGATACTTGGTATGAAAATATCAAGGGACAGGACGAAGAAGACAATAAAGCTATCTCAAGAAGATTATATCAAGAAGGTACTAGAAAGGTTTGCACTGCAAAATGCAAAACTAGTTTCTACACCTTTGGCTGGTCATTTTAAACTAACGAAGGATATCTGTCCAAAGACACAAGAGGAGATAGCCTATATGTCTAAAGTTCCATATGCTACAGCGGTAGGTTCTATAATGTATGCTATGGTCTGGACAAGGCCAGACATTGCACATGCAGTGGGAGTTGTGAGTAGGTTCATGGACAACCCATGTAAAGAGCATTGGCAAGCTGTGAAGTGGATACTTAGGTATCTAAAAGGGACAACAACAAATGCTTTGTATTTTGGAGGAACTGATATTTTTCTAGAAGGGTATGCTGATGCAAATATGGAAGGTGACAAAGATACTCGAAGGAGCACTATTGGCTATGTGTTCACGGTTGGAGGCACAGCAGTAAGCTGGGCTTCAAAGCTGCAGAAAGTGGTTTCACTTTCTACCACGGAAGCAGAGTATGTAGCAATGACGGAGGCAAGCAAAGAAATTATGTGGCTTCACAGATTCTTAGAAGAGCTTGGATTCAAACAAGACAATTGTGTCTTGTACAGTGACAGCCAAAGCGCTATCCATCTTGCGAAGAACTCAACCTTTCATTCAAGGACAAAGCACATTGAGGTGAGATATCACTTCATACGCACTCTTTTGGAAGAGGGACAACTAAAGCTAGGAAAGGTGCATACAAGTGAAAATCCTGCAGAAATGTTTATGCACTGATTTTGTCCCTTCTCTTCTTCACCATATTAAAGTCTCCCACTAGAAACCATTCCCCTTCAACATGGATATCCTTCAGCTACTCCCAAAGCTTAGCTATTTCCTTCATCTAGCAAGGTCTATATATGTTGATGATGGTAATACATTGATATGTCCACTTTATCTTAACTTGTAGAGCTCTCCCGAAGGGATGATTGAACACCACTTCTGGGTCTAGATCTCTGTCCACAACCAAAGGGATGCCACTATACCCATTAGCACCTTCTCCATATAAGACCAACTTTGTCCCCACAACTTGTCGTCTTTTGCTAGGAGCATCCAGGTGATGTTCTTGGATGGCCCAGTTGTTAATATCCTTGTCTTTTTTGACTTCCTCCTAGAAAAGGGGGCTCTTTTTCTCGGTTTTAAGCCCCTTCACATTCCACGAATGGAGTACAAACTCTTCCTGGTTTAGTGGAAAATTTATCAAGAAGAAGAAAATGCAAGGAAAGAAAAGATAAAATGAATATGGAAACTCTAAACTTCTATTGGTGAGCATTTTCTTTTATGCACAAAAGGCTATCTCTTTATATACCTATATAGCTATATTTTTGTGATCTCGATTTTGGGCTTATTTCTTTAAGGAGAATCAACAAATACGCTTTCCAATATAAAATAATGAAAGCAAAAGTTTGAATGAAAAGGAGGGGGGGGGGGGGGGGGGGGGGGGGGGGGGCATCAAACGTGGAAGATGGTGGGGACGAGAAGCACCAAGTAGTAGTCCAAGCAATGGTGTGGCGACACAGGGAGGGTGAAGAGAATGCACGGCGGCCGAGAAGGGTAGAGCAAGCAATTTCTTGTGGTGATATTGTTAGCTTGGCTGATCTCGTCTTGTGGTGGGAGGCCCATGCTCGATTCGTAGCTACAACTTCGTTTGTAGAAAATCTTTTCACTTTCCATTGTGGAAACATTTTCATTTGTTAGAATCTTACCTTCACTTTTGCATTTAAATGTTTTAAAAGAGCGCCCCCGCCCCCCCCCCCCCCCCCCCCCGCCCCCGCCCCCCCCCCCCCCCCCCCACCCAAAAAAAAAAAAAACTAAAAAAGGCCTTAGAGAACAAAGCATTTAAGGAGTGCATTCATAGAATTGTGATTCCCTCCTTTAACTTCCTTGCATCAGCCATGTTGGGCATATCTTGCAATCGACACATTTTGAAGACCTGACCTTCTAGACATAGACAATTTCTCTCTTGATTTGTCACTGCATACACATGTGCATAAGGCCACATGCCATCTAAAGAAAGGCCTTCCACTCATTTCATCTATGCCACACACACACACACACACAAAGGACCAAATGGATACAAAGGGAGAGAGCAAGCATGTGTAGAATGAATCAAACTACACTTGCAACCTGGATAGTTATGCGCAACATGGGATGTAGCAAGCTCACAGTAGAGGGGAAGACAAGACAATAGAAGACAACATTCCCCACGAACACCTCTGGCCACATGCATAATAGGGTCCATCCTCATAATAAGAATATGTGTCATGTCTGAACATTCCCATGCACGATGAAGCAACCCGTTCCCCTATGAAGACACTGTGTGGAGCCCTCCTTGGCTCATGCACATCCGTGAGGGCCAAAAGGGTGATTGCAAGAACTAGGATTCATCGTGGTATTCATATAGCTTCTAAATATGTCATTTTAGGCCTTGAAATTTTTTAGCTAATTCATATATATTATAGATTTTATTGTCTAAATACATGCATAATCACAAATACCTTATATGTTACAAGGGGGCAAGTTAACCAGTAAGGTGAAAGGATCACATTGGCATTCTGAAACAAAAAAATGGAAAAGAAGTAAAATAAAAACAATAAAATAAAGAGACTCCTTAATAAACTACTGCAAAATAATATTTTAATGCTTTCATAAGAAAAGGTAGGTCTAGTAAACATAAGAAATAATAAAACAAGGTCCTTAAATGAAATTTTTTTCATAAATTTAATCTTCAATATCTAGGCACAACCCATGGTATGATGAAAAGGAGAGTTTCTTTAAGGCCTTCAAAATGAAAAGTAGACGTCCAAATAGGGCTATCAATTGGTATGTCCCACTCCACCCCATGTGGCAGCGGTTTGTAGATAGGGAGAAATGGGGCGAAGAGCGAAACTAAGTTTTGTTGTTTCTCTAATTCCTCTCTCTCTCTCTCTAGTTTTTTCGTACCAATATGGGTAGCTATGATAGCTCCTCTCCTTTATAGGTGTGTTCTATTGCCAACTTGATGTTGTAAGCAGACACTCATAGAAATAGTATTTGCCCCCTCTCATCTCATGGACTAATACTCTCAATGAAACTCTTATTACATGCTTATTGTTACTTACATTATACTATACAAAATTGAATGATAGGCTAGAGGAAAAGTTAGTGTCTGAGAAAGATCTCACAATTGTACCACTACATATCAATACATGCATGCACACGTAGTTCTTATATTGTATATACTCATGCACAAAACCTACTTCTGTGCATGCTTGTGTGCATATTTTTGTGCCTATGAGTGAGTATATAGGGAGAAAGAATGGAAAATTAGACTTTTCATGGAGTAGAGTAGAGTAGACCCTCACCCCAAAAATTATGTGTCTGTGAGAGAGAAATTGAGAAATTGGACTTGTCATAGAGTAAAGTAGGATCTCTAGCCAAAATTTGAGAGCTTTGTCTACATGACATAGACATAGGGGTAGGGTGCATAGAGTAGTGATGGTGTAGCATTAGCCAAAGGATAGGGAAAGGACTCAAGGGTGTAGATAAGACCCGGATGTAGTGTGGTGACCCTTATTATTCATTATACTAACCATGCAAAATAAGGGAGAGCTAGTCCTCTTCTTTGTAGTAGCACACGATAGCATATTATCTTGTGTGTGACTCGTGAATTATATATCTATACAATTAAAGATTAGCGAACCTAAGTTACTAGTGGGCAATGGGCACCCCGCACCGGCCTACATAGTCAACAACGCAACATTCTCCAGCTTGATGACCAATGTATGAGGCCGTAAAACTATACAACCTATATGGTTGGTGAAGAATATTGCATCTCCACCCGATGCCCATCAACTTACAGTAGTGTTGAACTAATTCTTGGAGAGATTTTAAATGAGTGCATTGGCTATTTTCTCTGATCGGTGTATCTTCACCAATTCAAGCTTCTTGTTTGCCAAGAAATAACGATTGAAGTGATAATACACATCAATGTGTTTTGTCCTTGCATTACATTAGAAATAAAATTCTTAGACAGGGCAATAAAACTCTAACTATCACAATGAAGAAATGGTATCTTCCTCTCTAGTCCAAGATCTCCCACTAAATGAGTGAGCCATATAGTTTTTTTGCATGCTTCACTCAAGGCAACATACTCTGCCTCTACAGTAGAAATTGACGAATAGTCTTAAAGGACGGATCTTTAAGAAATAGTAGGACCAACAAAAGTGTAGATCCAACTAGTCATTAAATTACAGTTGTCAACACAATCTACATAATCATTGTCAACATATCCCCTAATGAATAACTCTCCATGACCATAGCATAAATTTTTATCGATGTACCACTAAACTACTTGGGAATCAATTTGATAGCATCCCAATGTTTCTTTCCAGGAATGAGCATATACCTATTGAAAACTCCCACCGCATATGCAATGTCAAGTCTTGTAGCCACCATGGCATATATGAGACTGCCACAAGCTAAAGCATAAAGAATCTTAGCCATCGTGGATTTTTCTCAACAAATTTGGGACAGTCATTCTTGTTGAGCTTCAAATAGGTAAGCAATAAAGTACTCAATGACTTACCCTTCTACATATTGAAACGCTATAGCACTTTCTACAAATACTCTTTTTGAGACACATACCAATCTATTCTTACGATCTCGAGTAATGTGCATACCCAAAATATGATTGGCATCACCCAAATATTTTGTGTCATACTAGCTATGTAGCTTTTTCTCAGGCAAGCAATGTCCTTTTTAGGATGACTAGCAATGAGCATGTCATTCACATAAAAAATGAGCATTGTAAGATTTCTATTCCGCAGTCTATTCACATAAACACATGGATCTTTAGTTTTTGGGATCACATAATGATACCATTGCCTAAATGATTGCTTTAGACCTTAAAGATTCTTCTTTAGTGTGAGTTTAGTCTACACACCAAATGTTTCTTCATTAGGAAGAGGCTTTAGTTGCCATGAGATTATGAAGGTGATTAACATTTTGACGATATATGCATGCCATGTGTGCAATAACGGTGGGTGTGTATGAGAGGTGTAAGAGTGGTCAAAGGGTGAACTTTACGCCCAAAAATAGGGGTGGGCAACTTGATGATTTGTAGCCTTCTGTAACTCCTACGTACGATCTCCAATTTGAGCGGAGATTATAGATTTATAATGTACATGATGAGCTCTTTCCATAGATATGTTACAGGATATGGGTTTTCTTGCTAGATTTTAAATTCATGTTTTTTGGGTGAAATTTGAACTCAAATAAACTAGTCATTTTGCTTGTTTGAATTCAAAAGCTATCTTTGATTGCTTTCTTAATACTAGAGGGGTTTGACTCCCTTAAACTACCAAATAAAGAGGTTCTCCTAGACTCCCTTCCTAATGTGCCTTTCTGCAAGCTGTTATTACATCCATTTGAACTAGCTCTAGGTCCTCTATAGCAACTAATCGAAGCAACAATCTCAGTGTCACCATTTTGACCACTAGAGAAAAGATTTCATCAAAATTTATGCCATACTCTTGCTTGAATCCGTTATTTACTAATTGATCTTTGTATTTTGCAACATTAGAGACAAACTTCTATTTGTAGACACATTTACAAGGCAATGCTTTCTTACCTTTTGTGGCAATGGAACCAAATCCCAAGTTTTATTCTTTTTGATGCTAGACAACTAACTTTTCATCATAAGTTCCAATTGAGTCTTATTCTTGGATAGCATGGCCTCTTTGTACAAGAAGGCTCACCACTATCTATGAGCACAAAATCCATGCTAGGAATGAGCCACTCTAGAAGATGCAAGGCTCTTTGAGATCTCCTTGACTGACTAGTACTATCCTGCTTAGTAGCTCTATCATTTGAGAATTCACTTGCGGCACAACATGCTCTTTATTTGCATGCATAAGAGGTGAAACATCAAAGAATGTGGAGTGTTCACTTGTAGCACAATAGCCTCTTGATTTGTCCTAAAACATTGAAGAATGTGACCTTCAAAAATTCAATTTCTTTTACTAGATGTATGTGCATCTTAGTCTCATTGAAGACAACATCATTGCTACAAATAATGTATCAACTCTTTGGATCCCACAAACAATAGCCAAACTGACCATCCAATTCATAGCCCATAAAAAAATATTTCCAAGATTTTGGATCTAGGCTAGCACAAATGCCCTTAGGTACATGTGCATAAGCTTCACAGCCAAATGTTCTGAGATTGTCTCACAACAACTTATGTCCTGACCATAACTCCTTGACACACAAAACTGCAATGATGCATGTGGTGATCTATTGATCAAATAAATCATTGTGTAAATACCTGTTGCCCTAAAACCTTGTGTTAGGCTTGCTTATGATAGAATAGACATGATTCTCTCTTGAATCGTCCTATTCATTCTCTCAACAACACTGTTTTGAGCTGTGATATAGGCCCAAACTTTGCATGTTGTATCATCTGTGAACATCACAAAATAAGATGCATCACCAAGAGACTGAGTCCGCATGGGGAATCATACATCACTATGTACAAGCTCTAAGGGCCCTCTCTCTTTCTCAAATGAAACATTACAAGAAGCATTTTTTGATTCCCGTACTCACAATGCTCAAAGAAAGAAGATTCAAAAACAAAGCAGGAAAATAACCCAAACAAGAAAGAGTTTATATACTTTTCTAATACATATGTTACCAAAAGAAAAGCCAGGGTTGCTGATAGAAAGTGACCTTATAAGCCAAGTCGTCAAGCCTACCAAAGTGATATCAAACATTGAGTCAAACATGGCATGTGACGACAAACATTGTGAATGAAAAATCTGACGACATTCAATAAGACCATAGTAATGTCACCAATGTCACAAACAAATTTCACCCAATGTGACAAATCCAATAGCCTCTTCAAATAATGTAAACCACTTCCTGTGTGAGGTCACATGAAGAGATGCACCTAAATCACAGATCCACGTATGTGACACTCACCATGCACTAGCAATTTGGCTAGCAATGATCTCTATAAATATAGAGTCTCTTGTGCATCATAAAACGCATCCTTTGACTCTATCAAAAAATTAATGTCTTGCGTATCATCATAATCAGTGACTAGATTGATCTCTTCAATCTTCATTGAACTTTTACTCTTTTCCTCTTTTGCATCATTGTCACTACTTTTGCTTTTGCATTTCCCATGTTTCCATGCACGATAGCCTTTCTTTATATGAGCATACTTCTCACAAAAATGACATTGAATGAACTTTTTACTATGAGAATTTGATACATCACAAGATGGCTTGCCATCTTTGCCAACTTCATGTTTCCAAGAATTACCTTTACTTCGACCTTTACTTTCTTTTTGGACATAGTGAGCTTCACCATTATGTGAGCTACTCATATTTTTACGACATACTTCTTCTAAAAGAAGAGAACTACTAACTTCATTGTACAATAATGTACCATATGGTGCAGAATTACTAGCAGTAATACAAAGGTATCCCACGATACAGTGGTAATTAGAAAAGCTAGTAAATAGCTTTTATCTCATCATCTATGTTCATCTACTGAGAACAAATGTAGGCAAACAAAGAGTCAAACTCATTGATACGGCTAGCAACACTAGATAACTCTTTCACTCAAAGATTATACAACTTTTGCATCGAGAACACCTTTTTGCTATTAGAGTTTCTCTCATACATGTTGCATAACTTCAGCCATACTTGATGCACTATATAGCACACTCCAAAACAATGAAATAAATTGATTGGCAAGATGCAATCTAATCGTAGATATGCAAATCATATCTAATTATTCCCATTGAAACCGAGTCAATCTCATCTCCTCAGCCCTCCTAGCATATGATATTGAAAGGTTTTGCTTCTTTTGAACCAATACATACTGAATATTCTCTTTCCAAAGTGCTAAGTTTTTCCCATCAAACTTCTTGACGTCATTAATATCCTTGCCCTTCAAATTTTCCATAAGAGCAAGATTACTAGCACAAAATTTTGGCAAGAGTCCTATTTTGATCTGGGAGAAAATCTCAACCAAAATGACTGTCAAAGTGTAATACACATAGAATAAAAATGCATAGAAATGCTCTCTCAGTAATAGGCAAAAACTAAAGAGTAGCTAACTCTCTGTGCACACTATCAAACTGACAAATAACTACCAACACATTGGCAAAGCACCTAGTAATCTCTATACATAGCCTATGATGAGGATATGATAGCGGGGATCTCTGGAAACCTAATCCATCTTGCGTTGGGTGTAACCCGACCCTAAGTGTTTGGCTTCAAAAAACAATAGGCTAAGCAATGACACCACTATAGTCAAGTCTCAAAAATGGTCAAGATTGCTATAATAGCCAAGATGGCTCCATAAATACATACAAAAGCAATATTCACAACAAATTTACATATGATAATCTATATATTAAGTAAGATATACACCCAAACAGGCACCAATCAGAGTGAAAGCAATAAATACAACTCCAATTGAAAATACACCATAGGAGTAGACCAACATCTAGTTAGCACCTACTACCTACTCTCAATGATAGAACTGACCACCGTGTACGTAGATGCCAAACACATATGGCATATCATAGGTAGATCTCAAGAAAGATGCTCTCTAGAACTGATACCTCTATCCAAGTACATGTAGTGGACAAGTAGCACCTGTATCTATAATATATTGTGTCATAGTCAATGAACACACTGATTTCACATAAGGCATGTATAACCCTCATAAGCATACATTGATCCAATGCTCAAAAAACCTACGTTCATGTCTTTGTGTGAGTGTGTTGATGCCGTGCACATTGATGCAAAAAATTATATTCATAACTAGGTCAAATAGACACCACCATTGCATCTAAAATGTGCCAAAACCTCCAAAACAATTCTTGGGTTGCACAAATTTATGAGTTTGTATGAGGAAAATATGGCCAAAAATGCGTTTTTCAAGCCAAAAAAATATAGTTGTGAAAACCTAATTCTACTAATTTGCCACACTATGGGTTGAATAACCACATAAAAATAATTTCAAGTCTTAGAAAATTAGGTCCTAAAGGAGATAAAGACAAGCTAAACTTTTGACCTCCACAATCTTGTAGCTTCCTACCTAAATATTATTGTAAGCACACACCAATGCACTCCAATGTGTGTGCAATCAAAGGATAGCACTTCTGATGAATACTCTCCTTTGTAAGCAGTTGAGAATGACTACAAATTAGCTCCAAATAGTGCACAAACAGAAGCTATTTGATTTGCCTTGCATCCATCCCACGGTATCATTTCTAGCACATTTGTAGGGCATGCTCTTACACAGCATTCACAATGATGAGGAAGCTCTCTTGCCAGCAACCAATTGACTCTAACACTAGAATAAAGGGAAGCAAAAGAGTGGAGTTGAATACATGCAAGCCATAGAGAGAGAGAGAGAGAGAGAGAGAGAGAGAGAGCATAGGAAATAGAGATATGGTGAGGGAGAGCCATCCTTCTTGTAGCACACAATAAAATTGTGTGTGGCTCATAAATTGTATATCTATACAAGTAAAGATTAGTAGACATAAGTTAGTGATAGGTGGTGGGCGCCCAGCCTACACGGTCAATAACCTAAGAGCTAGGGCAAATGGCTACAATCGTGTATATCCCCAACTACAAGATAGGATCAAGCATATAAAGGTGAGTATGATTTCCTATTTTGGAGAAGAGCATAGTTTTGTAGTTGGGGACTATATTGGTGGTGTAATGTATGAATGTTGGCAAGCCGTTGCAATCGGATGGAGTAGCCTAGAGAGAAATCAAACCAACATAAATATGTCAATCCAAGGATGTAGCCAACCCGACTAGTGCATGGAAACATCGAATACAACGTCTTAAACAATAATTCACTGAGGAGAGAGGTGTCACGAGCGTGTAAGATGAGGGAATAGCCAAAATGCCTAAGTCTCCCTTGCTGTCTAACTAACATCCAAATGGTCGTTGCGGTGTCAAATGAAATCCAAATGACATGAAACTTGAAATTGGGGGTCTCTAGGCTATGGGCAATAGGTTGCTAGCAACCAAACCTGCAAAAGTCACCGCCGGGTAGGTGAGCAACTATGATCGTTGCCACCTCTTGCCTTCACCAAAAATGACAAATGAGGGGTTGTTTGGCTTCTCCAAGGGCCTACTTACCTGTGTCCATGCTTAGTTTCACTTAAACACCATTAACAACTCATAAAGAGAAAATAAACACACAAGGCAACCTATAGCTAAAACCGATCATTGCATCGCATGTGCATGCATCGCATGTGCATGCATCGCATGTGCATGCATCGCATGCGCATGCACATGCACGTACGCGTGCACACACACGTGTCGCGTGCACACACACGACATGTACATGATGGTAGGAGTGAGAGGAATCAACACAATAAGTTTCATTAGCAATGCTCACCCGTACAAAGAGTGGTGAATGCACCAATGTAGGCATGCTCTCCACCACGTAAGCCCACCGATCCCCCATAATTACAAACTTTTGGCTTATATACCCAGGGTGGTTTAAATTGGGTATTGGCTTGAAAGAGATAATCACTACCAAAAATGTGGTGGACTAGGCTATCTAGCCTCTCATTAAGTACAAATCTTTTCTGATAAGATTTGATTTTGCCCCGGGTTATGAATTACAATACTAGCTTAGGCAAAATGAATAACCAAGTGGATGATTTTTTGTTGACCCGTTGGATTTGGAGTGAGCTGGTCCTTTTTCCTCAACACTCCCCCCTACCAGCTTCTTGTCGTCCCTGACAAGTCTTTACTCTAAGCAAGGACTTTCTTTGTTTCTATTTGTCCATAAATTTTTGGAAGGCCAACAACACTGCTACACTTGATCCTCCTCTTATGGCTTGTAGATTCTTGTAATTGGGTTCTCTCATTCATGGAGAGTGTAGGCTACAAATTTGAGCCGTAGATATTTGCATATGGGCATGAAGATCGTGGAGTCAATTTCAAAATAGCCTATGTAGAAGGATTTTTCAAATGTTTGCATGTAGTGGCTTGGGAGGAACATGATCTTTGAGAAGAGGCCGTAGATGACCTTCAAATGTTTGCATGTAGTGGCTTGGGAGGAACGTGATCTTTGAGAAGAGGCCGTAGATTACCTTCATCTTAGGGGTATCATTAACATTGAAGATGAGACCTTTGTATCCCTCCAAGAATGAAGTCCATTTGACTTTTTTGGCCTATTTATTCTTGAATGTATTGATACATGCTGAGAGCATGTAGAAAATTTTCACCATCATTTTGCAGGCAATTTCTGGTTTACCTTGAACCATGCCGATCATTTGTTTGATTGCCTTCCTCATATATGCTATTTCCACATAAATAAACATTATCGCCAATCAAAGCTGCAACTTGATAGCAATAAGCTCACGATATCAAGCCTTACATAGCATTTCTATAGGCAGAAAGGGAGGAGCGGCATTGTGAAGAGTGTAGGGTGAATAAGAAGAGCTGCTAAGATTGGGAATCAACTCAGAAAGAAGGAAGCTTAGCCGCTCGTTTATTTTTTAAAGATAAGGCTAGTAAAACCCTCGATCTTGGCACTCACACTAAATCCACCACTCTAGGACTTTCAATAGAGGGTTGCGCCCATTTACTAGGTGGTCTTTACATGAGAACCATACTCTATTGGATAAGGTGGTTGGCTCTATTGGAGCATCTTCCTAGCATGCTCGAGTTGTCCAAGCTCTTCAAAGATCATTTTTTTCAATGAACCAAAGGAAAGAACTACTCCCAATGTCTAAGATGTTTATGAAATTTTTTGAAGAATCCAAGCATAACTGTGTATGTAGCATAAATGCACCGAGGCACATTTCACACAAGGACATGGGTTCTAGACACTACTTGAAGGAGTCCTTCATGATAAGACCACCCATCATGATAAGTACACACACAAGCATCACAAGAATTGTAATGTATGCGTACCTCACAGCATTAGCCATGAAGGTTGCACCCTCTACAAATCGGACCAACAAAAATTAAAAAACCAAGGATCGACATTGACATACAAATGAAGAGAATGACATGAAGACAAATACATAAAATAATTATTTTTGACAAATGAATTATGTAATCTTTGTACTACCTATGACTACTAGTGAACCTACTAAGTCTCACTTGTGAACCATAGCGATGAATCGGGTAGAGAACCGCTATGATGTATCATGGGACATTGAACCATGGTGATGAATCAAATTGAACTACCATGGTGTATCAGGTAGATGAATCATGTTAGCCTAGGAGTGCACCATGACATGACAAAGATGCATGAAGTCATTGTACAACCCCAAGCTTGGCTTAAGGGGGAAATTGTTAGGGTTAGCCCAACTTGTGGAACCATATGGGAAAGCCCTCTAGCCACCTAGACAAAGATAAATGATGACATGGTCCAATAGCATGAGGATGAAACCTATCTAGCCAATGATTGTAAAGCACTAAGCCTATATTAGAGGCTATTCTCTAATCAATCATTTGCACTAAGCCTATATTAGAGGCTATTCTCTAATCAATCATTTGCACTTTTGAATCTTATCATTGTGTCTACTCTATAGCTTCATGCTCTTGCTCTAAGCAATTCTAACCCTAATCCTATTGCTCTAACCCTTACCAAAGCACCATGGTGAGCTTAAGACTTCATCTACCATAGCCTAATAGCTCACGATTGAAGCTTGGAGAGCACAATCCCTCTCCTTTATAGTTCTACATTTTCAAAGTCCATCCGTGTCTCCATGGGTCCTTGCTCTCTAGGAGGAAGCCTCTGAGTTTGTTGTATCTTTGAAAGTTGATCTCTCAACTCCTCCACCTCCTTTATGAGTGTCTTGATGGTTTCATCTTTGCTTTGCCCTTCTTCTGTCATTTCTTTGCGCTTGTTGTGAAACACTTATTCTAATGTGATTCTTGTCCTATGTGAGACTTCAAGATCCTGTAGTAAATCTACTATCTACTTTCTGTAAGCGCCCATTTGTTCAGCGCTACTTGCAAGGGTAAACATGGGTTCTTCTATGCATGCCTCCAACTGCCGGCTTTGATCAGCTATTTGTCTTTTAAGCATAGGCACTCTCTAATTTTGGGCCAAAGTTGTTGACTCCTTGGCACTTGGCCATGACTTCCTTTTCATAAAGCTGTTTGTATTTTGCAAGCTCATCAGAGATGTACTCTATTTGGGCATCTCTCCTATGCAAATATTCTACTAGGTTGGTGTTGGTCTTGACCAACTCTTTGTTTGTAGCCTCTGTTTTGTCCATCTCTTGCTCGATACTCACCACTGCTAGACTTAGGTAAGCGTTGTTATCTTGCTCTTGTTTGTATTTGAGTGTTATTTGCAAAATTTCTCTGTTCATCTCATCTGCTAACCTTGAGATCATAGATGCCCTGGCCAAATTTGACATAGGTTCTTGAAGGGCAGGTCCTTGCGTGGTTTCTTTTGTAGCTCCTTCTGCTGTTGCTTGAGTTGATTCCTTAGTTTCCTTGATATCCTCTTTTTTTGTTATTGTGATTGTCGGCTTAGAGGGTATCTCAACTACCTTTTTGGTTTCATCCTTATGCAAAGCATCTTTATGTGAGTGTCTAGGTGAGGGTTTTAGCCCTACCCTCCAATGTTTTCTCCACATCTCTTATACCTTTGATACTGCCATTAATACATGTTGTCAATCTTGTGCTTTTGATGAGAGAGGTACACCAGTCATCCCGAGGTTTTCTTGTATTTTTAACAAGTCTTCAGGAGGCTGATGTACTTCCCTTCGTACTTGTTTACTTCCATATTTTTCTTCTTGATTAGTCATCATAGGATCTTCTTGCATTTTTAGCAAGCCCTTCGACTGATTATCTTGGGCTGTCGATTCCCTTTGTGTTTCTGGATCACGACTGGTCTCTTTATAAACGTCATTGGCAAATCATCTATAGCGTTGGACTCTTCCAAACTATATGTGGCTGAAATCAAGTCCTTGATTAACTCTTTAGCCGTTTCTTTGGGTGTGAGTTGTGAGGTTGGAATCTTGTCCTTCATAGTCTTTGCCTAGTGTTGGCTGGTTTGTTTGAGGTGAATTTTTGTGTTTGAGTGGTCAGGTATTCCATATGGATCAGAGTGTTGGGCACAAGGCTTGGTATTTTTTATTCTTCAACATTTGTTTCTTGTTGTTTCTCTTGTTCTTGCCTTGTATGTTCCTCTTATTGATAGATTCTACTACGTTATCTACCTGGGATTAATCAAAAGGACCCACCTCTGTAGTGGTGGTTGCTTGATGGTGGTCCAACTTTCTTTTGGTTCTTAATTCCTTAGTGGTATCACCCTCTTCTTGTTGCTTTTGAATCTTGGCCCTTTTGGCTTTCTCCCTGCTCAATTGGCCCCTTTGATGTTTGACCTGTTTACTCTCTGATATTTTCTCTCATCATTTTTGACAAGCTATGGGCTTTTTCTTCTTTTCTAAGTCGTTCCATCTTCCTTTTCTCCTGGGAGACCTCCCTTTGTCTTTGCTTTGCTCTTCCTTGGTCCATTGTTTTTTCTCCTTCTCTTCCTTAGCCTTCCTTTCCCTTACTTCTATTCTCTGGGTATAAACAAACATTGGCTTCCTCTCTTGAGTGGTTGGGTCTATTTGTTTGAGTTCCCCTTTTTCTTCGTCGGTCTCTGATCCGACAGACTTGGAGCTTGTGGCCCCTTCATCTTTGATGTATTTTGGTTGTGTTGTCTTCTTTGCCTTTTTGGGCCTTGTTGATGTAGAAGACCCGGTCCGTTTTTTGGATTTTGACTGCCTCATCCTTTTGGCCCGTTCATTTGACTATTGAGCATCTTTTAATGCATCTCTCTTGCCAACAAGGCATGCAGCTATCTTGGTAAAGATTTTAGCACGTCCTAGATGTGGAATGCTTGACTGTTTGGACCACTGCTTCTTTTTTGCTGCCACTACCAGCCGGTCAAACCCCCATTTAGCCAAGTCAATTGGCATGGCTTTGTGTTGGGGTACTAGCTTGTGTAATGTAGAAGCTAGATTTCTTTTAAGGTCTTGTATACCTAGTTTGTCTATCAAAGTGCAAGTGCTGGTGTAGGACCCTCATGAGATGTTCAGTCCTTCTTTCTTTGATGCTACTAAAGGTAGAAAGCTTCATTGTGTTGATATCTTCATCCGCATAACCTTGTGGCTTTACTAGCTCCCCCCTTGGTAACTTGGTGATTTCTACCAGTCTATCCGAGGTTATCTCTAATGATATCTTGTCTCTCACTGCATTTGTTAGTGTAGCCATAGCTTTGTTTTCATCTACCTTTTGTAAAGTTGTGATCAGCTCATGGGCTCGCGTGTAGTCTGCTTAGACTATGGATTCTGTAAGGAAATCCTCAACCCCTATCCTAGATAGAGCCCTGCCTGCATTTTGGGGTGTGTAGGCAATTTTGTTGACATCCTTGGGCATTTGACGTGCCTCCCATCTTCCTTCTTGCTCGTCCAAACACAGTTGAACACTTGGAGGCCGTGTTGCTTCTGGATGGACTCATCGACAAAGCATGCCCTTGACCTAGTGATATTATCCGTATCGACTTGGTAGCTATCTTCATCTTCCAATTTGTAAATGTTTTGGTACCTCATCTTCTTTGGAGTGCTTGAACCTGTGTGTCAAAAGAAAAACCTCATGGTTTAGTGTAAGACTTTTAGTTATGAAAAGTCTATCTATGGTCAATTTTTCCATCCTAGTTAGTTATGTCAGTATATGTGTGTTATGAGATCTAATTTGTGCAACCATGGTGTCTGTGGATTCTTTTAACTAAGCACCATCCTTGTCATTGACACTGCCATATTTATTTTGACATGTTCTGTGAGCCCATATGTGGCTTCCTTTTATCTTTCTGGTTCTCTAGACTACCCAAATGATATGTTTCTGAGCTCATTTTGTGCTTCAATTCTCAAAGAAAGATCTCATGGCAGCAACCATAGTAGCTGATAGTTGTGTCCAAACTAGGCAAGGGTGGTACCATCTAGTTCCTCTGGCTATGTACTTTGCAAACATGCCCTGCATGCTCCAGTTGTCTAGATGTTATGACCCATGCTTAGGGATTTCCATGGTTGGTGAGTCCTTTTGCACTATTTGTCCAATTTATGGCTTTCATATCATCTTCAACTTCCTTCCATAGCTTCCTGGGACTTCTCATGTGCTTTTTTAAGGTTACACCTTGAATTTGGCCATCATGGTTGTTTGCTAGGAATTCTTTTGGTGAAAAACGTGCAAAAATACACATTTTATCTTAAATTGAATTCTTTGGAGAATTTTGCCCACTTTCTTCCTATTGTAGCTCTATACAAGAGTTTAGTAAGCTCTAGGCACCAAAATTCTTGACTTTCCCCTAGTCTTTTCCAAGTTATGGCCATTTTTGACCTTTCAAACTAGGAATTTTCAATTTTCTTTTATTTTTAGTTAGAACAAGGCCCTCTTGGAGTTAAGTATGCATCACAAGGGTGATTTTGTCCTACTGGATCTCAAGGAATCAATTTTTCCAGTTTTGACCTCTGTGGCCGCAATCGCGATCATTGCCATATGTGTCCTTTTGGACCAAAATTTTCTTGAGAGCTTCCTTATGCCTTGGTGTACCTGTTGGTGCCCTGCTTCTATCATATAAACATGTATCCTGCTAGTTATCCATTTGTTTGTCTTGTAGGTTCTTGGCACTTGGTTTTCGTGGGGTGGAGGTGTCCATTTTTTGTGTACATAGCATGTTTGGACTCCTTGGGGGTTGGCCATCACACTGGTATTCCCAAACTTCCTGAAGCCCTCATGTGGCAGCAACCGTGGTAGCTGACACCTCTGACTAAACTCCATGAAATTGGCACTTGCTATTTTTTCTTAATGTGTAGATCTATTTTATGCTATGCACCATCTTTGTGAGTTGGGTCTTGAGCTCCTGACCTAATTTTTCTTGTTCGGAAAGGCATTTGGCCTGTATATGGTATCCTTGCGTTTTTTTAATAACTTTAACTCCTCCCCGCATATTCCTTGGGTCCTTTTTTATCTATTTATGGGAAAATTCATGTCCATGTGCTTAAGATTTAGTCGATCGTGACTTGTTTGGTGAAAAACGAGCAAAACATACACATTTTTCCTTATCTTGAATTATGGACATCTTTTCCCTGATTTTTGGTTACACTAGGTGCTATTAAGGGGGTTGCCGCTTTTGGTATCAAAATTCTTGACTTTGCACTGCTCTTTGCCAAATTATGACCTTTTTTTGTCTTTTCAGACTAATTTGCCTAAAATCTGTCTCTATGTGAGGATCTGGTGGTCAAAATTTCTTTGGTTTATACCTAGGTACTTGTATTGGCTAGGGAATCCTGTTGGAATTTTTTCCTACCAGTTTGGGCTGAGGTGGAAGCAATCGCAATCACTAACACCTGGACTTGTTTTTTATGAAAACTTTATGGGTGGCTTCCTTATGGTTTGGTGACTATTTTGGCACCATTCACCTGTTATTTGGACCTATAGATTGACATTAGATCTGGTTTGTTTTTATTGTTGTACTTTCACCCATTTAAAGGGGATTTGGTGGCCCATTTTGGTTGGGGTGGAATCCCTGGACTTCCCTTTTTGATATGCACTTGTAGGTTCAATCTGTGCTTGATTTGGGCCTAGATGGCTGCAACCGCGGTAGCTGACACCTAGCAGTTGTGCTTGCTTGAATGGTACATGTGGATTCCTTACCTCCTCTTGGTCATTTTGATACTATGCATGTTTATTTTTATGGCTCCATGTGTTGGTAGTGACCTTGTCTCTAATTGCAGTGTCTAGGTCCCTATCTCTCTGTGGGTGTGTTAGTGTTTTGCATATATAGACCAGTGCTCTAGATAGAGTTAGAGACTCATCGCTAGCTCTGCTTGCCATGGTGATCATCGTATGGTGCGAACAAAAGCTTAAAAGTCTACTCGCTTGTAGGTCTCTCTCTCTCTCTCTCTCTCTCTCTCTCTCTCTCTCTCTCTCTCTCTCTCTCTCTCTCTCTCTCTCTCGCAGGCTCTAGGGTAGAGGGACCAGTAAAAAGCATGTCCCCAAAATAAAGACGGATGGCGGACCCCCAATAATAAATATCTTTGTGATGGGATAGTCATCCAAAAAAGGCAAGCCCAACGGTTAGATGATTTGAAATAAAGCTTTTCCATTGGAAAATGCTTGGGCTTGCCTATTTCCCCTTTTCAACCATACATTCATCTCCCTTTTTTGGCCCCTCTTTTGGATACACAAGATTGCACAAATGACTCTGTAAAACTCTCCATTCCCAGCCTTCGTTTAAAAAAAAAATCCGCAAAAAGCCCTTCATTAGATGAGTTGGATGAGCGCTACCCATTGATGACAATTGAGTTTGGAGGAGAGAGATCCAAGTCGTTCAAGTTAGGTGTCTCTATATTGGCCCCTCTATCCTAGTAGGCAAATGAGCTAAAGTTTCCCTTATGTTAGTATATGTGCCTAGTGCTCTCAGACCCCGACTTGGGCTTTTGATCCCATCACCTCTATTATATACCTTTATACTTTCATCGGATCTTCAATTTTTGCGTTTAAACTTTGTATGCCCTAGATACGACGGGTTTACCTTTCTGGCATTTAGGTCAAAATTGGATGTCTTCAATTTGCTTCCAAACTTTTCTTGGGAGTTCTTCTTGGTATGGTACTCTGTTGTTTGACTTTAAATTTTTCATTGCTTCTCTAGATTTTCTAGAAAGAAACACCAAAAACGTACAAGAAAAATTATGATAAATCCAAAATTTAGCAAAAAAAAGGCAAAAATTATCATAAATTACCAAAATTTTGGTAATTTATTTTGACAAAGAAAATAAAATTTTCGCTATATACAAAATATTTAGACCGTTATTGGTCTTTCTTTTGTGCTTTTTTCTCAAATTTTGACCATATAATTAGCGCCAAAATATGAAAACATAAATATAGGGAGTACATACAAGAGTATGGGGTTATTTTTGGCCCTGACATGACTTGATCCTCCTTTAAGTACTTACAGGCATTACTTAGCATTTACTGAAAAATCAAATCGTAATAAAACGCATCAAGGTTTAAACCATTGTTAAACAATGCCCGATAATATGTATAATTATTTTTCAATGGGTTCCTTATTGAATGCCTCCCCCTCCTGTGTCTGAGTCCTACTAGACGAAATGGAAATTACGATTGTAAGGTGGGTGGAGTAATATGCCTTGGTACATATAGCTTGAGTTGTAGGCGTACAACACGGTCTTTCATAGGCATTTGGAAAAATTCCATTTCGACCTTTGTGTCGGTATCCTGCTTTGGCCTCCATTCCTGGTGTATCTGCAATTACATGGCCGTCCTATGGTGTTGATGTTAGTTTTGTGGCTTTACCATTGGATCCATATCCAAGGCCGATTTCTTTGTGCTTGATATAACTCTTTGGATATCCAGATTTGTTTTGTTGACTCTATTGGTTGTTGAGTTACTGAATGTTTCTTTCTCTATTGATTTGGTACCTTAGGGAGTTTAGAAGTAATTTGTTTGGGAATCCAAATAAACTTCGAGTTGTTTTGAGCTTGAACTAACATCTTTGGTACCCATACCTTTGTGATATAATTCTGAGTTGGTCGTATGGGTGTTTGATACGGCATTTGAGTTTGTACTGGCTTGTGGGTCTGTAGTACTTTGCTCACATCTGTTATATCTTTCCAAACCCATATTTTCTTTGTGCTTTGCTGGCCCTTGGGTATCCAACATTGATTCTTGTTGTGCCTTGTCTTCTCTATTCTTATAATGTTCTTGATGTGGGTGATGCTGTTGCCACTTGTTTTTGAAGTGCTGGTTCCTGTGGCGAACTTGTTTGGATCCACTACATGTTTTTTGTATACAAGGGTTTTTTGCCCTTGTCAAATGTCTTTTCCAAGGCTTGCCCGATTTTTGTTATTTTAGTCAATGGAATCGTTTGACTCTTGGTTGCATGTGGAATTCGTACCAGATCGGAGTTCCAATTTATCTGAACATTGTACTTCTTTTTCCATACTAATAATTGGTGTTGGGTTTGGTGATCTTCTACCACATAAAATCTATGCAGGTAGATACGTTAATTGATTTGAACAAATAAGGTAACCAACCCTAGTGGTTTAAACTGGTGGTCCATATAGCTCTGCACTTCTTGGTGTATCGATTGAACCTTTTCTTCTTGGCCAAGCTGCTTATATAATCCAAGGAAAATGACATTTCCTTGGGCCCTTGTATCGAGTAGAGTTGTGGATTCCACTTGATTGTTGCTAACTTTGCCCTGAATTACTGGGTCCACTCTATCTTCTTCAAATTCATTCATGGAAATAGCAGTGATACGTAATGGTTTCCCATGTGGTTAGTGTTGTCATGAAAGCCTTTGTTTAGCCATTCATTCTTTAACCTTTGCTTGTGCTTCTTCAAGAATCCGCTCCTTGTCCTTAGTTTGTTGTTTTTCTCTGTAATTCTATTGTAGCATATCCTAGGTTAATGGAAGATGATACTTCTTGAGCTTTTCTTGTGCTTCTTCAATAATCCACTCCTTGTCCTTAGTTTGTTGTTTTTCCCTGTGAATCTGTTGCAACATATCCTGGGTTAATGGCATATGATACTTCTTGAGCCTACCTCCACTAATCCAATTAGGTATTTCTTCTCTTTTTAATGTCACAAGCTTGATGGCCCCACTTGGTGATAGATCTTTAATCACAAGGAGTCCCATTCCTCAATTTTTGAGTTTTTTAGCATGCTGCTTAAGGGTATAAACCAGGACATAGTCTCCCAATTTAAATTCCTTTGACTGCACATGCTTGTCGAAGAACTCTTTTTGTCCTCTTTTACTCACATAGATAGATGCTACTGCTTTAAGACGTAGCTCATCTAGATTTTATAGGTTATCTTCTAGAAGACAATTCATGACCTGTCCACTCTAATTTTTTAGCTACTCTCAAGGTTGGGGTTAAGAATTCAATAGGCAGAATGGCATTAAGACCAAACACCATATTGTAAGCTTTTGTTCCAATGGAAGTTCTATAGGACACTCTATATGCAATAAAGCAGTATGTAACTTTTAGTCCCAATACGTTTTTGAATCTGTCATGATTTTGATCAATGTCGTGCAGAGTGTTTTATTAGTAGCTTTAGCATGTCCATTGGCTTGGGGGTGATATGGATCATACTTCTTATGAATGATCATGAATTCCTCTAGAAGATTTTCAATAACTTTATTTATGAAATGTGTGTCTATCACTGACAATTTTTATGGGTAATCCATATCTTACATAGACACTTTTGTATAGAAACTATGGAGTGGTTTTGGCATCTTCCTTTTGTGTAGCTTTTGCTTCATCCCATTTTGTGAGATAGTCTGTGGCAACAATGATATATTGGGCATGGGATGTGTAGGCAGGTGGTGAGATAAGTCCCACAAAATCCAATCCTCACTTAGCAAATGCGCATGCACCCATCATTGGCCGTAATGGTATCTCATCTCTTTTTAGAGGTGCTTTGGTACACTGACAATCATCACATCGTTTAACATATTCTTCCACATCCATGTGCAATGTTGGCCACGAAATTCCAATAATTAAGACAATTCTAGTTGTCTTATCTCCGCAGAAATAGACTCCACTAATCCCCCCATGTGCTTGCTCTAGGTTAGGTAGATATTCCTTTTTTGTTGCACATATCCTGAGCTGGTTAACTTTCCCTCTTTTGTAGATCTGGTTTTAATTAAAGTGAAGTAAGACCATTTTAGATGAATTGGAAAAATCCCTTTCTCAAATGCTAAATTGACGTGTTAGGATCGTGCTACTCTAGTATTTTTAAGCTCAATTTGCCCTTAATTTAGATAAGATGTCATGATTCTAGCACCCAAATTTGATTTTTCTATATGAATTTTTATAAGAAAACTTTTGATATAGATTTTTGCACAAGGATTCGTATCAAAGAAATGCTTTCAAACATCAATCAAAGCTCATAAAGATGGATTCAAAAAAGGTAATGTGTCAAAACACACCAAATGATGTGGCTACTAAGCAACATATATATTGATTGTGCCAACCAAAAATATAATATCTAGATAGAAAAAGCACCAACAACTCTTATCGTAAAACTGGTCAAGTTAATCTCAAGTACAAGAAAATAGCTAGTCCCAATTTTAAAACACTATCAAGTTTCAACTACACTATAGTATGTACAACACCCAAATTAACTTTTGATCACTAAAAAACCTAAAGAATATTGTGGAGTAGCCTATGGCCCTAAGACCATAACTAGTCATGTATGATATAGTGTCAAAGAATATATGTTTACGCCAAATGATCTATATTCATATGCCACATTTTCATCAATACATGTTTTAAAATTTCAATAAAGCTTCTAGACATGGTCTCTCAAAACTTGAATGCTTTAAAATTTCAATAAAGCTTCTAGACATGGTCTCTCAAAACTTGAATACATGCTTTAAAACTTTAATAAAGCTTCTAGAGGTGCTATCTAAAACACCAAAATGAGGTGTTTAAAAACACCATTGATATGACTTAAAAGATGCATATGAATTGATTACACCAATCTGTATGGGTTGTATACAAAGATTTTCAACAACTCATTTTATAAAATTTATGGTCTTTATCTCATGTACAACAAAGTAATAAGTACAATGAGTATAGTATCTTCAAGATAGAGGGTGTTCAGCAAACACCATTTTTGTAGCATTATCAATTGTCAACATCATTTTGGTAGTTTCCATCACCTCAAAAAAGACAAATACTAAGAAGAAAATGATAGGAGCATCAAACAATTATATTAGCAATGTATATAAGTGAGAGGTGTCTCCTCACATAGGATGCACTTCATAAATTCAAAATTTAACGATTTTTTGAAGCTATTTTGTAAATGAGATTTTTTATCTTGCTTGAAAGAAGTTGGTAGTTGATCAAATCATTGTTCCACTTTGAATGAGATACTTGATGTAACTTGAGAAGAAACTCTTCTAATTTATGACATTATAATAGTAAAACGTTTTTCAAAATACGCCCTTGAATGACAACGAAAAATCAATTCAATAGTTCATTAGGAGGAGGATGGGGTCTAGGAGGGACTCTTAATTTGCCATGAGATTATGGAGGTGATTAACATTTTGACAAACAGATAAATTCCATGTGTGGAAGAATGGTGGGTGTGTAAGAGAGGTGTAAGAGTCGTCAAAGGATGCACTTTCCTCCCCACAAAGAGGGTGGACAACTTTATGATTTTTGGCCTTCCATAACTCCCAGATATGATCTTCAATTTGAGCGAAGATTATAGATCTGTAATCTACACATCAAGATCTTTTCGTGATATAATTTTGTCCGCTAGGTTTTAACTTTCATTTTGGGAGAGAAATTTGAACTCAAATAAACTATCCATTTTGTCCGTTTGAATTCAACAGGTGTCCTCTTTGATTGCTTTCTTAATACTAGAGGTGTGACTCCCTTAAACTGCCAAATAAAGAGGCCCTCCTAGACTCCATTCTCTTCCTAATGTTAGTCCAGCTTACAACAAAGCAAAATGTGTTTAACAAACAATAGAGCACAATGTACATATAAGACTTAGTGTCTTTGAGGCCATAGGATACCTTCTATAGTGAGTTCTATTTAGAGCACCTTTTTATCTTGTGGCCTCAATCTTGTATGGTTATGATACCATATGGTATGGATATGTTGGCTTTCTATGGACCTAGGATCATAGGGTTCTCTGAATCCAAATGGCATAAATGCTCTGTAAAATTCTCAAATATTTTTCTTTTTTTTTGAAAGGCTAAGGTCCTCCTTTATAGCTATCAACAGATGGAGACTAGGTAGTGTGGCCTAAGAGAGTTAGGCTTTTCTTTATAGTTTGTAATTAAGAATGATTGTGCTTTTCATTATGCAGCTTAGAGTTAGCCTTCCATGATATTAAGTCTAAAGGGGTCTAATTTCAATCCACATGGTAAGTGCTTTTTGGAATAACATATGTCACCTTATGGCCTTGTGGTCATAGGGTGTTGATGCCATAGGTAAAAATTACATGGCTTCCTATTACTACCATAAATAAAAGTCTTGTAGAAGATGAGATACTAGTCTTTTGGCCTTAAGGTCATAGAGTTTTTTTATGGAGAATATAGTGTGGCCCATATGTAGGATCATACAGTGACAATAGTCTGGCTTCATATGGAAACACTTTGTTAAAGTGTGGACAGAGATCAAACGGATCCCTATGGCCCAAAATCCGTAAGGTTCCATTTCTAAATAACACAAAGGCGCATTAAGAATGTAAAAAATAAAGTTATTTTTCATGAAAGGCCCATGCTTATTGAAGCTATTTATATAGGGATCTTAAGTGCCTCGTTGAAAACCTTAGGATTCTTGGACACTTATTCTTGGCCACCATTAGTACTACATATCTTGTGGAAGGACATAAGCCAATGTATTGTGTTAGGCTTATAGGGTGTTGATACTATAAGTGAAAATCCCCTAAGCTCGTCGAGTAACACATGGCCTTATGGCCATCTAAATTGTCCTTGATGGTGCAATGGACACAAATTGTAAAACAACAAACATTTGAATCTTTTGATAAACTAAAATTAAGCAAAGTGCGCATCAAAGTCAAAAGCTACATATAATATTGAAAGACAAATTTGCATAAGCACTCTGAAAAATACATATAGAGCTTTTGTAGATTCCATAATATTACAAAAATCTACTTGATCATCAATGCTAATGGAAATCTATTTGATATTATACCGAATCTTAACTATTTTATATAATTCTTGGCCTCCTGTACTTTGATAGCAGGATCCTTGTATCCCAATGTTTAGGCAAGCATAATTGCTTCAATACCTTTTAAGGCTGATAAAGGTTTCATACTCTTTAAAAGCCTCACTTTTTCTTGATCAACTGTTAGGAGTTTCTTGTCCTGACTTCAAGTGGACACTTCAATATTGCTAGATGTTGCACCTTTTTCATCGTCGTGAGGAAGGGAAGCTTCTGGTAGTCTATGTGTGGAGTAGGTTTTTCCTAGACAAACCAAATTTCTCTCCTCCCACTCTGCAACAACCATGTAAACATGATTATAAGTTCATGTCATTCAAGTATGGGTGCTTTTCCATACAAATAAGAGCTTGTAGTTGTGTGAATGTCATTTACATGATGAAGAGATTAGGTATATGGCAGCAGATCCCCAAGGAGGATATTATCCTCCTCATCAACATTGAATGATGGCAGAAAAATACAATTCAATGCAGGATTACCTCATCCCCTTAATGGTGCATCATCTACTAGAAGCATTCTCTTTGCATGAATGCCAAATTTTGTTGATGCAATAGCCAATGGTTTGAAAAGTGATTCTACTCCTGGATTATCTGAGCGAGTGATTCTTGATTCTTCACATGATTAACATTGGCTTTGTCCCCAAATCATAAAGAATGGCAGCTTTTTTCCAACCTCCTCCTTTAAAATCTTACATTGACACTTAAGCCATGCTCTATCCCTAGGGAGATAGGTTGTCCTTTATTTTGATGAGATATTCTATTGCCCTAGGGCCATATGGTGCCAATGTATAATCTCAAGGGCCATACGTTTCCCTTCATTGTAATGAGAGACCATATGGTCCTAGGGCCATAGGGCTGCGATGCTCCTAATCTAGGTGCCCTTGAATGCCCTAGATGCTCTTTGAGACCTTTTACATTGGCACACCTAGGCCAACCTATGTCCATAAGGCCATAGGTTGCTCTCTTATTTTGACGATAGATCATATGGAATTAGGGTTATATGATACCAATGTACAAGCTCATGGGACATAGGTTGCCCTCTCTTCCAATGAGAGATCATCTGGCCCAAGGGACATAGAGGTGCCATGGTGCCCATGTAGGTACCCTTGAATGGTCTAAACACTCTTTGAGAGCCATGGTGCCCATGTAGGTACCCTTGAATGGCCTAAACACTCTTTGAGAGCCATGGTGCCCATGTAGGTGCCTTTGAATGGCCTAAATGCTTTTAAAGAGCTTGAGATTGATACCCTATGTTTTTTGGGACACGTGATGTTTATCATAGGTTTCTCTAAGAGTCTTATAATACACCTTTTCATGGCATTATGGCTATATAGATAGAATTTTGTATAGGTGCAAAATGGAGATAACTTTATATCCTTATGTCTATAGGATGTACCTCTACATTTGCACCATGTGGCCCAAGGGCTAGAGGATTTTTCCTAGAGTAGAGGATGTGATAATAAGTTTCTTCATGAAAACCATATTTCATCATATGGCTCTTTTTAGGTATCTTTAAGAATCTATGAGAGCCTAAAATATTTCTATCTTTGGCTTTAGGGCCATAGAGATATGATTGTTTGTAGGTATAATACAAAGAGAACTCCATAACCTTAGGATTGTAGTAGAGTACTTTTTGCATGTGTCACCCTATGGCCCTAAGGCCATATGTATAGAGTACTCTACAACTTCAGAATTGTAGGGTATTTTTTGTAGGTATAAAATAGAGAGAACTCTATAACCTCAGCATTGTAGGGTACTTTTTACTTGTAGCACCTTATGGCCCCAAGGCCATAGGGTGGTATTTGCATGTACTATTGTATGGTGTTAGGCCCTTAGGGCATTTTTGATATACTTTATGCATTAAGAGAAATAATATATAGCCTTTGGGACATATGATATAAGTTAATGAAACAACTCATTTGCCTATTTACTTAGAATTATGTAGATCCTAAAGACAAAGGGTGCCTTCTATGTTTGTTAGAGCCTTATTTCCCTAAGGTTATAGGGTAGCCAAGATACCCATTAAGAGAATAATGTAATATATCTGAAGAGTATCCAATGGCCCAAGGGTAGTGGGTAGACTAGGTGTCCTTCTAGAGCATCTATATTGACACCCTTTGGCCGTGGAACCATATGGTACCCTCTATATGAATTTTATGACCATACCACGCTGTGTTTTGAGCCTAAGGGATTGTGGCTTTACTTTTATATATCGGTGTATTGAAACCCTAAGGTCCAAGGGCCATAAGGCTTACTCTATATTTTTTTATACAACAGTGTGTCATAAGGCTTACTCTATATTTTTTGATACAACGGCATTGATTATAGGTTCCTAGAAGAAACCCACATTATAACCTATGGCCTATGGGCCATAGGATCATAGGCCATAGGATGCTCTTTGTAGTTATTTTAAAGACTTTGTGAAAACCAAAAATATGTCTTTCTATGGAATGAGAATCATAAGAAAAGGATTTCTTATAGGTATCAAAGGAGAGGGAATTATAGTCCATAATTTAAAGAATAATTTATATATGTACCACCCTATAGTCATAGGGCTATATGACCTGTATGAAGTACCTTATAGAGAAACTAGCATCAATTTATAGCCTTTGGACATAGGATACATTTTGGTGATCTTACCACAACCCCTACATCTTTTTACTCAACATAACATAGATCATAGTGCTAATGGGTTTCCTCTATTTTAGTTAGACAACCGCATGAACTTATTGCCATAGGGTGGAAAAGGTACCCTTTAACATCTCAATGTACTACAAACAAAAAGTACCCAATGGCCCCAAGGCCATTGGTGACCTAACTATATCTATAGGGGCTCCATATTGGGACCCTATGGCCAAAGGGCAATAGGGTGCCCTTTATATGGTTTTATGACCATAGCATGGTATGCTTTTGATACAAGGGTGTTGATAATAGGTTCTAGAAGAAACCCATGTTTTACCATATGGCCTAAAGGCCATAGGATTCTCTTTGTAGATATTTTAAGACTCTGTGAAAGCAAAAAATGTGTCTTCCTATGGAATTAGGACCATAAGAAAAGGATTTCTTATAGGTATCAAAAGGGAGGGAATTATAGTCCCAAGATTATAGAATGATTTATATATGTACCACCATATAGCCCTATGGCTATAGGGCCTATATGGAGTACCTTATAGAGAAAATGGAAGCAATCTATAGCCTTTCGACATAGGGTACATTTTGGTGATCTCATCACAACCCCTTGATCTTTTTACTCAGTGGAGGTAGGAGGAGATGAATCTCCTTGCTTGTTGTGGAAATGAAGGTGGGAGAGAGAGGAGAAGGAGAAATTTGGTTAGTGCTCCACTGGAGGTGAGAGAGGGAGCTAGTAGTAGAGAGAGAATATTGGATTAGGGAGTAAATGTGAGTGCAGGAACAATGGCGAGCTTGGGAAAGGGTTTTCAGAGAGAGAACGTCTCTTTTTAGTCATGGAATAGGTTGGGGAGCTTTGGAGAGGAAAGAGTAATGTTTTGAGCATTTTTATTTTTATTTTAAATGGAATTTTGGGGCACGTTTTTTTACTTTTAAAGGTTTAAAAATGTAGCTTTGACCATAAAGTAGGTTTGAAAGGACTATTGAGATACAAATTATGAGTTTTTTTTTTTTAAGAAAAATGAATTTTTTCCAAACCGTGTCAAAAAGAGAGGGAAAGGAGGCTCCAAGTGGTCCCCACTCCCCCCCATCTCTTTCCGTACCCACCACCCCCCCCCCCCCCCCCCCCCCCCCCACCCCCCACCTTCTTACACTAAGGAAGAGGCCACCATCAATTAATGTAATACTACTTTGTCTCCCTACTATTTTGAGGGCATAGAGTGTGTCCACCACCCTCTTCATATTGGCTGGTCTCTAATTAACCTTAATTCCAAAGGGCACCTAAGGATTCGTAATTTTTCCTAGTGATGGTTTTTGTCCTAAATATGTTGGTAAAACATTTCATATCATCAATAGGTCATTGAGTAAGTCCACCGATGAGAATTTTCCAAAGGAGGCATGGTCTAGAAATTTACCTGCTTAAGGGCTTCTTAGAGTCCTTGGTGTAAATAAATTTTTCTTTTTCAAAAGGAGATTCAGATGTCGCTTGACCCAAAGTTTCATTTTTCTTGGTTACATGTATGATAAGATGCAACCCTAGGTCTACTTAAAGGTCGATAGCCTTGGCCTGTGTGCATGAGGTGGCTCCGTCCAAGGGTCGCACTTTTGGCAGGCATAGGGGAGACGGTGACTTGCACACCTATCTTGGTTGTTGAATGAAGTCAAAGGCTATGGTCGTAAGGGTAGCGGATTCTCTTGGGGAGGGGACCCAACAAGAGGAATAAACTAAAATTTCTTTCTTTTTTTTAAGTAGAACGCACTTTCCATGCAAGGTGATACAATGGGTTTCCATGAGTGCTACAAGAGTCACTTGGTTAGACTCAAACCCATGACCTAGGTCACGAAGTATAAGTACTCAACCAACCAAGTTAGCTCCTTTGGACAAAATTTCTTTGTTGTTAATTTGGATGTTAAATGAAGCATCATGGCTCTTTCTCATATTTATTAGACAGAATCTCCCAAGATTTTATTGTTCTCAATGGAGTCTCTCTTGTAAAAAGGAGGGAATTGATTGGAGGGATCAAACATATGACGATATGCTAGGACTCTAGAAATGCTATCCTAACGCATCTAGGAAAATGTCCTTGCTGCTGAGTATGCACTGCATTAACCAAAAAAAAAAACACAAGGCATCTTCCCCCTTCTCACCTAGACATGCCCTCCTCCTATTGGCAATGTGCATCTCTGCTACCACTATATATTGAAAACCAAAAAAAGTTACAATGACATCCATGCTCCCATCGAGCCATGCATCTTTCAACGACCAGATTTCAAAAAAGCAGATACACCAGCTAATAAAGGGTGCCACCCACCATATAACTGCACATTCAATTGTTATGGGAGCCACCCAAAGCAATGGGAATCATAGACTGGCTTGGGGTTGCCACCAAGGAGAGAGCCCTACCACAGTAGCCCCTTTGACCATCAAGTCAATGCTAGGGAACATAATGCCGAAAAGAAACCCAACAAGTAACCAAGCATACCTCTTTTTCTTCTTCCTCTTCTTTAATAGACTAGTACTGGTTGTGGATCCCGAGACATTTACAATATCGCTGATGAGGTCTAACTTCTAGTCCTGCTTATCTCCGTCGCGACAATATTGCTGGACTGGAGGGTTTCATTGGTCGTCGGGGCCTCAATAGAGGGACCGACATGTGAATTTGGTTTCTCTTGCATCTCTTTTGACAGGCAGTCAGTGCCTTTAATCAACTCATCACGAGTCACATCCCTATCACTGTCATCTTGGTGGCACTCGTAAGAGGCTTGTCATTCCTAGTGACATGCCTCCAAGTGGACCTCACCACCGGATTGGGAACTACTTTTGCCTCTGGGTAGTTCTGAGCATAGTGATCAATCCTACAACATTTGTAACAGGCATTGGGAAATGAGGCAAACACCAACTCTTGCCAAAGGGCACCAAAGCTTCTCATATTGAGATCCAAGTATTTGGGGATGGGCTTACTCATGTTCTATAGTATGCGTACCTTTACATCCAAGCCCAATCTAACACGTTGCAGCTTCAAAATGAATAGCACAAAGGCCATCATAGGAGCAATGGAGTCCACATGGTCCCGGACCCAGATAGGAAGGTTCTTGAGCGTGACCCACACTAGGCAAAAGTCCATACACTCTTCATTCGAACAAAACTCAAGCGTCCATGGTAATGTGTATGCAAAGTAGGAAATACCTCCTTTGATAACTAGATCCTGATGAATAGTATACTCAGAGGCACACTTTGCCACATAGAATCCTTTGCCCATCGTTGTGAAATGGAAATTTGCATTTTTGTAACATGTCGTGTTTCATCTATGAGTGTTTCATAAGTATTACACTACATAGCCTCTTTGCTATGCAAGTGAGTTTATAAGCTATTGATCACACCAAGAGATAGTAACCTCCGTATAATGATGCATTGGTTGTCAATGAGTTCGCACAACAAAAGAATACAAATTTTGACTCGCTCTATACTCATGTAGTCAAAACGAGTACTCTTTGCAAGTTCTTGCATTGAACTTGTCCAAATGGATGTCAAGATGATCTTCATGATTACACTTATACGTGGCGACTATAGTTTTTCCATTGGAAGGAAAAGAACATTTAGAATGTACGTTTAAGAGATGCTTGTATGATGTGAATAAGGCACCATGGGGAATCTTACGATAATCGATACATCCCATGAAGTCTCAAGGGTATCGAAGGAATTAAATTGATTACTGTCTCTACGTGAAGAAAACCACGCATGTGAGCATTTTGATTTTGATTCTTTATGTAGATATGCTTATATGCAAGAAGAAAAACTTAAAGATAGATTGAGATACTGACATGAAAATTTTGATCGAAGCAATTCATATTCTTTGCACGTCCATCATGCTGAATGAATCTATAATATTCTTGGTCCCCAACATTGATTATATGTTTCAAAATTGGATGATAGATTCAAAT
The DNA here is from genome assembly GCF_014529385.1 of Adiantum capillus-veneris. Taxonomy (NCBI): domain Eukaryota; kingdom Viridiplantae; phylum Streptophyta; class Polypodiopsida; order Polypodiales; family Pteridaceae; genus Adiantum; species Adiantum capillus-veneris. The sequence goes on along the minus strand of NC_140949.1, from coordinate 50,086,364 downwards.
ACATCATTTCATGTGACTTTCATTGAGAGTGATTTTGTGCTAATGATGCTTCTTAGAAAGGTATTATTTGAATAGGGGTACTCCATGCGGTGACCTAGCCTGAGTTCACAACATGCATTTTGCGCTAATGATGCTTCTTAGAAAGGTATTATTTGAATAGGGGTACTCCATGTTGGGACCTAGCCTGAGTTCACAACATGCATTTGCAAAAGTTTCCAACAAGTCCTTTTCTACCCTCATAAGTGTTAAAAATGCTCTTAAACTTAGAAACAATTTGCTTAGCACAATGGTTAATAGTATGTCTCTAAGGGCTTTTAGAAATCTTGTAGCTCGAAAGATATTAAGAGAGACTTGAATACTCTATATTAGCTTCCACAATGGTGTAGCTTAGAAGATGTCCAGAATTAATTCAGGAATGTACAAATCATATTGTCCAATACATAATGTCCTAGTAGTTTTTGTGTTAAGGCTAGTGCTTGTAATTCATGTTATCAATAGATTACCAAACAAGACATAGATGATAATCACTTGTTTGTGGGTAATTGTGACAAGGGATGGCGGTTCATTAACTGTCACACTTGTGAACTCGAGACTCTATGCATGGTGTTTGGGTTTGGACATGCAAAAGGTTACTATATAGCTGCAGCAATTACCTTGATTCCACTTTTACTACCTCTTTCTTTCTTCGTTCCCTGCTTGCGTCACTAGCTCTAGCTCACCTCTTTACATTGCTAGCACTATGCAGGTTGTTGTCTTCTCTACAAGTGGTTTTGAGCTCTACGCATACAACAGGAAGATGGCGCCAGCGGTGGGATCTGCTAGCATGAAGACTCTCACCCTGCTCAAGAATCAGATGACCGAGGCTATAAAGGTGTAGCTAGATTGCTTGAGTACATGCTCATCGATTGGGCACATGTAGAGCCTCATCCTCAAACTCTGTTAATTCTACCAGATTTAGCGGCAAAGGATAGCCAAAGAATTGTTCGTCTCCATGACGCACCCCGACAGCTGATTGCACAATTGGTGCAAACGTTCGGCAAAAAAAACAATTGTGTAGGATATGGTAACAGCATATGGTAATCCAACCATCAATGAGTTTAGATTGCATGGTTGTGTGGATGAAGAAGTGCAGGAATGTCTTTGCTAGGTGTTGGAAGGTGTTTGCTTCATGGCCAAGGTTTAAAACATTTACCGTGTTACTCATGTGATGATTAATTGCCAAGCGGAAGTGTTGATTCAGCTATTGTTCACTGGGCCAAGAAGGTAGCCGGCACTATGGACAGAGGGTAGGTGTCAGGGTGGCCCTATTTTCCAGAGCCACGTTTTGAAGGCCCTATTTTTGGGTTTTTACCCCTACCACTTTGTATGTGCCTTTACCCCTTGAGGACGTACCTGTGACATCCATAATGCTCAATTGAGGACCATGAGAGTCGAATCAGCATAGAAGATGCTGGAGAGGCGGCTCCAAGCGTTATCAGCAAGCAAGTCCATAGTGGCATGTACTAATCAGACTACAGTTGCGGGTCTGACGGTGTCCGTACTTGTTTTTGTTCCCCTCCTGTGACAGTGTCAGTTATGACAGAGCCTGTGTAAATTTTTGCTATTGTGGTGTCGACCCATTCAGCATCAAGGGAAGGGGCAGTAAGTCAAGGAGGTGCACATAAAACACTGGAGGTGCAACCTTCTTTACGGAGTTGTGCTAGTTGCCCCTTGTTCCCCATAGTGGTGTGGTGTATACATGGTTTCAGACAGGATACTAGCTAGAGGAGCAACATGTTACGGATTGCTTTCAATTTATGTATCAAGTTAACTTACACTAGCGTGAGCAAAGATAGCAACTGCAAGTTATTCCGTGCCAGTAGCAGTAGATTTTCTATTTGATAGCCTAGAACCAATCCTTGACAGATAGGATTGCCAAACTAGAAGGCCGCTTGCAACGGGCAGAATCATGAGCGTTGTCCATAGATCATAGGGAAGAGCAAGCCCGTCGTCAGGTCTGTGAAGCAACAGAGGCACCCACTCTTGCTAAGGAGCGATAGGTGGAGTTCGCACAAAGCGTCATGAGGACATGGCCCATCATCAGGTGGCGTACGAGAAAGCCAGCTCCGATATGTTGCTGCTTATGGAGGACGACCTGGATGTGATGGTCTCTCTTCTAAAGGAGGATATCCAAGTTCACTAGGAAGGCCAAATCTAGAAGTGGAAAGCAGCATTGAAGCCCCTATCGACGAATCGGCATTGCCTGCAGTGGAGGGCCATCCAGGCGGGACATGCGGCACGGCTAATCGGGGTAAGAGGAAAGATGATGAATATCTCCCATTCCCCCGGCTGAATGTTTTACAGACCCTATAACTTATGGTCTTGCGGATCTTAATAACCGGTTGCAAAATGTGGAGGTGGCCCTTCAAGCGGTGGAGACGGAACTGGACAATCTCAAAGCACAACTATTGTTGAGCAAGGAGGAGCAGTTGTGGGAGAGAGTGGCAACCCAAAAGGATAGTGCTACGAAGTATAAAAGCCTCTTCTAACGCACTGCGTGTTTTCTGAACCGATCGTGCAAATTCACTTAATTTGTTTAATCCTCCAGCCTCATTGGTGGACGAAGGCATCTACTCTTCTCTGACACCATTATCTGAGTTACCAACCCTTTGCTCAATTGCGGCCATATGTAAACCCCAACCCACCTCCCCCTTTCATTCCCTCTGCTAATGGAGAATGAGATTTTGTAATTATTGTGGAATTAGGTCCTTTGTGTGTGCCAAATGTTAAGCCGGAGTAACCTTATTTTGGATACCGAGGGGGTATGTTCTGATTTGTAAAGGTACAACTATTCGTACCGACGTGCGGGTTGGGATTCTATTTAGATGTGTGTGCTGCCTCAACATGATGTATGAGTGTTTGGATGTATGAAACTATATAGTTTTTTGGTCTTATATACCTTGCTCAATGTGTGATTTTGTCAAGTTTTGTCTTTGATGTCCCCACATTGCACCCGGGTAACAATAGGCAGCAGAAGGTGTGATGAGGTACTTAGATGGCACAAAAGAGTTTTAAATTTCTTTTGGAGAAAACAAGCATGTGGTCATTGGTTACACACTTGTTGATCAAGCAAGGAATGTGGACAACATAAGGTCTACTTCAAGCTATGACCTTGATTGTAGGACTACCCATTTATGTCTGCTATACAAAGGTAGAGTATGTTGTTGTGCTAGAGGCCAACGAGAAAGTTCTATATTATAGTAGTTTAATGAGAGTTTAGGCATTATTGCAACAAAGGTTTCAATTTTACATTGTGATAGTTAGTCTTATCTAGTATGCACAAAATCTAGTGTTTCATGTGAAAACAAAACAGATATGATATGTATGCAGCATCAATTCATTCACAAGATGCTCAAGGAAAACCACATCAAAGATTGTCAAGATTACCATTGACACAACATTGTAGAGCATCTTCTTATGAAAGTTCTAGTCGTTCAGTGACTTCATATTGCCAAGTGTTTATGGAATTGGGTAGGAATACAAACTCCTCTCTCTCTCTCTCTCTCTCTCTCTCTCTCTCTCTCTCTCCACCCCCAACACCTTCGCACTAAGCCTTGAACTTTTACTTGCAAAGATATTATGAGTTGATTCAAGGGTCTTCTCTTTATATTTGGGGACACCAGATTAGCAAACATATCTCATATTCGTGTGGACATTGACACGAGGGTCTTCTTGTTGGTGACACTTGAGTTGTCCAATTTAGGCATGATCCGACTTTTGAATGATGCACCTTACAAACTAATGAGGTCTTGCAACATTGCTTTTGGGTTTTCAACATGCTTATTTTGTTTGGTAGGAAATATGTATGCTTCTTATGTCAAGTTGGTTTGCATCAAGGTTTGTTGACATGGAGGGTTTTGGGTTCAATAGTTTCTAGGGTCACACTTGTTGTATGAAAGGAAAACAAACCATAAATCCAATATTTATGCTCACAAAGTTGGGATATCAACTAGGCACTATGACACGCTGCCTTCCATTGTTCATCACTCTGATGCGAACCTACACCAACATTGACTCTCTCAAGATATTGTTGCATTACTTTGTGGATTATGTAAAAGTCTAGATGCACACAAGTTTTGAGTGCCACTCTTTTCTCTACATCAAATACCTAGGTGAAATACATCAGCAAGATCTTCGAAGGCAATGGAGGAGCGACGCTAATCCTTACTTAGATGGTGGTCTCATACTTCAATATTTTTCAATATGGACAAGGGCCACCTCACTTGGCACTAAGCACCTCCTAAATGGTTCATTTTACACTCCTTATTAGACTACAACTAGATCTTTGCAAGATTCAAAGAATGGAGGAAGGTAGGAGAAATTAGACATAAAATTACAAGGTACTTAATTTGAAGATTGTGAGATGTCTCGGTGAAGATTAAATGCCATTCCCATTACAAACATAGACAACAAAGCAAAGAGATCAATGACGATTTTAAGTATTCTTATTATTACATGTAGTGAGTAGTAGTCACATTAGTTAATGTTCTATACAACAAGTGAGTACCACACACATGATCATTATGACAAGTATGTGGGGGGAGGTGGCGCTATTCCCCCATATTTAAAAAATCACAAAAAGATGCACCCTCCTTTCTATTAGTGCAGGGGACTCCTAGAGTTAGGAGTTGCATTTGGTAAAAGCATTTATTTATAATACGTTAACATACTATGAGAACTTGAAAGTAAATATTGAGACATCTCTTATTTTGGCAAGCTTGCAAGAACAAAATCCTTCATATGCACAATACAAAATGGGGGGAGGGGGGGGATCTAAAATTTCATCATGAGCCCCAATTCCAGATATGATATACTTGGCATGAGAAAATAAGAAACTTATGTCCATATTTACGAGGGAAGACTTGAATCTAGAGGGAAGTCATGGTGTGAGATGAACAATTCTTCTTCATGCACATTGAGCAATTTTGGGACACTTGAAGGATCAACATTGGCATTATCAAATCTTAATTTGAACAAAGTTTACCAAATGAGACATGCAAAAGGCAAACTCCATGCTCTACATATGTGAAACACCCATGAATGTGTTCCAAAAACTTCAACTACTTGTTTTGTTCTAAATGTTTCCATTGTCTCCTCTATGCTCTTCTATTCCTTCTTGCAAACACAATGTACATTTGTCCCATTGCTATCTTCTACAGCAAGATTTCAACCTAAAACACATGCTCATCACGCTCTTTGCTCACGCTAGCATATTGCAAAATTGACAATAGAATTCTATATGAAAATTATTCCAACATCTTTAGCAGCATACCTTGCTCGACATTTCTTTAGTGCTGGTGTTGGTGATTAATCAAAGTGAACTTTGACATTTGAAGGCGTTTAAAGTGTGTAACTAAATAGGTGTGCTTGGAAACTATCCAACCTTTCATGTGTAAAGCAATGAATTATGGCAAGTAAGCTTAATTGAACCTTCAATGAAGATTTACAGAAGCGTGAGTTTTCTCATTATCATGATTCTGCGCACCACATGGATAGCCCCACAGTGCAAGAAACGTTCAAGCTTTTGTAGGCTTTCCATGTAAAGAATGGGAAACTTAAGAATTACGTAGTTTGCAAAGTGCTCCTTCTGATGAAACATAGAATGAGTTCAAAATTCTCCTTTTTGGAACATTAAGGTCTAAGAAGAGAGAGAGAGAGAGAGAGAGAGAGAGAGAATGGTCCCTCAAGGACCATTTTCATCCTTGGACCCCTTAGCAATCGGCGATGCCGAAGGAGGATTGTGGGGAATGGTTCTTGAGGGACCATGACCATTCCTAGCCGTCAAGGATTCGAAGGAGGGAGGCCAATAGAGCCAACACTACTTGTTGAGGGAGGAGGCGCAACAAAGGCGAGCAGAAGTGATCAAGCACTGGCGGGAAGCTTGTAGTGGGCATGTAGTGCAGAATGCAGTTGTAGATTCCGTGTTGAGGTGGCACCATGCCATTGTAGGTGCAAAGCTCTCAAGGGCAGAACAGGTGCTGATTCTTTCTCTTTGCTTACTTGGCACACAATAATTGAGTTTGAGTGGATAGAGCACCACCACAATTTCCGGCTATTGATGTGACGTTAATCTAACAATGCATGCTCAAATTAGGATCTGTAATGGACAGTAAATGGATGGCCACTCAGCATGGGGGAGAAGGATTGTGGCCATTCCCAGCTGTGAGGGTTCGAGGGAGGGGGGTCAATAGAGCCAACACTATTTGTTGAGGGAGGAGGCGCAGCAAAGACAAGCAGAAGTGATCAGGCGTTGGCAGGAAGCTTGTAGTGGGCATGCAGTGCACAATGCAATTACACATTCCGTGTGTTGAGGTGGCACCATGCCATTGCAAGTGCAAATCTCTCAGGTGCAGAATAAGGCATTGATTCTTTCTTTCTGCTTACTTGGGCATGCAATGATCGAGTCTGAGAGGAGCACCACCACAAATTCTGGTTGCTAATGTGTCGTAAATTTGGCAGTGCATGCTGAAATTACGATCTGGGGTCAAGATGCTCAATCCCCCAATCCCGGACCTTGACAAAATGACCACTATTTGTCAAAGACTTGTGGCAACTTAAGAGAGCATATTGTTGCAATGCGGAAATCAATTGACCTTATCCTTTCATGTGATTTTTAGCAATTGTAATTGTGTTAGCAAACTCTCAAGCAATCACATGCTTTTACATTTGTGTTAAATTCGGGAACTTTTCCATATCTTGAGAGCTAATAATAATGTTTGAAGGTTATGGTAGGTTCTCAAACATCAAAAACTGTATAAAATCTTTATGGCAAACCATTTTTCATCAAATAGCTGCAAAAAAATCTTTACTAAGCTTTGGATTGGAACTGATTGATTTTTCGCCGAGTTTCCAACCAGCCGGGCAGACTTGATCAGGATGTTCTTGCACATGTTGAATGGCCTAAAGGAAATGTCTGGTGTATATTTCAAAGAGCTTTATATACAAATTCAGCTTTGTAAAACACCATGGTCTAATTACATTCTTCATAAGCGCAAATTATCCACATGTGCTTTACAAAATTCAAAAAAAAAAGACATTATTTAATGTACCAAAGCACTCTAGCACACATATGCTCTCTTTCAAAAAAGGTTGATGAATGAATGCCTTAGGAAATACTTGATCAAAAGACTCACATGTAAAATCCGCAATGTTTCATCCACACTGCGTCCAAAAGCAAGATTGTTGACAGAAGCATATTGAATGATTCGAGATTTGTCAATGATAAACAAGCCTCTCAAAGCAACACCCTACACCCATCCATACACACATAAAATCGTGTAAAGTGAACTATTTTTTAATACCCAACAATTAGAGCTAGCTGAATCAATCCTCTCGTTTGATTCCAAAGTCTATATTGCTTATTATATAGGAAGAACAGGACATTACAGCTCCCACAAAACAATACTTGTAGTAAGAGTTAGTTTCATCAAACACGGCGTCTGGAGAGATGGTATATAGACTCGAAAGGGGAAAAATAATAAACATAAGACCATCACAAAGGTTCTCCCCTGTATACGGGCTGAAATCTGAAATTCCCAAGACATGCACCTCCTTTCTACCGAAAATCATTGCGAACCAAGGTAGCATTTATGAAGGAATGCCTACGCATTTATACTGTTTCTTTTCACCATGGCATTTTCTGTCACTTCTGTATTTTCTACCCGTAGATTCTTCCCACAATTGTACCGCCCTTCAAAGCAGCCTTGAAGGCCACAGAACAAACCAAGGAGGTCCCTCATCCTTGTGGCAATCTGGTCCCTGAAGGCCTCCCTTGTCACCCTCAACAGAAGGTTCCAACTTGTTACTCCATTCTTCTCAATTCTCCACTACCTTTCCACATATAAATGGCTACCAGTTCTGGTGAAAAGAATTAATAAGGACTCCAATGAAAATGGCCAAGGCTGTACCTACGACAAGATGGTAGGATGACTGTCGAAGACATTGCAAGCGAGTTGGGGTATCCTCTTCAAGATAGCTCAAAGCTTGCAACCAATTCTCCAAGTAACGACCGTTCTCCACATGTATCGACTCAATGGTTCCCATATGATTTAAACTTTATTAATGCACATAAGGCTTGGAATCTATCTTGTATATTGTTGAAATATAATTTTAACTTGATTAATGTGCATAAGGCTTGGGATGTATCTTGTATATTGTTGAATATTTAATTCAGCAAATGCATGCACACCGTGTTTATTCAAGGGTTGCAAATGGCCAGAACACTATTTTTTTACAGTCGGATCACGATGCCCAGTGACCAGAACACCAAGATGACTAAAGACTTCCCAATTGGATGGTGACATGAAAAAGTCTTAACAGTGATGCTGAGAGGCAGGCCGAGGTTTGCAGCTTTCCAGATCACTTCCTAGGATATTCCAAGGATCCCAAAGATGTCAAGCATATGGAGGAGAAGGCCACAAAGATAGTTTCTCAACGATGGAGTTTTACCATTCACCGAGCAAATCTTTTTGAGCAAATCTAAAACTAAACCTTTAGACTTACCATCCATGGGTGCTTTGAAGGTGAGTGCACAATACAAGTTAACACCTTCTTCAGTACATTTATTCTCTCTGTCTTCCTCTCTCTCCCACACAAACACGGCATCATCTCCAGTTCTAAGCTCATGTGTGTGCCTATGTGTGTGTGTGTGTGTGTGTGTGCCTATGTGTGTGTGTGTTGGTATAACCGGCCTGTACACAATAGAGGGCGGTGCTAATTCAACTAATTGTTAACTTTACACATATCCAACGACTAGATCGTCCATACGCACACAAAGACCGACACCTTGTAGGCGCCAAAGAATGGCACCCCTTTTGGTATTTTCTTTATTCAATTAAGAACAGATGATCCGAACACGTAGATCAAAGTCTTGCAAAGCTGTCCAAACCTGGCGAGGGCTGAAATTGCAGATTTTTGACCCAATTTCGGCAACATAACGATGCTAAAACCCCTGTAGGTCAAAAGTACTTGTCTAGGACTGATTCCCTCGCAATTTAGAAGCTTTCTAGTGAGCTGTAACAGAATTTCAGTGTGCTGTAATTCCCTGTTTTTTCACTGCCCGGTGGGGCCCAGAGGACATAAAGGCATTAAAATAAAGCTGGACCCCCCCCCCACACACACACACAAAAAATAGCGTAAAAATTGATGACGTGGCAATCATTACGGATCTTCGGATTTCGCGCTGACTCATAATGTCACGGGGACGTGGCAGCTGTTAACTATGTCGTGGCAACTGCTAACTTTAGTTGTTGGTTTCTTTCCAATGATTTTTGTTTAATTTTTGAGACCCTCTTTTGAAGTTGCAAATAGTCGGATATTGTATGACCAATGTGAACGGTAGTTTCACCCGCAGACGGGAAGTGGGTCGGCACTGGAATTCGTATAGTAAGAGGATGTCTAGGCTCAGTGCAAGGTCATGTAGGTCCCCCCGTCGCACTTAGCAAGTTGGTGAATACTAGGAAGTGAACTCAATAAAGGCGTAAAGTCAAGGTGGGATCACGAACAGAAAGTATCCAACAATTGGGCCACATTGCACTTTTGGATGCGGTCCCAATGAGGATAGACGGTCAGAAGACCAATGGCAGCCCAACACAAGCATCTCCTAAAAATTAGGGAACTGCTATTTTGGGCCGTGAAATGTGTTCGCGTCATTACCTTCGGTATAACCAGGGGAACATTTTATTACTCTGCTGCAAAGTCAACTGATGCACCAGTTGAGAGATTTTTAAGCAGGAAGCCCAATGCGAGGAAATTGCATGTATGAGTGCCAAGTGGCACTTTTTGGCCAATTTACCAAGTTTGGGAGAACAGAACTCGTAACTGACTTTTTGGAGCAGTTTTGGAGGCTGATAACTGTAATTTTCAGTCATTTCTCTCCATTTTTTAGCTTCCCATGAACTCACTTAGGACCAAGGAGCTCATTTTCAGCATTTGAAGGCATCAGATGCGTGTTTACAGAGCTGTTTTGCTGCGTTTTCAGCGATACGCAGGTTTTGGCAGCCATGAAAATCTTCCCCTTTTTGCATCACAGATGCATTACAGGTTAAGGGCAGAAGAGGGGGCGCTCGATTTATGCTAGGGGGATGCTTCATTGAGAACCTGTCACCACAAGTTAAGAGCTATGGAGTGCTTTCTTTCCCTCTCATGTATAATGTGGTGCTAGGAGTGATGCCCTGCACACTACACACTGCTCTCTCTCTCCCCTACGTGCAGTTATGTGATGCCCCACAAGAGGGCTCTTCATTTGATTGATGTACAGCTGTGTGGGTTCATGCTTTTGGGCTGAGGCAACAGCCTCCTTGAGCAGGAACAGGGGTAGCTAGCTGCTACTCCAAAGCAGGCACCGGTGAGGGTCATAACCTCACCGTACAGGTGCAAATTCAGCGCTGTGTACGCGCAGAAAATTGACTGTTTTTCAGCCATACGGACGCCAGAACTCTTTGGAATCGTGCACCACTGGCAGAGGACAGCTAGGGGACTGTTTGGGGCTGAAAACAGGGAAAAAACCAGTAAATACAGCGAGCTGAATTTACTGTTTTTGGGCAGGAATCAGAGGGTTTATGCCAATGGAAGTGAGTTCCAGCAGGGGAATTGGTTTCCCGCAAGTTTTGGGGCTGTTATGCTGCCGAAATTTGGCCAAATCAGGTAGTATCTAGTGTGATACAGGTAAAGGATTCCCAAGACCTTACTTTGTAATTTTCCCTCTCAAAGTATAAAGAAATATCGAAAGGGGTGCCAATTCTGGGGCCTACAGGTTGTCGGCGTCTGCTCAGGGCATTCTAGCTTCCGAGCCGTGTGTGTATTCAAGTGTTAATTCCTGTCGCAGGTTCTCTTTGCAAAGTGCTCTGTGTGTGTGTGTCTAAAGTAAAGAATTTCAGGTGAAAGCCAAAGCCTACCGCCCCACGTGCCGGTTTCACATAACGTGGCAATCGTACGGATTTTTACTTTTAGCGTTGTCTTGCTGACGTGGCCGCCTATAGGGATTTTTGTGATTTACGCTCGCAACTTTTGAGCACCTGCTTTTGGACCAGATGCTTTTGAGTTTACTACTTTTTATGTAACTGCTTTTGAGGCCAAGGGCCATTAAATATGTGCAGAGGGCTCATTCTCTAACACACTTCGGTGAGAAGGTGCAAAGCGTGAGTACCGGCATTGTACTGAGTTCAAATAATATAAGGAAATATCGAAAGGGGCGCCAAGTTTTGGGGCTAGTACTCTCTAGGTGGAATTCCGTCACTCCGTGTCGCATGTGCTCTCTCTCTTTCAATTCAGCTATTATTGAAGTAGTAAAAGTCTGTTCAGTCTCTTCTTTTTCGTTGGCACGTGGTGCCCGTCTTGTGATAGCCTCCTATGATTTGACGAGTTTTCACACGAGAAAACTCTCCAAATTCGCAATCTTTCGCAATGGAATTGTACGTACCTGTGGGGGATTAGCAATTAGCTAATCCGGTTCCTGCTCAGAAGGCTCTTGCCTTAGAAAACGCGCATAAAACCCCCAGAACTGTACATGAGACAAAGGAGAAGGCAAGCTTTCCATTAAGCTGTGAAACTGCACTTACTACTCACACACACACACAACCCGTAGTTGCACTTATGAGAAAATCAGCCTCCGCTCTCACTTTTGAGTGCCCCCTCTTGGGATGAGCTTCTGAAGAAACGCCAGGCTGTGGAAGTGCTAGCGATATGTGAAAACGCTAGGGCTGAGTGTATCTGTGGCGATGAAGGAAATCTGCAAACGCTAGACTGAGTGAGGTCTTGGCGATGAAGAAGACCAAAAACGCTGGGGGTACTGATGGGGGTTCCTGCTGAGAAGGTGCCTGTTGAGCGGGAAGCTCCTGCTGCCTCTTCTCCAGAAAGTGCTAACTTGGATTTGCTTATATATTAACTTAGCAAAATTGCCCTACCTACTTTTGTTGGGAAGTCACTTAAAAATAATAAGTGAAAAATACCAAAAATAGGGAAAATAGGCTAAATGCACTGGAAAATTCCCCTAACTGATTCTAATGGATTCTGATTGGAATACTGATGTCAGATGATCATGTTGTATGCAACCAGAGGATATGCATCTACACTTAGTGACTGGGCATGCACGGCCTACGAATAGAATCACAAAAGTGCCAGATCACTTCTAAATCTAGATTGATTGGACTGACTGAACCCTGATCATGTTGTAGCTTGTCCACGGACACATAGGGTTGGATATGTGTAACAGACTTGGACACTCCAAGTCAAGAATCAACCACGACAGCACCAAATAACCACTTCAAAACAATTCATAGATCACAATAGATTTGCACTGGCCCGACGGAGTTCCGTGCCTAGAGATATTGGCCCCAAAGACTGGCGCCCCTTTCGGTATTTCTTTTTGTATTAATCAATCATCAAAGTACAAGAGAGCGGTTAGGGTTTCACTCTCAGACTCCGCGTCCAGATGCTCTGAGAAGTGAGGCCCTCACCACTAATTTAAAGGTTACAATGGATGCCCAAAAGCAGAGCCCCAAAAGCTTGAAAGCAAAAGCAGATTCTCTCTCTCTCTCTCAATGAGAGTCAGTAAAAAGCAAGTTCTCTTTTTCTCTTTCTTTCTCCCAAATCAAAGCGAAAAGCTGAGATTTGCGTCGCTCAAAATTTCCCTTTATTTATTTTTTTAATATTCCACCTCTGCGATTTCCGGAAATTAGGGTTTCTGGCAGAAATTAGGGTTTTTGCTGTCCGCCACGTCATCACTTTGTGACATACCCCCCTCTTGAAAGCATTGTAATCGACCGCGATTACGCCTGCAAAACCGACAAAAGCCATAAACCGTCTTAGCAGACACTGACTGTTAGTACCTACGTACTAGGAACACACATCTAGCACATGTACAAAATCGACAGTCACATCACACGACATCACAGGACATCACCAGACATCACAAGACATCACATGACATTCAACATTCATTCAGATCTTAGACCATGATTTATCGGCAATGTAGCTAGCAATCACATCTAGGTCCAATCGGGACCTCATCGATGTCCGATTGACTAACCCCTATTGCAATCATGTCTATTCGAGATCAAGTAGACCAAAACGCTGCAGTCATTTCGTCTATCAGTTCTTGCACTCACAAGAAGTCAAGAACAAATCAGTATCATAATCAGGAATTCCATTTCATAAAGTCATCCAGTAGAATACTGTCAGCTCTCAATATCCCTGAAGCTCAAAGAGACATCAGTGACTTTAGTATCAAAATCGAGGCATCTGTTGACAAAGGAGCGGAGTAACTCCCCTCTTGTGCATCCCACTGCACCAGATCTTCGGCCAAGCTGAGTTTCTGGGTTCCGTTTGGAGTAGACTATGCTAAACCAAAACATCGAGGTAAAGTTTCACAATCCGAGGAGTATCTGCTAGGTCCTCCTCCTCCATCCACTTCGCATCAAATGCAGGAAAGTTCTTGAACTAAACCAAGAACCGCCTTCGGACTTTACCTTTCTTCGTATCGTTATGTGCCAAAATCTGTTCAGGAACAAGGATCTCCTCGTTTTCTTCCACTTCGGGTTGCTCATCAGGCTCCCGATCATCAGGCACATCACCCCTAACAGGGTTCAAGAGACTCACATGCAATGCATTGTGAATCCTCCAAGTATCTGGCAGTTTCAATCAAAAGGAGACATCCATTATCTTTTCAGTAATCTGGAAAGGTCCGTAGTATCACATACTAAGCTTTGGAAAAAGCCTCTCCTTTCCCTTTTTCTTTCTTAGGCGTGCCTTCTCAAAAGTAAGAGCACCCAATCATCCTCCTTCAATTTCAAGTCGCGACGATGGCGATCCACTGCCTTTTTCTGTCGTTCTTGAGACTTCTCCAAAGTCTCGCGAACCTTGGCAAAGCCGTATCCAAATCTCGCGAATACTCATCTGCTTCAAATATCTAATCTTTCGTGCTCAAGAAGGATGGAACCTTCGCAGCACTTTCAACAATCTCACATGGCGTCTTCCCCGTCGAAGAGTGTATCGTGTTACTGTAGGCAAATTCCACCAAAGATAGGTTCTTTTCCCATTGAGTCTTCTGATCCGAGATACAAGACTTCAATAAATCTAAAATCACTGAATTGGCAATCTCAAATTGCCCGTCAGTCTGCAAGTGGAACGATGACGAGAACTGCAACTGCGTGCCAATGTTCTCCCAAATTGCCTTCCAAAACAAACTCATAAATCTGGGGTCTCTGTCGGAGATAATCGTCTCAGGCGTGCCATGTAATCGGAAAATCATCGTGACCATTCTGTGTTCTCGGGAGATCAAAAATGAAATCCATTTCAATATTTTCCCAGGGGGCGGGTGGGTATGGGTAAAAGGGTGTAACAATCCCTATGCCTTATGCCTGTCAAACTTGACCTTCTGGCATACTGCGCACAACTCTTCCACGTCTTTCTTGAGTCTCGGCCAAAAGAAATATCTCTCTACCCCTTTCATGGTGGTAGCAATGCCGCGGTGACCCGTAAAAGGTGGACAGTGGCATTCAGTCATAACCTTCTCCCTCAACGGCTGTGTAACGCACAACATAGTCTTTTTCATCAAGTAGCCTTCCCGAAGGGAGTATCCAGCTACTGTCTCCCCATCCCGTATCCGTGTGAAAATATCTGTAAAATCTGTATCTGTGGCATATTGATCGACCATATTCTCGAAGCTCCTATAATGTATCGCGGAAACAGCCAGAACCAACGGTTTCCGAGACAAAGCATCTGCCACCACATTCTTATGTCCCTGCACATGGACAATCTGGAAGTGGAACTGTGACAAGATGTTCGCCCACCGCATCTGCTTTTCCGAAAGCTGCTTCTGTGAGAAGAAATAGCGCGAACTCTGATGGTCTGTAAAGACAGTAAAATCCGCTCTGAGTAGGTAATGCCGCTAGTGAGTAAGAGCATGGATAACCGCCAAAAGCTCTTTCTTATAGATCTGTGTTGTCATCTCCGGCCTAGAGAACAAACGGCTCTCGTAAGCTATGACATGGCCTTCTTGCATCAAGACCGCACCCAGACTACGACCACAAGCATCACAATATACTTCAAATGACTTCTGCAAGTCCGGCAAAGTCAAAATAGGTCCCGTAGTCAATTTCTCTTTCAATGTCCGAAAGACAGTCACCTTTGTGGATCCCCACGAAAAAGGTACTCCTTCCTGAGTCAAGGTATGCAAACCATAGTTACCAGGAACGGGAAACCGGAACGGGAACGAGGAACGGGAACGCGGAACAAAATGCCATTCCCTGTTACGGGTACCACGTTTGAAACACGGAGCGGGGATTCGGAACGGGAACTTGGAATGGGAACGGGGAACGGAGACCTAAAAACGGCCATTCCTTGTTACTATGATGCAAAGGGGAAGCAACCTTTGCAAACTTTCGTATGAACCGCCTGTAGTACAAACACAGTCCCAAGAAGCTTCTAACTTCATGGACATTCTTCAAGTCGGGCCAATCACGGATAGTCTCTATCTTGGCCGGGTCCATTTGCACTCCTCTCTGACACAATGTGTCCCAAAAAGTGTATCTCTGGTAGGAAAAATTCACTTTTCTTTGCATTAATCACTAACGTGTGATCTCGTAATGCCTGAAAGACTTGAAGCAGATGATCTCTGTGTTCTGCCTCATTCTTGGAGAAAACAATGATGTCGTCAAAGAAAGTGCCAACAAATAACCTGTACTCTCGAAAAATCTTGTCCATCATCCGGTTAAATGTCGCAGGAGCATTGGTTAAGCCAAAAGGTTTACCAAAAACTCAAATAACCCAAAAGTCGTCCGAAAAGCTGTCTTGTGGACATCTCTCAGCGCTATCCTGATCTGATGATATCCACTCTTCAAGTCAATCCTGCTAAAGCACGAGGATCCTTGTAACCTGTCGAGTATATCATCGATCCTAGGAATCGAAAATCTGTTCTTGATGGTGATTTCGTTGAGAGTGCTATAATCGATGCACATTCTCCAAGATCCGTCTTTCTTCAAAACCAACAACACTTGAGAGCAATACGGTGAAGTACTAGGCTGGACAAGACCCTTTTCCAAGAGGTCTTTCACTGGGTTCATAATCTTTTCATTCTGTACTCGGCTCACACGGTAAGGTGGCCGATTCGGTGGCGTGCTTCCAGGTATCAGATCAATGGTTTGATCTTTAGGCCCTCTGAAAAGCAATCGGCATGAGTGTGGAGAAAAATCTTGGCGTTCTTTAGATCAGGTCAAAACATATTCAACCTTTATCCAGCGTTCAGTTCTCTCCCAAAAGAATGAGTAAGAAACTGATGTTCATCAAGTACAATCTCTAAGCCCTTCATTTATCAAAGTCGCTTTCTCCGCCCGGTAGTCAACCACGGTGTAGTTCTTGTGGTACCAAGGGATCCCGAGTAGAACGTCACTCGCGTGCCCTGAACACCCTTGTCATTGAAAACAAAGTTTGCCAATGCTCGGTGTAATGGCAACATCCCATCCGGGTGCCAGTCGAACTACCTCCGCCTGTGGCGTCAGTCTGTTGGGCGTAATTTCCAAATCGAGCCGCCAATTCCAAGTGAAAAGAAGTTGGCCTTGGCTCCTTCAAAAGAGCTTCCCGATCCTGCACTTTGCCCCAAAAGCGGCAAAGTTTGTACTTTCATCATTAGATTCGGTGCAGGTCCCACGCCATGTGGTACCAGTTCTGCTTTTCTATTTGCCTTTTCTGCCACATTTCTCAGCTGCTCTCGAACTCTCAGACCTGTCGTCGTCTTTATCATTCTGTTCTTTCTGTGCCTTATTAGGGCACTTCGCGGAGATATGTCCCTGTTCCCCGCATCCAAAGCACTTCCCCTCTCTGATGAAGCGAGCTCTCTCCTCAAGAGTAAGCTTGGGTCGTGCATCATTTTTCTCTTGGTTGCTCTTTTTTCTTTCTACTTTCATTCCCAGAAGTCTGTTCGGCTCGTTGTGTCATGGCCTCATCTGTGGGGTAGGTCAGACTGCTAGAGTGAATGGCAAAGCCCCGCTTCGCATGACTCATCAACTCCTGAATAGAAGCTAACTTCTGTTCCAAGCAGTGATCTCGGATCTCTGTAGGTAGACCCAAGGTAAACCGCTCAATCTGTTCTCTGAACGAGATCTTCTTGAATGAAGAGGCGGGTAGAAAAGAGCTCCAGAATCTTTCACAATAAGAATTCACTGTATCGCTCTTGGTCATCCGGAGATGGTTCCAAGCAACTTATATATCTCGCTCAAACTCTTGAGTCAACCAAGAAGAAATAAAAAGCCTCTTGAATTTCAGCCATGTAACTGGCACAGACTTGCTTAATAGAAGCGTGGACCACCAAGTACGAGCATTCCCCTTAAAGTAAGAGGCAGCTCTCCGAATCTTGGAGTGCTCTGAATAGCGTCCTCCCGCGAAAGCGATGTCAAACTGCTGAAAAAAAAAACAAAGCCTTCGAAGCATCCGAGTATCCTGAAAAAGTATCAAACTTGATCGAGTGGCCACCTTCCTTAAACTCTCGGACTTTCTTGCTTTCATCTTCGAGAAAGTCATACTGGTTGGCTTTGTAAAAAAAATTCTTCTTGTTCGCATAAAAGTTTCCATCATCGGAATCTGAGCTGTCTGTAGACGAGTCCTCAGTAGAACTGTCAGTCTCTGGGCGAGATGTAGCCTTCTTTGCCTATTTCTTGCCCTTTCCGAAGCTTTGTTTCTTGCTTCGCTTTTTACCTTTTCTGTCTTCTTCGCTCGAATCCGAGGAGCTAGAAGAACTATCAGAAGAAGAAGAAGAAGAAGAACTGGGTACTCCTTCAAATCGAACACGCTTCTTCTGTTTCTTTGCCTTGTCAAAAGTCAACTGACGACCCGAATAACCTGGAAAGTCAGTGCTTTTCTTATGCTTTTTGCCGTGCTTTTTGCCTTTCTTTTGCGCGTCAAAAAGCTGAGCAATCCGTGCATCAACCACATTCTCCAGTTCCTTCTCCGTATATTTTCTTGGAGGCAGAAGGTTTCTTGAGAGCGGGTTTCGGGAGTGGTATTGTGGTTCTTTGCCACTCCATCTGTACCTCTTCCAAAGAGGTCTGGTTCATATATTTTGCCATCTTCGGGTCCTTGGCAAAATTGAGTATCATCTTTGTTGCATCGCCGATCAATTGACGACGCTCGATCTCTTGCTGCTCCGCATGAGTAGCCTCGAGGCGGGCCATACTCTGTCTGAATCTTCGTTGTGATCCCAGCCCGCATCTCCAGATGCAGAGGGAGTCGACTGATCATTGCCTGAAGCCATAGGTGCCGCGGAAAAAAAATTCGGGGATCGGATTTCTCATAGAAGAGAAATCGGCCATGCTCTGATACCACTGTAACAGACTTGGACACTCCAAGTCAAGAATCAACCACGACAGCACCAAATAACCAGTTCAAAACAATTCATAGATCACAATAGATTTGCACTGGCCCGACGGAGTTCCGTGCCTAGAGATATTGGCCCCAAAGATTGGCGCCCCTTTCGGTATTTCTTTTCGTATTAATCAATCATCAAAGTACAAGAGAGCGGTTAGGGTTTCACTCTCAGACTCTGCGTCCAGATGCTCTGAGAAGTGAGGCCCTCACCACTAATTTAAAGGTTACAAGGGATGCCCAAAAGCAGAGCCCCAAAAGCTTGAAAGCAAAAGCAGATTCTCTCTCTCTCTCAATGAGAGTCAGTAAAAAGCAAGTTCTCTTTTTCTCTTTCTTTCTCCCAAATCAAAGCGAAAAGCTAAGATTTGCGTCGCTCAAAATTTTCCTTTTCTTTTTTTTTTAATATTCCGCCTCCGCGATTTCTGGAAATTAGGGTTTCTGGCAGAAATTAGGGTTTGCAGGAATTTTAGGGTTTCTGGCAGAAATTAGGGTTTCTACTGTCCGCCACGTCATCACTTTGTGACAATGTGTCACGTGACATCCCCTCCTTTTCAAAGTGAGGTACTGGTACCGAACTGTATGGCGTCGAGGGAGATCACCAATAGCATCCGGAATCTTGGAAGGGACTCTTCGCCGGCCCACTCTGATGTGTGGGTCGTGCGGTACTTGAACTTCATAAAGGTCTGCAACGCTTGCTTCTTTGGGCCGCACCGAAAGTGACACAAAGTCTTATGTGGCTCCTTCCTTCCTTCAACTTCGTCTAGAGACCTACTTCTTTCTTCTTCAAGAATCTCCATGGCTGAAAATTCCTGAAACCACTTCCAACACAAAAACATGAACATACCCATTCCATGTAAAGTGAATGGAAAAAATCTTGTCTTCGCTAAAGACTGTGTATGTACTGTAGATGAACATAGAGACGGAGTGACAACCCGTTCATCAAACACATGCAAACAAAGAGATCGAATCTTTCTTTTATGATCTAAAGCAATCAATTGTGGCAATTCGCAACGGAAATGCCCATGCTTGGTGCTCATACTTTCATGTGCTCGTTCGGCAATTGTGTCATGCCAAGGAAGAGACATGGAATGTGACTTCCTTACATGCATACTTTTCAGCTTTTCATGAAAAATCCGCATACATTCGTGCTCATCCATGAGAGAAACGTGCTCAACATACAATATGTCATGCCTAGGAAAAGGGATCACATAACGATGTTGACTAAAATACGGAAAACGATCACGAATGAAACATTCGAACAATACGTGCGTATCAATCATGCGAACACATAATACTTCCTGTGAGGGTTCTTTGGACCTAGGCTCGAGAGCCAAGATCGATCCTTCCTGAATGATCGAATCGTCCTTGTGATTGATCGAATCTACAACGAGGTTAGTTTCGCTAGAAAAAAGCATCAACTAACACATCATCCTTGTGAACAATCACATCATCTTTATGCAACTCATCATGCATGTGAGAAATCACATCTTGATCATGCAAATCATCATGCTCGTGAGAAATCACATCTTGATCATGCAAATCATCATGCTTGTCTTTGTCATCCAAATCATCATGCTTAGCAATATCATGCAAATCATCATGCTTATCTGTGGCATCCAAATCATCATGCTTGTCATTCAAATTATCATCATGCTTCACACAATCACGCAAATCCTGTGTGTCATGCTTTGGAGAAGAAGAGACTGAGAGAGTCTCCTTTTCCCGAATCTCTTGCATCTATGCCTGAGCTTGAGAAGAGTCGCAAGAACTCTTCCCTTCTTGCTTTGATCTTGCGATCAAATTCTGCTTGTCTTGCTTTGTTCTCTGCTTGTCATTCTGCTTTGTCTTCTGCGTATCTGCGTTCCATTTCTGCTTTTCTTTCTTTACATTCACGATCCAATTTGGCTTGTCGTTCTTTCGCTTCCAAGCGTGCTTGCTCGTGCTCACGCGCTATGGCTGCCATTCTTGCGGCATTTCTTGCTTCGCGTTGTAAATTTTGTTTCATAAACAACAGCTCTCCTCCATTGGAGTTAGTGCAATCGGTGTCGTAGATGGGGAAGGGGGAGGGTCGGAAAAACCTCTTCGTGGGGAAAATTCTTCTTCGCCTCTCTCATGCTCATCACCTCCAAGCGAAGTATCCATTCCACTTTGAGTGATGATCATTCTGAAGTCGTGGGTTCTTCTGGGTTCTTGTGGTCTTGGGTTCTTAAGTTCACGAGGAACTTGGGTTCTTGGGCCCTTGGGGTCTTGGGTCTTGAGGTTATTGAGGTTTTCTTTCGCTTGCAAACCGTGTTTGAAAAGGATCTTCTCTTTACCCGAGTTCTACTCCTTTCCGCGGGCCCACCCTGTTGGGGTGTAGGCCAGGTGGCCGTGGGAAACCACTCTTGTACACTTGATTCTCACCTAATCAATATAGGGAGAAAAAGAGGTAGAGTTGACTCTTCTCTTTCTTCTCCACTAACCCACACAGTGGCTGCCTGTGCATCTCCCCCTTCCCCATTTCTCTTCTTCCCCTCTCTAGCATACACACTCCGTACACCCACAACAATTGGTATCAGAGCTGCGGCGACGAACCGCACGCGCGAACGCTCTTCGACGATCGACTCGGAAGCGATAGAGCTCGCTGGCTATGGCGAAGCTCGGAGCTTGTGCTTGAGCTTGGCGGTGACAGCGGATCCGGCACAGATAAGAGAGATCGGGCAAGGTCGACGGTTCCCGGCTTCATGACGTGTACAACGACTCCATCGGAGAGGGAGTCTTGGGATTTTTGAAGCTCTGCAGGAAATTTGGCAGATCTATGTTTGCAAAGCTTGGCTTGGAAGAGAGCCTTGCAGGCTTGAGCATCAAGTGCTTCAAGGAATTGAGAGAATCGAGAGCAGGTTCTTAGGTTCTCAGAAGGGGTAGTCCGAGCAGAAGCTGCACATCAAATCGAGACCAAGGTCAACACAGAGAGTGGATCTTGGTGTGAGAGCATTGCAAAGCTTACAAGTGTGTGTACACACACACACTCAGCGTCGAGGGCAGCAATGTGACAAGCAAGGAGCAATTGGGGGAAGTCGAATCGAGGCTCCATAG
Source organism: Adiantum capillus-veneris (assembly GCF_014529385.1). Classification (NCBI taxonomy): domain Eukaryota; kingdom Viridiplantae; phylum Streptophyta; class Polypodiopsida; order Polypodiales; family Pteridaceae; genus Adiantum; species Adiantum capillus-veneris. The sequence goes on along the minus strand of NC_140949.1, from coordinate 50,064,896 downwards.
GAGCTTGGAGGGAATTAGCAAACAATGATAGGGGGAGAATTTAGTAGATCCAAACACTAGAGCATCATCGGATAGGACTGCAGTGAGTTGGAAGCTCATAGGAGAGAGAGTGTGTGCAAGCCGAAGCAGCCAGGTATCGACACAGAGCAGGAGCCCGACGTGCTCGTGAGCCTGCAATACAATCTAAGGCATTGATTATTTTGGCGGGTAGCAAATCGACAGTCAGGCGCTCAAAGAGCGAGTAGAAGGGGGCAAGCAAAGCTGCAGCGCTGCAATCGAAAGAACCACGAGCTTGGTTGTGTGTTTTAGCGCACACACACACACACACACACACACACACACACTCAAGTCTCAGTGCCCAAGTAGGCAACCGATTGCATTTGGCAGAGCTGGGAGATGGACACTATGAGCATTTGAGCATTTCGGGGGCATAAGGAGATAGCGCAGGGCAGCACCGAGAGGCCAAAGCATTGACAAGCTTGACATTGAGCCAATTAGGCAGCGGGCAATCTCAACAGTGGGCAGAACCGGGCAGCAGTAGGTGGAATCGAGCCAAGCATGGCCGTGAGCAGACTCGGGATACAAACACACACCCATAACCCCCTGTAACTCGTCAGATTTGACTGAGGAAGCCATTTCGTCGGTTTTGGCAAAGCTCGACAGTGAGACAGTGAATTTGAAATTAATTTTTTATTCACAACTCACACACATTATTTGTGTGCAAGGGGCTATTCCCGCCCAAGGCCCTCGACACCCCGATCATCCCGACCACAGCCTTGACCCGGCTTGGACCTAGGATTCAGCAGAGCTACGAGGCTCGGAAGAATCAAGAGAGAGAGAGAGAGAGAGAGAGAGAGAGAGAGAGAGCTTGACACCGTGCTTGCGAGCGAGCACAAGCAACCGAGTCCGACAAGTTGAGAGCAATCTTCACAGACCGAGCAAGATCTACGATCAATACCAATCCGACTCGGTGACCGCTCGAGCATTGGCGTTTTACAGCTACTCGGCTAGCCACTTCCGCCCGGCGGCGGAAGGCGACATCGACATCGACACCGCTCATGCGCACCGGCTCGACACTGCTCATTACGGTGGATCTCCGACATCCGACCCAGACACCGGGCGTTTTCCCAGGACGAGCGCGTTCCCGCGATCAACGACCGTGCTTGCGACATGCGCGGGTGAGGTACCTCTATCATAGAGGAGTGACACCCGGCATTGGCACCGAGCGCACCGATCGCGCAATACGACAGTTTACGGATACGACACCTTTGGCGGCTATTCGACTAGCATATTTCTGCCCGGCGGCAGAAATCGGCACATAGCGACACCGACACGCAGGTTACAGGTTACAGGGGGGTTTTTCAGCCCATTCACTCACAGATTCTCCAGGTTACCAGACAGCGCTTTCACAGGCGATTTGGCAGTCATTTCGACAGCAGATTCTCTGCGGACACATGCGTTGACAGATGCATTTTGTTGTGAGCACACATAGTGCTACTGAGCTCTTTTGAGAGCAGATATCCCCGCACGGATCACTTTCACTGCATGCAGCAGTTCTTGGCGTCTGTTTGAGCGCGGTTTTACTCATGTACGTTGAGTTGCGGACACTGCCCACTGTACTACGTGTGGAGCCATTTTTGGCTATTTTGGCAGTTTTTCCCGGCCGTTTCTGAGACTCGGACCGGAAGAGCCCTTTCTGAGACTGTGGCTAGTCCATTTGTGTCTACATTAGCCTTTTGGAGGGTCGATAGCGTGAGCTTTTCTTTGAGCTGGGGTGTGCTCGAATGTTGAGACACTTTCGGTGATACAGGTAGCTTGAGTTCCCCTTTACGATACCCTCGCCATAGGATATGTATCTGGACGGTAATTTATGCTTTTGACACCGAGTTGGCACTCACATAGCAGTTGTTTTGTGCAGCAGATGCCCAATCAGTGCAGTTGGCACATTTATATGCATTTTGAGTTGAGTTTTGACTCCTCATACAAAGGAGACTCTGCCGGATTTACTTCCCGCGAGTCATGACTTCCATTGTTGACACTTTTGAGTCTATTTCGGTTGAGATTTCACTCCCGCTACAAAGGTTACTCTGCCCAAATTTCTACAGCTTCTCGCCATAGTTTGGCACCTCTCAAACCCTCTTATCAGCGATGGCTTCTTCTTCAGAAAAGGAGGAGTATTTCATTCGGAAGTTCGATGGCAGCAACTTCACAATGTGGAAAGAGCACATGAAAGATGTTTTGATAAACAAAGGCCTCTCAGAACCGTTGAAAGAGCACGCAGAGGATATGATTATACACAAGCTCAATGGGAGCTTTTGGATGCAAAAGCCATGGCTACGATACGTCTACATCTAGCCGAGTCAGTCTTCTTCACTATCATCGGAAAGAAAACAACCAAGGAACTTTGGGATAGCTTATGTTCACCATGGGAGAGCAAAAGTGCATCCAACAAAGTTTTTCTCATGAAAAAGCTTATGAAGCTCAACATGAAAGAAGGTAGCACAGTTTCCAGTCATTTAAATGAGTTCAACTCCTTGTTCAGTCAGCTGACATCTCAGGGCTTTAAGGAGTTTGACGATGAACTCAAATCTATCTTCTTGTTATGCTCTCTACCCAGTTCATGGGATATCTTTTGCACAGCCATTAGCAATTCAGCTCCGAATGGCAAGTTAGAATTCAATGTTGTCACAGATGCGTTGCTCACTGAAGAGATTCGTCGTAAATCTCTCGATAATGCTAGTCATGGAGATGCATATATGGCTGGCAGTTCAACAAAGGCAAGAGGCCGTGACAGGAACAAATACAAAAGCAAAAGTAGAGAGCGAAATCCTCGTAGTCCTAGCAGACACAGGAACCAAAGTAGAGACCGCAATGCCAGAAATGTCGAGTGTTACTATTGCCACAAGAAGGGTCATTACAAAAAGGATTGTCCCAGTTTCCTAAGAGATCAAAAAAACATGCAAAAGGATAATTCTGGCAAAGGCAAAAGTACAGTAAAGATTGAGGAGCTCAATATTGTTGAGTCTCCCATACCTATCACTGCAGTAGAGGATGCTCCTCCTCCAGTGATGCTCATTATGCCCACAGAGATTCATCCCGAGGTGACAGCAGATGCCTCAGATGTTCTCATTTTCACTTCAGATCCCACTCCAGATGCTTTGGTAGCACAAGATGAGGGTTATGCACAGAATTGGATCCTTGATTCTGGTGCAAGTTTTCATGTCACACCGCATAGAGAGTGGTTTTCCTCTTATCCATCCATGCATGGAATAGTCAAGCTTGGTGATTCCTATGAGCTTGACATTAGGCATTGGTGATGTGAAACTTCAGATGCATAATGGCACTACTTTTGTGCTGCAGAATGTCAGACATGTGCCCAAGCTTACGAAAAGCTTGCTTTCTATAGGGCAATTGGATGATCTTGGCTACACTACAGTTTTTGGTAATCGTTCTTGGATGATCCGCAAGAACAACCTTATCATGATGAAAGGCAATAAAAACGGATCCCTGTACTCTTTGTTTGTTTCGAGTGTCGACGAACACTCTATCTATGTTGCCGAGCTGCCGTCTCCTGAGTTGTGGCATAGCCGGCTAGGGCATATTAGCCAAAAGGGAATGAAAACACTTCAGCGTTTTGGCTACTTACCTGTGTTAGATTACACGGACTTTCCATTGTGTGAGCATTGTCTGTATGGCAAACAGACTAGATTGACATCTTCGCCACTGAATACGAAACTAGGCGAACCTCTAGACTTTGTGCACAGTGATTTGTGTGGTCCAATGCCACATAAAACTCTAGGGGGGGCGAACTACTTTCTCACATTCATAGATGATTCTACCAGAAAGGTGTGGGTGTATCTCCTTAAGCGTAAGGAAGAAGTCTTTTCGACATTCCAAAAATTCCTCGCCATGGTTGAGAACCAATCAGGAACAAAGCTCAAAGCTTTTCGCACAGATAATGGTGGAGAATACGTCTCCACAGAGTTCAAGGATTTTTGCAATAGAAGAGGCATTCGGCGGCAGTTTACTGCTCCATACACACTTGCACAAAATGGGATAGCTGAAAGAATGAATCGTACGATTCAAGAGCGAGTTGTCTCTATGATGTCTATGGCGAAGCTTGCTCCCGAATTTTGGGGGGAAGCTGTTCTTACAGCAGTGCACATCATCAACACGTCTCCTAGTTCTCCTTTGAATTTCAAAATTCCAGAGGAATTATGGACTGGCAAAAGGCCAAGCTATGAGCATCTACGTGTATTTGGATGCGAGGCATATGCACATGTGCCCAAAGAACTTCGTCGGAAGTTGGATCCCAGATCACACAAATGCATCTTTATTGGCTATGGTGCAAACGGAGAGATGGGATATCGTCTCTGGCACCCAGAATCAAACAAAGTCATTCGTAGCTCACATGTGATTTTCAATGAATCAAAAATGCACAAGAAGCCCATTAAAGATATTGAGTACAGATGTGTTCGTTTTGAGGATGTAGCCTCCGAACCAACTCAGTTCAGTAGTGTTGCACCCACTCCTCAAGTGCAAGATACTACTATTGCTCCGGAGAGAGCGGAGTCCAGCAGTCAGGCACTGAGACGCTCTGAGAGAGTATCACGTGCGCCCGAGCGGTTTGAGCCGGGTATACACCACATTTTGGTCACTAACATTGGAGAGCCAACCTGCTACAAAGAAGCTATACAAATGGAGGATAGCGTTAAGTGGGAGCAGGCTATGCAATCAGAATACAATTTGATTGTGGCTAATGAGACATGGGATTTGGTTGAATTACCAAAAGGCAAAAATGCTTTACCTTGCAAGTGGGTATACAAGAAGAAGTATACAGCGGAAGATCCCGAGCCTAGATACAAGGCTCGTCTAGTTGCCAAAGGTTTCAAGCAACAAAAAGGTGTGGATTTTGATGAGATTTTCTCTCCAGTAGTCAAGATGACTACACTTCGCACAGTGCTTGGCTTGGTTGCTATCCAGGACATGGAACTTGTCCAAATGGATGTGAACACAACATTTCTTCACGGGGATCTAGATGAAGATGTCTACATGAAACAACCAGAGGGATTCGTATGTGAAACAAAAAACCAACGAGAACAAAATTGGTTTGTAGACTGAAAAAGGCACTCTATGGCCTCAAGCAAGGTTCAAGGCAATGGTATCAAAAATTCGACAAATTCATGCAGTCTCAAGGTTACATTAGAAGTCAAGAGGATCACTGCTTATACACAAAAAGGTTGAACGATCGTTCTTTAATCATCTTGATCTTGTATGTAGATGATATGCTTATCGCAGGCAAATCAATTGATGAAATCAATCAATTGAAAAAGATACTAAGCACTCAGTTTTCCATGAAGGATTTGGGAGATGCCAATCACTTTCTTGGTATGCACATCAAGAGAGACAGGCAACGTGGAATTCTTGAATTATCTCAAGAAAAGTACATTCACAAAGTCTTGCAACGTTTTAGTATGCAGGGGGGGAAGTCATTGAGTACCCCAATGCAAGCATACTCCAAACTTAGCAAGGAAGACTCTCCCAAGACAGTGGCTGAGAAAGAGGAAATGGTGAAAGTACCATATTCTTCAGCAGTTGGCAGTTTGATGTACGCTATGGTAGCCACAAGACCAGACATTGCACATGCAGTGGGAGTGGTTAGTAGGTACATGGCAAACCCTGGCAAGAAGCATTGGAAAGCAGTGAAGAAAATCCTCACATATTTGAAAGGTACAGCTAGCAAGTGTTTACGCTTCGGAAACAGTGATGCATCTATTGTAGGTTACACGGATGCGGATTATGCGGGTTGCGTGGATCGTAGAAGATCCACATCTGGCTATGTGTTAATGTTTGCTGGAGCAGCTATCTCTTGGAGATCGTGTCTCCAAGATTGCACGTCTTCATCTACCACTGAGGCAGAATATGTTGCTGCGTCTGACGCCAGCAAGGAAGCCATATGGTTGGCTCGTCTAGTGGGAGATTTGGGCATTCACGAGGTTCCAGTACTACATTGTGATAGTCAGAGTGTCATTGCTTTGGCAAAGAATCCAGTGTTTCACTCAAAGTCGAAACACATCGAGGTCAGATACCATGTCATACGAGATGCATTGGCTGGCAAGCGTATCGAGCTTGTCAAGGTTCACACTGACGATAACCCCGCAGATGCTCTCACAAAGAGCCTAGCCTCGGAGCGATTTACACATTGTATAGAACTTATGGGTGTAGGATGAAGCCTCGCCAATGCTTCATCAGTTTTGTATAAACTAACTATACTAATGCCACTATTGGCCACCATGACCTTCAAGTGGGAGGTTGTTGGGGTGTAGGCCAGGTGGCCGTGGGAAACCACTCTTGTACACTTGATTCTCACCTAATCAATATAGGGAGAAAAAGAGGTAGAGTTGACTCTTCTCTTTCTTCTCCACTAACCCACACAGTGGCTGCCTGTGCATCTCCCCCTTCCCCATTTCTCTTCTTCCCCTCTCTAGCATACACACTCCGTACACGCACAACACACCCCTTGGCGGCCTTGCGCTCACACCAAGGTTGCTTTTTCCCACCTCACGTCGATTGGCCGGCCGCTAAGTGCACGGTCCGCTCTCAATGAGTGAAAAGAGACACAAGGGGAGGCTGGACAAGCCCTTCTTTCCTGGGATTCCTGTCACTCTTCAAAAACACGATTAGGAATCGACATGCCCAAGCGAACTTGGGTTCGTGCGACCTCAACAAGCAAAAAAAAATTCTTGTGATTCTTGTGGTTCTTTCCTTGAGTGATACAGAACACTGCCAAAGCTCTGATACCAATGTTATGTGCAGCGGAATGATTGTTTGCGCTTTGCTCAAGATGAGTGCTCCGAATTGTGCTCAAGGTTCCTTTTAGTTCTTATGGAAGGGAGAGCCTTCCGTTCTTAATGGAAAGTGCTATGATCACAAACAAAGTGAATGGACACTGTGCGTGCAAGTGTATGAGACTGAGAGATAGACAGAGAAGAGAGATACGACACCAGAGACGTTGTAAAACCCTCCTCCGAAGGCCCCACTCTCGTCGACGAGAGTGGTCTACTATTGATTGCACAAAGTGGTACAATGACGATGCAATGGACTGATGCAACCTGGGACTATGCCGATGACGACGACGGTGATGACGACAACTTTAGGGCTGAAATCAGTGGTCTTCTATCCGCTGAATTTTGGGGCTGTTTCGGTGGCTGAAAATTACTGTTTTGGCTGCGCTTTCGAGGGCTGAAAATGGGGGTCTTCTGCAACCAACTAGGGCTGAATCTGTTGCAAATCTTAACTGCTGAAAACGCTGCTCATCTGCTGCGATAAGGGCTGAAAACCAAAAATGCTGGGCTGCCTGCTAACGCTAGCAAAAACGCTAGTGACTGAGGAAGGGCTGGCGATGATGGGGAGGCTGAAAACGCCAGGCTGTGGAAGTGCTAGCGATATGTGAAAACGCTAGGGCTGAGTGTATTTGTGGCGATGAAGGAAATCTGCAAACGCTAGACTAAGTGAGGTCTTGGCGATGAAGAAGACCAAAAACACTGGGGGTACTGATGGGGGTTCCTGCTGAGAAGGTGCCTGTTGAGCGGGAAGCTCCTGTTGCCTCTTCTCCAGGAAGTGCTAACTTGGGTTTGCTTATATATTAACTTAGCAAAATTGCCCTACCTACTTTTGTTGGGAAGTCACTTAAAAATAATAAGTGAAAAATACCAAAAATAGGGAAAATAGGCTAAATGCACTGGAAAATTTCCCTAACTGATTCTAATGGATTCTGATGGGAATACTGATGTCAGATGATCATGCTGTGTGCAACCAGAGGATATGCATCTACACTTAGTGACTGGGCATGCACGGTCTACGAATAGACTCACAAAAGTACCAGATCATTTCTAAATCTAGACTGACTAGACTGACTAAACCCTGATCATGGTGTAGCTTGTCCACGGACACATAGGGCTGGATGTGTCACGTGACACCAGACTGGTTGCCCAATTGACTTTGCAACAGAGTTCTAAAATGTTCCCCTTGTCATTCCGGAGGTAATGACGCGAACAGATTTCATGGCCCAAAATAGCAGTTCCCTAATTTTTAGGAGATGCTTCCGTTGGGCTCCCACTGGTCTTCTGACCATCTATCCCCATTGGGACCGCATCCAAAAATGCGATGTGGCCCAACTGTCAAGTACTTTCCTTTGGTGACTCCACCTTGGCTTTGTGCCTTTATTGAGTACACTTCCTAGTATCCACCAACTTGCTAAGTGCGACGGGGGGACTTACATGATCTTGAACTGAGCCTAGACATCCGCTTACTATACGAATTCCACTACCGACCAACTTCCCGTCCACGGGTGAAACTACAGTTCACATTGGCCATACAATGTCCGACCATTTGCAACTTCAAAAAAAGGGTCTCAAAAATAAAACAAAAATCATTGGAAAGAAACCAACAACTAAGGTTAGCAGTTGCCACGTCCTCGTGACATACCCCCCTCTTGAAATCGCAAACGTCCTCGATTGCATACCGTAAATACACGACACTGATGATCTTGTGTTGTTAGCACTCTTTTATCATCGCATGTATCCGCAAGAAAGGTCGTAACACATAGATACAAACGACTTAATGAGACCTTCATACTTTTGTCATTTCCATCTATTACACTGAATTCATAAGTACATTGGATGTACTAGCTATATCATTACCCCTCCTTTGCACACGTTGGGTTGGGGCATATGTAGGCTGTAACCCAAAGGCTTCAAGGTAAAGTTGCAATACATGTGGTGACTCTGACAGTTCATGCTCTTCCATCCACTTTGCATCCATAGGTGGATAGTTCTTGAACTTCACCAAATAGACCATTGTACCAGATTTGTGCAATCAATAGCATAGACCTCTCTCGCCATAGAGAGGGAGGCCCTTGGAGGAGGGTTTGACAACAATCTGGTGTCGTATTCTTCTCTCTCTCTCTCTCTCTCTCTCTCTCTCTCTCTCTCTCTCTCTCTCTCTCTCTCTCTCTCTCTCTCTCTCAGCACCTTCATTCATAGTGTCATTCACTTTGTTTGTGATCATTTGCATTCTCTCACTAAAGAACGGAAGGCTCTCCCTTCCGTAAGTAAAAGGAACCCTTGAGCACAGTTCGGAGCACTCATCTTGAGCAAAGTTCAACATTCACTTCCGCTGCACCTTACATCCTCGCTCCCAGCATCTCTTGTATCTATCCCTGTGATCATCATGCTCTCTATGAGTCCTTTGATCACCATTCCTAAAGCTACAATCATTTTTGCCATCAAGTCGACTGTTGTGTTCACTCCTGATATCATGTCTACCATCACCACTGCTTCCACGTTGTTCCTCTTCTTCTTTCAACTTAGCCTCCTCATACTCAACCTCCTCTTGCAGATCTTTGATTCTCCCTCTGTCATCAAGGACAAAAAGCCCATGGAAGGTTGAATCTGAATGCTTGCTTCTCTCTCTTCTGGCCGAGGTCGATGATGGACTCTGCTAACACTTTGTTGGAACCGCCGATGTTGGCTTCCGGCTGTGTGCAGACCATGCCTCATACCAAAGTTACCCGGAACGGGGAACGGGGAACGGCAACGTGCATGAAATGTCATTCCCTGTTTCGGATACTCACGTCTGAAACACGGAATGGAAACTTGGGATGGGAACAGAGAACGGGGACCTGAAAATGGCCATTTCCTGTTACTATGCCTCATACTCAAGCTTCCATGAAAGATTGAAAGCCCATGTAAGGTTGAATCCGAATGCTTTCTTCTTTCTCTCTTCTGGGCAAGGTCGATGATGGAAAGCCCATGGAAGGTTGAATCTGAATGCTTGCTTCTCTCTCTTTTGGGCAAGGTCGATGATGGACTCTACTAACACTTTGTCAAAATGGCCGATGTGGCTTCCAGCCTTCCGGCTTTGTGCAGACGTTTGACGAGTACTCTAAAGCTTTCAACCCATCGTAGCCCTTCTGTGTGCTGAAGAGCCCTGAGAAGCCTTAGTCAGTTCTGCTGTGTGTGAGAGAATCTCAATCGTCCACTTATTAAGGTACGTGGAGCTTTCTGAGGCTTCATTTAAGAAAATCCCCTTAGGCCAACCAAGTAAAAAAGTCTCTCTAATGCTTCATATTTCTTTTTAAAGACCTAAATTTTTTAAAAGTCTGAAATGGATTCAAGTTGTAAGCAGTATGTGCATAATGACAACTATTTGATACGGTAAGCCCAACGATACAAATCAAAACTTTCTTTTTGTTCTTCCCATGATTGTAATAACTATCAACACTTTGAGCAAGGACTTTTCATGGAATGGCAAAAAATGATTTTATGATGGTCTTGACTCTAATAAAGGGCAAGGCCTAGCTATTAAATTCATTCATCATGTAACAAAACCTTCCCCATCCAAATAGATTATCCAAAGTACAAGCGAATGATAAGTAGACTGCATATGACACATGGCACCCCAATTCCTGAGAATTTCCGCCAAGCAAAGATACGATATGCACAAAAACCCACATCAAACACAAGGACAAGCAAAAGATCCCCGACCAAAAAAGCACAAAACACAAAATAACAAGTCAAAACAAACCACCCATGATTGGAGAGAGGGACACCTTGTCAACTCTTCTCTAAAAGAAGTACATAATATCCAAGATTTTGGACATCCAAATATGTTGCAAGAGCTTTAAAAAGGTGAAGAATTACTAGTGATAACAACCCAGAGGATATTTACTTGCAAAGCAACAGCAACAGCTAATTGCTCATAAAAGGAAACACAGCTATTAAAGGCTTGTAGCGGTTGAACAACATTGCTTATCTATCTCATTACTCATCATCCTACCATTGAGTGGCTCATGTAACCATACCTTTGGCTCTTATATCCTATAAACTATTAGAGTTGCATCGCGTTTAACTTACCTAGACTTAATGTCGCATTTTTACAGAGTGTTGAATGAAAAAAATAATAGAAGAGACATGTTTTGAGTGCAATGTATACATACCTGGTCACGAATTAGGACAGTGTATGTGCGTGAGATCGTCTTAGTCAAGTCAGAGGCAAGGGGATATTGCAAATCACCAAGGCCACCAGACTTCCTATCTATTTGCACCCATGCTAGGTGTGAAAACTACAATCACAGCCCAAAAAAATATTATTGTTTATTTGTCCCTGGTTAGGTATTTTACTGCACTTATATTTTGTATTTGATATTGTATGAGCCCCTATCTTTGAATATGGTCAGTACTCCAAAGCATAATTCTATTGTTCAACAAACCCTCAAGAGAAGCATAACAAATCATAAAAGGAACATCAAGTTTGAGGTGTATTTAATCATGTCCATATCTAATAATAACCAAAAGCAAAAAGATTTTTTGTTATAAGAACTACACGTAAGGCAATAATTATCAAACAAGTTTGCATGTTTAGGTTGTAATCTTTTTACAACCACCTTATTTACAAATGTCATTTGCATCATGCCTAACATCATTCGTGGTCCATTTTAGCTTTGACTTTAAAGGAATCCCTTGGCAAGGTAAGAGAATTGGCCAGGCGGCCTCAATCAACACAATGTGAGGGTCTTTGATCTACTACATTTTCAATAGAGCATTACTTCAAGGAGCAAGGGGGTTGAGGGTATCAAGAAAGGGTCGAAGTCAGTATTTGTGACAAGAGTCAACTGTCAAGGGAGTTTAGGAGCCAAGGGGCTGAAGTGCGCCATTGCTGGCGTAAAACAAGGGAGTTCAGGGTGAACAAGCTTGGTCTTGACAACAATACAATCATGCAAGTACCAATGATTGTATTGTACACAGAGGACAATATGAGAACAAGGAAATGTGTCCAAAATGTGAATGTTCTCATTTAAAGATGAGAACCAACAGAACCCTCGCAAATTGTGACACCATTTTCCCTTGGCTCCAATATATTTCGGACCCAGCACACAATGCAATGTCAACTTTTAACAATAGAAAAGGCATGGGTTGCTAGCAAATGATATTGTGAATATGGATGTCATATAAGAGAGAGAAAAAATTTAAACTTCAATATTAGGAGTTGACCTTCTGGAGAACCTTTTTTAAGACGAACAGAATTTTCAAGGAGGCAATAACGCACTTGAACATACTTGACTTATTTTCTAAAGTAAAATGTGGATGACATGCAAGTAGAAAGCTGAAAGCTTACAACACTGTCTGTGGATATGCCAATAATCTTTGTATTGATCTTTTCAAATTCTGAGTATTTATCACTAAAAGCTGTTATTTCTGAAATCACAAGCATGAAATCCTTGATCATTGAGTTTTTGACAAAGTTAAAGTGGTTTTTTTATTTTAGAAGAAAAAATACAACTTATCACACCTGTGGGACAAACAAACGTGAAGTCCAATGGGTAGAAAAATAAAACAACGAAACTTTTCCCAATGTAATCTGAAAGTTTAATCTATAATTAAAACCAATCACAAAATCAATCAATGCCGTAGAAAATCGCAATTAAGCTTCAACTTCGTGGAATTTAAGGTGCAGCTGAAATTGTACATGATTTGCAAACATGTGCTTCCTTACATGAGTACATGACTACACGATGCATCCATGCACATAATTGTGCTTACATTTATGCATATTCTACACACATTTGTTTGTTCATAAGTATGTCTGTATGTGTAATCTATGTACTTGCCTTTGTCTTTATGTTTTATCATTTGTACATAATTGTGCATACGTTTATGCACATTCATATCATACATAATTATGCATACATGTATTCATATTATTTTACATTTATGCAGACATTTATGCATATTCATATGAAACATAATTGTGCATACATATATGCATATTCTACACACTTTTGTTTGTTAATGTTTGCCTGTACGTGTGTGTGATCTATGTACTTTCCTTTGTCCCTTATGTTTTTTAATTTGTAGATGTACATGTGGACTTACCTGCAATGATTTGTATGCACACATGCACAAATACATAAACTAACATAATGAGGACCATTGCCGGAGTTACATATAACATTGTTTGTACTATATACATTACTGTGTTTGAGCCCATTGTCTAAACATTCAGGGAATGGTGATTATTTAGAGGTATATATATAGTGAGTGAAAAAATGTTCACACACAATGAAATTGAGGAGTCTTTCTTAAGTACTCGACCAATACAGAACTTCATTTGTTCCAAATTAGTAGGTTTAAACAGCCATTGTTTACTTGAATTTTGTGTACACGCACATATGTGTGGGCACGTGCACGTGTGTGTGTGCGATCCATAGTGTGAGCATATGGTACATCTCAAACGCACTGCAGCTTTATCATCTCCACTTAGCCACCCTCAGCTTATGGCAAAAATGAAAAAATGAAGAATCCAAGACAGTCCTAGAGTTACAAACCTTTACAAATTCTTGATCCAAAACACCCTCTGCTTCAAAATCAGGAGCCATGTTACCAACAAGTGGAGATTCTCCCTGACAAGATTTCCATCAATATTTGTCTCAATGGAAGCTTCTCAATACAGATTAAGAAAAGCTCTTCATTTTTACTCTTGAAGCTAACAATGAGTTGAAAATATTGGTATGTAAAGTTTAACTAAAGATACAAAACTTTATGTCGATCATTTGTCCTTAAATCGCAAGTCACAAGCTTCATAGTTAAGTGTAAATACTACTTAGTTTGCACATTGAAAACATACGTCGCGTGACCGGTTTTAGGGTTAGGGTTTCTGTGCCGAGGTCATCTGATCCATGTGTTCGTTTGGCCAGTCTCACAGACTCGCTCTCCCTAGAAAGGTGGTCCATGCCAATCTCTTGGTCAAAGCCAGAATCCTCCGTGCCATAAACAGTTCTTCTCTATTTGCATCTATGATCGTCTACGTGGCACTAGGACATCTGAGCATAATTACCCGGAACGGGAACGGGGAACAAGAACGGGAGGGTCCTGAACAGGACGGGAACAGGGAGGAGGGGGGGGGTCCGGAACGGGAACGGGGCCGGAATGGTCCACTAAAGTAAGGCTTGAATTACCTCCATTCAGCTTAGTCCCAAATAAACTCCTAAACAACCCCAAAATTGCCCCCAAATCTGCCCCCTAACCTGCTCTCGAACTGCACCAAATATGTTCCCCAAACAGCCTCAAATCTACCCCCACAAGCCCACTTTTTTGCCCCCAAATGCCTACTTTTGTCGGTTCCGCCCCGCGTTCCGCCGTTCCGCCTCATGTTCCGCCTCGTTCCCCCCATTCCGGAACACTGTTCCGGTTACACACCGTTCCGGAACGGCGTTCCGTTCCCATCTCCGTTTCGGGAACGGGGCTCGTGCGGAACGCTGTTTCGAAACATTTGGGTTGTGTTCCCCCCGTTCCCTGTTACACTGCATCTGAGTGACCGTCAGGTCGAGAACTAATTTGAGTGTATTTTGCAGATTCCGGGTGAGGGGCCTAAAACCTAGAGAGAAGAAGAGGAATTAACTTATGGGTGCTCGTTGAAGGGCCTAAATAATTAAAGAAGAAGAAACGGATACTTTCCACCAAGGGGCCTAGTTTAATAAGAGAGGACACTCTCACACAAGCTTGCATAAAATATGATGATGTGGCACATCAATCGTCACGTGCGCACTTCACTTGCGCTACGTGGACATGCTTCTGCAACAATCTAGCATGATCCAGTAGCTTAGGACTAAGCATGGCACCTTTGTGAGCCTCTAAAAGGACGTGCATGTCCAGGCCGGTCACAGTTGCATTACCCTCTCTTGCACAGAACAATCATTTTCAGCATGTAGGCATTTTGTGCCGCGTGAACCACCTCTTGTTTTAGTCACTTAATTAATAAGTGACTTTAGCCAATTAATGGAATCGTGGGGGCATTCTTATGGCTGCTGACCCAGCATAATCTGGCTATATAAGGAGGCCCAAGGCGCTCAGTAGAAGGCAAAAGAAGCAAAGACACAAGGAGGCAGGCACCCGACCGGCAGCTCCTCAAGAGCCCTAGCGTTTTCTCAGCAAGAAACCAGCGTTTTCAGCCACAGACATCAGCGTTTTCAGATCAGCCCGGAACCTCGCCATACCGCACCCTTTCCGGTTGCAGATCCTTGCCACATCGACCATTTGTCACAAATTGATGATGTGGCAGTACACACACAGTAGATGGCGTGGCAGGCTGTACGACAGCTTGCTGACGTGGCAAAACAATATGGACATCCTTGATTTTGCGTTGATTGCTGACGTGGCAAAACAGTACGGATTTTTGTGATTTGCCTTGACAGGCTGCTGACGTGGGAGATTGTACGGATTTTCGCTTTTCACGCTGGCCGCCGCTGACGTGGCATGGCTGTACGGATTTCCGCAATTTGCGCTCGGGCTTTTTGAGCCAGCTTTTGAGGACCGGTTGCTTTTGGAAACGGTAGCCTTTGAGTTTATGGCTTTTGAGGCTCTGCTTTTGGCACCCCTTGTAAGAATAAAAAGGGCCCAAGGGCCTCACTCTTCAGAGCATCCGGACGCAAAGTCTGAGAGCAGAGGACCCGCGAGAAGTTGTAACTTTGATCAAGCATTGATATAAAAATAAATACCGAAAGGGGCGCCACTCTTTGGGGCCAATACCTCTGGGGACGGAACTACGTCGAGCCGTGTCGACTCAAATTGTGAAATTGTGATAAAGTTTTGAAGTATTTGAAGTGAATCTCTCTCGTGTCACGATAGATTCTAGGTTTGGGGTGCCGAAGCCTGTGACAGTGGTAACAGAGCACAGCCGATTTCTCTTCTACCGGGAAATCCGATCCTTCTTCTCGCGACACACATGGATTCCGAAAAGAATCGGACGACTCCACCTGCCACCTCTGAAGCAAGAGACACTACGGAAAATTCAAGCGGAATAGCAGAGAACGAGTACGGGCCACCTTTGTAAAGACTCTGCTTTTGGCATCCCTTGTAAGTTTATAAGTGCCTAGAGGGACACTTCTCAAGAGCATCTGGATGCAGAGTCTCAGAGCAAGTCGGACCCTCGGGAGTTGTACTTTGGCAAATCAATAATAAAGAAATACAGAAAGGGGTGCCAGTCTTTGGGGCCAGTGCAACTAGGGATGGAACTCTCGACACTCCGTGTTTCCCACGTGGATCTCTCTGTAACAGACTTGGACACTCCCAAGTCAAGAATCAACCGCGACAGCTCCAAATAACCACTTCCAAAACAATTCACAGATCACAATAGATTTGCACTGGCCCGGCGGAGTTCCGTGCCTAGAGATATTGGCCCCAAAGACTGGCGCCCCTTTCGGTATTTCTTTTTATATTAATCAAATCAAAGTACAAGAGAGTGGCTAGGGTTTCACTCTCAGACTCTGCCTCCAGATGCTCTGAGAAGTGAGGCCCTCACCACTTTACAAGGGATGCCCAAAAGCAGAGCCCCAAAAGCTTGAAAGCAAAAGCAGATTCTCTCTCTCTCTCTCAATGAGAGTCAGTAAAAAGCAAGTTCTCTTTTTCTCTTTCTTTCTCCCAAATCAAAGCGAAAGCTGAGACTTGCGTCGCTCAAATTTTCCACAAAAAAAAAATTAAAAAAAATAAAAATTAAAAAAAATCTTTTTTTAAATAATCCGCCTCTGCGATTTCCGAAAATTAGGGTTTCTGGCAAAAATTAGGGTTTGCAGGAATTTTAGGATTTTTGGCAGAAATTAGGGTTTCTGTTGTCCGCCACGTCATCACTTTGTGACATACCCCCCTCTTGAAAGCATTGTAATCGACCGCGATTACGCCTGCAAAACCGACAAAAGCCATAAACCATCTTAGCAGACACTGACTATTAGTACCTACGTACTAGGAACACACATCTAGCACATGTACAAAATCGACAGTCACATCACACGACATCACAGGACATCACCAGACATCACATGACATTCAACATTCATTCGGATCTTAGACCATGATTTATCGGCATGTAGCTAGCAATCACATCTAGGTCCAATCGGGACCTCATCGATGTCCGATTGACTAACCCCTATTGCAACCATGTCTATTCGAGATCAAGTAGACCAAAATGCTGCAGTCATTTCGTCTATCAGTTCCTGCACTCACAAGAAGTCAAGAACAAATCAGTATCATAATCAGGAATTCCATTTCATAAAGTCATCCAGCAGAATACTGTCAGCTCTCAATATCCCTGAAGCTCAAAGAGACATCAGTGACTTTAGTATCAAAATCGAGGCATCTGTTGACAAAGGAGCGGAGTAACTCCCCTCTTGTGCATCCCACTGCACCAGATCTTCGGCCAAGCTGAGTTTCTAGGTTCCGTTTGGAGTAGACTATGCTAAACCAAAACATCGAGGTAAAGTTTCACAATCCGAGGAGTATCTGCTAGGTCCTCCTCCTCCATCCACTTCGCATCAAATGCAGGAAAGTTCTTGAACTAAACCAAGAACCGCCTTCGGACTTTACCTTTCTTCGTATCATTATGTGCCAAAATCTGCTCAGGAACAACGATCTCCTCGTTTTCTTCCACTGCGGGTTGCTCATCAGGCTTCCCATCATCTGGCACATCACCCTTAACAGGGTTCAAGAGACTCACATGCAATGCATTATGAATCCTACAAGTATCTGGCAGTTCCAATCGGAAGGAGACATCATTTATCTTGTCAGTGATCTAGAAAGGTCCGAAGTATCACATACTAAGCTTTGGAAAAAGCCTCTCCTTTCCCTTTTTCTTTCGCAAGTGTGCCTTCTCAAAAGTAAGAGCACCCAATCATCCTCCTTCAATTTCAAGTCGCAGCGATGGCGATCCGCTGCCTTTTTCTGTCGTTCTTGAGACTCCTGTAAAGTCTCGCGAACCTTGGCAAAAGCCGTATCCAAATCTCGCGAATATTCATCCGCTTTCAATATCTAATCTTTCGTGCTCAGGAAGGATGGAACCTTCGCAGCACTTTCAACAATCTCACATGGCGTCTTCCCCGTCGAAGAGTCTATCGTGTTATTGTAGGCAACTTCCACCAAAGGTAAGTTCTTTTCCCATTGAGTCTTCTGATCCGAGATACAAGACTTCAATAAATCTAAAATCACTGAATTGGCAATCTCAAATTGCCCGTCAGTCTGCAAGTGGAACGATGACGAGAACTGCAACTGCGTGCCAATGTTCTCCCAAATTGCCTTCCAAAACAAACTCATAAATCTGGGGTTTCTGTCGGAGACAATCGTCTCAAACGTGCCATGTAATCGGAAAATCATCGTGATCATTCTGTGTTCTCGGGAGATCAAAAATGAAATCCATTTCAATATTTTCCCAAGGGTGGGTGGGTATGGGTAAAGGCTGTAACAATCCATGTGCCTTATGCCTGTCAAACTTGACCTTCTGGCATACCAAGCAACTGCGCACAAACTCTTCCACATCCTCCTGAGTCTCCGCCAAAAGAAATATCTCTCTACCCCTTTCATGGTGGTAGCAATGCCGCAGTGACCCGTAAAAGGTGGACAGTGGCATTCAGTCATAACCTTATCCCTCAACGGCTGTGTAACGCACAACATAGTCTTTTTCATCAAGTAGCCTTCCCGAAGGGAGTATCCCGCTAATGTCTCCCCATCCCGTATCCGTGTGAAAATATCTGTAAAATCTGTATCTGTGGCATACTGATCGACCATATCCTCGAAGCTCCTATGATGTATCGTGGAAATAGCCAGAACCAACGGTTTCCGAGACAAAGCATTTGCCACCACATTCTTCTGCCCCTGCACATGGACAATCTGGAAGTAGAACTGTGACAAGATGTTCGCCCACCGCATCTGCTTGTCCGAAAGCTGCTTTTGTGAGAAGAAGTAGCGCAAACTTTGATGGTCTGTAAAGACAGTAAAATCCGCTCCGAGTAGGTAATGCCGCCACTGAGTAAGAGCATGGATAACCGCCAAAAGCTCTTTCTCATAGATCTGTGCCATCAATACCGGCCTAGAGAACAAACGGCTCTCGTAAGCTATGACATGGCCTTCTTGCATCAAGACAGCACCCAGACTACGACCACAAGCATCACAAAATACTTCAAATGACTTCTGCAAGTCCGACAAAGTCAAATCTGGTCCTGTAGTCAATTTCTCTTTCAATGTCCAAAAGGCAGTCACCTCTGTGGGTCCCCACGAAAAAGGTACTCCTTTCTGTGTCAAGGTATGCAAAGGGGAAGCAACCTCTGCAAACTTTCGTATGAACCACCTGTAGTACGAACACAGTCCCAAGCAGCTTCTAACTTCATGGACATTCCTCAAATCGGGCCAATCACGGATAGTCTCTATCTTGGCCCGGTCCATTTGCACTCCTGCTGCTGACACAATGTGTCCCAAAAAGTGTATCTCTAGTAGGAAAAATTCACTTTTCTTTGCATTAATCACTAACGTGTGATCTCGTAATGCCCGGAAGACTTGAAGCAGATGATCTTTGTGTTCTGCCTCATTCTTGGAGAAAACAATGATGTCGTCAAAGAAAGTGCCAACAAATAGCCTGTACTCTCGAAAAATCCTATACATCATCCGGTTAAATGTCGCAGGAGCATTGGTTAAGCCAAAAGGCATCACCAGAAACTCAAATAACCCAAAAGTCGTCCGAAAAGCTGTCTTGTAGACATCTCTTGGCGCTATCCTGATCTAATGATATCCACTCTTCAAGTCAATCCTGCTAAAGCACGAGGATCCCTGTAACCTGTCGAGTATATCATCGATCCTAGGAATCCGAAATCTGTTCTTGATGGTGATTTCGTTGAGAGTGCTATAATCGATGCACATTCTCCAAGATCCATCTTTCTTCAAAACCAACAACACTGGAGAGCAATACGGTGAAGTACTAGGCTGGACAAGACCCTTTTCCAAGAGGTCTTTCACTGGGTTCATAATCTTTTCATTCTGTACTCGGCTCACACGGTAAGGTGGCCGATTCGGTGGCGTGCTTCCAGGTATCAGATCAATGGTTTGATCTTCAGGCCCTCTGAAAAGCAATCGGCATGAGTGTGGAGAAAAATCTTGGCGTTCTTTTGATCAGGTCAAAACATATTCAACCTTTATCCAGCGTTCAGTTCTCTTCCAAAAGAATGAGTAAGAAACTGAAGTTCATCAAGTACAATCTCTAAGCCCTTCATCTATAAAAGTCGCTTTCTCGGCCCGGTAGTCAACCACGGCGTAGTTCTTGTGGTACCAAGGGATCCAGAGTAGAACGTCACTCGCATTCCCTGAACACCCCTATCATTGCAAACGAAGTTTGCCAATGCTCGGTGTAATGGCAACATCCCATCTGGGTGCCAGTCGAACTCCCTCCGCCTATGGCGTCAGTCTGTTGGGCGTAATTCCAAATCGAGCGGCCAATTCCAAGTGAAAAGAAGTTGGCCTTGGCTCCTTCAAAAGAGCTTCATGATCCTTCACTTTGCCCCAAAAGCGGCAAAGTTAGTACTTTCATTTATTAGATTCGGTGCAGGTCCCACGCCATGTGGTACCAGTTCTGCTTTTCTATCTGCCTTTTCTGCCACATTCCTCAACTGCTCTCGAACTCTCAGGCCTGTCGTCGTCTTTATCATTCTGTTCTTTCTGTGCCTTATTAGGGCACTTCGCGGAGATATGTCCCTGTTCCCCGCATCCAAAGCACTTCCCCTCTCTGATGAAGCGAGCTCTCTCCTCAGGAGTAAGCTTGGGTCGTGCATCCTTTTTTTCTCTGGGTTGCTCTTTTTTCTTTCTACTTTCATTCCCAAAAGTCTGTTCGCCTCGTTGTGTCATGGCCTCATCTGTGGGGTAGGTCAGACTGCCAGAGTGAATGGCAAAGCCCCGCTTCGCATGACTCATCAACTCCTGAATAGAAGTTGACTTCTGTTCCAAGCAGTGATCTCGGATCCCTGTAGGTAGACCCAAGGTCAACCGCTCAATCTGTTCTCTGAACGAGATCTTCTTGAATGAAGAGGCGGGTAGAAAAGAGCTCCAGAATCTTTCACAATAAGCATTGATTGTATCTTTCTTGGTCATCCGAAGATGGTTCCAAGCAGCTCGTATATCTCGCTCAAACTCTTGAGTCAACCAAGAAGAAATTAAATTTCAGCCATTTAACTGGCGCAGTCTTGTTTAAAAGAAGCGTGGACCACCAAGTACGAGCATTCCCCTTAAAGTAAGAGGCAGCTCTCCGAATCTTGGAGTGCTCTGAATAGCGTCCTCCCGCGAAAGCGATGTCAAACTGCTGTATAAAAGACAAAGCCTTCGAAGCATCTGAGTATCCTGAAAAAGTATCAAACTTGATCGAGTGGCCACCTTCCTTAAACTCTCGGACTTTCTTGCTTTTATCTTCGAGAAAGTCATACTGGTTGGCTTTGTAAAAATTCTTCGTGTTCGCATAAAACTCTCCGTCATCGGAATCTGAGTTGTCTGTAGACGAGTCCTCAGTAGAACTATCAGTCTCTGGGTGAGATGTAGCCTTCTTTGCCCTTTTTCTTGCCCTTTCCGAAGCTTTGTGTCTTGCTTCGCTTTTTTGCTTTTTTCTATCTTCTTCGCTCTAATCCGAGGAGCTAGAAGAATTGTCAGAAGAAGAAGAAGAAGAAGAACTGGGTACTCCTTCAAATCGAACACGCTTCTTCCGTTTCTTTGCCTTGTCAAATGTCAACTGACGACCCAAATATCCCAGGAAGTTTCTTCTGCTTTTTGCCATGCTTTTTGCCTTTCTTTTGCACGTCGAAAAGCTCAGCAATCCGTGCATCAACCACGGTCTCTAGTTTCTTCTCCGTATATTTCTTGGAGGCAGAAGGTTTCTTGAGAGCGAGGTCCGGGAGTGGTGTTGTGGTTCTTTGCCACTCCATCTGTACCTTCCAAAGAGGCATATATTTTGCCATCTTCGGGTCCTCGGCAAAATTGAGCATCATCTTTGTTGCATCGCCAATCAATTGACGACGCTCCATCTCTCTTTGCTCCGCCTGAGTAGACCGAGGCGGGCCATACTCTCTGTCTGAATCTTCGTTGTGATCCCAGCCCGCATCTCCAGATGCAGAGGGAGTCGACTGACCATTGCCTGAAGCCATAGGTGCCGCGAAAAAAAAAAATCGGGGATCGGATTTCCCGTAGAAGAGAAATCGGCCGTGCTTTGATACCACTGTAACAGACTTGCACACTCCCAAGTCAAGAATCAACCGTGACAGCTCCAAATAACCACTTCCAAAACAATTCACAGATCACAATAGATTTGCACTGGCCCAGCGGAGTTCCGTGCCTAGAGATATTGGCCCCAAAGACTGGCGCCCCTTTCGGTATTTCTTTTTATATTAATCAAATCAAAGTACAAGAGAGTGGCTAGGGTTTCACTCTCAGACTCTGCGTCCAGATGCTCTGAGAAGTGAGGCCCTCACCACTAATTTAAAGGTTACAAGGGATGCCCAAAAGCAGAGCCCCAAAAGCTTGAAAGCAAAAGCAGATTCTCTCTCTCTCTCAATGAGAGTCAGTAAAAAGCAAGTTCTCTTTTTCTCTTTCTTTCTCCCAAATCAAAGCGAAAAGCTGAGATTTGCGTCGCTCAAAATTTCCACAAAAAATAATAATAATTAATAATCCGTCTCCGCAATTTCCAAAAATTACGGTTTCTGGCAAAAATTAGGGTTTGCAAGAATTTTAGGGTTTTTGGCAGAAATTAGGGTTTCTGCTGTCCGCCACGTCATCACTTTGTGACATACCCCCCTCTTGAAAGCATTGTAATCGACCGCGATTACGCCTGCAAAACCGACAAAAGCCATAAACCGTCTTAGCAGACACTGACTATTAGTACCTACGTACTAGGAACACACATCTAGCACATGTACAAAATCGACAGTCACATCACACGACATCACAGGACATCACCAGACATCTTAGGACATCACATGACATTCAACATTCATTCGGATCTTAGACCATGATTTATCGGCAATGTAGCTAGCAATCACATCTAGGTCCAATCGGGACCTCATCGATGTCCGATTGACTAACCCCTATTGCAACCATGTCTATTCGAGATCAAGTAGACCAAAATGCTGCAGTCATTTCGTCTATCAGTTCCTGCACTCACAAGAAGTCAAGAACAAATCAGTATCATAATCAGGAATTCCATTTCATAAAGTCATCCAGCAGAATAGTCAGCTCTCAGTATCCCTGAAGCTCAAAGAGACATCAGTGACTTTAGTATCAAAATCGAGGCATCTGTTGACAAAGGAGCGGAGTAACTCCCCTCTTGTGCATCCCACTGCACCAGATCTTCGGCCAAGCTGAGTTTCTGGGTTCCGTTTGGAGTAGACTATGCTAAACCAAAACATCGAGGTAAAGTTTCACAATCCGAGGAGTATCTACTAGGTCCTCCTCCTCCATCCACTTCGCATCAAATGCAGGAAAGTTCTTGAACTAAACCAAGAACTGCCTTCGGACTTTACCTTTCTTTGTATCATTATGTGCCAAAATCTGTTCAGGAACAACGATCTCCTCGTTTTCTTCCACTGCGGGTTGCTCATCAGGCTCCCCATCATCAGGCACATCACCCTTAACAGGGTTCAAGAGACTCACATGCGATGCATTATGAATCCTCCAAGTATCTGGCAGTTCCAATCGGAAGGAGACATCATTTATCTTGTCAGTGATCTGGAAAGGTCCGTAGTATCACATACTAAGCTTTAAAAAAAGCCTCTCCTTTCCCTTTTTCTTTCGCAGGCGTGCCTTCTCAAAAGTAAGAGCACCCAATCATCCTCCTTCAATTTCAAGTCGCGACGATGGCGATCCGCTGCCTTTTTCTGTCGTTCTTGAGACTTTGTGACACTCTCTCTCTCTCTTGTTTAAGTTTTTATGAAGTACTAAAAGTGTTGCCAAGTGTGTAGATTGTGGCTATATCTGTCTTTCCGTCCGATCATTCACCAAAAGTGATTACAATGGTATCAGAGCTCAATTTACTTCATTGCCCTCTGCAATCAAAAGCACGATCCAATCAACATGGACAGAGAACATGTCGACCACACTATTCAAGAAGGGGGCCTTTCCAGTCCCTCCACACAAAGGCAACCGGACGAGGCACATGCTCAGTATGTGGATTGACAACTAGTGTACCTGGTGGACCAACAAAAGAAGAACCTAACCAATGATCGAATTGATTTAGAAGCCTTGCACAACTACTTGGGCTCTCTAAATCCACTTGTGACCCAGGTTGTCCCTCAAGCCTCCCACATGTATTCTTCTGTACAGCAAAATCCTCTTGTGGCCTTTTCTCGACAGAGTTCTAGAGATGTCTCTTAGTTTTTAGGAGGAATCTTCAAGCAGATGGCTTTAGGAGAACATTCTCATGCTGCCACAGATACCTTACCCCCATTACCCCTTGGACCCCCACCCTACACTCTGCCTCCCACACCACCACCCACTGCTCCTCTCCTCCCTACATATACAACAGATGGGCAACATCACCACTATTACTACTATTACCTCCGACAACAAACGTTGTTCCAAAACTCTTTAAAGATGGTGGTCTATTGTAAAGTTTTTCGCATTCTCAAGCATCCAAGATTCACATAATGCTCTCAAATTTTTACAACAATTTGACGTTCTTTCAATAAAGGGAACTTTATCGAAGAATCAAAGTTGCTCGGAGTCACATCTTTTCTCAAAGATAGTGCATTGACATGGTGGGCTGCCCTTGTTAGAGTTCATATTCCTGTCCAGTGGTGGCTCCAGTATCTCCAAGGAGCAATTTTTCTCAAAGATAGTGCATTGCCATGGTGGGCTGCCCTTGTTAGAGTTCAGATTCATGTCCAATGGTGGCTCCAAAATCTCCAAGGAGCAAATTAGGGAGTGAGGGTTGTTTTGTGGCGGTGACCGACTGTATTTGAGGTAGACGTACCTTTCTCGACGATGCACTCCACTGTGTTGCCCACCCAATAGGCTGGCATGAGGCGGGACTCCCGTTCCTAGGGTTTCACGGATTAGGGTCTTGAGGCTTCTGCATTTCTGCTACTAAATATGGGTTTTTTTTTTTTTTTTTTTTTTGGGGGGGAGGGGGATCCCCATGCACACAAGAGGTAGAAGGGGAGGGGTCTGAGGTGGTTCCGCTACAAAGGTCCAAAGCAATTTCCCATAGGAACCCACTCTTGTCAAGGAATAGTGAGGGGGCCTCCAGGGGGAGGAACCTAGCCCTGTCAACGACGGCCCCGAACCTCGTGCCATCCCTCCTCAGTTCGGTCATCTGCCGCTGTTGAGGCTTGGTCTCCGGGGGTCTCCGAAGCCCCTCTTGGGGGGACCTCGGAACTCGGTGCAAGGCCCGTCCTAAGGACCTATGGTTGTGAAGTAGGCCAAGCTCTCTTGCGTGGACAAGCCCTCCCAAGATGGCCCATCTATCTGCAAATGAAGCAATCGTTTGGGAGGCCCGAATACTCGACACTCTGTTTGATCCAACCACAACTCACCCGAGGCAACAAAACCACCTTCAGGAGTCTATGTGTGTATGTGTGTCCCAAACAAGGACCCGCACGGTGGGTAACCCTGCGGCCTTGGCCACAACTGAAGCTGTAGTTTGCAGGGTCTCCAAGACCGTCCCAAACATGGAGCCAATCCTAGAATAAGGGAAGATACTCCCACCTCAGTCTTGGAAGATCTGCCTCCTCCTCAAGCACTTGTAGTCAGGTAGAAGCCGTGGTGCCACTACCTGAATGGTAGTAGTCTCTCTCGAAAATCTGCACATCAATGATCTTGCCCACTTCCGTGAGGAGACACGCCTTGAGAAAGTCCCGAATTTTGCCTCTGCTGGGCTATGTGCCAACAATCATGCAAATGACCGAGGTGGCTGAAGCCATTCCACCTCGGCCATCAAGCTCGCTTGCTCTGCTGACAAAAGAGCAAGTCGAAGAGTCAGCTCCGGGCTGTCGGACGAGGGACTTTTGTGGAGTCCCTTTGGGATCGAGCAAGGCCCGCCATTCTATGTCTGCTGCTCTGGGGAAGAAGACGAAGAAGTCGACGAAAAGCACTTGCGCGTTGAGGGCAGCCAACAAGTGTTGTACGCCGAAAAAGAAGCGTGGAGCGAGGCTAGAGGAGAAGAGGCTAAGGAGTGGGGAGGGAGAAAGTCGAAGGGGGGAGTGGTGAGAGCAGGGCTGGGTAATGCAGGACAGGGAGAGCAGGGCAGGTCAGCATGCAAGCAGGCGCGCGTGGGGGGGGCGCGGGGATGAGGGCAGAGGGGGAAGCAGGCGATGGCGCAAGAGCAACAGCGGGTACCCTATGTCACAAGATGTTGATTTGATGAAAGCACTGTGAGTTTGTTGGCACCTTCATCAACGACTTGATTATCTTTCCCAAGAATGAAGAAGAACATCAATGACATCTACCTTTGGTATTTGAGGAATTCGCAACCATAAATTGGTTATCGAGGGAAAGAAAAGTGAATTCTTTATGAAACAGATCCACTACCTCGAACATATCAGATCAGCAAAGGGGGTTAGAATGGATCCCAAAAAGGTAAGCGATACATGAGTGGCCCCACTTAGCTTCTATTCATGAGGTTTGCAGATTCTTGGGCCTTGCCTCTTATACGGATGATTTATTGCACACTTTGCATCTATTTGCTGCTCCACTGCATGATTTAACCAAGAAGGGAGCTATCTTTAGATGGATCTCTACAAAAATCATAACTTTCGATACATCAATGCAAAAACTTTCCACTCATCCCGTATTAGTTCTTCCCGATTTAAAGAAGTCTTTTGTGGTCAAATGCGACGCGTGCAGTACTAGCCTAGGAGTTGTACTTGAACAAGATGGGCATGTGGTGGCCTACGAGCGTCGACGCCTACGCCTTGAGGAAAATTCGGGTAACATTTATGAAAAAGAATTTTTTGCTGTGTTGCATGCTCTAATATCTTGGAAACATTACCTCATGGAGTCGAGTTTGTTGTTGAAACCAACCATTAGAGCCTCCATTACTTTATGGATCAAACCAAAATCTCCGAGAAGCAAATGAGATGGGCAAATTTCTTATCCCTTTTCCACTTCCAGATTAACTCAGCCAAAGGCAATAAAGTAGCAGATGCTCTTTCACGACAACCGTATGCCGCTTCGATCACCATTGCTGCTCACCCAGAGCTTGATGCCTTGATCTATAAACCTCAGACCCCCAATTTGCGACTACCTTCGAATGATTGATGTCTAAATTCTCTGTTCCACCCTACACATTGAAAGATCGATATCTTCTATTCCACGAGAAGCTTTGTATTGCGCATGCTCTTCAACCCAAAATCTTGCTTGAATCTCATGCCCCACCATATGCAAGATATCGCGGTATTCACCCAACAATCCTTGCCATTGATACATTTTTCTATTGGCCTAGTCTCCGCCCAAAGATGTCAAGAAGTATGTTTTTGAATGCATCACCTGCCAGAAAGTGAAGTACAACCGTCAAAAAGCGTCCGAGTTGTTACATCCTCTTCCTATCCCTACTCGACCTTAAATGGACTTCATCTTTGACTTGCCCACTACATCATCGGGCTGTAATGGAATTTGGACCATCATTGACCACTTTAGCAAACAAGCTCATTTCAATCCCGAAAGAAAGACCATCAAAGCAGATCGGATGGCAACACTGCTCTTACAACATATCTTTTGATTGCATGGGATGCCCCAATCTATAGTCAGCAACCGAGATCCACGAGCGACACGTCTCTTTTGGAGAGCTCTCTTTGACAACATCAACACTACATTGAAGTTCTCGTCATCTTTTCATCCACAAATTGAGGGCCAATAAGAAAATGCAAACGCCACAATACTTGACCTTCTCAAAACCTATGTCTCAAATCATAAGAACTTGTGGGAAAAATACTTACCGCTCATGGAATTTGCCTCCAATAACACCACTCATTCCTCAACCGGAAAGGCACCCTTTGAGATCATTGAGGGAACTAGTGAAGTCCCGCCGATTCTGATTTTCGAGGCCGACAAATTTGTAAAAGACATGGATATTGCCTATTCAAAGGTTAAAAAAGTCCCAAGACCAGCAAAATCATGCTGCTGACAAGCACACAAAGAGATTGGATATCAAAGTGAGCAACTAGGTTCTACTTAGATTTGACGAGGCATGATTACGGAAAGAGAAAGGCAAAGAATGCTTGTATCCCAAACTCAGTCAACGATTCTACGGCCCATTCAAGGTCATTCAAAGCATTAATGATGTTTCCTTTCGATTGGACTTACCTTCTCATTGGAAAATCCACAATGCTTTTCATGTCAGCCTTCTTAAGCCATTCAAAAGAGATTTACCTATTGACCCTTCAGAAAACGCTCAACCAGAGGTAGGAGAGACTAAATAGATTTTGATCCCAAAACAGATATTGGCTCATAAAGACTACATCACTCGAGGAAAAACAACAAGTGAAGTTCCGGGACTATCCACCAACGCATGAACAATGGATGAATTTTGAGGAACTGACAGATCATGAAGATCTGATACAATTGTACAAAGAAGAAGCTTTTGGATTACCTTGAGTTCTGAATGTATGAATTTTGACATGGTATGACCAATGGCATACTTCCGTCATATCAAGAGGTAGATGATCACTTTATGTGACTCTTCCACAAACTTTGGATCGACGATCGTATCCAAAGGGATATCAGTAGGAAACTTGCCCTCTTATGAGATCCGATGTCATTTTATATGCATCGGAATGGTGTACACTTGTGACATACTTTCAATAGTTTGGGAGTAAGATGTTTTTAATTTGGCCAGTTGAAAGATTTTCAGACCCAATCGAGGTGTCTGTTGCTAGCTTATTTTCTACACAAGTAATGAAGCATTGCATTAGTACACATTTCTGACCGATAAATGTTGAAAGTATGCATAAATTCTTACACAACTACAATCAAGGACGATTGCTTTGATTTTAGAAGGCAGTATGTGACGGGTTTTAGGGTTAGGGTTTCTGCATCGAGGTCATAGATGCATTTGATCCATGCGTTCGTTTGGCCAGTCACAGACTTACTCTCCCTAGAAAGGTGGTCCATGCCAATCTCTTGGTCAAAAACAAAATCCTCTTTGCCGTGAACAGTTCTTTCTCTATTTGCATTTGTGATCATCTGCGTGGCACTAGGACATCTAAGTGACAATCAGGTCGAGAACTAATTTGACTCTATTTTGCAAATTTCGGGTGAGGGGCCTAATACCTAGAGAAAAGAAGAGGAATTAACTTATGGGTGCCCACCGAGGGGCCTAAATAACTAAAGAAGAAGAAATAGATACCTTCCAACTTATAAAGCTCCACCGAGGGGCCTAGTTCAACAATATTAAAGAGGACACACACACTAGCTCACATAAAATACGATGACGTGGCACATCAGTACGGATGCCCGCGATTTGCATTGCTACCACGTGTCAACCTATACGGATTTCCACGGTTTTCGTTGGCATGCCTCGTGCCAACCTCTATGGATTTCCGCAAATCCCATTGGCTAGCTTTTGGCAGTTTTCACATAAGCTTTTGGATAGCCAGTGCTTTTGGGTAAGATGTTTTTAGAGCTAATGATTTTTGGGGCTATGCTTTTGGCATCCCTTGTAAGTTTATAAGTGCCCACAGAGCCACTTCTCGAGAGCATTTGGACGCAGAGTCTCACGCCAAGCAGGACCCTCGGGAGTTGTACTTTGGCAAATCAATAATAAAGAAATACCGAAAGGGGCGCCAATCTTTGAGTCCAAGGACCAATGCGACTAGAGATGGAACTCCGCCACTCTATGTTTCTCCGCGTGGATCCTCTATCTCTCTATTGCTTAAGTTGTTTTAAAGTACTAAAAAAGTGTGTAGATTATGGCTAAATCTGTCTTTCCGTCTAATCACTTGCCGGAAGTGATTACACGTTGATTAAGGCAATCACAACCACATGCATTAGTAGAACATAATAATCATTGCCTCCATCATGCAAGTATTAACTGAACACCAGATATTTGTGAATTCGCTCGAGCCTAGACGTAGGTGCCAAACCTCAAGGAGATGGTACCAGACCTCAAGGACCAACGTCCCAACCACCAGCCTACATCCTGACATGGATGTCCGAGCAAGCACTCCCAAGGGTCTACAGTTTAGGTGTAATGATCACACAAGATAACTCACAAATGAGCCCACGGACATATTTGTAGGACTTCATAACCAACCTAAGCTAAGGGCCTTGTTCACGCTCGTCGAACACTGTTCAGGCACACATCTGAAGTCTAAGGACATAACACCTTCCTGAATTATTGTTCTCGGCAATAAAACATGGGAATCGATTCCTCAATTACCTCACCAATTCCCAAGTTACTGCTAACTCGGGTCTATGTTTCCACATAATCACATGCTTTGAATAAGAGACACAACAAGACCGCTTTACCGTTTGGTCAATTACCAACTCAGGTTCAAGTGCTACTTCACCTTGGTCTAGGGCATACTTGTCTGGCTAGTGTGTCTCCCACACATTTAGGCTGCGTCTTTGTCAAGCCACCCACTTTTGGTGTCAGGTGCAGCAAAAGGGTTTAAGGATTTTTAACTAAGATCTAGTACTTCACACAAACACAAGGTTACTTTGCTTCACTGGAGATGACTGAACACAAAAAAAGAGAGAGGCACAGAGAGAGAGAGAGAGAGAGAGAGAGAGAGAGAGAGAGAGAGAGAGAGAGATGACACCGCATGTTGGGTCCCAACCATCCTCAAGGGCCCCCAAGCTCTGTTGCCACAGCAAGTACTTGCTTTAGATCACTTGCATAATACTGATAAAAATGGATATATGCTGAATGCTGATGCTAAAAACTTCATGCTGATTCTTCATGGAAAAACACTAGGCGGGATCTGATGCTGACGTTGAGGATCTACAAAACGCGAGGGCTTAAAACGCTAATGCAATAGGCTGAAAAGCACTCATGACGTTGGAGGTGCTGGCGATCAAAATCCTAGGTGTTGAGGTGCTATGGCAGTTGGATGCCCCTGCGGATAGTATTGGGTTCTGATGTCTAAAAATTGAAGGCCAAGTGACTCTTTTATAGACTTTTTTGTCATTTGCCCTACCTACTTTTTATAAATGTCGTGTCAAAGTCACTTATTAATAAACGACTGTTCATGTGCCTAAATGCTTAAGTGAGTATACTGTGCAAGTGAGGGTATGCAACTATGACCTGCCTGATCATACATGTCCTTCTAGAGGCTCATAGAATTGCCAAGATAAAAACATAGGAGACCTTTCTGCGCACCTCAAATATAGTGTCCATGTACAAAAGTGCGTGGAAATGGCCAACTCTTTTTGTTCTCTATAATGAAATTTCTTTGAGTATTGAATAATTGTTTTGCAACCTCTTCACCTATCCCACAATCAGTTAGAGGAAGGTTACAATGCTCTCAATGGAACATAGTTAGTGCCAATGCTTTCACCTACAATTACACAAAAAATTCTTCCATTGCCATCTCCATAGTAGATACACATGGGTGAAAGCAAAGATTTGATTTGTGTACTCACTTGTTCTCCATTCTTGTATAAATAACTTGATTGCACATGAAGAGACATCATCTGATGCATAACCAACCGAACCTTCCTTCCCACCTTGTGTATTTTAGGGAGATAATCCATAAGGACCAAACACAAAATTGCCAGGCTAGATCTTAAGTTACGCTAAGTAAGACAGATGTTGACCTGTAGCAGTAGCTTGTCAATGTGGCTCAAGTGCAATGCGCACGTGACATCCCCCCCCCATTAAGGATAACACACAACTGCCGAACTTCTTAGTTCTTCCTGTGGATATGCTTTTTGTACGTCTGATGCTTGTGGATGCATTAATGAAAAATCCTCCAAACTTACCGAAACAATAGATATAGGTGTTGCTGCGATGTAAACACAGACCAGCCAAGTTGATGCTTGATATCGGTCTTGATGCTAACTCTGCCTTGCGAGCAAGTAATACCAACCCAAACAGTCCTGTCGTGAAAATGTTGCAGGTGAAGATAAAAAAGTAAGGAAAAGTAAGGGTGCTCAGAGAAATATCTAATAGTTCCATGTCAACAAAAGCGGATGCATGCTACATGGGAATTGGAATGCAGAAGAGATCCTTTCTCGAACACCTTCCATATCCATATAGGATTCAAGCAGATCTTGGTACTCAAGACCTGGATCTTCGTGTATCCAATGCCGATCTTCGTTCATGATGAGCAGGTTATGCCTTAGTATCCAAGACGTAGCGATGAAGACGGGAGCGTGCAAAATGCACGATGGACTAAGGGTTGGAGTGGCTCATATCTGTAGGAACCAAGTATAAGTCCAGGGCAGGAATACGAGACTTCTTTGAGGAAAAAACTGAGATAGGTTCCTTGGGTTCTTGATTCTTTCGTTGAGTTCGCAAAGCTGAAGCACGTCCAAAGCTCCGATATCAATGCATGTGCAACAGAAGGGTTTAAATATTTTTCACTCAAATCTAGTACTTTACACCAACACAAGGTTACTTTACTTCACTGGAGAGAAATGAACATAATGAAAGTGAGAGAGAGAGAGAGAGAGAGAGAGAGAGAGAGAGAGAGAGATGACACCGCATGTCGGGTCCCAACCACCCTCAAGGGCCCCCTTACTCTGTTGCCAAAGCAAGTACTTGCTTTAGATTACTTGCACAATGTTGATACAATGGCTAAATTTTAAATGTTGATGCTAAAGACTTCATGATGATTCTTCATGAAAAAACATTAGGCTGGATCTGATGCTGACGTGAGGATCTGCAAAATGCTAGGGCTGAAAAGCACTAATGCGATAGCCTGAAAAACACTCGTGATGTTGGAGGTGTTGGCGATCGAAACGCTAGGTGTTGAGGTGCTATGGTTGTTGGATGCCCCTGCGGTACTAGGTTCTGATGTCTAAAAACTCAAGGCCAAGTGACTCTTTTATAAGTTTTTTAGTCATCTGCCCTGCCTACTTTTTATAAATGTCATGTCAAAGTCACTTATTAATAAATGACTTAAGTGATTGTTCATATGTCTATATGCTTAAGTGACTATATTGTGCAAGTGAGGGTATGCAACTATGGGCTGCCTGATCATGCACGTCCTTCTAGAGCCTCAAAAAATTGCCCTAGATCCTACGTTATACTAACTAAGACGGATGCTTACCTATAGCAATAGCTTGCCCATGTGGCTCAAGAGCAATGCGCACGTGACATTTGGGTTGGCCGTCCATTTTTAGTCCAATGCCTAGTTTGGCCCTTTTATTTACAAGGTGCCCCTATTTAGTTTTGTAGGGTGTTGGGTTGTTTTGCCCTACCTCCACCTCTTACCCTCATACATGTAGGGCACATGGGAGGTTGAGGCATGTATTTGTCAGTTCTATATTGCCTATTGCAAGTATGTGGTTGATGGAAGGTATGGGGGGCTGATCAACTCCCTCTCACAACTCTCTAGCAATTTTGTCTCCTCTCTGTCTCTCCTCTATCATGCTTTCGCATCTACGCACTCTCACACAACATACCACATAGTATCCTTCAAATTTAAGAACTTCCTTAAACGGAATAAACTGTTCCTCTTGCTCCAAATATTCCTTTAGACAACTAGCGTGGGACACTTTATGAACGCTAAGGTACGAGGGTATATCCAACTTATAGGACACCGCACTTATCTTCTTCAGGATTTGGAATGGTCCACAGTACCTGCAAGATAATGTAGAACATGTGCCGGTACAAGTGTTTCCAAGTCCTTAAGTATTTTAAGTTATGTCCACATGCACATCATTTTTGAGCTTCTAGCCCATTGATCTCTTGAAGAATTCACCGAGTAGTAGCCACAATCACTAGCTCTACAAGCAGATCTTAGATTTCAATCTAAGAGGTAGCACTTTTAGGGCAAGGAAGAATATATCTAGCCATTGCTCTTCTTCCCTCATCAGCCCAAGAGCTGTTGACAAACTGTAAGGTGCAGCGGAATGAATGTTGAACTTTGCTCAAGATAGTGCTCCGTACTGTGCTCAAGGGTTCCTTTTACTTACGGAAGGGAGAGCCTTCCGTTCCTTCAGTAAGAGAGTGCAATGGACACGAACAAAGTGAATGGACACTGTGAATGGAAGTGCATGAGACTGAGAGATAGAGAGAGAAGAGAATACGACACCAGAATGTTGTCAAACCCTCCTCCGAAGGCCCCACTCTATGGTGAGAGCGGTCTACTTATGATTGCACAAATCTCTACAATGCTTGGACTTGCCGACGACGATGAGGACGACGACGAGACGGGCTGAAATTTGAGAATGCTAAGGGCTGAAATCTGCAAATCTTTATCTGCTGAATTCTGACTTTATGTCGGTGACGATGTCGATGGCGACAATGCAACGACAATGCGCTGAAAACGCAGATGCTGAAATCTGCGTTTTCCAGGCTTAAACTGTAAACTACGTGGGATCTGACCGTGCGGTGAGGATCTACTACGGGAAGGTGAGATCTACGAGGTTTGGGGGTTCTACTGTGAAGTCTGACTGCTGAAAACTGAAAACACTGATGCTAACTGAGGTTCTATCGCGATGAATCTGCAAAACGCTGAGTTTCTTTGCTTATGCAAAAACGCTAGGGCTGATTTCTGTCTTCTGCTACTGCCGGTTGTCTTGCAATGCAAAACACTAAGCTGATCTGATGTTCTACTGTCGCCGGGAATCTGCAAGTGCAAAAACGTTGGCTGTTCTGGTGCAAAAACGCTAGGCCTTCTAGTGAGAGAACGCCAGAGTTGTCGCGGGGGTTGGTCTTGCTAAGAAGTTGTCTGTTGAGCAAGGTGCTCCTACTGCCTCTTTTGCCAGAAAGTGCTAGGTTTGCTTATAAACAAACTTAGCAAAATTACCCTACCTACTTTTTAACAAAAGTCACTTAAAAATAATAAGTGAAAAATGTCAAAAATAGGAAAAATAGGTCTATGCACTGTGAAAATGCTCCTGATGGGTTCTGATGGAAATCTGATGATCATGCTGTGTGCAACCAGAGGATATGCATCTAATCTAAGTGTTTGGACATGCACGATCTGCGAACAGACTCACAAAAATGCCAGAACACTTCCTAAGCTAGACTGACTTGACTGAACTGAAACCTGGTCATGTTGTAGCTTGTCCACGGACACATAGGGTTGGCTGTGTCACGTGACATCCCCTCCGTTTGAAAGTGAGGTACTGGTACCGAACTAGATGGCGTCGAGGGAGATCGCCAACAACATCCAAAATCCTCGAAAGGACTCTTCGCCGACCCACTCTGATGCATGGGTCGTGCGATACTTAAACTTCATAAAGGTCTGCAACGCTTGCTTCTTTGGGCCGCGCGGAAAGCGACAGTCATCTGTGGCTCCTTCAATGCTTCATCTTTGTCCATAGTCATGCATCTACCATCTTCAAGAATCTCCGAGGCTGAAAATTCCTGAAACCGCTTCCAACACAAAAACATGAACATACCCATTCCATGTAAAGTGACTAGAAAAATTCTAGTCTTCTTTAAAGAGTGTGCATGCAATGTAGATGAACAAAGAGACGGAGTGCCAAACCGTTCATCAAACACACGCAAACAATGGCGTAAAATCTTGACTTTCTGATCTAAATCAATCAACTATGGCAAAAGACAATGGAAATGCCTATGCTTGATGCTCAATCCTTCTTGTGCTCTTTCTACGACTGTGTCATGCCAAGGAAGAGACGTGGAATGTGAATTCCTTGAATGCAAACATTTCATCTTTTCATGAGTAATCCGCATACATCCGTGCTCATTCATGAGTGAAACGTGCTCAACGTACAATATTTCATGCCTAGGAAAAGGGATCACATTAAGACGCTGACTAAAATATAGGAGACGATCATGAATGAAACACTCGAACAATGCGTGCTGACTAATCATGCGAACACATAGTACTTCCTGTGGGGGTTCTCTGGATCTAGGCTCGAGAGCCAAGATCGGTTCGTCATGAGGGGGTTCTTTGGACCTCGACTCGAGAGCCAAGATCAGTTCTTCCTCAGGGGGTTCTTTGGACCTTGACTCAAGAGCCAAGATCGGTTCTTCGTAATTGATCGAATCTGCATTGAGGTTAGCTTCACTAGAGAAAGTATCCACTACTAACACATCATCCTTGTGAACAATCACATCATGGTCATACAAATTATCATGCTTGTGAGAAATCACATCTTGATCATGCAACTCATCATGCTTGTCATTGTCATTCAAATCATCATGCTCAGCATTATCATGCAATTCATCATGCTTATCATAATCGTTCAATTCATCATGCTCATCATCATGCAAATCCTGTGTCTCATGATTTGGAGGAGAAGAGACTGAGAGTGTCTCCTTTTCTCGAATCTCTTGTATCTGTGCCTGAACTTGAGAAAAGAGTCGCAACATTTCTTTCATGCATCGGTCGTTCATTGCTTTTCTTGCTTTGGTCTCTCGATCAATTTCTATTGTTCTTTCTTCGGCTTCCAAGCGCGCTTGCTCGTGCTCACGCTCTATGGCTTCCATTCCTTCTTTGTGTTCTGCCTTTCTTTCTGCTTTTCGTGCTTCGCATTCTAACTTCATGTCCATCACCATCTTGTCAAAAGCCTCCATAGGAGTTAGTGCAATCCTTTGCGTAGATGGGGAAGGGAGAGGGTCAGAAAAACCTCTTGGTGGGGAAAATTCTTCTTCGTCTCTCTCATGCTCATCATTTTTAAGCGAAGTATCCATTCCGCTTCGAGTGATGACCATCCACTGAAGTCTTGGGTTCTTGTGGGTTCTTGTGGGTTCTTGTGGTCTTGGGTTCTTAAGTCCACAAGGAACTTGGGTTCTTGTGAGTCTTGGTTCTTGGGGTTCTTGAGTTCTTGAGGTTCTTGCGGTTCTTGAGGTTCTTCCGCTTGCAATCTGTGTTAGAGAAGGATCTTCTCTTCACCTAGTTCTGCTCTTTTCCGCGGGCGCACCCCTTGGCGGCCTTGCGCTCACACCAAGGTTGCTTTTTCCCACCTCACGTCGATTGGCCGGCCGCTAAGTGCACAGTCCGCTCTCAATGAGTGAAAAGAGGCACAAGGGGAGGTTGAACAAGCCCTTCTTTCCTGGGTTTCCTGTCACTCTTCAAAAACACGATTAGGAATCGACATGCCCAAGTGAACTTGGGTTCGTGCGACCTCAACAAGCAAAAAAAATTATGTGGTTCTTGTGGTTCTTTCCTTGAGTGATACAAAATACTGCCAAAGCTCTGATACCAATGTAAGGTGCAA
Organism: Adiantum capillus-veneris; assembly: GCF_014529385.1. Taxonomy (NCBI): domain Eukaryota; kingdom Viridiplantae; phylum Streptophyta; class Polypodiopsida; order Polypodiales; family Pteridaceae; genus Adiantum; species Adiantum capillus-veneris. Next base: position 50,027,754 of record NC_140949.1, on the reverse strand, counting down.
CGGAATGAATGTTGAACTTTGCTCAAGATAGTGCTCCGTACTGTGCTCAAGGGTTCCTTTTACTTACAGAAGGGAGAGCCTTCCGTTCCTTCAGCGAGAGAGTGCAATGGACACAAACAAAGTGAATGGACACTGTGAATGGGAGTGCATGAGACTGAGAGATAGAGAGAGAAGAGAATACGACACCAGAATGTTATCAAACCCTCCTCCGAAGGCCCCACTCTCTATGGCGAGAGCGGTCTACTTATGATTGCACAAATCTCTACAATGCTTGGACTTGCCGATGATGTCGACGACGATGAGGAAGACGACGAGACGGGCTGAAATCTGAGAATGCTAAGGGCTGAAATCTGCAAATCTTTATCTGCTGAATTCTGACTCTATGTCACTGACGATGTCGATGGCGACGATGCGACGACGACGCGCTGAAAACGCAGATGCTGAAATCTGCGTTTTCCGGGCTGAAACTATAAACTACGCGGGATCTGACCGTGCGGTGAGAATCTGCTCTGCAGGAAGGTGAGATCTGTGAGGTTAGGGGGTTCTACTGTGGAGTCTGACTGCTGAAAACTGAAAACGTTGATGCTAACTGAGGTTCTGTCACGATGAATCTGCAAAACGCTGAGTTGCTTTGCTGATGCAAAAACGCTAGGGTTGATTTCTGTCTTCTGCTGCTGCCGGTTGTCTTGCAATGCAAAACGCTAGGCTGATCTGATGTTCTACTGTCGCCGAGAATTTGCAAGTGCAAAAACGCTGGCTGATTTGGTGCAAAAAAGCTAGGCCTTCTAGTGAGAGAAAACGCCAAAGTTGTCGCGGGGGTTGGTCTTGCTGAGAAGTTGCCTATTGAGCAAGGTGCTCCTGCTGCCTCTTCTGCCAGAAAGTGCTAGCGCTAGGTTTGCTTATATACAAACTTAGCAAAATTGCCCTACCTACTTTCCAACAAAAGTTACTTGAAAATAATAAGTGAAAAATGTCAAAAATAGGAAAAATAGGTCTATGCACTATAAAAATGCTCTTGATGGGTTCTCATGGAAATCTGATGATCATGTTGATCATGTTGTGTGCAACCAGAGGATATGCATCTAATCTAAGTGTCTGGACATGCACGGTCTGCGAACAGACTCACAAAAATGCCATAACACTTCCTAAGCTAGACTGACTTGACTGAACTGAACCCTGGTCATGCTGTAGCTTGTCCACGGACACATAGGGTTGGATGTGTCACGTGACACAAACGTAGGAGAGACTTGGAGCCAAGGAGATGGCAAGGATTGGAGCAAGATACAATCAATCTTACGATTCGTTAATGCGATTAAAAAGCATATACCACTCTAATGACGGGGCAGAAAGGCCCTTGAGAGGGTTTGTTAACTACCCATCCAGGTGTTGTCTTCTCCCCTTTCTATCTCTACCTTCTCCTCTCTATTGCGCAGTCTACTTCATAATTGCAAAAACAAATTTCACGAAGTAAGAGTAGTTGAGGTTGTGACTTGTGTGATAATGGACCTTGCAACGCATCTTTACCATCTGCTACACCCGAGAGGAATCAAGAGGGTACTTTGCCTTTGCAATGGTTGCCCATCCATGTGCAAGCACACAAGTACTTGGGGGTGTGGACTTGAGAGAGAGGTCATAGATTTTTCCCTACTGGAGAGATCGTCCCGAACCATTGTCTTTCTAGGCTACCAATCACTATAAACGAAGGTATTGTTCTCCTACATAACAACTTGCATCAACTTGCCCGGGCTCATTGCACATAATATCCGCTTCACTACTAGAGACAGATTAAGGGTTAAAAATTGTAACCTTTTCCACTAGAGATAATGCACCTTCTCCACTAGAGACATGATCTTTACGACCACCAAAAGGAATAAATTGAACAACTTTATTTCAGAATGAAACGCACAAGTTGTGCACTTACAACTCATATGGAGAAATATTGGCGAAATTCATGTAAACAACAATGCACTACATGCATAAATTTGACTAGAAAGAAAGCAGGTTTTTACTGAAAACAAGCCCACTATGCAGGAATGCACTAAAACATTTTATGGGCAAAGATAATTCTCCCAAAGAGCCCATACCATGCTTGAAAACAGGCTCTTAACTCTTACACCAATGGCTTCACAAAGGAAGCCATCCTACATGTATAATGAGCCAAGATAGGCATTTAGGGGGACATATGTATCCAATGAATGTAACATGCTACACTCCTGATGACTTAGGCGACAGTGTTAGTGAGCAGGTCTAGCATCAAGGGGATCTGTTAAAATTTCAGGATGCCAATGAACCTATGGGAGCTTCCTCTTACGAGACAATATGGGATGAGTTGGAGCAGTGAGGGTCACTCAAGCTTTGCATCCAAGCCTATTTGAAGCCTCTAAAGCAAATAACATGTGAGTGAGTTGTTTTCGTACCGTAGTATCTTTTTTCCACGGTATTGTTTTGGATGGCATGTGAGAGTGCACTTCAAGCAAGATTGTACCAAGTGAATGACCCAACCTCACGCGCCATCATGATTCATCATCCTCTGCTTCAGTCTTACGCACGGGTGAGCTTTGAAGATAACTTCTAAGGCTGGGTCCAAACAAGCCTGGCAGCAAAGGAGGGTCAATTCCTATGCTTCCAATCTTCTTGTTCACAAAAGATGGAGGCAGGAATTTCTGTCAGAATTACCCATGCGAGCTAAATCTGGTTTACCTGCATTGCCCGCACTCCACGCTGAAAAGGAGGGTTGAGGAGGTATGTGGGGTGTCGCCCAAGCAGTGGTGGGTCCGGAAGCACACTTGAGCGATTTCACCCAATCAGTCCCTGCCACGCTGGAGCTACACTCTCTATTGCCGGCTCGTTTGAACCCAGCCTAAGCAGAAAACCTGAGCACATAGCAATGCCTATTAGCTTGATTTTCGTATGCATGTTTTGCACCCGATCCTTAGCAGAAGCTGGTTACTCTGCTCGAATGTTTTTGCACTGCAGCCCATCAGCACCTTTCAGAATGAGCCTCGTATAGACGATTTATCCCCACCCTCCTCAAGCACATTGAGACATAATGATGATGTACCCAGGTTTCGTCTGCCTTAAATTTAGAAGACATGAACAAAATAGTAATTAATCTCTCTCTCTCTCTCTCTCTCTCTCTCTCTCTCTCTCAGATAAGAATATAACGTACAGAAGGTGCGGGGTTGATAGAGGCGGAGGTGGTGATGAGGGGCCGCCTGCGAGGTGAAGAGCGCCATGAGAGCCGAGGAGGAGGAGACTTGCGGAATAATGCTGGTCTTTTGATGAAGAGTGCATTTCCAAGCCCCTTCTGATGTTGAACGTGAGTGCATAATGAAGAAGGGAGCGCGGCCTTGGCTGTGGTGGGCATGTCTGCTGCTCCCACCACCGTTTTCATCCGCCCATTATAACCGTGTTACGTGAACGGACGATTTCCGTCCGAAATGTGAGTTGGATTATCGGGAAGTGAAGTGGCTGAGAAACTAGGACACTAGGTTGCTAGTGGGTAGGTCGGGGGTTTGAACCACAAGTGGCTTCTCACTGTCGATCCCACCGCTCGTAGTTCATTAAGACCCCATAGTATGTTCATATGTGCTCATGCACACTCATAAAGAACGGATATGAAGCTTACTTGTGGTAATACAAAGAAGAGCATGCTGCCATGATATCAATCACACTTTTGTAGCATAAGAATTCATCATTTAGAAGGGTGAACTTTGTAGCGAAAGAGAATGCAATGTTGAGTTTAGCATTGCCAAAAACAATTGTTACACATTTGTCTCTTTAAAAAACTAGCATTACATATGTCAGTGGGATACATCGACTCATCATGGATTAGAATGTCAAGTTTAGAGACCAAAACATGTGTCTTTCTGTGCTAGAATCTTCAAAAAAGAAACAACCACCACCTAGTACAATCATCTCATAGATTAGCGAAGCTTAAAACTACTAAATAGATCATAAACTGTCTAAGGGCACGCTACATACGCAATAGTCAAAACTCATCATCGGAGGATGAACTCATAAAAAATCTCCTTCCGTACGAATGTTTATCCCTCATCATACTCAAGCTCCCTCCTCACGCAAACAAAAATCTATTCATCATGGCCATGCTCATCTAAGTCTATGAGCTCATCATCAATGTGATTAGGAGGTCTTGAAGATGATGCAACATCAAGAACATGTACACTACGTCCACGCCCATGTCCTCTTTTGTGTCCACGTCCATGTGTGCGGTCTCGACCTCAAGTGGGAGCATCTATGTCTTAATCTAGAGCACAAGTGCTTGGTCTAATCCCCCTTTTGTCCAAGGTCGCAAGCTCCCTTTGAAGAATCGATAGATTACCTCATGTTCATCTCTCTTTTGCTAACCCACATCCATGGGCGTAGTGCTTGTAATCTATTTATCAATAGGGATCGGATCCACCTAGTAGAGAAGAGACACAAGCCATAAATGAGAAGGCTTAGTATTCAATGCAATAGCTACTAGTACCTTAGCTGAAAATTACCTACTTCAATTGGTCCAAAATCCTCAAGTTTCACACAAGTGGAAAAATTGCCTTGCAAAAGACAACCTTTTCAAGTTACCTTGTGCTAAAATGGTTTCTGATTGTAGTGTGCACGAGTGAATATGGAGTCCAGTTGAGCAATCTTGTACTTTGTCTGGTGTGGATTAGAAACAATATGCATCTCTAAGAATGGGGTGTTCCCCAACCATAAGTTGCCACCAATGAAGCAAATCTTCTTTCTCTATCGCATTTAGTCTTGAGAAAGCTAGACCAATGGAATTCTTGTAATTGTTCTTCTTGATCAAGTTGAGAGATACTTCTTTACTCACCTTGTTGTACATTCCATCTATGAAAGAAAAACTAGAGTGCTTCATTACCCGCATTTGTATTGAATTGAAGTGAGTCTGAGGGTAAGAGAAAACAAGAACCTAGAAGAGAAAAGTTGAGAGAGAGAGAGAGAGAGAGAGAGAGAGAGAGAGACCTTATGCTTTGTTTTCCACAAATCCTATTACCTTAAGTTGACATGGTCCCGTGTTTACAACGCCGTGATCTTCATGTCCCAATTTTGATATGTCTAAATATGTCCTTTGCTTTTAGATTGTATTAATTCTTTTGATTCAATATCGCTCTTTTGTGTGCATTCTTGTCATTTTTATAAGTGTGGTTGTGTCATTTGAAGATTCAACAAGAGTATATATCCCTAGAGAAGAAAATGGAGAGAGAGCAAGAGAGAGAGAGAGAGAGAGAGAGAGAGAGAGAGAGAGAGAGAGAGAGCTTGATACCTTTTACCAAAGCAATTTATCTTGTTTCTTAATCGGTACCGTCTCTAGCACGTTACGATCGTGATGTCCCAATTTTGAGCCTTGTACCTCGCAAAAGAACCATAAGAAGGGTTGAAATTTACATAAAATGATGATATGGATCATTTAAAATATGTTCATTGTAACATTTAATGCACTAGTAACTTGTGTGTAGCAGAAAATAATAACATAGTGAGCATTTAGTGAAGAAAAAGTTCCTACTAAGCATAGAGAGAGTACTTGTTTGGAGAAAGCAACATAACAATTACACATATCTAGTTTGGCATAGACAATACTTGAAAAGAGAGAAAAATAGAACAATTGACAACATTTGAGGATCGGATTTACATGGAGCCGGTCCCCCCTCCGAAAAGGCTTTGTATTATAGCTTCTCCCATCAAGGGAGACTTTTGTACAATAAAATCTTTGTGTTCCTTGACAAAAATCGTTGGTGCAATGAATATGGAAGCTTCGTGCATCAAATTATGCTTGAAAAAACACACCTAGTGGGGCTAGCCTCAGTCCCAAGACCTCACACACCTTCAAAGATGGTGAGAGCTAGCAGGGAATGAGGAAAGATGAAGAGCAAGAAGATGTATCTTACGAGAAAGAAGTATTCTCCTCACATAATCACTCTTATAGCATACCTTAGCTTAGTAATTAGCATGGTAGAGGAGATGAGCATGCCATTTAAGCTTGGCTCTTGGTTGGATTTGCATTCCATAGCCCATAGTTATTGGTGTAGGCCTCTACTTCTCAATGCTTGGAGAAGGAGATGAAGTTCTTGCTCAACACATGGGTTGTGTGTTTGTGTGTAGCAAAATTAGTTAGCCTAAAAATGGTAACTCTCTCTCTTCTTGGTCGATCCCTCTTCCCATTTGCTCTTGATGGCTTCCCATTGGCTCCTGCAAAGCTTAGCCAATAGCAATTAAGAAGCATAGTTGATAGTCTTGTGACAAGTGTCCCCCTTTCTCCTTTTATGAGAGCTTTAGGTAATTAAAATAATTTATTTAAACTCTCATTGGACCTTTTAGTCTTCTGGCCAATAGGAATCAAGAAAGCCATTGGACTGTTAGATGCTCATTGGACCCCTTGGTAGATTGTCCAATAGTCTTCTAGGGAGCTTAATTTCTATTGGTTATTTTATCAAGCATTTTTAAATTGATTAGACTAATTTTACTCTAGCCTAATTCTCATTGGTCCACCTCTATGGCCATCCAATAGGATTTGAGGGGAGATTGGGAGCATCTGGGCTAGGAGCCTGCCATGTGTCCATTATTCCCTTTGTGTAAAGGGAGAGCTTGGGTGTGTGTGTGTGTGTTTGTGTGTTTCTCTCCCTTCCCCTACCTTTAGGGCTCGCCCCCTCCTTCCTAGGGATGTGGGAAGACTTTTTAGTCTTCCCATAACCATCCAATATTCCCCAATTTTGGCCATTGGATTTTTTAATTAAATTTTGGAACCTTAGCCTATGGAAGTCTTAATGAAGCTGAACCTTAGGTCTTTTGAGCTCTATTGATGCACATTGCTCTTTTGCAAACTGTCCCCCTTTGGATCCGTGCTGAGACTGGTCTGGCAGCCTTACCAATATTCTAGCTTTTACTCCCTTGGTACCTCCCCATATTAAATAATCATTTTAACATGAGAAAATCATTTGGGAGAATTAGATATTAGTTTTTATGACATTACCTCTCTCTTGAAATCATAGTCGTCCTCGACTATGAGATAAAGAAGATAAAGCCTAGTCATTAGTCCGTTTGCTAGCAGGTAGAGGATCCCTACGACACCGTTCCAGAATGGATGACTAGTTCATTTGGTGCTTGAGAGACTTAGCTGCCGCAAGTATTTCTGCACATTAGTTCGTATTAATCTTCCAGTGACAAGCTCTACTTGGTGTTCGGGAGACATCGTCTCCACAACATGATCCTAAGCATGCATACTTATTAACATTTGTGCACAATAAAGAAAAAGAGAGTCTTATAAGACAAGAACTTTGTTCATTTATATTTGCTTATTTTAGGGAATCATTATAAGCATTGACAAGGTTTAGATGATCCGTTAATTGGATGCCTTGCATCCATCTAGCATCTTCAAAAGGATACTTTTAAACTTCATAAGATATCGATGGATAGTCTTACCGCCTCTCAATACCTTGTCTTCATGTCGGAGAATAGACTCCGGCTGTAGCACCTCTTCTTGGTCCTCGATCTCCGGTGGGTCTTCAATGGTTGCTTCTTGAGGTGGTCTCCTGTGTAAGGCTTTTATAGGCTCACGTGGAAAGCATTGTGTATGAGCCAATGGTTGGTCAACTTGAGCTGATATGCCATCTCATTGATCAGCCTAAGAATCTGAAAGGGACCATAGCACCTTTTTGCTAACTTAGCATAGTACTTTTGGTGTCTCGAAGGATTCTTGCCCGTCATGTGCCTTAATTGAGCCTTGGGAATTGAGAGATGGATATAGCATCCTTAATATTTTGGAAATATTCTTGCAGGTCTCGGCTATATTCATCTGCAACGAAGATCTTCCCATATACCTTGAGTAGCAGAGGACTTTTTGATCGTCCCTCTATCACCTCAAAAGGTGCTTTTCCCGTGGAAGTATGTACAATGTTATTGTAAGCATACTCCACTAAAGGTAAGTACTTCTCCCATTGGGACTTTTGATTTACTTATGTGACATAAGCTTTTAGTAGATCAAGAATTGTTAGGTTAGCTATTTCACTTTGGCCATCCGTTTGCGTGTGATAGACCGAAGAGAAGTTTAGCCTTGTACCTAAATTCTCAAAGAGACCCTTCCAGAAATTACTAGTCATCCTAGGATCTCTATCCAACACTATGGACATTGGCAAGCCGTGGTACTTGAAGATTTGTGATATAAAGAGGGTTGCCATTTGATGGGCCTTGATAGTCTTTTTGACAAGTATGAAATACGCTTGTTTGTTAAACATGTCCACTATCGTCGATATTCTTGTATTCCCATGGATAGACTTGGGCAATCCAAAGATAAAATCCATGATATGCTCTCCCATGGTGAATTAGGGATTGGCAAAGGTTGAAGCTATCCAGGTTGCTTCCCTCTATCAAACTTTGTCTTTTGACATACCACACATTTTGAAACATACTCTTGTATGTTTGCTTTCATGGCAAGCCAATAGAAGTATGTTTCTATCCCTTGTAGGGTAGATTGAATCCCTCTATGCCCCGCATAAGGAGGAGCATGAGATTCATACATTACTTTCTCACGTAGTGAGTTAGTAACACATAGCCTTTTGCCATAGAGAAGATAACCATCTTGTAAGGTAAATGGTTCTTCCTTCTTCCCTAGTGCAAGGACTGAATCACATCTTTAAAATTGGGATCGATAGCATACTCATCTATCATAGAAGATAGATCATTGTGAGTTGCTATGGATATCGCATTCACTCTTGGTTGTCTTGAGAGTGCATCAGCTACTTGATTATGCTTGCCAGCAATGTGAGCAATATGAAAATGGAATTGCGAATAAAAAATTGCCCACCTCATTTGTTTTTCGGAGAGCTTGGTCTGCGTCATGAAGTAAAGGCTTTGGTGATCCATTTGCAAAATGAAAGGAGTCCCCAATAATAGCGCTTCCACGAGTCTAGAGCATCTAGAACTGCTAAGAGTTCCTTCTCATATATACCTAGAGCTTGCTCAACAGGATCGAGCCTTCGACTTTCATAGGCTATGGCGTGCCCTTCTTGGAGCAAAACAACTCCAAGGCAATCACCACAGGCGTCGCATTGGACCTCAAAACTCAAATGGCTTTGAGAGATTTGGTAGTGTAAGCATAGGTTGAGAGATAAGCTTCTCTTTAAGCTTTTCAAAAGCATTGTTCTCCTTGGTGGGCCATGTATACCTAATGTTTTTCTTTGTTAGGTCATGTAATGGTCCCGCGATTTGTGAGAATTTTTCTATGAAGCATCTATAGTATGCACATTTACCTATAAAGCTTCTTAGTTCATGCAGATTCCTTTGATTAGGCTATCCTTTTATTACCTCTAACTTTGATGGATCCATTTGGATACCATCTTCAGGGATAAAGTGACCTAAATATTGAATCTTTTGTAAGAAAAATTCACTTTTCTTTTGATTTATATAAAGTTTATTCTCTCGTAAAACTTGAAATATTACCTAGAGGTGTTGCTTGTGTTCGTCTAATGAATTAGAGTAGATAGTTATATCATCAAAGAACACTCCAGTAAAGCTTTGGTGAGGCCTAAATAGCTTTTCTATCAGACAGTTGAATGTGGCTGGTGCATTGGTCAAGCCAAAAGGCATGACAATGTACTGGTAAAGACCAAATGTAGTGCAAAATGCGGTCTTCACAATGTTTTGATCAACTATCCTTATTTAATGATAGCCACTTTTTAGGTCAATCCTATTGAAGTAGGTCGACCCCTATAGCTTATCAAATAGGTCTTCTACCCGTGGAACGGGAAACCTATTCTTGATAGTGATCCTATTTAATACTCTATAGTCGACACACATACGATATGTGCCATCTTTCTTTTGCACTAGTAAAATTGGTGAACAAAATGGAGATGGGCTAGGCCTAGCCATGCCTTTCTCAATCAACTGCCGCATAATCTCCTCTTGTTGAGCTTGAGAAACTCGATAAGGAGGTTTATTAGGCGGTGAGCTTCCTGGAAGAAGCTCAATTGCATGGTCGTCATCCCCTCATTTGGGAGGTAGCTCACAAAGGATGTCGTCAATGAAAACATCTTGGAATCCATTTAGGAAATTGGATAAATCTAATTCCTTTGATTCCCAATATCTTCTTTTGCTAAAACATTAGGTTCATTTTGAGAGTCTTTAACAAAAATCATGTACACGGAAATAGAGCTCTTTATTGACTTATTGAAAGCTTGCTTATGTACAATGGGTATGGTGCTACCCGACTCCTTAGCATCTATGTACATATCTTTTCCATGTACCTTAAGTAGATTTATCTTTCAGAGAATTTGACATTGGCAGCCATGCGATCAAACCATGGTGCCCCTAGGATTACATCCTCATGCTTGAGAGGAGAGATGAAGAAATCCTCCTTGTCCACATAGCTTTGGACATGGAGCCTCAATTTCCCAATTGAGGGGGTGACTAAGGTTTCTTGTCCCTTGAAAGCACCATCGGCAGATAGGACATCTCCCATCTCATAGGCTTGGATGCCTAGCTTGGTGGCCAACTCCGTGGATATGAAATTGTGAGTAGAACCAGGGTCAAAGAGAATGAAAGCATCATGTTCTCTTACCTTTCCCCAAGCATGACATAGAGGAGATCCTTTGTGATGAGCATCCTCTTCTTGAACTTTGACTATGGAATCTCTAGGAGGCTCATTACGTGTATTCTTATGGGGGCAAGCACGATAGGCATGCCCTTGCTCCCCGCACTTGTAACAATGGTTATCTTTTTGATAACGCTCTAGCTCTTCAGGAGAGAGTTTATTTTTGCCTTTATAAACTCCCTTCTCCTTGGCTTTGTTGTTGTTGGAGTTGCCTTTGGGAGACTTTTGAACATTGTCCTTCCTCTTAGGCTCACTATGGTCCTTATTTTCCATGGGCTTAAGATTTCTCTTAGCCCCTTGTTGGAAGTTGATTCTTGAAGCCACCATGGTATGGTGTATGACCGCAGATATGTGCGAGGCCTTTGGGAGTTAACATACTCTGTCATATCCTCAGATAAACCCGCACAAAATTGTTGTTTTTTCTCTCCAAATCCATCTTTTTGTAGACAGTGGCTTTGAGATGTAAATCCCAAAACTTGTCTACATATTTGTGGATAGATTCATAGGAAGAGAGCTTCAAGTTTCGCCATTCGGTGAGTACTTTTTCTTTGGCATCGCTAGCCAAAAATTGCTTCATGATGGAAGCTCTTAAAACTTTTCATGTTCATGGAGATTCATCGTTTTCTCGTAGGCTAGACCACCATTGCCTGGCGGACTTTTGAAAATGCATAGCTACATGACGTAGCTTAGAGGACTCCGTGAAGGCCTCATCTCCAAACGCCGCATCGAATTGTTGGATAAAGGCTAAGACTTTGCCCGTAGCACCAAAGGTTCCATCGTAGGTAAGGAAAGAGATGTTATTTCCTCCCTCTTTGAACTTTTTGAGCTTGGACGACCTTTTCTAGGCAGCATAGGATTTCCTATGGCCTCTTCTCTTGGGCGGTTTGAGAGCTGCACCATCACTTTCTTCAGAATAGGAAGAGGATGAGGAGGATGGAAAAGAGGGCGACCTCTTTCTCCTCTTTTTTTCCCTTTGTTCCTCCTCTTCTGCACCATTACTTTCTTCATATGAGAAAGATGGAGAAGAGGGTGACCTCTTTCTTGCTTTTTCTTCTCTTGTTTCCTCTCTTCCCTCTTTGAATTATGGTGAAGAGGAGTATGGGATGGTCTTCTCTGTTTCGGAGGTGTTGGAGAGTGTTTTGACTGCGGTCTTCTTGGAGCCATCTCCGCAAGTGGCAGGAGACTCGCTTCTTTCTCGTTCTTTCGGTGGGGGCTCTACCGTTGAAACTTGGGCTCTCCTTTGAGAGGTAGATGCCCTTCATACGGATCCTCCTCTTCTTCCCTTATCGGAGAGAGTCCTTTTTTGGAAGTCTCACCAAGAGCTTTCCTAGGTACTCTCTCTTCTTGGTGGGGAGTTTGGAGAATACCATGGGTGCGCAATTGCTGTAGCACTTCACCTTGGAGGGATGGATTTCCCAGGGCTTGTTGAAGCCTAGAAACAAGATAGTTTACAAGCATAGGAGCAACATTAATTGCTCTATCAATAGCAAAATCAAAGCTATCAACATTCATTTCAATCTCTTTACCCTTGTCAGCCATACTAGCAAATTTTAGGTGTAAATTTTTACTTGTACTTTGGCACTTCAAACCCTAGTTGCTACTCCTCTTTACCTTAGGCAAGCCCCGTAGAACTCCATTATTAAGACCATAGCTCTCGACAGTATCCCCGTTAACTGCATAAAGCATGCGTGTTTCAAGGATGAAAAATCCCTATTCTACTTACTCTTTTGCAATTAATAACACCAACCATTTGTAGCAAGGTTGAGGACCTCTCTTCTTGAGCAAGAAAAGAGAAACCAATAGCTCTGATACCAATGTAGCATTTAATGCACTAGTAACTTGTGTGTAACAGAAAATGATAACATAGTGAGCATTTCATTAAGAACAAGTTCTAATGAGCGTAGAGAGAGTTCTTGTTTGGAGAAAGCAACATAAAAATTACACCCTGCTAGTTTGGCATAGACAATACTTGAAAAGAGAGAGAAATAGAACAATTGCAGTTGAGGACCGAATTTACATGGAGCCGGTCCCCCCTCCAAAAAGGCTTTGTATTATAGCTTCTCCCATCAAGGGAGATTTTTGTACAATACAATCTTTGTGTTACATGATAAAACTCGTTGGTGCAATGAAGATGGAAGCTTCATGCATCAAAAACACCTGATGGTACGCTCTCCAATGCAATCAATTGGGCACATAACTAGCCCACGACAAACTTTCAACTAGCCATAACTTTCTTGTTTAAGCTTCGATTAGCAATCCGAGAAGAAAAACATGCGCCACAATGCAAGTACTTCACGTCTATCCACTCAAACTAGCTTTGACCATATGTCCTGCCTATCGGGGATCTACAAAGCACTTTAACCTTTAAACCACAATAACTTGCACATTGTAGCTCCGTTTGAGGAGCCGTTTGGAACGATTCGTACATGATATCAACAAGCACCACACTCTAGGGCATAAACTCAACACCCCAAACACCTAGATATTCCATCCCAATTGGCCCATTTTGGAGCCCTTTTGAGCTATGAAACCACATCAGACGTGCATCTCAGCTGTCACTTGCATGCCTAGGTCTTTGTACTTGCTTTAGCACTCCAACCTACAACTGTTAGCCCACACATACCTGCTTGTGCCCTCTGCTATGGTTGACACACTTTGGTTGCATCATCATTGGCCAACCCCCTTGTTGAACATTTATGTTCAACCATAGACAAGCTTATTGAACTAGAAACACTGCACTCCAAAGTAAACACTTTGTACACCCACAAAACCACTACCATATTGACATGACCTATCTTCTGCCACCGGCCACCTTTGCTCAAGCGGGTTGCCCAACCCCTTGCATCACCGCATAGCTCCCACCTGGGTCAAACACTTGGCTTTGATCTTGTCCATCCACATGCAATCGCTTCTCATATTGCTGCACCCTAGTACACAACCAATCATCCACATAAATTGCACCTGGCACAACTGCACTCACCAACATACCCTTCAACCACGACAGACACATACCTCTTTGGAAATCTTGGTGGACACAACTTGGGATCATTTTCCATAGAGCACACCCTAGTACACAACCAATCATCCACATAAACTTCCCATGGCACAAATGTACTCACCAGCATACCCTTCAACCACCACACACATACCTCTTTGGAAATCTTGGTGGACACAACCTGGGAATCTCCATCATCTGCCATAGAGCGCACTTGTAGCACTGGGAACTCGTCTATCTTTGGCTCCATGCTTCTCTCTCACCTGCAATGCACTCAGTTCCAACATCATCAAGCCCTTCATCATCAATTGGATCTTCAAGGTCAAGCAGTACCTTCTACATTTCAGCTTCACTTGCCTGCTCTTTAACTACCTCTCCTACCGCTGCATTATCCTCCGCCAAGGAAGATAGAAACTTTTTCTCTATCACATTATCCTGATCTTCTTCCATAAGCAAGGCCACCTCATCTTTCCTGGAAAAAATCTGTACTTGTTTGACCATCATAGCACACTCCATTGCCACTTTAACTAGCATGGCACCACACACCATCTTTACCTGCATATCATCACATGTAGGCTTGGAATCCTCTACTTGATCTCCATCAAGCATATTGGATTCCACTTCACCCTGCTCTTCACACATATTTACTGCATCACCTTTTGAATTCAATTCCTATAACGTTAAAACTTCTCTAAGCCTGCTTCTTCTACTCCCCACTGGATTCGCTTCCCTATGGTCTTATTGCTCCTCCTGTTGTTCTTACGCTTGCAACACCAGACATAGCCAAGCTTTTTAAGTAGGCGTTTCTATTGACTTAATACACCTCTAATTAAGTTTACCTACTATTCTATGTTCTTCGTCAAATATTCCCACATGATTAGTTTAATTGACTCTATAATTCCAAACAATCAGGATTAGCTTAATTGATTCTATAATCTCAAAAAATCATGGTAAAAATATACTTATAACAAACATTGGGTGCTTATTCTGTGTAATTAACATGTTATGCTAACTATCTTACCGTGACAGAGAAATAAATAAATAAATTGGTCTCTAATCTTAAAAAAAAATCATTAATAATGTTGTGCACTTATCACTAATTTCTACTAGTTGAATCAATTTAATGACATCCATGAACATAAGAAAATAAAATACTTAGTTGTTGATTATCAAAAATTGTGGTTATTTGAGCGTAGCATGTGCTCTAATACCACTACTACAATTGAATGCACAAAGAGCCCTGCAAATATCAAGAAAAACATAATACAAACCATCAAACTGATAGATTTGCATACCTGGCAAACGACATGTACACCATAATCAATGCTATACACAAACAAAGAGATACAGAGAGTGAGAGGAAGAGAGAAAGCACGTGCAGATGCACCTCCTAGAGCGGAGTGCTACACCGACACGACGAGAGAGGAGAGGGAAGGGGAAAGAAGAATAACACAAACTCTCCATGCAAGAGTGAGTATTTTCCTCTTGCACGTATTTGTTTATACTCCAAATGAATATATACTGCCGGATTGGACATAATAATGATCATAGATCATAAAGAGCAATTGAATAAGATAGTATACATAAATGTGATGTCCTTTCGCAAAGCCCATAGCTCGGTCATGATTTTTTCACATGTCAGCTGCAATAAAATTATTAAATATCAATTTCCATTACAAGCTTGGACTGGCATATCTGGTGGAGGTTCTATAAGCACTTGAACAATCTTAATCAGCTTTTTGCACATCTCCAACCTCTAATTTTCTATCTCCACATTAGGATAAGTCATGCACCAATGCTCCTTAGTCTGGCGGTTATCCGCAGTCTTGCTTCATATACCTTTAGAATTGCTTCCAATGGCTTGAATTTTTTGTCGACGACTAGGATCGAACCTCCTAAGCTAGCATCCTTTGGCTCTACTTTGCTCTGCTTTTGTTCAGTCTTGGGTATTTTCTCTAGTATGGCACTAGATAAAGGTTTTGTCTCAATTGCTCTAGTTGCTCCTGAGCTTGTGAAAACTGAGTTGTAACAACCTTTAGCTTCCTATGATACTGAGATCTAACTCTATCTCTTGTCTCTTTCTTTGCTGACTTCACACTCATGGCTTTGTTAGAGTCATCATTATTTTTCTCACTTATCGCTTTTTGCTTCACTTGCGCTCTTGTTACCACCTTCATTGACACTTTCACATATGAATCAAAACCACTTGAAAAGGGCATGACTTCTACAATGTTCACCGTCACTTTTCCTTCATTATCTGGGCTTTGAGGACAATCGTGGTACAAATGTTTAGTTCCACATTCATCACAATGTCCATAATCACTCTTTTTCACTTACGGAGTATTGGCTATAGCATTAGGTTGTTCAGTTAGTCAATCCCTAGCTAAATGGTTTCCTTGACACTTGAAACAAGGCCCTAGGGTTTTTTGGTTGTCTTGGTTGCTGGGCAGATGGTCTTTAGGGATATGCGTCTTGTTTAGCCTTTCCTTGACTAGCTATGAACATTAGTGTTCCTCGAGTCAACGTAAATCCTTTGTTCTGAGATACACTTTCCATTTTCAAGTAAGGATACTAGAAGATGAAGCGATATTCTCATGGTCATATGACTCCATAACCATTGGTGGGTTAGGATCGTATGCATGGTGTACCCATAGATTTCCTCTTTGTAATATGACTATACCGGCACTATGGCATTGTTTTCTAGATATTGGTCTGGATACACATACGTCACAACTGCCAGTCTTCACTTGGTAGGGGTGGTTGATGGCCCAACACTGGTCTCACTCTTTCAACTCCTAGCTGAGGATTCAGTGGTCCGAAAGCATATCTTGGTGGTGGTGGTACTGGCCTATACTATTGATATCGAGGATTCACTGGCACATTAGGCTAGAATTGAGGGTTAGGCTGATAAGGCCTTTCCCTAGCTTGACCCCTATTGTAGTAACATTCCTCAGTGGTATGGTTTGTTCACTTGTTCTCAATGGCACACCACTTCTGTCTAGGATATTGCTGTTGCAACATGGGACACTAATGTGTTATCGGATGATATCCTCCACATGTCAAGCAATGTCTCAATGGTGGTATTCTCTGGTTCTGGACTCTTAAACTCTGATCCATCCTCTTCATAAGTTCATCTACAAGATGATCCATATTCACTTGCTACTTTATCGGTGTTGTCCTCATTGAATTTGCATCACTAGTTGTACCTTGTGAGTCATTTGAAGTTATATCCATATCCTGTGATATCTCTCCGTAGATCGTGTAGTTGTCTACTAAACAGATAGCTTCTCTCATGATCTCATCTAATGTCACACACTTCTTCAAGTGCAAGTCCTTCTTGAGGTGCTCGTTCTTAATCCCCTCAATGAACAACACTACTTGCCTATCCTCTGGGGTTTCTCTTGTGGTGGACATCTCTCGATATATTGCGTAAATTGCAAGGCAGCCTCTCATACTTTCCCATTGTCTCTCTTCTTGAAAGAATGAATGAGACACCGTATTGTGCTCGATTTCTCTCATGAAAAACTCCTCTACAAAGTCTTGCAATAGTGCTTCTATGTTTCTATAGTCCTCCTTTTTCAAAGGCTAGAATCATGCAAGAGCGGTGCCTTCCAAAGTTAATCCAAAACTGAATGTGGAAATTTGTGAGATGTATTCAACTTTCAACACGTGTTTAAATGATGCGAAATGTGCATAAGGAAACCCTGATTTGTTCACTTTGATGCCATGCATTTCACAATGTGAGATGGATGCATAGGTCTTGGCTTAGCGACATATCTCATCACCTCCAGAGCTCCTAAGAAAGTATCCTCGTACATTATCGGTGCTAGTGCTCTAGGTACAACTCTTGATACTTATCTCGTAGTCATATCTGACACTACTCGTTCGGTAAGGTGTGTCATAGATGACCATGTAACAGTCGTAAAGCCACCTATATCTGCAATTCTCTCTAGATGATTATCCTCCACTATGGTTGTTTTTGTGGTATAAGCTACTTTTCTAATGCTCGGTTCTTCTCTCAACTTTGTTGGTGTTTTAACAACTCCAATTTTGGCTTTAAAGTTCTTGGCTCTAGGCTTACATTAGGAGCACTAAGTATGGTCAGTTGGTCAATCATTGAAATCCCATGTGTGCGCGTATGTCACACGTGTCAATGCAAGGAACTTGCCGATACACCGTGTGCGAGCCACAAATGGCTCCAAGCACACAACAAGCCTAAACTAGTAAGCTCAAGATGGCGATGGTGTGTCACTCACCATTCTACGCTTCCTGTCGTGGAGGATTCCTCGCCGCGAAAAAGAGGGAGATGTCGCTACGCCGCGCTCAACCGCCTCGCCGCCATCGTGCCGCCGCAATGCTCGATCGCACACACACTCTCTCTCTCTCTCTCACGCATACACAAACACAGACAAGGAGATGAAGAAGAAGAAGATGGAGATGGAGCAAGAGCACAATTCAATTGCACAAATGAGAGAATGAGTGATTTTTAGGTTTAGTTGATTTTTATATGGGTTCGCCCATTCACATTTGGGCGCCCACACTTAGCCAATCTTACCCAAACGTTATATGTTTTAGTTTTAGAGTGCGCCTCTCATCGACGATCACTCTTAACCATTCCTATTGGACCGACAAGCCCGGTACCTGACTCTACCAAGTAAATAGTACAACGTCTGTCGTAGGTGATAGGGTGTTCGTGAGCCGTGACGGTTAACATGTCCCCTTCCTGATGTAGATTCCGTCCTCGGAAGCTATCGAGTTGAAGCTCGTTCGTCGAGGTGGAAGAGCCTTTGAGATGAGTGTCCTTAGCCTTCTTCAATCACTGAAAAATCAAACAACATTGGCATAGTAATTGCATTCTTATATACAATTAAAAAGCATATGCAGTTGTAGGCAGACAATTTGATTGGTAACAAAAATTTTAAACCATTTGTCAGCCATAAATATTAAATTGCAATATAATCAAATGCATAAACAGATGTAAAGGTAAAAAATTAAACAAGTCTAGGGTCGCTAATTTAACGATCGAAAGGCACTAGAGATCGACTATTAATACCATGGGTAAGCTTCTTAATTTTCTCTGGTCAATTAAATTGTTTAATCGCGAGAGCCAAGTATTTCATGTTCAAGGGCTGACTAGAGGCTATACCTAGAAGACCTTGTAGTTAAGCTACAACAAAAGGAATTTCTCATGAAATCATCGCCTGACTGATTACCTTTTCTTTGACCCCCCAAAGTCTTTTCACAGTGATTCAATTTTGATGTGTGTGCTTATTTTGTATGCCTTGGGTTTTTGGTTTTCAAGGAAAAGCGCCCACACTAGGAACCTCTAGGGCTCTAGTACCATAGGCGATACATGTGAGTGGAGTACCAAATCAAGCTAAGGTTTCTCTTCCAGCTTAAGATTTTACATTGTGGCACTTTGATTTTTTGTTTGTTCGTTTTCAACATTTTAACTTTGTAACTTTGGGGGGTCATATAACGCTGTTACCCTCCCCAGGCTCATCACACTAGTAAACTCCCTTTATAATACTTAAGCTAAAGGTCAATAGGGACTAAGCCCACTAGAAAGCCCTAGTACATTGCACACAATGCTGCCTAAATCGGATTAAGAACCTAAGTAACCATAGATTATTAAGAAGGCATTCCCCATGGTATTAAGAGAAGATCTCTAACACCTAGCTTGGTCAAACTAGCTTAGTCGGACTGCTTGATTTTTAAACCTAGACAAGTGATTATGACAAAAAATTACATTGATTTAATGTTTGGTACTAAGCAAATACAATGAATATTATGCTACTAATCACAATTAAAGCAGACAAACATGGATGCAAAAAGATAAGGGGCAATGCTAATGGACAAGAAACACCTGTTTGTGTTGATGGTCGTGCTTGATTTGAAGTGTGAACGAGAGAAAGATTCCATGAAGGTCCAAATCCTAACCACAGCGACACGTTCCTGTACACACTAGGAAACACAAGAATACCTCTAGGAGGCACATCAGCGGGAAAAAAGAACTTTGCTAATCACTCAACTCTAAAACAGAAACACTCCTATTGTACTAACCTACTTACCCTCCATCACTCGAGTGATGAGGATCAAAGGTGTTTGATGGCATAGGTTTCTGTTTCAGTGAACCAGATGTGAATGTGTAGGTCTGGGTCAATGTTTTGACTTTTATTGTGCATACTCGTTTGCTAATTGCCCTTGCTCTTTATTATTTTTGTTTTTTGTGAGTATAAGGCTTTATATATACATTCCCTAAGATTGGGAGATTGAGAGGTCAGGGAGGAAGGTTGAGAGGGAAGCAAGTGAATGATGGCTGTCAGCAAACACTCCTCCCTTCCTTGGGTAGATCATACCGTTTGAAATGTGCTCGTCACCCTTTGAAACCAATTGTTCCAGTTGGTACTAGGTGAGGATTTTTTCCAGTAGTTTTCTATTACCCTAGGTGCCTCGTCGAGTTGCAAGGGTGGTAAGGTACTCTCCCAGGATCGAACTTGAAGTGGTTCATCAGGTGATTCTTGAACACTGGGAGGTGTGGATTCCTTTGTAACTTTATGGAGGTCCACCATTGTAGGTGGAGGCTGTGGAGAAGCTTTTACCTCTATAGATGCATTACATGAGGAGCTAGAAGCTTCATGGGACTCCCCCCTTCCTGAGCTAGGTGGAACAATTCGTTCTTTCTTTGGTACCCAAACTAGCTCTAGAGCGGGTGTGTAGCATTCTCTGGTTTTTATCTTTTCGGGATCATTGATTCGTTTTGGAGCTACATAATTGGGCTCGCATGGGTCAGGTGACAAGTAAGAACACAATCTACGTTTTGGGACCCATATTTGATCATTTCCTTGATAGTAGCCTTGTGCTTCCAATAGTCGTTTAGGAATCCACCACCACGTTTTCTTACTTTTCTTGGGGCGACTGGGACGTTTCTTACAAGGCCTTTGTTTTTTAGCACTAGCTATGGTCGCTAAAGAAGATTTAGGGACCCACTTCTATGTTTTCTTTGTTATATGGGGATGAGTCTTGTCAAAATCTATATGCATTGCTTGTAGCATATTTAAGGGTACGAGTGATGGCATTTCATCCCCCTCAGGTGTTACCCAGGTTGTCCCCCTGTTTCCCCAAGTGTCTATGGTTGCTGCTAGGTGGACCCAATCCACATTGTCCGACTCAGTCATCCCAGGTAGTACATCCATATAAGGAGAATCTTCCCCAACATCAGTGTCAACTTTACACGTGTAACAATACTGCAATGGGGCCGAGTGAATTGTGGTGTCAGATCTATGATCAATTATAAACATGTTTCCTAGAGGATGTGCTCGACTAGTTACAAGATCCACTCGAATGACAGAATCTTGGAACTGCAAGTAGACATGGTTTTTAGACCAGTCATGCACCATTTTTGCTTCCCTCATGAAAGGACGTCCTAAGATCATCTCCGATGCCATAGTGTGTTTGGAGAAATCCACAACAATGAAGGTAATCCTTATTTTATGTCCAAAGACCTTGATCTTGAGATCTTCTAGCATCCCAATAGGTTTAACAATAGACCCATTGGCCATCTTCACTACTATGGTTGTGGTCGCAAGGTGAGGTCTTCCCATAGTTTCCCAACAATTTTTAGTCACAATGCTAACCCCAGCGCCACCATCAAGGATTCCCTTCACAGTTAATCCGTTAGTAGTGACTGGTATGGTCACATTGGATTCATCACCCTCAAAGTATTGTCCCAACTTGTTAACAAGTATTTCTAAAACAAGGTTCTCATTGTGTGCGTATGTCGCACGTGTCAATGCAAGGAACTTGTCGATACATCGTGTGCGAGCCACAAATGGCTCCAAGCACACAACAAGCCTAAACTAGTAAGCTCAAAGATGGCGTTGGTGTGTCACTCACCGCTCTACGCTTCCTGCCGTGGAGGATTCCTCGCCGCGAAGAAGAGGAAGACGCCGCTACGCCATGCTCAACCGCCTCGCCGCCGTCGTGCCGCCGCAATGCTCGATCGCACACACTCTCTCTCTCTCTCTCATGCATACACACACACACACAAGGAGATGAAGAAGAAGAAGATGGAGATGGAGCAAGAGCACTCTTCAATTGCACAAATAAGAGAATGAGTGAATTTTACGTTTAGTATACTTTTATATGAGCACTTGGGTGCCCATGCTTAGCCAACTAATCCCTTGAATGTTCCAGTTAGAGTGCACCTCTCATCGGTGATCACTCTTACCCTTTTCCTATTGGACCGACAAGCCCAGTACCTGACTCTACCAAGTAAATACTTGGGTGCCCATGCTTAGCCAACTAATCCCTTGAATGTTCCAGTTAGAGTGCGCCTCTCATCGGCGATCACTCTTACCCTTTTCCTATTGGACCGACAAGCCTGGTACTTGACTCTACCAAGTAAATAATACCACGTCCGTCGTAGGTGATAGGGTGTCCGTGAGCCATGAGGGTTAACATGCCCCCCTTCCTGATGTAGATTCCGTCCTCAGAAGCTATTGAGTTGCAGAGGGTTCGTCGAGGTGGAAGAGCATTTGAGATGAATGTCCTTAGCCTTCTTCAGTCACTGCAAAATCAAACAACATTGGCACAGTAATTGCATTCTCATCTATAATTAAAAATCATATGCAGTTTTAGGCAGACAAATTGATTGGTAACAAAATTTTAGACCATTTGTCAGCAATAAACATTAAATTGCAATATAATCAAATGCATAAACAGATGTAAAGGTAAAAATTAAACAAGTTTGGGGTCGCTAATTTAACGATCGAAATGTACTAGAGACCGACTATCAATACCATGGGTAAGCTTCTTAATTTTCTCTGGTCAATTAAGTTGTTTAATCGCGAGAGTCAAGTATTTCATGTTCGAGGGCTGACTAGAGGCTATACCTAGAAGACCTTGTAGTTAAGCTACGATAAAAGGAATTTCTCATGAAATCATCACCTGATTGATTACCTTTTCTTTGACCCCCCAAAGTCTTTTCTCATTGATTTACTTTTGATGTGTGTGCTTATTTTGTATGCCTTGGGTTTTTTACTTTTCAAGGAAAAGCACCCACACTGGGAACCTCTAGGGCTCTAGTACCATAGGCGATACATGTGAGTGAAGTACCAAATCAAGCTAAGATTTCTCTTCCAGCTTCAGATTTTACATTGTGGCACTTTGATTTTTTGTTTGTTCGTTTTCAACATTTTAATTTTGTAACTTTGGGGGGTCATATAACATTGTTACCCTCCCCAGGCTCATCACACTAGTAAACTCCCTTTATAATACTTAAGCTAAAGGTCAATAGAGACTAAGCCCACTAGAAAGCCCTAGTACATTTCACACAATGCTGCCTAAATTGGATTAAGAACCTAAGTAAGCATTAATTATTAGGAAGGCATTCCCCATGGTATTAAGAGAAGATCTCTAACACCTAGCTTGGTCAAACTAGCTTAGTCGGACTGCTTGATTTTAAACCTAGACAAGTGATTATGACAAAAAATTACATTGAATTTAATGTTTGATACCAAGAAAATGCATTGAATATTATGCTACCAATCACAATTAAATCAGAAAAACATGGATGCAAAAAGATAAGGGGCAATGTTAATGGACAAGAAACACCTGTTTGTGTTGATGATTGCACTTAATTTGAAGAGTGAGTCGAGATAAAGATTCCATGAAGGTCCATATCCTAACAACAGAAACACGCTCCTGTACACAGTAGGAAACACAAAAGAATACCTCTAGGAGGCACATCAGTGGAAAAAGGTACCAACATTTATTGAACACAACAAAAAAACATAAGAAACCCTAACCTAATTATTTGCAATCCCCCTAGAGAGTCAAGGGAATAGGATATTGTAGAGATTGGGGGAAAACCCTAAGGCTAAACCCCTATCCTCGTCGTCGAGATAAACAAAGTCATCATCCATGAGACCATATGTGCCATCCGTGTAGTCATGTAAATCTTCTTCTTCATCATAGGTACCCATGTTTACTAAGAAGGTCACTAGACGCCTATAGTCACCTTGGTCAAAAGGGTAGGCTTGTGCAATGGGAGAAACTCTCTCTACTAAGTATGGATCAGTCATGGTCAAGAGACATATCAGCCACTCTAACTCCTCAAAATTCCTCTCACATGCTAGCGTACCTACCAAATCCCATTCACATGCAAGCACCGGAAAGACCATGTGAAACATTTGTGAAAAGTAACGAGGGTACCTCTCACCCAAGGCAGGAGTGGATGACTCTAGCGTACTAGCCATATCTGTACACACAAATAGATGATGGTTAGAGTGCAAATATTACAAGGGTCGTGTTTTTGTGCATAATGTGTTTTTATGATTTTTTGTTATGGCTCTTGCTCTTTTAATTTTTTATCTTGTTTTTGTGAGTATAAGGCTTTATATATACATTCCCTAAGATTGGAGATTGAGAGGTCGAGGAGGAAGGTTGAGAGGGAAGCAAGTGAATGATGGATGTCAGCAAACACTCCCCCCTTCCTTGGGTAGATCATACCTTTTGGAATGATGTCGTCACCCTTTGAAACCAGTTGTTCCAAGTTGTTATAGGTGAAGGCTTTAACCAATAGTTTTTGACCACCCTATGCGTTTCATCTAGTTGCAAGGGTGGTAAGGTACTCTCCCACGATTTTATTTGCAACATTGTTGTAGGTGGTGAACTTACAACGGGAGGTGCAAAATCTTTCTCTTGTATGGATATGTACAATGGTAGGTGGAGGTTGTGTCCAAGCTTCTATTTCCGTATAGGAACTAATTGAAGAGCAAGAAGCTTCATTTGATTTCCCTGTTTCCTGAGCAGGTGGAACAAATCGTTCTTTCTTTGGTACCCAAACTAGCTCTGGAGCAGGTGTATAGCATTCCATGATTTTTTCCTTTCCGTAATCTTCAATTTGTTTTGGAGCCATAGGATTGAGCTCACATGGGCCCGGTAACAAGTAAGAGCACAATTTATGTTTTGGCACCCAAATTTGATCATTTCCTTCATAGTAGCCTTGGGCTTCCAATAGTTTTTTAGGAATCCAACGCAACATTTCTTTACATTTCTTGGGGTGAATGGGTAGTCTCTTACCAGGATCCTGTCTTTTAGCACTGGCTATGGTCGCTAAAGAAGATTTAGGGACCCACTTGTATGTTTTCTTTGTTATATTGGGATGGGTCTTGTGTGTCTCAAGCTTTATTTCAACTACATCAGTTGAAGCTCTAGAGAGTTGGGCTATGGGGACATATGGTTCAACCTCTTGGACATGCAATGTTTTGGGTTTTATTTCCTTAAAAGTCAATATCGCAGGGACTATGGCTTGAGTGGCAGGGCTAAGAGTTGGTTTCTGTGTTGTGACACCCCCTGTCCCCCAATCAATAGTGCATTTGGTGGCTATCATCCACGTGCGTCCTAGATTTATATTACCCTCCATAGTTCCAACAGGCATGACCAAAAAGTCTTGAGCTACAACCCCATTGTCATAACTAACAGAAGTGTGCCAGATTGCAAAAATCAAAGTTTTTTTCTTGTTGACACCCTTGACTTGGATAATACTCTCAGATAGAGGTGGCTTCCCTAACTGACACCACACCCCACATGATAGCAGATTATATTTAGCACCCGTGTCCAATAAGGCATTATATAGCACTTTTCCATAGGTGCTGTTTAGCTTAATAGGGTATCGTAGAGGTGTGTCAGAGTCCAACCAATCCTCGTCAGTTTCAATGTGGAATGCATATGTGACTCCAAGGTTAGCCTCTCGTTTTCGTCTTATGCGTTTTTGTCGCTCCTTAGCCTCAGCTTGAGCTTGTATCTTCTTCAATTCTGTTTGTGCCTTGGCTGCCTTTTTTGTATGGATGGCACGTAGCTCCTCTTGGCTTAAAGGATCATAGTATCTTTTAAATTTGCTCCCATTGAGGAATCCAATGGTTTCAACTCCATCAAGAGTCTCCACACGAATGGTTCCCTGTGGGGTGATCTCACATACTCTATATGGTACTTTTCTCGCATATTTCAATTTTTTCATTTCGTTACGCACTCCATACATAAGGACTTTATCACCAACATTGATATCTTTGTTCTTTAGATGACGGTCAAACCATTTATCCTCCTATCTTTCTCCACAAGTGCATTTTGCACAGCTAATTGCCTCTCTTCATCTAGCCTTTCAAGGATATATAATCGCTCAACTAAGGGGTTACCATCCCAACCTTCTTGAGAAGCTACTTGAAGACTAGGAACGACAAACTCCCATGGCATAACCGCTTCTTGGCCATACACCATCTTGAATGGTGTGCAATTAATGGCAACTTTGTACGCAGTACGATAAGCCCATAGAGCTGATGTAAGCTTTAAATCCCAATCTGTGCGATGAGCTTCCACCGTTTTGGTCAAAATAGAGATTAAGGTCTTGTTGGTGCTCTCAGCTTGGCCATTTGCTTGTGGATAGTAAGGTGTGGACTTATGGTGAGCTATCATAAAGTTGGTAGTGAGTTCTTTTATTACTCCATTTATAAAATGAGTACCTATGTCACTCACAATCTCAAAGGGACAACCAAATCTTGTAATAATGTTCTCAAAGAGAAACTTGGCAATTGACCTCACATCGGCTTTACGTGTCGCTTTGGCTTCCACCCACTTTGTCACATAGTTAGTGGCAACGATAATATATCTAGATTGAGTGCTACGAGCTGCCGGACTAATTGGGCCTACAATGTCCAAACCCCATTTTTCAAATGGTTGATTCACTTTACAAGATGTAAGGGCATCCTGTCCTTTTATTGTGTGATCTTGTAACATTGGCATTCATCACATCCTTTTGCAAAAAAGTGATGCATCCTTAAATAAGGTTGGTCACCAATACCCTGATTGCAACACCTTTCTAGCTGTTAGTTCCCCTGAGAAATGTCCTCCTGCTATACCCATGTGGGCTTCTTGCAGTATGTATAATTACTCATCCTCACGGGCACAACGTCTAAGAATATCATCCTTCCCTAGCCTGTAGAGAGTTCCTGCAATGAGAGAGTAAGGTTCACATTATTTTAACAGTTTTCGAGCTATGTCTTTACGAAGCTCTTTGGGTGGAAAACCATTAACTAGAAAGTTCACAATCTTCTCACTCCATTCAGGTATGGTTTCGACTAGGAATAGAGAAGTATCGGGCAACTCATCATCGACTCCAGTAGGGGCTTCACCATTGGGTATGCGAGACAAATGATCAGCCATGACATGTCTTTTACCAGGTCTCACCACCATGGTAAAATCAAACTCAAGGAGAATTAACAACCATCGTGTAATTCTTCCCGTGGAACAAGGTTTATTTACTAGATACAACAAGGATTGATGATCAACATAGAACACAAACTTGTTGGCCAGAAGGTAGTAGCGAAATTTCTTCACTGCGTAAATCATACCTAAACCTTCTTGCTCTGTAGTGGTGTAGTTTCTCTCGGCATCATTCAATTGACGACTTGCAAAGCTAATGGGGTAGTCTAGTTTATGTTCTCCTGGTTGAGCTAGAACACACCCAATAGCAAAGTTTGATGCATCAATATGCACATGAAAAATTATATTCCAATCGGGCACTCGTAGAATAGGAGCGCTAGTCAAGGTCTTTTTCAATGACTAATAAGCATGGTCACACTCCGCAGTCCATTGGAACTCAATAAGAAGCTTGTACAAAGGACGAGCTATCTCGGCAAAGTTTAAAATAAACCGTCAGTAATAACCAACATGGCCCATGAACCTTTGAACTCCTTTATAGTTTGTAGGTGGTGGCAATTCTGGTGGCAATTCAGCAATGGCTTTAATTTTGCTATCATTTGTGGAAATCCCAATTTGGGACACTATATGCCCTAAAATGACTCCATGTTTAACCCAAAATTGGCATTTGAAAGGGTTTAAGGAGATGCGATACAATATACACTTCTCAAACACCTTTCGTAAGCATGATAGATGTTCTTTCCAAGAGGTATAAACACAAAGTTCATCTAACAAAGCTTCACAAAACTCCCTCAAATATTCTCTAAAAGCAGTGTTTATTAATCTTTGAAAGGTAGCAGGGGCATTGGTTAAGCCAAAAGCCATAACACGAAATGCGAACACTCCAAATTCGGTTATAAAGGCTGTTTTAGCTTGGTCCTCCAACGTAATTGTGATTTGATTGTAGCCAGAGTACCCATCTAAAAAGCTATAAGCTTCCTTCCCTGCAACTCTTTCAAGCACATGTTCTGAATATGGCAAGGGGTAATGGTCCCTCCTAGTGGCGGCATTGACCTTCTTGAGATCTACGCACACTCTGAATTTCCCATTCTTCTTTGGCACTATCACTATTGGAGACACCCATTCTGAGTGCTCAATAGGGTATATGAATCCGCATTTCACAAGCTTTTCAATCTCTTCTTGAACGATTTTTGAATATTTAGGATTCATTGGGTAGGGTCATTGCTGAACTGGTTTAGCCATGCTATTCATGGGGATTGTGTGTTGCACCACGGAAGGTGGAACACCTTTCATATCATGATATGTCCCGGCAAATATATCCCTGAATTCCATGAGAAGTTCTTTAAGTACACACTCCTCAGTCTCGGTCAGATCTTGGGCAATGAAAATAGGTTTAGACTCTTTTCCTGGGTCTACTAACTCTATTTCCTTAATTATCGCTGGACCGTCATAGACTCCATTGCTCCCATCAATAGGTTTTCTTTGAGCCTTTGTATACACAACCTTACGTTCCTCTATGGTATAGGGTTTGAAATGTTCAGGTGCAGGGTGTAAGTCTGTGGAGTCTTGTGGTTCTGTGGATTGTGATTTCACTTTCGATTCCTTTTGTTGTTGAACTAACTCTCGATTTTGTCGTCTCCTTACAGTACGGCTCAACTTTGGCTTCTCTGTAGCCTCTAGTTGTGCGATGTCAATGGGTTGTGGACTACACCACATAACACTTTGAAGGTATTCACCCCAGTTATCTACCAACTTCCGATGAGCATCACATGCCCCTGTATAATTAAAGCCATTCTGCAGTAGATTTCTTTTCATTTATTCTAGCATGCACATTTTCTCTATATCGTCGCCTCTTATATCTCTTACTCTTCTTGTTTAATTCTCGATTACGGCCGATCTCTAGTGAAGAGTCACTAGATGAATCACTACTTGTGTCTTCTGCTCCCTTGGATAGATTGTCATCTAGGTTACCACTGGGCCCTGAATGGTTTGTCCCCACATTTGCACTAAGATTTAACTCAGATTCTTCGTTCTTATAGTCAATTTCAACTGATGATTCTGACCCCAAATCGTGTGGGCTATAGTCTTGTGAGGCGCTACTGGTTCCAATGCTAGTCAAACTTTCATCTTGTAGATCATCGGAAGTTATATGCATCGCTTCTAGAATATTTAAGGGTACAAGTGGTGGTATTTCATCCCCCTCAGGTGTTACCCAGGTCGTCCCCCTATTTCCCCAAGTGTCTATGGTTGCTGCTAGGTGGACCCAATCCACATTGTTCGACTCAATCATCCCAGGTAGTACATCCATATAAGGAGAATGTTCCCCAACATCAGTGTCCGCTTTACACGTGTAACAATACTGCAATGGGGCTGAGTGAACTGTGGTGTCAGATCTATGATCAATTATAAACCTGTTTCCTAGAGGATGTGCTCGACCAGTCACAAGATCCACTCAAATGACAGAATCTTGGAACTGCAAGTAGACATGGTTTTTAGACCAGTCATGTACCATTTTTGCTTCCCTCATGAAAGGACGTCCTAAGATCATCTCCGATGCCATAGTGTGCTTGGAGAAATCCATAACAATGAAGGTAATCCTTATTTTATGTCCAAAGACCTTGATCTTGAGATCTTCTAGCATCCCAATAGGTTTAACAATAGACCCATTGGCCATCTCCACTACTATGGTAGTGGTCGCAAGGTGAGGTCTTCCCATAGTTTCCAAACAATTTTTAGTCACAATGCTAACCCTAGCGCCACCATCAACGATTCCCTTCACAGTTAATCCCTTAGTAGTGATTGGTATGGTCGCATTGGATTCATCACCCTCAAATTATTGTCCCAACTTGTTAACAAGTATTTCTATAACAAGGTTCTGATCTAGGTTGGGTTGTGGATCTAAGTGTTCCTCCTCCATTGGCATCTTCCCAGCTCCATCCATCTATGCAAATTGTGGTAGCCCAAACTTGAGTTCTCCATTGAGGAAGGCTCGAAGAGCTGAGACTAGCTCAGGGTCTTTATATAGTTTGGACATGATGGTGGTTCTAACTTCTGAAGACATGAAATCCATCAATTTGGCAATGTTTAACGGCACCTTTTGGACTTTAATCCCTTGACGTGGGGAAGATGGGATCTCCATTTCTTCGATAGGATCAGGTAGTCCCTCTGTAAACATTCTTTCCATCAAGAAGTGAGTACGCCCACTTTCCCATGACTTTAAGTCACTTTCTTCTTGGATGACACTAGGTATGGCTAAGGGTCTATGGACTTGGTGAGGTTGTTGTTGCGTAGGGAACACGGTGTCTATAATCTGGATCTGCCTAGGTGCTGGTTCTAGATCCCTCTGGGTATCTTCTACCAAACTCCTTAAGTGCTTGACTCGCCCAATCTCCTCTGTAGGGTTTGGATAAGTTCTTATCTTCTTCTTGGATCCTAGCCATTGTGGCTCATGAAGATCTTCCTTGTTCGTTTCTATCTTCGTGGTCGTTTTGATCTCCATGGTTTCACCTGAATAGAAATCTTCTTCAGCGTCTTTCATATATACGGGGTCGTCACCAGTCCCTATGTTGGTCTTTGAACTGAGGTCTGACTTCGTTGCTTTTTGCGATCTCTTTCTTTGTGTTTTCTTCTTTTTCTGAGATTGGGCAATTGATGCCGTGTCTCTTTCCTCAAGAATATAATTTTGTTTTTGGAGCATCGATCGTGTGAGTACGTTTACTGGTACTACAGGTGTACTTTGTGATGGCTCGTCGATAACTTCAATCAAGTTTAATGGCGTGATCTTCGGTGTATTTGGATTATTTGGACATTGGGCAATCAAACCACATGGATTACACATGAGTATCGGCATTGTAGACGTGCTCGCTTGATTGGTCTACATTAGTATGACGTTATTTTGTAGCCTAATAGGACACTTGGCTACACGATGTGGACCTCCACACTCATAGCATTGAAGAGGTGGTCTCTTAGCCGTGTAATTCATATTTTGGCCTCTTGCTGCAAGAGCAGCTACTTGATATATAGGTTTGACTTGTCCCCAATAGTCCTCCATATAGTATTGTGGACTTTCTTCAAGCACATCCATCCCATAGGCAATATTAGGATCTATGTCTTCCTCACAGCCTTCCAAACAAGCAACAGATGACTCACAAACCACTTGATTCACAGAAGTGATTCCTGGATGTGGTGGTTGCGGTCCTAGCACTGGAGGTGGTAAAGGTACTTTGTGAACAACATTTTGGGCCCTAGGGACCATGTGTTGTGCTGTTTGTTCAAGAGGTGGGGCCGGCATCAATGCAGGCACTCGAGGTGTGTCTGTCCATGCTAAGGTTGGTCTATTGGCCATCGCGCGCTTAAATACTATGCAATCCTTAGCTTGATGACCATACCTCCCACAGGCATTGCAGTTCCCATTGAATTTTACGCTAAAAGTAGGGCATTCACTGGTACTATGCGGTCCATAGCATACTGAGCACCATTGTTGCTCCCTTCTTGGATACATATGATTGTTTTGCGGAGCACGATTGTCTCTAAGACTCTCTTGAATAGCCTTGGTGAGATCTGTTAAAGTCATCTCAGATATCTTTGGCTCCTTAGCAATAGGCTTTAGGGTCATAGGCTGATGCCCTGATGCTTGCGAGCTAATAGAGTTAGTCTCAACAGACACTCTTTCTCCTTGAATCATTAAATTATCCTCCAATTGGATCGCATTGGTGGTGCTTCCCAAGTGGTGATACCTCTAATGACTAGGCCATTGTAGATATCCTCATGTCGTAATTCCCTAATGAATCTATCAAGCATTTGGTTATTGTTGAAGCGCTCATTTGGATTACAACGAGAATTCAAATGCTTCAAGCGACTTAAAAAGTCTCTCACCGACTCTCCTTCCTCTCGTTGGGCTTTCTGGAGCTGAGAGGCTACACCCCAAAGCACTCCCTCTCGTATGTACTCTTTCAAGAACAGTCTCCTAAGAGTAGGGTAAATCGTTTTTTCTTCCACCCTTAGGGTTCTATACCAATCCCCTACCTTCCCACTTAAGGTTAGGCTTAAAGCATTGCTCTTGTGTAGGTCATTGTGTTCTCCTAGAGAATCGCATATTTGTTCGAACACTTCCATATGCTTTCTCACATCCCCGTCTCCACGAAATTTTTGTGTGAGCTTGGCTATTTGTACTACCTTACTTCTAGGCTCTCTATCAGGCGTGTTACGCATATTCTCAGCAATAGATCGACCAATAGCTTGAGCAAATGTTGCCAAGTCACCTAAGTGAGCAGGCACCGTGGGTGAAGGTGCTCCAAAGACTACATGTGGAGTAGTTATTGGCATTGGGCTTGGCGCATAGGAAGCCCTTGGGTTCCACGTTGGGTACGATGTTGTGCCATGTGGTGGTCCATAGTTCATATGTGTGGACCTAGGCATAGCAAACGTCGAATGTGACATGCTACTGCTAGCCGGTATAGTCCCATGGAAATAAGAACTTGGGTGTTGTGGTTGTGGAGCATAGGTAGTTGAAACAATGGGAGGGATAGGGACTACATGAGTACGATGACCCATAGGTACATACGATTGGTACACACTTGTAGGTACTATTGCAGGCATTGAGCTATCATGTAGTGGTGCTTTAACTAACAAATGAGGTCCATGGCGTGTTTCTTGGCATGCCCATCATTGCGGTAGGCATGGTAGCCGTGGTGTCATCAAGGGAAAGATGAGCTAGACTTGGAAAGGTGAAGCTATCACTTGTGGGCTCAGATTGCAATGAGATCCCTGGAGAAACAACATATGGAGGATCCATCGGACTTACCGAGGGAGTCTCCATTTGCGATAAGGTTGGTTGTTTAGCCTTTCTTGTATCCAAGAATCTCATGAGACCTGTTGAAGGCATGTTGATCCCTTTGTTCTGTCTCTCTAACTCAATGACCCTATGGATGACCTCACAAACTCTTTGTTGTTGATCCTCCACACTAGTAGCACCCATTGTGGATTGTAGGACATCTAACCAACCCACGTGATAGGTGTGACCTGTGTATAGGTCGGTCAGAGTTTCCGTTTGTAGTTTGTACTCCCAGTTCTCATTTAAGAACGCTCCATCTAGGATTCAGGTGCTAGGGGTGTCCTTTGAACTAGATGCAATGTTGCTTTCTAGGGGTTGGCCCCTAGCGGTTGCTAAGTCAGAAGCACTTGATTGCTCTCTTAGCAAGGATATTGACATAGGGGCTTTCGCTTTTAACTCTCTTCTTTGCTCCGCCTTGCGTAAGCTCTCGATTTCCTTTTCCCTTGCTGCAAGGATATATCGCTCAACCTCTTGCACTTCGGCAAGGCTTCTACCATTGGGTAATATGCCCTCGGAGGGGATTAGCTCTGAAGAGTAAGGAGGTGCAGTGAATGAAGTATTCACGTGCACATTCTCTAAGGGCATAGGGTCTACGTAGGTCATGAATGGAGAATTTACTTCCCCACCCCTCTCATTTACATCATTAGCTCCATGTTCGGAGCGAGTTGCTCTACTAAAGGTTTCCTTCAAGCGGCTAAGCACGCTCGGCCCGGACCGTGGACCCATGGCATGCATGTCTTGGCTTGAGCTATCGGGATTAGCCATTGGGTAACCCTCCATGACGTCGTAGTTAGAGGAAGAGTCACTAGCCGCTATGTTCGGGTCTTGGTTTGTACTACCTTGGGTCCCCGCCGAGGGCCCGGCACCTAAAGTAGGTGGATATTGAGAACTCGCGTATGTCAAAATTCTCTCTAGTTGCTCCGTCTCTAGCACACGACCAGAGCGCAGATGCATGTGTCTTTGGCACCCTACAAGCGTCGGCGAATAACTTCGAAGGTTAACCGCTTACTTTTTTAAGCGTCCGTTTTCACTCGAGTTCTTATGTTTTTTAATATTTTCGAATGATCGGTCTTTTGAATTAAAGTCTGTGATAGCTCAAAATGAGCGTATCACTCAGAGGGTCGCGGTGTGCTTTACAGCACAACGTTTGGTCACCTGAAGCTCCGTTGGTCCTCAAAAAAGCCGATTTTTAGCTACGTGTAAAGCTAAAATTCGTAATTTCAAAGGGCGATAGATGCCTAAGCCTGAGCGTGAGCTTGGGCTTGGGTCTGGGAGATATTCCCGATCCCGGTCCTACCTTTAAATTTTTTTAATTTAAAAAAAAAATTATATTTAAAATGATAAGGTCGTCGCGGTCTATGTGAGAGTATACACACACTCTACCTACCTACTTTCAACTAATACACCTACTGTTACACACTAACACACTCTATTAGCTCTCACAGATCTACTTCCTACTTACTGTACATTACATTACACAGAACTAACAACCTTAATACTAACACCTTACACAGAGAAAAAACACAGTACCTTTGAAAACTCCATTAACAAAAAAAATACACAATATAACATAAAATCCTTCTTCTCAACACACACACCCTCCTTCCTTACCTTTCCTACAATAGAAATTGCACCACAAAAGAAGCACAGAGTGCCATTCAAGCTTAGTGTATGGCATTCCCCATCAACGGCGCCAAAAATGTGCGCGTATGTCGCACGTGTCAATGCAAACAACTTGCCGATACACCGTGTGCGAGCCACAAATGGCTCCAAGTACACAACAAGCCTAAACTAGTTAGCTCAAAGATGGCGTTGGTGTGTCACTCATCGCTCTACGCTTTCTGTCGTGGAGGATTCCTCGCCGCGAAGAAGAGGGAGACGCCGCTACACCGCACTCAACCGCCTTGTCGCCGTTGTGCCGCCGCAATGCTCAATCTCACACTCTCTCTCTCTCTCTCTTTCTCTCTCTCTCTCACGCATACACACACACACAAGGAGATGAAGAAGAAGAAGATGGAGATGGAGCAAGAGCACTGTTCAATTGCACAAATGAGAGAATGAGTGAATTTTAGGTTTAGTTGACTTTTATATGAGCTCGCCCCATTCACACTTGGGCGCCCATGCTTAGCCAACTAATCCCTTGAATGTTCCAGTTAGAGTGCGCCTCTCATCGGCGATCACTCTTACCCTTTTTCTATTGGACCGACAAGCCCGGTACCTGACTTTACCAAGTAAATAATACAACGTCCGTTGTAGGTGATAGCGTGTCCGTGAGCCGTGAGGGTTAACACTCATCTAGGTTG
Source organism: Adiantum capillus-veneris (assembly GCF_014529385.1). Taxonomy (NCBI): domain Eukaryota; kingdom Viridiplantae; phylum Streptophyta; class Polypodiopsida; order Polypodiales; family Pteridaceae; genus Adiantum; species Adiantum capillus-veneris. Next base: position 49,992,799 of record NC_140949.1, on the reverse strand, counting down.
GGTTGTGGATCTAAGTGTTCCTCCTATATTGGCATCTCCCCAGCTTCAACCATTTGTGCAAATTGTGGTAGCACAAACTTGAGTTCTCCATTGAGGAAGGCTCGAAGAGCTGAGACTAGCTCAGGGTCTTTATATAGTTTGGACATGATGGTGGTTCTAACTTCTGAAGACATGAAATCCATCAATTTGGCAATGTTTAACGGCACCTTTTGGACTTTAATCCCTTGACGTGGGGAAGATGGGATCTCCATTTCTTCGATAGGATCAGGTAGTCCCTCTGTAAACATTCTTTCCATCAAGAAGTGAGTACACCCACTTTCCCATGACTTTAAGTCACTTTCTTCTTGGATGACACTAGGTATGGCTAAGGGTCTATGGACTTGGTGAGGTTGTTGTTGCGTAGGGAACACGGTGTCTATAATCTGGATCTGCCTAGGTGCTGGTTCTAGATCCCTCTGGGTATCTTCTACCAAACTCCTTAAGTGCTTGACTCGCCCAATCTCCTCTGTAGGGTTTGGATAAGTTCTTATCTTCTTCTTGGATCCTAGCCATTGTGGCTCATGAAGATCTTCCTTGTTCGTTTCTATCTTCGTGGTCGTTTTGATCTCCATGGTTTCACCTGAATCAAAATCTTCTTCAGCATCTTTCATATATACGGGGTCGTCACCAGTCCCTATGTTGGTCTTTGAACTGAGGTCTGACTTCGTTGCTTTTTGCGATCTCTTTCTTTGTGTTTTCTTCTTTTTCTGAGATTGGGCAATTGATGCCGTGTCTCTTTCCTCAAGAATATATTTTTGTTTTTGGAGCATCGATCGTGTGAGTACGTTTACTGGTACTACAGGTGTACTTTGTGATGGCTCGTCGGTAACTTCAATCAAGTTTAATGGTGTGATCTTCGGTGACTTTGGATTATTTGGACATTGGACAATCAAACCACATGGATTACACATGAGTATCGGCATTGTAGACGTGCTCGCTTGATTGGTCTACATTAGTATGACGTTATTTTGTAGCCTAATAGGACACTTGGCTACACGATGTGGACCTCCACACTCATAGCATTGAAGAGGTGGTCTCTTAGCAGTGTAATTGATATTTTGGCCTCTTGCCGCAAGAGCAGCTACTTGATATATAGGTTTGACTTGTCCCCAATAGTCTTCCATGTAGTGTTGTGGACTTTCTTTGTAATAGGACTAAATTTTGAAGTTCTTAAAGTCGAAAAGAATGTAGTAGGCCATATCTTTCGTTTACCACGATTTGAAAGATTGTTGAATAGTCGATTAGATAGAGCTTATATGAACGAGTTTAAAATATTAAGAGAGAAAATATATTCTCTTCTTTTTAAATAATACACTAAAGACATATTTCACAAAGGTTAATGAATAACAGGTAGTCTGTCTATAAACAATATAATAAAAACGTAGTTAAAATTGAGGTTTTTATTAATACCAATGATTTATATTTATGTGTTTTAGCTTAAAATGCATGGGTAGAGTTAAAATAAGTTGAAAAAGTAGTGGAGATTCAAAAATAGGGTTTTTAGAAGTCGCGACCTAAAAGTTGCGTTTTCGGCCAAAGAAAGACGTGTTTTGCAATTCTGTCCGCGATGCCTTGTAGACCAGACCTATTTCCGTCGTTTTGAGTATCTGGATTGCTTTGTTCTGAGTTTGTTTGTAAAAGTTATGATAAAAACAAACAGAAGGCAGCAGCAGTGTAGTATACACAGGGACAAATAGACATACAACATCATACAGCTCTCTCTGCTATCAACCAAGAAGTGGATTTGTTTCTTCATGGTGAACTATTGCAATTGAGATTATGAAGGTACATAATTATGTGTTTTTAGTTTGATTATCATGATTGAATTGGTTGCACGAGTATGTTCTTTTGGCTATTTTGTAGAGGACACTGAAAACAGGATCTGTGCAAGATGTCATGATGTTGAGATTGTGATCGTGTTGCGATTCCGATTATGATTGTTCCATCAAGAGATTGAGATTGAGAGTGTGATTGTGATTGAGATTGAGAGTGAGAGTGTGATTGAGATTGAGATTGTGCACAAGATTGAGATTGAGATTGAGAGTGAGAGTGAGAGTGGGAGTGTGATTGAGATAGCTCGGGGGTGGTCGGGAGGTTATGAAACGAGCTATGCTCTTCTTGTAATGATTACTTTGTATCCATACATACTCTTTATTTCCATCTGTTTACTCTGCATACTCTGTATATTCTTTGTTCATTATCAATGTATTTCGCTCTCCCGTGTCACATCACAAGTGGTATCAGAGCGGTTTCAATCTTGCGGTAGCGATGGAATCATATTAACAGTGATTGAAGGAACAAGAGGAGATTATTCGATGGCTCAATGAAGATCTTAACAGATATGAGGAAGCGGATAAAGGAAAGAGAATAGCTGGTGCAGGAAGACAAAGTGGAGGAGAAGATGGAAGTTAAACATGGAAACAGTCCATCGCCGTCTCCAATAGATGAAGGATCAAAGAAGAAGAAATGAAAGAGGAGCGATGATCAAGACGATGACGATGTGGGAGAAGCTGCAAGATCAATCAAGTTTCAAGAAGAGTAAGGCCACCAGACTTTCAAATGCCCGAATAAGGAAATATGTACGAAGATAGTTGAATTGGAGACTATTGACGATGCGCTGGTAAAGGTAAGTCATCTAACCCTTCTTTATGATGTTTTATGTCTTTGATGCATCATTTGAAAGCTTCTATGATCAAAGTCATGCATAAAATTTAAGATTTGAAATTGATTTTCTTAATTGATTCGAGTAGTACACATTAACTCTTGTCCTCTAATCTGGCTGAGAAATTATACTTGAAATTAAACTGAGAAATCAAGAGAGATGGTTGAGAAGAAATTTTGCTTACATAAGGATTATTTGTATTATCATGATTGCTTATGTGTGTTTGTAAATTCCTCTTTGAAACATCAAATTTTATGAGAATACCAACAAAATATATTTATTTAGATAATCTTATTCTAAAGAAAAGATGTGAAGACAACACTAGAAACCAATTTGAATGTAGAGTTAGACAACTTAGAAGTAGGATTCTTCTTATGATGTAAAAGATTCCTCTTAGATTGAATTTGATGTTTTGTATGTTAAAAAAAAAACCCTCTTTTCAACTCTGAGGACAGAGTTAATTTTGATAAAGGGAGAATGTAATAGGACTAAATTTTGAAGTTCTTAAAGTCGAAAAGAATATAGTAGGCCATATCTTTTGTTTACCAAGATTTGAAAGATTGTTGAATAGTCGATTAGATAAAGCTTATATGAATGAGTTTAAAATATTAAGAGAGAAAATATATTCTCTTCTTTTTAAATAATACACTAAAGACATATTTCACAAAGGTTAATGAATAACAGGTAGTCTATCTATGAACAATATAATAAAAACGTAGTTAAAATTGAGGTTTTTATTAATACCAATGATTTATATTTATGTGTTTTAGCTTAAAATGCATGGGTAGAGTTAAAATAAGTTGAAAAAGTAGTGGAGATCCAAAAATAGGGTTTTTAGAAGTCGCGACCTAAAAGTTGCGTTTTCGGCCAAAGAAAGACGTTTATTGCAATTCTGTCCGCGATGCCTTGTAGACCAGACCTAGTTCCGTCGTTGAGTATCTGGATTGCTCTGTTCTGAGTTCGTTTGTAAAAGTTATGATAAAAACAAACAGAAGGCAGCAGCAGTGTAGTATACACAGGGAGGACATGCAGACATACAACATCATATAGCTCTCTCTGCTATCAACCAAGAAGTGGATTTGTTTCTTCATGGTGAACTATTGCAATTGAGATTATGAAGGTACATAATTATGTTTTTTTAGTTTGATTATCATGATTGATCAATTGGTTGCACGAGTATGTTCTTTTGGCTATTTTGTAGAGGACACTGAAAACAAGATCTGTGCAAGATGTCATGATGTTGAGATTGTGATCGTGTTGCGATTCCGATTATGATTGTTGCCATCAAGAGATTGAGATTGAGAGTGTGATTGTGTTGAGATTGAAAGTGAGAATGTGATTGAGATTGAGATTGTGCACAAGATTGAGATTGAGAGTGTGATTGAGATAGCTCGGGGGTGGTCGGGAGGTTATGAAACGAGCTATGCTCTTCTTGTAATGATTACTTTGTATCCATACAGACTCTTTATTTCCATATGTTTACTCTGCGTACTCTGTATATTCTTTGTTCATTATCAATGTATTTTGCTCTCCCGTGTCGCGTCACATTCTTCAAGCACATCCATCCCATAGGCAATATTAGGATCTATATCTTCCTCACAGCTTTCCAAACAAGCAATAGATGACTCACAACCCACTTGATTCACAGAAGTGATTCTCGGATGTGGTGGTTGCGGTCCTAGCACTGGAGGTGGTAAGGGTGTTGTTTGAACAACATTTTGGGCCCTAGGGACCATGTGTTGTGCTGTTTGTTCAAGAGGTGGGGCCGGCATCTATGCAGGCACCCGAGGTGTGTTTGTCCATGCTAAGTTGGTCTATTGGCCATCGCGCGCTTAAATACTATGCAATCCTTAGCTTGATGACCATACCTTCCACAGGCATTGCAATTCCCATTGAATTTTACTCTAAAAGTAGGGCATTCACTGGTACTATGTGGTCCATAGCATATTGAGCACCATTGTTGCTCCTTTCTTGGATACATATGATTGTTTTGCGGAGCACGATTGTCTCTAAGACTCTCTTGAATAGCCTTGGTGAGATCTGTTTAAGTCATCTCAGATATCTTTGGCTCCTTAGCAATAGGCTTTAGGGTCATTGGTTGATGCCCTGATGCTTGCGAGCTAATAGATTTAGGCTCAACAGACACTCGTTCTCCTTGAATCATTAAATTATCCTCCAATTGGATAACATTGGTGGTGACTGTTTCCTAAGTGGGATACCTCTAATGACTAGGCCATTGTAGATATCCTCATGTCGTAACCCCCTAATGAATTTATCAAGCAATTGGTTATTGTTGAAGCGGTCATTTGGATTACAACGAGAATTCAAATGCTTCAAGCGACTAATAAAGTCTCTCATTGACTCTCCTTCCTCTCATTGGGCTTTTTGGAGATGAGAGGCTACACCCCAAAGCACTCCATCTCGTATGTATTCTTTCAAGAACAGTCTCCTAAGAGTAGGGTAAATCATTTTTTCTTCCACCCTTAGGGTTCTATACCAATCCCCTGCCTTCCCACTTAAGGTTAGGCTTAAAGCATTGCTCTTATGTAGGCCATTGTGTTCTCCTAGAGAATTGCATATTTGTTCAAACACTTTGATATGCTTTCTCACATCCCCGTCTCCACTAAATTTTTGTGTGAGCTTGGCTATTTGTACTGCCTTACTTCTAGGCTCTCTATCAGGCGTGTTACGCATATTCTCAGCAATAGATCGACCAATAGCTTGAGTAAATGTTGCCAAGTCACCTAAGTGAGCAGGCACCGTGGGTGAAGGCGCTCCAAAGACTACATGTGGAGTAGGTATTGGCATTGGGCTTGGCGCATAGGAAGCCCTTGGGTTCCACATTGGGTACGATGTTGTGCCATGTGGTGGTCCATAGTTCATATGTGTGGCCCTAGGCATAGCAGACGTCGGATGTGACATGCTACTGCTAGCCGGTATGGTCCCATGGAAATAAGAACTTGGGTGTTGTGGTTGTGGAGCATAGGTTGTTGAAACAATGGGAGGGGTAGGAGCTACATGAGTATGGGGACCCATGGGTGTATACGATTGGTACACACTTTTAGGTATTGTTGCAGGCATTGAGCTACCATGTAGTGGTGCTTTACTAACAAATGAGGTTCATGGCGTATTTCTTGGCATGCCTATCATTGGGGTAGGCATGGTAGCCCTGGTGTCATCAAGGGAAAGATGAGCAAGACTTGCAAAGGTGAAGCTATCACTTGTGGGCTCAGATTGCACCGAGACTCCTGGAGAAACAACATATGGAGGATCCATCGGACTTACCGAGGGAGTCTCCATTTGCGATAAGGTCGGTTGTTTAGCCTTTCTTGTATCCAAGAATCTCATGAGACCCAAGGCATGTTGATCCCCTTGTTCTGTCTCTCTAACTCAATGACCCTATGGATGATCTCACAAACTCTTTGTTGTTGATCCTCCACACTAGTAGCACCCATTGTGGATTGTAGAACATCTAACCAACCCACGTGATAGGTGTGACCTGTGTATAGGTCGGTCAGAGTTTCTGTTTGTAGTTTGTACTCCCAGTTCTCATTTAAGAACACTCCATCTAGGATTGAGGTGCTAGGGGTGTCCTTTGAGCTAGATGCAATGTTGCTTTCTAGGGGTTGGCCCTTAGCGGTTGCTAAGTCATGAGCACTCGATTCCTCTCCTAGCAAAGATATTGACATAGGACCTTTCGATTTTAACTCTCTTCGTTGCTCCGCCTTGCGTAAGCTGTCAATTTCCTTTTGCCTCGCTGCAAGGATATATCGCTCAACCTCTTGCACTTCGGCAAGGCTTCTACCATCGGGTAATATGACCTCGGAGGAAAATAACTCTGAAGAGTCAGGAGGTGCAGTGAATGAAGTATTCACGTGCACATTCTCTAAGGGCATAGGGTCTATGTTGGTCATGAATGGTGAATTTACTTCCCCACCCCCCTCATTTACATCATTAGCTCCATGTTCGGAGCGAGTGGCTCTACTAAAGGTTTCCTTCGAGCGGCTAAGCACGCTTGGTCCGGACCGCGGGCCCATGGCATGCATGTCTTGGCTTGAGCTATCGGGATTAGGCATTGGGAAACCCTCTGTGACGTCGTAGTCAGAGGAAGAGTCACTAGCCACTATGTTCGGGTCTTGGTTTGTTGTACTGCCTTGGTTCCCCGCCAAGGGCCCGAAACCTAAGGTAGGTGGATATTGAGAACTCGCGTATGTCGAAATTCTCTCTAGTTGCTCTGTCTCTAGCACACGACCAGAGAGCAGATGCATGTGCCTTTGACACCCTAAAAGCATCGGTGAATAACTTCGAAGGTTAACCGCTTACTTTTTTAGGTGTCCGTTTTCACTCGTGTTTTTTACGTTTTTGAATGATCGGTTTTTTGATTAAAGTGTGTGATAGCTCAAAACAAGCGTATCACTCAAAGGGTTGCAGTGTGCTTTACAACACAACGTTCGGACACCTGAAGCTCCATTGGTCCTCAAAAAAGGTCGATTTTTAGCTACGTGTGAAGCTAAAATTCGTAATTTTAAAAGGCGACCGAGGCCTAAACCTGAGCGTGAGCTTGGGCTTGGGTCTGGGAGATATTCCCGATCCCAGTCCTACCTTTAAATTTTTATTTTTATTTTTATTTTTTTATTTTTTAAAGGATAAGGTCGCCGCGGCTTGCGCGAGAGCACACACAAACTCTACCTACCTACTTCCAACTAATACACCTACTGTTACACACTAACACACTCTATTAGCTCTCGCAGATCTACTTCCTACTTACTGTACTATATATATATTACACAGAACTAACAACTTTAATACTAACACCTTACACAGAGAAAAAACACAATACCTTTGAAAACTCCATTAACCAAAAAAATACACAGTAGTAACACAAAATCCTTCTTCTAAACACACACACCCTCCTTCCTTACCTTTCTTACAATTGAAATTGCACCACAAAAGAAGCATAGAGTGCCATTCAAGCTTAGTGTATGGCATTCCGCGGCAAAACGGCACCAAAAATGTGCCTGTATGTCGCACGTGTCAATGCAAGGAACTTGCCGATACACCGTGTGCGAGCCACAAATGGCTCCAAGCACACAATAAGCCTAAACCAGTAAGGTTAAAGATGGCGATGTTGTGTCACTCACCGCTCTACGCTTCCTGTCGTGGAGGATTCCTCACCGTGAAGAAGAGGGAGACGCCGCTATGCGGCGCTCAACCGCCTCGCCGCTGTCGTGCCGCCGCAATGCTCGATCACACACTCTCTCTCTCTCTCTCACGCATACAAACACACACAAGGATATGAAGAAGAAGAAGATGGAGATGGAGCAAGAGCACTCTTCAATTGCACAAATGAGAGAATGAGTGATTTTTAAGTTTAGTTGACTTTTATATAGGTTCGCCCGTTCACATTTGGGCGCCCACACTTTGCCAATCTTACCCAAACGTTATACGTTCCAGTTTTAAAGTGTGTCTCTCATCGACGATCACTCTTAACCATTCCTATTGAATCGACAAGCTCGGTACCCGACTCTACCAAGTAAATAGTACAACGTCTGTCGTAGGTGATAGGGTGTTCATGAGCAGTGAGGTTTAACACGATGATAAGTGAAATTTAAAAATTCCTTACTTGATACTGCTTCAAATTTGTATCCACACTTGCTTAAGATCAACACAGTCTTTGCAGCTAATGATTTTTGTGACTGCCTTGCATCCAATGGACTTCCCTCTTTACATGTTGATATCTTCTTCTATGGATGTCCAATAGAAAGCTATGGATATATCATATGTCAAGGCATGCTTTCTTTTCAAGGAATGGGTTTGCACGAGATGTTTTGAAGATGGCATGGCCATGATTCAAGCACTATATCTCTTTCAATTTTAGATAACACTCGTCCTAGGTTATCTACTTGGTTCGGATCTTCTATCATTGTATAAGTGAAACCAGTGCGATCCACATATCTATCATTTAGATACTTCACAGCCGACTCTTCAATGAATCCCATCGGCGGATGATCATCAATTCGACAAACAAAGTGATTATAGAGATCTGCATAGATCTTTGCCCCAAACTAAGGTCATGTTGTAATCCATTGCATTCAGTGGCACTCTACTAGAACTAGCTATCTCATGTCCTTTCTCACGTAGATCATAAGATAATAAAATTGAATGTTCAAAATTTTACAAAGTTGCCTTTTATACCATGGCTAAGGGTCTTATATGTACAAAGGCTATTTCTACTCGATCTAATGATTAAACTGGTCTAAAATGTCTATTTGTTGATACAAATTGGAAGCTCAAAACCCTGAATTCTACATAAATAAAAAGTGAAAAGAGATCTTGTCATAATAATCAATATCTAATTCTCCTAAATGATTTTCTCATGTTAAACTGATCATTTAATATGGGGAAGTGCCAGGGGAGAAAAAGCTAGAATATTGGTTAAGCTAGCAGACCGGCCACAGTAGGGATCCAAGGAGGGAAAATAGGGATCTAAAGGGGGGGGGGGGGGGGGGGGGGGCATCTGCAAAAGAGCAATATGCAACAATGGACACATGTCAGAAGGCTATCACTTATGTTGCTTAATTCCCATTGGCTAGGCCTGGGGAGGTCCAATAGGGCTGTAGCATGAGCATTTAGCAAGGGGGGTCGACCAAGAGAGAGAGGGGGCTGATTTTTGCAAGGCATTATCACACACACACACACACACACACACTCACACAATCTCATGTGTGAAGCAAAGAAGAGACTCTCTCCTTCTCAAGCTTTAATGGAAAGCTTACCTACTCCAAGCTTGTGAGAAGGGAGGCCTACACCAACAACTCTTGGCTTTGTGATGCAAATCCAACCAAGAGCCGAGCTTCAATGCATGCTCATGTCCTCTACCATACTAATTACTAAGCTAAGCTACGCTAATATGAGTGATTATGTGAGGAGATGTACATCTTTCTCGTAAGAATACTCTTTCTTCCTCTCAATCTACTCTCATACCCCGCTAGCTCTCACCATCTTCGAAGGTGTGAGAGGTCTTGGGTCTGAGACCGTGAGGGAATTGATGTTGTGTTTGATAAGTGTTTTGCTTAGTGCATGAAGTTTCCATCTTCATTGCACTAGCTAGTATTGAAGGAACACAAAGAATTGTATTGTAAAATGTCTCTCTTGATGGGAGAAACCATAATACAAAGCCTTTTGGAGGGGAGACCGACTCCATGCAAATCCGGTTCTCAACTGTTGTCAATTGCTTAATCTCTCTCTCTTTTGAAGTATTGTTCATGCTATCTAACTAGGTGTTATGCTTTTTGTTGCTCTCTCCACCCAAGCACTCTTGTTAATCTCATTAGGAATCTATTCTAATGAAATGCTCACTATGTTCATTCTATTTTCCGCTACACACAAGTTACTAGGCCATTAAATGTTACAGATCTAATGGTTTTCTTGTTGAAAAATTACAATCACTTTCTATTACAAGGGCTTAAAAACCTCTTGAGCGTCTTCTTTTTGAAGCAGACATCTGTTGTTGAAATCTTCCAACATTTGAGTTCATCCTATGGGAGCTCAAAAGGTATACCATTCGCAAAAGCACTCTCAATGTTACCTTCATCTTTGAGCTTTAATGCTATATCTTATAAAGAACGCCACCATTACCTTCTATCTAAACCCTCACCTAAACTCCCACATACCTTTGTTAAAATCCCTTTCGCCCCTATCACCCTCAAAATGGGCCTAGCCCTTTGCATTAATAAACCTCTTAGCTTAGCCCTTTCTAAACATCCCCAACTTTCATCCTTCCCTCCACGTACCAATGGTCCAAATATTGGCTCACTTTTATCTTCTTCTTCATGATTCATAATGTATTGTAAAATAAGAGGAATATGTTTGGGTACTTGTGGTATTAATGGCCTTTCTCAATTTGTACACTCTTGGATCACTAGCCCTATTCTCAATCACAGTACACCAAGAAAACCTTGAAACAGTGTTCGGGAATAATCAATTTTCCAAACATACAAAATTCCCTTTCTTGAATTTTCCAAGAGGAAATCTTAGAAAATTAGGTTTATTTTTGGGGTTTTTACACTAATTTTCTCTATTTTGGGGCGAAATTTCTCCTCTTCCCCTTGCCTTCAATCGACATTTTTGAAATTGCAAACGGCACGATATTAAGCTGAGACACATTTTTCTTGAACACTGCCTTGAAACCTCCACCCATCAACTGATAATATCTGTACTTGAAGTTTTGAAGCATGTTCTTGGCCCTACCTATTCCCCTTTGGACCTTGTGTATATAAACCCTCTACCCTAGGCATTTTTGTAAGCACCATCGATGAACTATAATAATGAGAAACCTGTTTGGTGTTTGCACTTGTGCCTAAATCCCCCCCCCCCCCCCCCCCCCCCCCCCCGGCGCCCCACCACCCAAAACTCTCCCAAATCTTCTCCTTGTTTAAAAAAATATTTAATGCCATGGAGTCTTTAAAAATGTCTCTAATATTGTGGGCAATCAAGTTTTGTTCCTTTTCCTCTCCTTTATAGAGTAACTTGCAAATGCAATTTGAGATATATAGGCAATTTTGGTCAAATTACACATGTGTGGAATGCTCTGTAAACTCATGCCTATTGAGGCAAAAAACCTCCTTTTTTTTTCCCTTCGCAGTAATTTAATATTCTACTCTGTTTGAAATAAAAGCAGAATTCCTTTTCCAAAATTGTAAAGGTTTTGATGTTCCCCTTTTGGAACATTTGGAGAGGGATCATTCTATTGTTCATTTGGCTAAACAGAAAAGCTACTGTCTTCAACTCACCCCCTCAACACCCTCACACTCTCCATTTAGAGCTGAAGAAAACATCTGATTTTCTCTGCAAAGAAAGTACAGAAGTTGTGGACTCTGAGACCACTGTCAGATCTGCAAAAATCTATAAGATGATAGCAATGGCGTGTTTAGATCCCCAAGTTCTACTCCGCCATTAGATTCTGGATGAAAGACATTCGGGATTACACTCCCCTATCTGAGGGTCTTTGTCAATAATTCAAATTTCCACCTCTCTCTTGTCAGTAATTCAAATTTCCACCATTCTCAAACGGGAGGTTACACAGTGTTAGAAAAAAACCGGGTCTAGTGTATTTTAACTGCCTGAAATCCCAAAATCCCGGTTAGATTTTGAGCTTGCCTTGAAGAAAAGTGGGAAATTTTCACAAGTTTTAGTGTAATTACCGGCAAAAGCTTCAAAACTTGACCTAAAAACCAGGAGAACTTCAAGTTTGCCCTTATTTTCTTAGGGTTGGGAAAAATGTATTTTTCTAGCCTTGGGGAGGTATCCTATGGTGGGTCCGGAAATGGGAAATTCGAATTGTCCTTCATTTAATATGGTTACGCCATGAAGGCAACACGCACCTTTCCTCCGCCCCGTCTGAACCCAGCCTGGAATTTTCCTTCCTTAGTTCTTCGTCAGTCAGTCTCGAGGCTCGCGATAGACCACCCCCCCCTCCCCCCCAACCACACACACACACACACACACAACCACAACTGCTACACGCAGAAGCTACCTCTTTCAATCACACCAGATTCCCAATCTGCATCGCAAGTCAGTTTCGTGGGCAATATTAGACTCTGGAGATGGATGCAGGGAGAGAAGACACTTCTGCCCAGCATCCATTAGCAACACAGGAATGGTTAACATCAAGCATTCTTCTGAAATTTGCCGAATCTGCGGATGATGTGTCTGGTCTTTGCGAGCTCGCGCTCATAAACAAAAACTTCTCTGCGGCTTCCAACTCGGACCAGCTTTGGCAGAAGCTACTGCCTCCTGCTTCCCACCTGGAACGTGCAGCTCTATCGCAACTCAATAGGGTCTAGGAAGGCTCTCTATCAACGTCTTTGTCGACCCATTTCGCTAGCCGGAGGATTGCAGGTACCTATAGGCATTGACCTTAGTCAGGAATGATTTTTTATGTCATATGTGTGTATGTGTGTTCATTTATGCTATACAGTGTGTAACGTTATATGTGACCATATGTGTGTATGTGGTCATTTTGTATGTCATATGTGTGTACGTGGGTTCATTCATTGGAAGTCTCATGACTTGGTAAAAGTTCCATTTGCAGAAGTTTTGGCTTGACCGTCGAACCGGCGGAGAATGTTACATGATGTCAGCAAGAGCAGTGACTATAATTTGGGGCTCTAGCCCGCAGTACTGGGTGTGGCCACGATGCTCTGATGCTTGGTGGATTTCTATCTCTATATTTTTGCTTGTCATATTCTGTGTGACCTCAGTATAAACTTTGCCCACTCGATTCTTCCAGAGCTTTTGCTTAAATGTTTGTAACCATTTTCACATGCTGGATGAGAAGAATTTATTGTGGAATTGGGGCATCATATTGCAAGTGATGAGCTATTGATTGATAATCATTTTCACATGCTTAATGACAAGAACTGTGTCAAGTTGTAGCACCTTGAAAATCGATAGTTGTCGTAACTTTGCCCACGGCATGTTGATTTCCACATTCTTCGTTAGAAAGTGGTAGACGAAGAAGAAGAAGAAGAAGAAGAAGAAGAAAAGTTTTAGTGTCATAGGAGCGATCCCAAGAGACATTGGATTAAAAAGCTACTTGCAGTCACACATTGACCTCTGTACATAGTTCTTATTAGGTTGTATTTCCCACTTGTCTTTTCTAGACCTTATTTCTCCTTTATGTGTCAGGTTTCCAGAAGTGGCATGCTTGCGCTCCGTGTGCTGGTTCGAGATAAAGGGCAAGTTCCAGCAGCCACTCAAGCCAGGTTCTTACACCGTATCCTTCAGAATGCAGATACGCAATACGTCCTGTTGGAGGAGGAGCCCCATAAAGCTTTCACTGCGAAATGTCTCCTACGGACACGAGTCTATCAACTCATGCACCCTTTTTCAAGGCCAATTTCCAATCAGTGGTCCTGCACCTCTCTCTCCTCCAACAGAAAGCCAACTGCCTCATCACAACACTCATGCATGGATTGAATGTGATGTAGGTGAGTTCACTGTTGAAGAGAATGAAAGCTGTCCTGTTGAAGTGGAGTTCGCTATGCGCGAAATCAAGGTGCTGAATTGGAAAAATGGGTTTTTGTTGGATGGTGTTTTCATAAGGCCTAGCAATGTTGTGAATGCTCTTGAAAGACGCACTATATCAATTGTTCAAGAGGGATATATTGATCATTATGAGGAGGTTGTCGACGTCGACGTCGACGTCGACGACGATGGCGATGGTGAGTTTGTGGATGGTGTTGATGATGATGATAATGATGATGTGTTTGTGGATGGTGTTGAAGATGATGCCGATGATTCGAATGATGATGATGAGGGAGCTATTTGAGCATGCAAGCATCGATGAAAGAGCTAATGTAGGCGAAGACTTGAAGCAGGTGTTATGGGGTTCAAATTTGTGGAGTTGGAATTTTGCTTGTGGCTTAGTTACATTATCAATGAGCTCTATGATGAAAATGAAGGGAGTGGAGTGCTCTTGATGGAGACTGTAGGGGAAAGTTTTGAAGGATCATGAGTGGGCCTTCATGATGGATAGCAAATTTGTAATTCACAGTTTGGTTTTCTGGGGCAACAATCAAAAGTGCATTATGCATCCATAGTTTTTTCCAAACATTTCCATAAGGCAAACACATACGGGTATGGAAGTATGATTCAACCCTTGAACTTCAAGCATATTAGACCCTAATTTTATTTGGAAGTACAAAAACGATTGTACATGGTAAGTGCTCATAGCACGAGAGAAATAAAGAACTTTTCACATCATACTCTAGTCTTGAAACTACTAAGAATTTTAATTTTCAGTTATGTCCACATCAACCTCATTAGAATTAGCTTGATTTTTCTTGCAAATTTTGGCCAATTATGTTTTTGTTTTCCACATGGGTATGGAAACAATTTTTCGTACTTGTATGGTTCAACAACATATGCAAGTATGGTTGCAGCTATGTATTTGGTCTTGTTCACAATAGTTTTTGATCTCATGATGCATAATTTTTGCAATTGTTGCGCTTTTTATTGACAATTTGAGTTTGAAGGCTCAAAGTGAGCTTTGATAAACCTTATTGCACATTGCATAATTTTGTTAAGAGAATCCATTGTGTCGTAGCCTATGACACAAGAAAAGCTTTTTCAAATTTGAAGAGAGCATTGGACCTCTCCATAAAGCAATTAGTGCGATAAATACCACAAAACTTGTATGAACCCATATGGGGCCATTGAACTTCACAAATGAAAACATGCATTTGAAATTTAAGGTTTTTTTTTGATAAAAACTTGAGACTTCTATTAAGCAGAAATAGAGACAATTCAAAAATTCATTTTCGTTTGCAAGGCCTTAAGAAATCAATGTAAGAGCACTCCACCCTTCAAAGGGAAAGCTTCATTTATCATGCAGTATTAGAGTCTGAATTCCCAATCTAATTTTCATTAGTGTCTTCATCATTGAGCACAAATATAGGCGCTTTTTGCCTCTGCAATGAAGAAAATAGTTTATATCTCTCTCAAATAACTACTTAATACTCTTTAGCTACATGATACACTATTGACACAAGGTGCAAGGCCCTTTGGATTCCCTCCCCTCGGAAGATACCATTGCAATAGCCATGGGGGGAGCTGCCCTGTAAGAATTGACAATGCCTAGATTTCTCTGAGTGGTGTCTTACATGAGATGTACAAGTGGTGTACTATGGCTATGGGGAAGGCATGGTGAACATGTTTGGTATGGAGCCTTTTCATAGTAGTGTGGAATCTGTAGTTAATGTAGTGCGGTAGTTGGGTAACAACACACCAGATTGATATTTCATTGTTGTTGGTCTCTTGCGGTAGTTGGGTAATAGCTCACCCAATTGATATTTCATTGTTGTGATCATTCTCAAGTTGGTAGAGGCGTAAATCGCTCATATTATATACAAGCTTTTGAGCCTCTAACACTTGCCACTTATGTGCTACCGAAAGAGATTCAAATGACGTTTTAGATTACTTGCTCTTGGACTCTTAAGATCAATATGTACTACACTTCTTCCACAGTAAGTATATGAGTGCATTTGTTTGTTCCTGGTTCCATTTCCAAACCTTCAATCTCTTTATTTTGCACTTTAGGATTTTATCGATCCTTTTGTAGCTCTTCTAGAGTGAGGCTTCAAGGTAAGGAGTCTAGCATTGATCCCTCCTTCCGGATAGTATCCGAGGTAAAAGATGGTTGCTTTTGAGAAGGTGACACAAGAAGTTTTAGACAAATTCTCACAATAATTCCCACACTGCGACTTACCTCAACATCATGAGTTTCTGTGAGGGAGGCACCGCATACCTAGCTAGGTACGATTGGGGGCAGGGGACCGCCGGCCTTGGGTTCCCCTGCCCCCAGTTGTACCTAGCTAGGTATGTGGTGCCTCTCGAGCAGAAGCTCATGATGTTATGCATGGTATGAAAAACACTGAAAAAGACTCCGTTTTCCTACATGAGAATATTACTACTACATGAGAATCTTCTTCTGTGATACTACTAGAGTAGCTTTTTTTTGGGGGTATTGGGTCGTTTTCTTCAATTCTTTGGCTTCCCTTCCCCCCAAAGGTCTTGGTCTTCCCCCTTTGAGCATCCTTGAGTTATTCTCACATGTAGGAGAGTTGTTTTGGCAAGGAGAAGCTCTTTTGAGATCACTTAGGATGGGCTCACTATGGCTACATTGGATAGTAGGTCTCCCACAAAATCTTTGCCCTTGCTTTTCTTGTATCCAGATTTGAGTTTTCATTGTCTTATCTAGCCGTTTTTGCATCTCTTTGTTCTTATGCCCTTTAGAAGGTAGCCTTCTATTCAGGGTCGTGTTAGGATAGATTTTTTCTCTTGAACTTTGAGTGGTCAAAGTTGGTACTTTCCTTGAATCTTCATCTTGACTAGTCGGGGTTAATTCCTTGACTATCATCCGTTGTTTTTTTTTGGGCTTCCTTTTTTGCTTTGGTTAGTTCCCTTTGCTCAATTTTATCTTGAGGACTTGGCAATGGTTTCATAACCTTGCCTTTTTCTTGGTTTTCAAGATCTTCCTCAAAAGAGTGATCCTCCCCCTCATTTTTGTAGTCAGACATTGGGGTGTGAGGGCTTGTAAGTGGTGCAGTGTTAAGGGGTGAGTTTTGCTCATCTGGTAGGGGATTAGAGTTGTTTTTAAAGCTTAAAAGATTTTCCTCCTTGTGTTCATGCAATGGAGATAAAACTTTGGCACTGCCTATTGATTGGGACCCTTTGCTTGATGGTTTTTGCGAGCTTTCCCATGGAGGTTTAGTTGTCGTATTAATGGTACTTATTCATTGTTTGCTTGAGGCTCCTTGCTAGTTTCTCCTTCTTCTTAAGAGTGCTTGGAGTGGATAGAGTGTTCAAAATGGGAAGAGAGTAGAAGACTCTAAGTTCCCCGTTTCTCCTTCATCTTTAGAGTGCTTGTAGTGGATAGAGTGTTCAAAATGGGAGCGAGTAGAAGACTCTAAGTGCCTCCCCCCCCGATAGTGGCTTCTCCACTAGCTCCCGTTCATAAGACCTCCTCATTTGTTCAGATACAACCTTCCTTTTGGGCCTTGAGGAACTGTCTCCCCATTGGTTATCAACTCCTTCCAACACTGATTCCTTAGATACATGAGATTTTCTACAAGAAAGGCTCGATCTTTATTGAGCTCCCTTTCTAGGTCTCCTTCTAGAGTATTGCATTGGGACGAGCATTGTGGGCACAATAGGAAGTGGTAAGTTCTTTACTTGGCTACGAGCTGCATAATCCAATCTTGTCAAGGCTAAAGACCCACTAAGAAAGCTTTTCTTTTCACTTTTGGCTTTGCTCTTTTTGGTGATGAAAATGTTGTGGGCTACCTTGTGAAGATCATGGTGTAGGGTCATGCCCATGTCAAAGATGAGTGCCTTTTGGTCCAAGTATTGGGTTGTATACTCATTGGCAATATATTCCTCAAGGTTGGTGAACCTGTTAGGGTATGCCAAATGAAAATGCTACTTGTGCAAGTGCATAGGGAGTGCTATCGCTTTGAACTTTAAATCCTTCCAAGTTGGATTCTTAGTGGCATGTTCTTTGAAGGTGAGACACTTAACAAGGTTTTCCTTGCAGGTTGGAGATTGTGGTATTGCCCATTGCATCTAGGTTTTTGAGCAACTCGTATGCTCTTTGGTGATTTGCACCCCATGGCTCAAGTTTGAAATAGTCTTGGATTTTGAATAGTTCCCATTGGTGCTTTTCTTCTTCTTGAGTTTCATGCAGCTTCCATGTGGTAGTGGTTAAAATTTGTATGATAAACTCTTCACATGTGGGCGCTTTGAAGCAACCTCTCAAGATGTTTACTTCTTGATTTTCCAATTTCTCATGATGTATCGAGAACTTGGTGGTGTATTGTTTGTTGTAGAGCTTGTAAAGTTTGACATTTGATTACATGTTCTCTTCTTGGAAGGTAAGGGGGTAAGATTCAACGTTCAAAGTTTCCAAAGGATGGTTTAGTTAGGGCTACATGGAGATTGCAACTTGTGCATAGTGATGTTTGTGGGCCCATGCAAACTCCGTCCTTGGGTAATTACCTTTACTTTGTGACTTTCATTGATGATTACTCCATGCATGCATGGGTGTATCCGCTTAAAGGTAAGTGTGAAGTGTTTATGTGCTTCAAGAAATTTCTAGCTATTGTAGAAAATGTGTCTGAATGTACTATGGGCACCCTCCATTCAAATTGAAAGGGCAGTATATGTCTCATGAGTTTTAATGCATTTTTGGCTAGTCATGGGATAAAACAACAATGTACAGTGCCGTATACACCTCAACAAATGGTATTGCTGAAAGAAAAAATAGGTCGCTTACGAAGATGGCACGATGTATGGTCAAGAGTTAAGCTTTTCCGCATTCGTTTTGGCTTGAGGCCATCATGTGTGCTACATATGTACTCAATAAGTGTCCTGCAAAAACTTTGCAATGTATGAATCCTTATGAAGCATGGCATGATAAGAAACCATCTATTGATCACATGCATGTTTTTGGTTGTTTAGCTTATGCTTTGGTGCCACAAATGCACAAAAAATTTGATGATAAGACTGTTAAATACATTTTTGTTGGTTACAATACTGAGAGAAAAGGTTATAGGTTTTACCATCCGCAAATGAAATGTATCTTGGTGTCATAAGATTTTGTGTATCTTGGTGTCATAAGATTTTGTGTTTGTGGAAGACTCTGTTCAACCCTCGTTGTCATGTACTAGAGACAATAATGTAAGCTCACAGGACATTTATGACAGTTTGTTGCCTCTTTTCAGTGGTGGAAACTTAAATGTAAATTTCAATGAGGCAAATGTACAGCCTATGGGGGTTTTTGAAAATGCTATGGATCAACCTATTGCTCATGCCAATGTACATGATGTACTTGATGTGGAAAGGGCTCAGAATGAGCAAGCTAGAGGTATGCCAAAATGGCTGGTGCATACTTTGCATGACAGTAAATTGGATGTACCTTTGTCTAGTCGTACTTGTTCTTGCCATGCTTCTTATGCATCAGATTGCTATGCTTTGGCTATTTCTAGTTTATGTGATGTGGAGGGACCTCTATCTTTTGAGGAAGCACATAATTCAAAAACTTGGATGGCTACCATGCAATCATACTATGATGCACTTATAGAAAAGGACACATGGACTTTATGTGATTTTCCTCCTAGCAAAAAGGTCATTGGTATGAAATGGATTTACGAGGTGACACATAAGTGGGATGGTAAGATTGATCGCTATAAGGCTCAAATTATTGCAAAAGGCTATGCACAGTAGAAAGGCATAGATTATGAAGAGACTTTTGCTCCCACTTGTCGTATGACTTTTCTATGTGCATTGGTAGCTTATTTTGGATGGGTTGTACATCAATCATACATTATTATTTCTTTCTTGAATGGTGACATATTTGAGGAAGTTTATGTAACACAACCTCATGATTTTGTCGAGAAAGGAAAGAAGATAAACTGTGCAAATGTAAGAAAGCTTTGTATGGGTTGAAGTAGTCTCCTTGTGCTTGGTATGAAAAAGATGACACTCATTTGTTTAAACGAGGCTTTTGTAACAGTCCAACAGAAAGCACTTTATATGTAAAACGTGAGGGTGATGTATTTTTCATTGTTGTTCTATATGTTGATGATTTGCTAATTACTGGCCTGAATGAGGCACATATTGCTAAATGTAAGACTAATTTGAATGTTACTTTCAAAATGGAAGATTTGGGGCTTTTGCATCATTACTTGGACCTATAGTTTAAGTAGTGTGATGGTGGTATTGCATTGTGTCAAACATGCTACATAGATACATTACTATGTAAGTTGGACTTGAGGACTGCAGGCCTGTTGCTACTTCCATGGAAACAGGTTTAAAGTTGAGTCTTCATGATGCTGGTGATCCTACCGATGTCGCTCTTTACCAAACTGCTGTTGGATGTCTTATTTATGTATCCAATATGAGGTCGGATATTCAGCTTGTAGTCTCACAGGTCATCAA
The DNA here is from genome assembly GCF_014529385.1 of Adiantum capillus-veneris. Taxonomy (NCBI): domain Eukaryota; kingdom Viridiplantae; phylum Streptophyta; class Polypodiopsida; order Polypodiales; family Pteridaceae; genus Adiantum; species Adiantum capillus-veneris. The sequence goes on along the minus strand of NC_140949.1, from coordinate 49,972,599 downwards.
ATTTATGCATAGCCCAGGGTCTAAGCATTGCCAAGCACTTTATGTCTTGGTAGGCTACTTGAATGGCACTTTATATCTTGGCTTGTTTTATCCCAAGGGGGGTTCATTTCCGCCAAATTTACATGCTTTTTGGGACTGAGATTGGGCTGGTTGTTAAGACATGCGAGTGTCCATGAGTGGTTTTTGTTTCATGCTCGACAACTCATGCATATCATGGTTGAGCAAGAAGCAACCTAATGTGGCAACTTGTAGTTGGGAGGCTAAGTACAAGGCAGTCTTCACAACTATAGTTGAGTGTGTATGGCTTGGACACCTTACGACTGACTTGTTGGACTTGACACTTCCAACATCATCTACACTAATAGTTAGAGAGCATTGGCAGTTGCAAGGAACCCAATTTTTCATGCTCTCACAAAGCACATTGAGGTGCATTACCACTATTTCAGAGAGAGACTCTCAACAGGAGAGGTCAGCTTGGTTTATGTACCGACACATGACAACCTTGCATATCTTTTCATAAAGGCATTGTCTCGTGAGAAGTTGGAAGCTTTCGACAAAGCTTTGGGCTTACTCCCCTTTGTGGATTGAACCTGTCCTCAGGGCCTAGCACTTTCCTATACACTATGTGCCAGCTCTCATTCACTGCATCACTCCCAGGGGGGATTTGTTACCATACATATGTGGTAGGTGTGAACACACTTAGGACCATCAAGGCATTTTTTCCCTCACTAGGAGGTTTTTCCCCCCATGCATTGTATATACGCTTGTCACTCTAGGGATAACTTATCTTTCCATTGTGCACTAAGCAATACATACTCTCTGTTGTGTGCCTTGAGCTTCTTCATCTTCTCCAAGCTGTGTGTGTTTCGTTGCAACCCTATTTCCAACAATCACCACGTGGGTGAGGTACCTATAGGAAACCCAAAAAATTTTACCTGCCTGTGTTTCCTCTCATGCAAGAAACTCATAGAGCTATCTGGTGGAGAGTAAGGATGACCATAATGTAAGCATTGGGCATCAAAATGGGGGGAAAAATCCTTTCTCTTCTTCTCTAAGATATCTTTCAACTTTGCAAAAGCAAAAGTGTTGGGACCTTAAATCCTTCCTTGGGGGTTTGCACTCCTAATACCCCATTTCTCTTAGCTAAGATTTTTGTGGCATGCTTAGATCATTTTGGCTCATATATCAAAATTTTGCGGTTTGACACCCTCCAAAATAAATGGGTCTGTTGAGGCTAAGGTCAGAATTTCCAAATACAGACACTAACTCCCCCAACAAGCTTAGATTGTTTTGGACAAGGATGAAGTTTTTGGTTATTTTTTGACTCCCCCAATATTTATACGCCCCTTGGACACCTTGGTTTTAAGTTTTGAGAAAAATTTGACTCCCAAATTCCACTCTATTTGCTTAGATCATTTTGTGCACATTTGGCCTTTTTGTGTCCAAATGGCCAGTATAAGTGTTTGGGAGTCTAATGATTTGCTTGGCATGAGTTTTTTCCACTTAAAATGGTCAAAAAGTGCTCAAATCATTTTGTGCACCAACAACCCTTCTGAAAACTTTTTGTCTCGAGATGGCTTACTTTGGCCTTTACCATCCTGCTGGTGTTTTCAAATCTTAATTTGGACTTATACAGCTCAAGATATGCGATGATTTGCATCGATGGGCTAAAAGCCATCTTTTTGCAGACTTTAAGATCCAATTTTTCTTATCTACACTCTAGTGGTCTTTTTGTCCTACTGTGAGCAAAATCGCTCGGAAACTGACACACACTACCTCATCGATCAGTAAACACGTCGATCATAAACACCTGCCAAGAGTTGAGCGCACTTGAGGAAAAACCCGCTCTGAAATGTTCCTTCGGAGCCGAATGTGTCTTATGTGTGTCGTCAAAGCCAAAAACTGGAGATTTATCGAAGCCAAAACGTCGGAGCAGGGTCGCTCCGGATGGGGGCTAGAGGAGAGTGATGCAGCCTCGCTCGTCAATCTCCTGCAATGTCAAGGTCGGGAGTCGGGGTGCCGAGGATGTGCATTGGAGCCAAATCTACTCCGGAATGAGTGTGGGAGGGAAGTCGATGGCGAAGCTATGCTGGAGGAGAGCCAAGCTGCTCTCGCTACGTTGAATCTGAGAGCGCTTGATGTCACCTTTCACTGTCAGACGAAAGCGTCAATGTTGTAGCCACGTGTGGTCAAGGCCAATGCCGAGAAGAAATTGCCAATGCAAAGCCAAGAAGAATGCCAAAAATATCAAGATCAAAGCCGTATGCTCATTGGAGGAGAGCCAATGTGCTCTCTCTCCCTTCCTTGCTCTATGCCAAAGTCGTCAAAGGGTGTTGGGTTGACGCCAGGGCTTATTCACGTATGTTTGCATATGCCACCTGTGTGTGTGTGTGTGTGTGTGTGCACGTGTGCATGCCAAGCGCTCTCTCTCTCTCTCTCTCTCTCTCTCGTTCTCTGAAATCGGCTCTTCACACTCTTATCCGAGTGTGTAAACACACCCTTGCACACACTCTTCTTCTTCTTCTTAAAAAAATGGCTTCGCTTCTCTGCTTACTGTCAAAAACTTGTGTGAGTGTGTTTCTGATCCACACACATTCACAAGTTCTTCCTAACTTCAACAAACTTTAGCCAGTTGTTTGAATTTGCTTTGCCTTTTCTTTCCACCAAATTATAAGCTTTGCAAAGCTTTACTCATTTCCCAAAACATGCTCCCTCACGAGTGTTAGGATTTGACAGGCAACTCAAAATGTCAAAAGACAAGTATGTAAGAAGTATGCCCTTCTCGATAGAAGGGAAAAATTTAACATTGCCCTTTCAATGACAAAAGAGTAAAAAATGTCCCCTTACACAACACAAAAAACTTAAAGAACAAGCATTTTTCAGCACTACCAAATACTTGTTCATGACAAAGGCCAGCAAAGAGTCGTAGCAACATTCATTTGTACAAATGCAAATTGAATGTCAAGGCATCCATTTTCCATACAAGAAACAAGTAGACTCTATTGGAGAAACTAATCAATTCTTACATTGTCCGAGGCTGAAGCTTAATAGAGGGCAGACTGAGAGCCTGAGAAGAGTTTGAAGGTTGCTCGCAAGTCTATGCTCACGAGTCTGTGTAACAGACTTGGACACTCCAAGTTGAGAATCTATCGCGACAACACAAATAAACACTTTAGAACAATTCACCGTTCACAATTGATTCGGCATTGGCCCGACGGAGTTCCGTGCGTAGAGATATTGGCCCCAAAGACTGGTGCCCCTTTCGATATTTCTTTATGTATTAATATGTGTTCAAAGTACAAGAGTGTGGGCAGGCGTTCACACTCAGACTCTGTCTAGATGCTCTGAGTTGTGAGGCCCTGCCTGCTTATTTAAAGAATACAAAGGGATGCTAAAAGGAGAGCCCCCAAAAACTGAAAATCAAAAACCCCCAAAAGCTTCAAGTTAAAAGCTCCTCGAAAAATAAAGCAAGAGACTCTTTCTCTCTCATTCTTGCTTAATGTAAAATAAAGCATCTTTTAAAGATTGCGTGAGATTTCCAAAAAGCATGCCCAAAAAGCAAATCTGTTGCAATTCAGTCTTCACAATTTTCACTGGCGTCCGTATAACCTGCCACGTGGAAGCTCCACGATCTTCGCCGAAATTTGCGGGACCCTGTTTGTACAGCAGTGCCACGTTAGCAATCAGCCGGATTTCGGGTGTAGGCAGTAGAGAGTGTGTATGTGTGTTGTGGGCATGCCATGTCACAGTTTGTGACACTTCGTGTTGTCACAAGACCTTCCAACTCTCTCATGCGTTGATGTAGCAAATCCCACATTTCTTTCTCCTCTTTTGCTGCATTTCCTTTGTTGTGTGTGGGGATGATGTTAGCCGCCCTTGTGACCATCGACACCCGATATCTTTCCAAATCCCTACAGACACCTACAGAGAGAGGCTGAGAGCAAGAGTTACACTCGCGATGCTCGTGCCGCTGTCTGGAGTCTGGCTCGTTTCAAATTTTGGGTGAGCACTGAGTCGCCCATTTCCCATTAGGTTAAGTTAGAACTTAGAAATCGCCACTGGCCCATTTCCCATTAGAATTTAGAAAATTACCAAATTATGAATGGCTTAACCACAGACCCCGATCCCCCTTATCTACTTTTAATTCTTGTTAATATGTAAAATGTGAATGTGAATGCAAATGTCTCCACTCCTATAGTTGGTGGTCCTTGACCTCAGTTAAACTCCACGAAGGGCTTTCCTAAGGGTTGCCCTTCTAATGACAGGAGAGTGGGATTAGCATTCTTCCATGAGGATGGGCAGATTTTTCCTTCTCCCTTCAAAACACCGCCGTTGCCTCAAAGTGGCCTTCATACGAAGGGCTCGAGAGTCAAAGAAGGGAAGAAGGGCGTCAAATCCTAACACTGTGGACCCTGACCTCCACTTTCCTCTTCATTTTCTTTTCAAACTTTACTTTCAATCCCTAAGCCAAGATTGCTAAGGTCCAATCTCACTTTTCCTTTCCAAACTTCATAGCCCCCATGTCTACACATACACACAACACATAAATTTCTATTTCCATTGCACATGCTCTAATTCTCCTCAAGATTTCATGCCAGTCAAGAGGAGCTTCACACAAGATGAGAGATCCGCTCCAGGTTGCACCAACTCTCCTTTCTATGCAGCTGATCCTTGTCGCATCTGTGCCAAACCGCCTCTGATTTGATGCTGCCAAGCATCAAACTCCGTCACCACCAAGGGAGCACCGTCGATTGCCAAGTCGTAGCTCTGATGCCACTTGTGATTATGCGTGTACTCGTTGTGCGGTGCAATGCATGCGAGGAAAGGGAGAAGCACAAGACGGTGTCGGTGGAGCATCCTCAGGAAGTATATAGTGAGGAGCTCCTTATTCATATGTATATAATGAATAAGAAAGTGTACACACGGTGGGCGAACGATCGGACATTGGACGCTCGGCCCTGTGCAAAGGTGCAACGCCTTTACCCCAACAACTTGGATTTACAAAGAAAGAAAAATCCAAACATAGTGGAATCAATCTTGAAAGCTCATACAACACCATATTTATCCCCTTAAGATACTCCTCTAAATCATCATACCATAAAAACTCTACTTTTTGATTTAGCTTTTGAAGTGGATACAAAAAATTGAAAGTAAATGAATATACCTTGTCATGTACTTCACCTTTTGCATAAATAATATGGCCTTTTTTATGCTTTTAGGGGATTGTAATTCCATGAGCTTTTTTTTTTTTTATAAATGGATATATGTCAATTCCTCCAATTTCCCAAAGAAATCTTGGAATGCATAATTCATGAACCTTTGAAAAGTGGGTGTTGCATTAGTTAGGCTAAAAAGTCATGACTTGAAATGAAAAGCACCCCTATGGTGTAATAAATGTGGTCTTCTTTTGATCTTCCTCTTTTGCAATGGTATTTGGAAATAACCCAAGTAACCATCACAAATAGAGTGCTTTTCATTTCTTGCTACTTTAGTTAGGGTCTCATCTGGGAAAGGAAGAGAAAATTGATCTCTCTTAGCTACTTTATTAAGTGGTCAATAGTTTACACACACCTCCAATTGCCATCCTTCTTTGGATTCACCACCACTAAGGACACCCACTCTAAATTAAAAACGGCTAATAGTAGCTTTCTTATGGCCTTCAACAGTTCCTCCTTTTCAAAACCCAACCTTTATAGGTTTTGTGCTCAAGGGTGTTTTTTTGGTTTAAGTCAATTTGATGTCGAGTACTGTCAAGTCCTCTCACATCAATGTAACTTTGATAAACAAGTCTAATGTTTTTCTTGTACTCTACCTTTCATCATGGATGAGGGTTTTGGATAGCATATCCTCTATCATCTCCTCATTATGTCCTTGTGGTTGCTCGTGTGACTGTGCTCCTTCTATCATCTAAATGAGAGGTTTGAGTCTAATACCCATCACTTCTATGGAGGAATATTTTTGAGTGATGTGGTCAGTGTCTTATTCTTTTGAGGTTGTGGTTGTAAGTTCCTCTTCACTGTCATCCCCCCTTCCAAGTGACCATTTCTACTCTTCTACACGACAAAAACTCCCTTCTCCTCCCAAGCTTCCCACATGCAACTTTGCTAAAATTAGACCACGCCTTGCTTTGCCCAAAATAGCTTTGATACCAATGTGAGACTATGGAGTCTGAGTCGTACCTCACGTCCTAGAATCTTGCCCTTATATAGGCAAGACCTTGAGCTTGGTTCAGACTGGCCTCTAGCCTCTAGACCCTTATCGTGAAACATTTTGTATCTTGGCCTTTTGTATATCCACACTTTGGCAGGCCTATTGAGCACACACAAAGGCCTCTTTTATAGCAAGTATCTTCTATCTAGCTTCCTCTTTACATGAACGCTTCCCTTTTGTATATCCACACTTTGGCATGCCTATTGAGCACACACAAAGGCCTCTTCAATAGCAAGTTGCTTCTCTCTAGCTTCTTCTTTAAGTGAACGATCATGTCCCTTGCATGTTCCACATTGCTCTAGAAAACGAATGACAATCCTCCCACCACTTCCCCATTGCTCGTGCATACTGAAGTGAGAGCATGGCATGCATTTGACAGCACTGCCCATGCTATTTGTAATATGCTTGAACTTCAACACAAAGTAGATATGTCCAACTCTTAAACTTGACAAATACTCAAAATAGCTAAGACGTTTAGACCATAGATACTATTATTTGAAGGTTTGGGACTAATGCCTTACTCACTCAATGGCATAGTTGCCCACCTATGATTGTTATCCCATGTATTTTTAATGGAAATTGGGACTTACTTGTGCAAGGCCAGAACCTGTACTGCCAATTTTTTTATAGGGTTAGGCCTCTATCATTATGTTGGTATTTGGATGCCACCATTTTGCCCAGTAATTTTTCATATTCCTGCTTCTTTGTTCTGTTGTTGGTAAGTTTGCATTTCTCTGCTTCTCTTATTTCTTTTATTGTACATTGTTATTCCCTTTGGCTTGACTAATGTTCCAACTACTTTTATGACACATTAATATTCTCTTAAGACCATCCTTCGGCAAGTTTCCTAACGTGTTTCTTGATGACATCCTTGTTTATAATGCTACCAAACAAGAGCATTTAAATCATCTTCGGCAATTATTATGCCAGCACAAGCTTCATACCAAGGAGAGTAAATGTGACTTTCTTCAGACACAAGTACACTACCTTGGTCATATTATTTGCAAAATAGTATAGCAAAGGATACTTCCAACATATATGCTATTCTGCACTAGCCTCATTCTACTAATTTGGAGGAACTCAAAGTCTTTATAGGATTGGTAGTTTTTTACCATAATTTTGTTAAGGGTATAAGCATGTTAATGTGGCACACTATTTGTGCTAACAAAGCATACGGTAGATAGCGTATGAAGGGAATATAAAGCAAACATAGCATGTGGGATTTACATGAAGCTTAAGGGATCCACTCTTTATAGATTAGGACATGCCACTTGCAAGTGGAGAGTCTTAAAAAAAAACCTTATTTATGAATGGTATATGGTAATCGTGACCCCCCTTCTTACACTTATAAGAGTTGTAGAGGCAAAAATTATTATACCCCTAGCTTATAAGGTTTTGTATGCTTCTTTTGAAACACAATATGGGTAAATGTATTGTATAATAAAACTCTCTTTTGTATTTATTTAAAGCAGTAATTTATGTCACTAAGACCTTTATGGGATTCTTCTTACTTCTAATCTTCAAATAAACCTAACCCCATAAGAGAGAAAAAAAAAAGTACTCATTAGGTGATCCGTGCTAGCAGGCGAGAAAGTACCGATAAGCTTGATTTCATTTCTTTGAAAAGGATCTAAGTCTTATAATATCAAGAACCAAAGTTTTGTTCACTTTGGATGGGAATTAAAAATATTGTATTTGCAATATTGGCTATATTCATCAAATTGTGTGTCTATATATGTCTATGGAGATATATACTATTGATGGACTCCCATAGAGAGAATATATGTTCCTCTCCTTCCAATACATCTTTATCTCTTCTTCTTCCCTTTTCCTCCTCCCTCTCAAGTGATACTTATACCTCTCTCTCTCCCCCCCCCCCCCCCCTTCCCAATTATAAGTTTAGCAGGGGAAAATATTGACAGTCTACTCCTAACTTGTATGCTTATTTAGAGTTTTAAATAACTCCCCTCCATTCCATTGCACTTGCATGGTACAATAAGTTTTCCATGGTTGATCCACTGGGGCATGAAGTTATTTCACAAATATTCTTGGATAATTGAAAAGATAATTTGAAGTCATAATTCCAAGTGATAGTGGAGGGACATCTAGTCACTTGCATTTTCGTGGCATTTAATTCAAACATTTGGGGCAAAGACATTACAAAGAAGTAGTGGTATAGTGATGAGGAAGGGAGGGAGAGGGGAAATGGGGGCCATGAGTAGCAAGGGGAAACCAAAAAAATTCTTGGTGTGGGGAGGGAATGCAAGGGGATACTATAGGTAGGGGAAAATTCATGTCTTCACAGAGCGCATTGAAGGTTGGATCTGATAGAAGGCATTCATTTATGGCAAAGAAATGATCCAAAAGAAGAACAAAGCAGATTCTTCTCCTAACCATTTTGAAGAAGGTGAAACTACTTGAGAACTTCCCAATGAAGCAACACTCCACTAGTAGTTACTTCTTACATGTTAAGTTACATTTCTCTCCTATGGTAATTTGTTGTATTCCTACCTTATTGCATACATTCAACAAATTAGGTGTATGGATTGCATGTATTGCATGTAATTGTAAAGTGGTGCATGCAGGTTTTTGTTTTCCAGCATATGATACGTGAGGTGCTACCCGTGATGCCCTATCTGTGATGCTTGTAGATCGTTTTTTAAGTCATGTCTTAAATTTCTAGGTTGATGGAAGAGCCCAAAAGTTCACGAGGCACTTGTAGAGGAGTTTCTGTGAAACAATGGAGGAGTTCCACATTGAGTATGGTCTTCCCATGGAGGGTGCAGATGCCAAGCTTGTAAGGTGGGAGAAATTCATTGATGCAGAGTGGTATTTGATCTTTAAATAAGTAAAAGACAACAATCAATACATGGTCAAATGCATTTTTCTTTGTATTGAAAGGTATGATAAAGTCATGTAGTTCCACTACAAGGTTTAGAAACCACCCATGAATGAGATAACATCTACATTTTCCAAGGGCTATGTGAAACAATTTAGTCAGTAATAGAGGTAGCAAAATCCACCATTGTATTCAACTACATAGAATTTGTTGTAGCACAGTTGTAGAAGATTTGGGGAAAGGGCTATTATGATTGCCATGTCTATGTAGTTTAAGTAGGGTGAAGTGAAGGAGAAAAGTCCAAAAGACACTCATGCGTTGAGTATAATGATATTTGAGAGGTAAAGCTTCTATATAAAAGACCATTAGTGGTAAACTGGAAGCTATTGACATTGATTCGATGTCACATGTGCTATATTTGATCTTTGAAGCACCCATCAACCCCATTTTTGCATTGCATGCTTTCCTTGACAATCTTATTGTATGCATATAGAGTGCTCGGGGGGGTTCACCGTTCAGTATCCCCCTATATAACGTGCGTTCGTGCGGTATTGAAAAAACCTCTCTTTTAACATGTCTCAATGAATAAAATGACCCCATATTTTAGGATTTTTTTTTTCAAAATTGAATATAAAAACCCCTTATTTTAATGTATCTCTGTTAAATTGCCTAAAATTTTGGCATATTAAAACTCCTTTTGAACTCACGTTATACATTAACATGATTACATGGTGCATCCCCCGAGATAAAGTGTCCAAAAATTTCACACTTGCATTAGGAACTCTTTCTTTGTTTCTCTTAGGAACTCACCTTGCATGAAGAGATACTTAAAAGCCAAGGGCTCAACTCAATAAGAACATATACCAAAGGCATGCTTGTCTCACCAAGTTTTTTCCCTTTGGTCATCTAGGTTTAAACCTTAGTTAAGAAACACTCATCACTATCCTCTTGTACATATTACTTCTACATAGTACATTATAAATAAAGAACTTGCTACCAAAGCTCAACGATCAAAGAATCCGTTCGAGGACATACATGTTTAAGCTATACTTTGCCCAAAGTAGGTATAGTCTTCAAAGTCAACACAACAAAGCTCCATAAAAAATAACTTGGACTATATGAAGAGGCAAATAAGCTCAACTTGAGTGCATTTAGAGATCTCATGTGCATTTAAGCTATACTTTGCCCAAAGTAGGTATAGTCTTCAAAGTCAACACAACAAAGCTCCATAAAAAATAACTTGGACTATATGAAGAGGCAAATAAGCTCAACTTGAGTGCATTTAGAGATCTCATCGATATGAAAAATCCCTACAAGACATAAAAAACTATCTTCACAAAATTGCAATATCAGAGGATGTATCCACATAAGTTAGATAGTAGAGGCTTCTCTCAATGTCATTTATTAGGCTGCATCATCAAAATTAGTACAACTATCAACACATGGATTGCGCTCCATGTACCTCCAAACAGTGGGAGGAGGAAAAGAGGTCAATCGATACATAAAGTGATGCTGAATGCAAGGCCATAGGGGTTTTTCTACAACATCCTATGAACAAGGTAAAAACCCCAAATCTAGGTAAAACAGACCAGAATGAGAACCGACAGATAAACTAACTCCACAACTTGTGGAAGTTTAATGCCAAAATGCCCAACATAACATGGTACATGCATGGTATTAAGCTCAAAGTAAAGCACCAAAAATGATGGATCGCAATTGATCATTTGTGGCAAAAGCAGAAGAGGACCTCAACATCTAGCAGACAATGAAAAATAAGCAGGAGCTAATGAAAACTTCAAAGATCGCCAAAACAAAAACATTGAGCTAACAATTTCTCCAGACTTGGTGAAAAAGTCAGAGAGTTGGCGCAGTAACAGTATAAGTCAAAATACAATAAAATCAAACTACTAGCTACCTCGAAGTAACAAAGGAGAGAATGTGTTAGCAAGACCAGGAATCAGAGATGGCAAGGTTTGCTTACAAAAAATGCTAGAGATAGGAGTCATGGTAAAACACACGAAGATATGGCCATATGACAAAATTTGGGGCTAACTTTTGTCTTTTGATTTAAATTTGCATTGAACTTCACCAATAGGCTTAAATTAGTCACTAGAACCAAGCGTATAAGTTTTACCCCTAGATGTTACCAATAATGGATTGTGATTCGTGTTCCTTACCTTTTCAAAATTTGACCACAGAGGTCTAGTCTAAAGTGTCAAGACAAAGCCAACCATATGATGTTTTCATGTTTTGAAGCTAGAACACTAAACAAAAGTCAAATCTTGACTTAAAGCTCTGAAAAGTGCAAAATATCACCTAAAATTCAAACCAATGATCTAAATTAAAAAAGATCATGCCCAAATGATTCTATTAATAAAGTTGAATCAAACCATACATCAAAAGTTAATGTAGCAAAAATTGAAGGATCGCAAATTAGAAAAAGAATGGGGTCTATGAGGGCCTCTTTGTTTGGTAGTTTAAGGGAGTCAAACCTCTCAAAAAGACAAATTTTGAATTCAAACAGGTTAAACGGCTAGTTTATTTGAATTGAAATTTCCTCCCAAATGAAATTTAAAAATCAAGCGGACAAACCATAGCATGTAACTTATCTACGGAATGAGCTTGGCGTGTAGAATATAGATCTATAATCTCCGCTCAAATTGGAGATCATATGTAGGAGTTATGGAAGGCCAAAAATCATAAAGTTGTGCATCCCCTTTTTTGGGGGAAAAGAGCATCCTTTGACCACTCTTACACCTCTCCTGTACACCCACCATTCTTACACTCATGGTATACATCTAATTGTCAAAATGTTAATCACCTCCATAATCTCATGCCAAATAAAGAGGCCCTCCAAGACCCCATCCTCTTCCTAATTAGCACATGCTAGCTTGTACACTTGTTTCTAGGGCTAGTTGAAGTCAACTTCACTAGTTGAAGTCAACTAGTGAAGTTTGTTCAAGTTTGGATTGAAATTATACTAGCTATGTCTATTTTTGTTTTATGGTCAGGTTATGGTCATTGGCACAAAAAGTGGAGTTCAGTCAGTTGGTTTGTGGCTAGCTTTGAATGTACTTTATAGGATTCCTTGATGACAAAGAGACAAACTAAATCACACCAAGGCATAAATCACTCAAGGGAGGGAAAGCGTTTTCACCTAAAAGGACTTTTGAAGCTCTTCACACCCAAAGCCGACTAGATTGAAGACAAGCCTGCACATGGTCGTGTCAAGGGATGACACAAGCTAGGAAGGAGTGCTAAAGTCCTCATTTGTAATCATATTTTGATTCTACATATTGTAAATAAAGATGAATTCATAGGTTACCATGCAATCAAAATTGTCCTACATGTAAATGTATATTTACCATGGGAACTGAGCTTAGAGACCATGTTTTATTATGCAAACAATATTGTCCTACTTAATTCTAATGTAAATCTATATTTCCCACGAGAACTGAGCTTAGAGATCATCTTTTAGAAGCCCTAGGTAGAAAAGTCAATTGTTGAGAATATAAGAAAGAACTCTATGTATGGTGAAGGAGCGAAGTAAGCAGAGCTATTTATTAATCGACGTATCTTGCAATCTGGTAATCCAAATCAAGTTCCGTTAAGTGCATTGTGTTTCTCTCCTCTTTCTCTATCTTTTGAGTGTGTTCATTGGCGATTTTTTGAATGTTCTCTTCTACAATACTATGTGAGCCTTAATTTGGTATTCTATTAATGTATTCAATGTTAAATGATAATCATTTGATAGGAGGTTGTTCCTAGGCCTTAGGAAGTGCTGTTAGACTGTTTCTATTCCTGTCTAATACTAGTTTCCTCTTCCATAATATTGATTCTAACTCTTTATGTAGGTTGGCATGTATTAAGTGCCATTTATAATTTGAAGACCAGTAGTTAGGGATTTACCTAACAACTTTTGTACATCTACACATGCACCTAAGGGACAAAGTCTCCTATGAGGGAAAATAGAGCCATGGAGTTCCTTAGTGTATTCATGCACATAATTATCATATCAGATTACAAGGGTGACCCCACCAATAGCCATTAATAGCTCCTTTAGGCCTTTAATCTTTGCAAGAAATACATCAAACCCATTGTCCTTGTTGACAATCTTGATTCTAACTCTTTATGCAGGCTGTCACTTTTTGCTCTTAAAAACAATTGCTCAAGAAGCCCCTACAATGAAATAATACTAATGAGAAAATGCCAAAACCATTCAAAACTTTCGTTCTAAGATAGAAAATCATTTAAGGAACATGTCATACTCTTTTAAAATCAAATCAGTTTTAAAATGACCCCTAAATCATAATTTACATGTCTTAGAAGTAGTATGCGATCCATATGCGACCTCCCAAAACAAAATTCATAGGCCCTAAATGTAGAGATAAGGGTGGTTGAATCTTGTAGGCACTCCACCACTTGCAAGAGCTCTAGAATGGAGGGGCTCTTTTTGAGTGTATTCATTGATGGTTTACTGAAGGTTCATTTCTACACTATGTGAGCCTTAATTTGCTACTTTAATAATGTATTCAAGGTTAAATGATAATGTTTCAATAGGAGGTTGTTCCTAGGCCTTAGGAAGGGCTATTAGGTCATTTCTATTCATGTATTGGTGGCCTGGAAATTGATGGATCATGATTTGTGCACCTCTTCAAATCAATCCTTCAGAGTCCAAATTTGTTCTAATAGTCCTTGCCTATACTCTCCTAGAGTTTCGTAGCATTTCGAGCTCATTTAGTTGAGAAACCATCAAATGATTAGTTGGCATGAGGATCGATGACGAGACTGATTGTTGAATGTTGGTTAGTGGTTGCTCTTATTCATCTTTCTACGTATGTTCACTTTGTTGTGATTGACAACCCACCAACACGTCTCCATGACCCGTCCAAGTCGCTTCCCCAAGAGTATTGACATATTGTATATGTTGGAGCCAGCAGATAGCTATGTTGTAGACGTCCATCACGGTGATCCGCTAACAACGGGTTAATTTAAATAGTCAAGCTACAAAATGTCCAAGATATGATATATCTAAGAGCATGGTTGCTGCATACAGAGACGTGGACGAGCTTGCAAAATATATAAATAATATGCTACATACAACAAAATACACGAATCTGCATACCTAACAATCGCAAATACACAAAATATACAAATAATATGCTACATACAACAAAATACATGAATCTGCGTACTTGGAAATTGCACATACACTGCACAAGATAAAGAGGGAGAGAGAGAGAGAGAGAGAGAGAGAGAGAGAGAGAGAGAGAGAGAGAGAGAGAGAGAGCCAAAGAGCATGTGCAGGCGCACCTCCTAGAGCGGAGTGCTATGCCGGCACAGCGAGAGAAAAGAGAGGTGAGGAGAGAAGAAAGACATAGGAGCTGGGCGCAATCTCCCCCCGTGCAAGAGTGACCATTTCCCTCTAGCACGTATTTGATTTATAGATTTGTTGAATGGTCAATGTGAGTACAAACTGGCCGGCCGGTCATAAATGGCCGAAGCTCATAAAAGAGCACTTGAATAATAAAGTGTACAATATATATATTTGTTTGCATAGGCCTAGATCGGTCAAGCCTTTTCCACCTCTCAGCTATAGTAAATAGTAAAATATTAGTTCCATAACAATGGTATTGATTTAGAAGGGCACATAGTCAAAATTAGAGTATTTGACCACCATACCATAATGAGAGCCAAAGAATAGTGAACATATAAATCATCCAAATCAATTATAAAGCATATGAATTGTGTCTCATATAGCAAGGATAAGTCTAATTTGGTACAAATCTAAGCAGTGGTAAAATCCATAAACTCTAAAAGAAATTACAAAAATTTATACTAGTCAAAACTCATCATCCATGTGCACGTGTTATGGTAAATTCTTAATGATTGCATTACCCAGGAGTATTGACATATTGTGCATGTTTGTGCCAAATATTTATGCTATAAATTTCCATCGCGGTGATCCACTAACAATGGTTAATTTAAATAGTCAAGTTACAAAATGTCCAAGATTTGAAATATCTATGTTAACCACCGACGTCCAGTTCTAGTAGTCATGGGCCAAGCTTCTCGATCCAATAGGAAAAGGGTAAGGGTGATCGCTAATGAGAAGTGCACTCTAACTGGAAAATTCAAGGGTTAGTTGGCTAAACATGGGTGCCCAAGTGTGAATGGGCGAGCTCATGTAAAAGTCACCTAAACCTAAAAATCACTCATTCTCTCATTCTCTCATTTGTGAAATTGAAGAGTGCTCTTGCTCCATCTCCATCTTCTTCTTCATCTCCTTGTGTGTGTGTGTGTGTGTGTGTGTATGCGAGAGAGAGAGAGAGAGAGAGAGAGAGAGAGAGAGAGAGAGAGAGAGAGAGAGAGAGAGAGAGAGAGAGAGAGAGAGAGAGATCATTGCTACCACCGCACGGCAGCGGCAATTAAGCATGGCACGACGGTAGCTCCTTCTTTTTCATGGCGAGGAATCCTCCACAAGGGTGAGTGTAGGGCGGTGAGTGACACACCCTTGCTCTCTTGAGCTTGCTAGATTAGTCTGGTTGTGTTCTTGCAGCCATTTGTGGCTCGCACACAGTGTACAACAAGTCCCTTGCATTGCGACAGACGTGCACATTTCTGGCGCCACTACCGGGGAAATGCGCTGCATTAAGCTCGAGTAGCACTCTATGCTGCTTTGTGGTGCATTATGAAACGTAAGAAAGGTAGAGAAGGAAGGTGTGTGTGTTGAGAAGGAGTTTGTTTTGCTGTAGTGTACTGTTTTTGTTAATAAGGTATTGCAATGTACCGTGTTTTCTCTGTTGATAAGGTGTTAGAATTAAAGGTAGTAGATCTATAATGTTAGTTTTGTAGGGTACAATAAGTAGATCTGCTAGCTAATGAGTTGCTGTAGTACTATGTTAGTGTGTAACAGTAGCTGTGTTAGTTGTAAGTAGGTAGGTTAGGTGTGTGTGTGCTCGCTAGCGCAGTGCGGCCCCACGACCTTATCAATAATAATAATAATAATAATAAAAATTTTAAAGGTAGGACCGAGATCAAGAATATTCCCCAGACCCAAGCCCAAGCCCATGCATAGGCTCAGGCCTCAGTCACCCTTTAGAAATACTTATTTTAGCCTCACGCCTAAGTAAAAATCGACCCTTTTGAGGACCATCGGAGCTTTGCGTAACTGAACATTGTGTTGTAAAGCACACCACGACCCCCTGAGCGATATGCTCGTTTTGAGCTATCACACGCTTTAATCAAAAAATCAATCATTAAAAAATATTAGAAAACATAAATAACGAGTGAAACGGGATGAAAACGCCCAAAAAATCAGGCGGTTAACCTTCGAGGGTATTCGCCGACGCTTGTAGGGTGCCAAAGGCACATACATGTGTGCTCTGGTAGTGTGCTAGAGGCTAAGCAACTAGCGAGCATTTCGACTCACGCGAGTTCTCAATACCCACTTACTTTAGGTTCCGGACCCTCGGTGGTGGGAACCCAAGGTAGTACCACTCAAGACCCGTCTAGTGACTCTTCCTCTGACTACGATGTCATGGAGGGTTACCCAATGTCTAATCCTAATAGCTCAAGCCAAGACATGCATGCCATGGGCCCACGGTCTGGACCGAGTGTGCTTAGCCGCTTTAAGGAAACCTTTAGTAGAGCCACTCGCTTCGAAGATAGAGCTAACGATGTAAATGAGGGGGGTGGGGAAGTAAATTCTCCATTCATGACCAACGTAGACCCTATGCCCTTAGAGAGTGTGCATGTGAATACTCCATTCACTTTAGAGCTATTTTCCTCTGAGGTTATATTACCTGATGGTAGAAGCCTTGCCGAAGTACAAGAAGTTGAGCGGTATAGCATCGCGGCTAGGAAAAAGGAAATTGAGATCTATCGCAAGGCGGAGCAATGAAGAGAGTTAAAAGTGAAAGCTCCTATGTCAATATCCTTGCTAGGAGAGCAATCGAGTGCTCTTGAATTAGCGACCACTAAGGGTCAACCCATAGAGAGCACATTGCATCTAGTTCAAAAGACACCCCTAGCACCTCAATCCTAGATGGAGCGTTCTTAAATGAGAACTAGGAGTACGAAATACATACAGAAACTCTAACTGCCCTATACACATGTCACATCTATCATGTGGGTTGGATAGATGTCCTACAATCCACAACAGGTGCTACTAGTGTGGAGGATCAACAACAAAGAGTTTGCGAGGTCATCCATAGGGTTATTGAGCTAGAGAGACAGAACAAGGGGATCCACATGCCTTCAATGGGTCTCATGAGATTCTTGGATACAAGGAAGGCTAAACAACCAGCCTTATCGCAAATGGAGAATCCCTCGATAAGTCCGATGGATCCTCCATATGTTGTTTTGCCAGGGGTCTCAGTGCAATCTGAGCCCACAAGTGATAGCTTTACTTTTAAAGTCTAGCTCATCTTTCCCTTGATGACACCACGGCTACCATGACTACCCCAATGATGGGCATGCCATGAAACATGCCATGGACTTCATTTGTTAGTAAAGCACCGCTACATGGTAGCTCAATGCCTGCAATAGTACCTACAAGTGTGTACCAATTGTATACACCTATAGGTCCTCTACTCATGTAGCCCCTACCCCTCCCATTGTTTGAACAACGTATGCTCCACAACCACAACACCCAAGTTCTTATTTCAATGGGACCATACCGGCTAGCATTAGCATGTCACATCCGACACCTGCTATGCCTAGGGCCACACATACAAACTTTGGGCCGCCACATGGCACACCCCGTACCAAACATGGAACCCAAGGGCTTCCTATGCGCTAAGAACAATGCCAATACCTACTCCACATGTAGTCTTTGGAGTGCCTTCACCCACGTTGCCTGCTCACTTAGGTGACCTGGCAACATTTGCTCAAGCTATTGGTCAATCTATTGTTGAGAATATGCGTAGCACGCCTAATAGAGAACCTAGAAGTAAGGCAGTACAAATAGCCAAGATCACACAAAAATTTAGTGGAGATGGGGATGTGCGAAAGCATATCAAAGTATTTGAAAAAATTTTGCGATTCTCTAGGAGAACACAATGATCTGCATAAGAGTAATGCTTTAAGCCTAACCTTAAGTGGGAAGGCAAGGGATTGGTATAGAACCCTAAGGGTGGAAGAAAAAACGATTTACCCTACTCTTAGGAGACTATTCTTGAAAGAATACATACAAGAGGGAGTGCGTTGGGGTGTAGCCTCTTAGCTCCAGAAAGCCCAACAAGAGGAGGGAGAGTCGGTGAGAGACTTTATTAGTCACTTAAAGCATTTGAATTCTCGTTGTAATTCAAATGAGCACTTCAATAATAATCAATTGCTTGATAGATTCATTACGGGATTATGACATGAGGATATCTACAATGGCCTAGTCATTAGAGGTATCACCACTTGGGAAGCGGTCACCACCAATGAGATCCAATTGGAGGATAATTTAATGATTCAAGGAGAAAGAGTGTCTGTTGAGCTTAAATCTACTAGCTCCCAAGCATCAAGGCATCAGCCAATGACCCTAAAGCCTATTGCTAAGGAGCCAAAGATATCTGAGATGAATTTGGCAGACCTCACCAAGGCCATTCAAGAGAGTCTTAGAGACAATCGTGCTTCGTAAAACAATCATATGCTGTGAGGGCCATGCCCGCGGACCACCGCCTGTACCATCTCCACATGGATACACCGTGATCTCCGACATCCCTCTCGCTTGAGACTGACACCAAGACATGACTCCTTTTGCTCTTTGATGCCAACTCAAGGAGGTGATAACATTCACTTTCTCTCATATGGATCCCTTAGCCCCGAAGAACCTTTGTTTACCGATCAAACTTACCAATCAAAGCCATCTGACTAACTTGGAACTCAACCTTCCAGGGTCAATTGGTGGGAGTTCTCTAATTCACCCATGGTTCAAGGTCATTGACAATTTTTTTGTGGTTATGACCGACCACAGCCGTCAATGCGTTCCCCTAAGGTGAGTGTATTATAATCTACACAAATCCCTCGATCCCAGGTTTTTTTCTCCCGCTCCGTAGATCGGAATCCCTTTCCCCTGATCTTGACTTTACTTCTAGGACAACATAAAATTGGATTCAACTTTCCGACCAACAATTAACCCTCCGGAATCCGCCCACCCACTGAACCGTTTGATAAATGCACCTTCACAAGATAATACTATGATACTAGAGTATACATGCTAGTGTATCGTAAAATATGCATGTAATAGTGTATGAATGATTAACAAATTCTTCTTTAAGAAGAGATTTAGGCATACCTTTATTACCATGGAGAGGATTAATTATGTTGCTAGAAGAGGCTTATGGTTTCGGAACTTGATGTGTCTTTAGCAGAGTCTTCTCCTTGCTTTGGAAGAGCAACGATGAGGTGTATTGATGTCACCGGTTCTTTTCTGCTTCCCTTTGCTTGAAAACCACCGATTTGGCTATGGGATTAGAGAGAGGTTAAGAAAACTGAAGCTATGGAAAGCTTGTAGGTAGGAGAGAAAAGGTGAAGAGTGTAATGGTAATTTGGATTATGGTTATGGCTTCTCTTGAGGAGAGAGGTGTGTGTAGAGTGTGTATGAAGGAGGATTAGCTTTGGTTTTCATAGCTTACTATCAAGCTTGCGCTATCATAATGTGAAGAGAAGTGAAGGGAAGTGAAGTGAAGCGAAGTGTTTAATGCGTAGGGAAGGCCTCCTTTTAAGCTTAATTTGATAAGGTTCTTAACTTATCGTGATAATTTACTTTTGCATATCTTGATATGCTTTCTTCCTTTTCAAAGATTCTCCAACAAGCTACTTATGCAAGAAGCTACTCCTACAAGTGGCTTATGCAAGAAGCTACTTTCTGACAAGTGGCTTATGTAAGAAGCTACTTTTCCTACAATTGGCTTATGCAAGACGCTACTTTTTCGACAAGTGGCTTATGCAAGAAACTACTTTTCCGACAAGTGGCTTATGCATGAAGCTACTTTTCCAACAAATGGCTACTTTTTCAATTCAACAAGCTATTTTCAACAAGTGGCTACTTTTTCAATTCAATAAGCTACTTTTCAACAATCTATTTTCAACAAGTGGATTCTTCAAGAAGCTACTTTTCAAAAAGTTACTTTTTCACCTTACCCTTATTCTTTCTTATGCAATTTTTTTTTTCTTGAGATAAAATTAATATCCCATGCATCGGTGAAAAACAAAAGTGTCTCGTGGATAGCTTTGCATTGGTTATATCCACGTTCCCATGCTGAAAATCGAAAGTGTCTTGTGAGTAGCTCGAGTGCTTGACTATAGACCAAATTTACTCGATCGTATTTGTAAAGTCGGTGGCTTAGATATGTCATCAGGAGTAAGGGCTAAGAGGAGGACCTTACAAACTCCCCAACAAAAAATGAGTCTTTTTGCTTGCTCTATTCCTTCCTCATCAAAAGATATATCTTAACCCTCACTTTGGTTTACCACTTAGAGGGCCCTTTGACTTCACACCTCATTCTAGAGAGATCAGTGCAATAATTTCACAGCGAATCCTTCCTATTGATGAGAGGCCTAATATGTGCGCTGCTTGTGATAATTTCTTTTGTAATCATGTAATGGATGGGCTTATTGACCTCTAGAAAATGTATCTTTGTTATATCCCTTAACATGTTCATCATGTTCTAAGATCTTGGTGCCTGTCTTAAGTCCTTCTTTCTCTAATTTTTTTTTCTTGATTGATATAATGAAATTGGTTCTGAGTCTTATATCTTGTATTTGATAGAAGTTCTTGAGAGAATTTCAAACTTAGCTAAATCTATTTATTGATTTTGTAATTCCATACACAGATCTGAGTCACAAGATGTAAAAGAAAACGCTAATCTTGTTACTATTTAGCAAAAGGTATGGTTACAAAAGTTCAGTAAGATAGAACTTGGATTTGTAGTTACATGGGCTATGGCACGGTTTAGTTTGAGTACAAAAAAGAGGAGAATCCTGATAAAAAAAGATGAGGAAACTGAGAAGTAAGGCGTTCCCAATCTTCCTAATAGGCATCTTCAATGGGATAGCCCTTCCATTGGACTAAAACCTCCCGAATTGGTCGGTGTTGTAGCTTCCACTCCTTCATGTCTAAAATTTTCTATGGATCCATCTGGAATTCTTCCTATGTGATAAGAATAGTATCTTCATCATTTAGGATGTGAAGGGGATCCGCAACATATCTTTTTAGCAAGCTAACATGAAAAACATTGTGCATATGCAAGTGAGAGGGTAAAGCGAGTTCGTAAGATTGATCCCCTATCCTTCTCAAAATCTCAAAGGGTCCACAATATCTATATACTAACCTCCTGTATTTTCCCAATTTGAGTGAACTTCTCTTTGGCTTGACCCTAAGGAAAACTCTATCTCCTGCCTTAAAAATCCGGGGAGATCTATGTAAATCATCATAACTCTTTTGCCTATCACTTGCTCTCTTAAGGTTCTCCCTTATTATTTTGAATTGACAATCCATTTCTTCAAGTGTATTCTTTGTTGCAGGCACTGTGAGACTTGGGTCGGCCATTCTTAGAGGAATGATATAGTCTTGTCCATAAAGAGCTTTGAATTGACATTCCTAGGCTTCTATGGTAGGAAGAATTATAAGAAAATTCCAATAAGGGTAAATATTTGATCCAAAGATGAGGTTGCTGACTGCAATATGATCTCAACATATCTTCTATGACTTGATTAACTCTTTCAGTTTTTCCATCTGCCTCTAGATGATAGGCTGAACTCAAGTTTAATTGAGTGCCTAAGGATTGGAACACGGCCTTCCAAAACTTAGAGATAAACTTGGCATCACAATCACTGATTATCCTAGAAAGTATTCCATGTAATCTGATAATTTATTTTACAAAAATTTGAGCAATATTTGCTGTAGAGGCAGTGGTTTTGACTGGAACAAGGTGAACTACTTTGGTGAGTTTATCCACCACCACAAAAATAGAATCAAAATTTCAGCAGTCTTGGGTAACCCTGTTACAAAATCCATACTGATGCACTCCCACTTCATTGCAGGTATATCGAATGGTTTTAGCTTCCCAGGAATCTTAACTCTTTCAGCCTTCACCTTCTGGCATAGCAAACACTTCTTAACATACTCTAAGGTATCCTTTTTCATCTTAGGCCAGTGGAAATTTTGTTTAAGAGAAGCAAACATTTTGTGATAACCTGGGTGAGCTGCAAGGGGAGTTTCATGAGCTTCCTTTAGTATTTGCATCCTTAAGCATGTAGGTATGCACAATTGATTCCTGAAGAATAAGAGTCCATCTTGAATAGATTAGTCTTCCAAATATCTTTTTTGAACTTGAGCTTGGATTTCTTGGATCAACGGACAAATTGCTCATTGGTTTGGAGGGCATTTTGAACTTCCTTGGGTAGAGTTGAATGGACTAGTGTAATGGCAAGGGCCACTACTCGTCGACTCAGTGCATTTGGAGCTTGATTTTCCTTGCCTGGTCTAAATTTGATCTCAAAAGTGAACTCTTGGAGAAATTCAACCCATCGCCTTTGTCACATATTAAGATCTGGTTGGGTAAAAATCCACGTGAGTCTTTTGTGGTCATTAACAAGCTCAAACATCTAACCTAGAAGATAGTGTCTCCACTTTTTGAGGGCATGAACCACAACTAGTAGTTTGAGGTCATGAGTGGGATAATTTTTCTCATGAATCCTGAGCTGTCATGATTCATAGGCTATGGGATGGCCTTCTTGTTGTAGGATCCCACCTATACCTTGTATGCAAGCATCCACTATCACTTCAAAGGTTTTTTTGAAAATCTGTACGTTTGAGAACAGGTTTACTGGCCAAGATCTCCTTTAATTTGTTGAAGGATCTATCTTTCTTGTTAGACTATATAAAGGGTTCCTCTTTCTTAGTGAGTTCAGTGAGAGGGCCTACGATGAGTGCATAGTTTTTGATAAATACTCTACACCATCCTGTGAGGTCAAGGAATCCCCGTACTTCTGAAACAGTCTTGGGAATGGGCCACTGAACTACAACTTCCACCTTAACTGGGTCGGGAGAAAGACCATCCTTTGAAACTATGTATCCCAAATAGGCAACCTTCTCTACAAAGAAAGAGCATTTGCTCTGCTTGACGTAGAGTTGGGCTTTTCTGAGAATCTCCAAGACATGGCGTACATGCCGTTCGTGATCTTCTCTAGTCTTTGAATATATAAGAATGTCATCAAAGAAGACTAGAACAAAATCATCTAACTCTGTCCTGAAGAGGTCAATCATGAGATGGTTAAATGTGGCAGGGGCATTAGTTAGGCCAAAAGGCATGACGGTGAACTCATAATGCCCAAACCTTTGTTGAAAGCTGTTTTTGGAATATCCTCCCTTTTTATCCCAGCTTGGTAATAGCCTGACGTGAGATCAATCTTGGTGGAAAATTTGGAACCACCGAGTCGATCAAGCAGCTCATCTATGCGAGGCAAGGGATATTTGTTCTTGACAGTGCACTGATTGAAGCCTCGAAAATCTACGCAAAGTCTGAATGTTCCATCTTTCTTCTTTTGGAAGAGTACAGGAGCACGCCAGGGAGAGACACTGAGTTTGATGAAACCTTGTTCCAAAAGCTGAATCAATTGATTCTTCAGCTCTATGGATTCGGAAGGTGACATCTTGTAGGGAGTCCTTGCTATTGATTGGGCACCAGGAATGAGCTCGATCTTATGCACTAATTCCCTAGGCGGTGGAAGAGTTGTCAACTCCTCTGGAAAAATATCTTGATATTCTTTTAGCCATTCAGGCTCTGATTTTTCTGATTCGGTCTCTAGTTTATTGAGCCTTTTAACATAAATTGACAGTCCTTTCTTTAACCCCTTAACCAAACGACTGGCTTTGACCACCTTCAGGGGAGCTTTCCCTGTTCTGCCTTGTACTAAGACTTGTTCACCCTTTGAGTTTGAAAAGAGATGCTTCCTTCACTGCAATGGATGTTGGCTTTATTTTTACTTAGCCAATCCATCCCTAGGATTCCTTCAAATCGGCCCATCTTTAGGATTCTTTCAGATATACAAGTCTAGTTAAATTCTTTTAAAGATAGACCCTTCAAAAAGGTAAACTCTTTGTTATTTTTCTCTCTTTCAAAATATTTTTTTTCTTTTCTATTATGCCAAAAACTTTTTACATCACGGGGAAATACTTACTGATATAGGCTTGCACTTCTTTAGTAATTTTTAGACATCAAGTTCTTTCATCTCTTGCTTTGAGAGTACGGACTTTAAAGCCTTAAGGTTACCACTCACAGAAAATACAAGTCTGTGGACTCGAGAAGAAAGTGACTTACGAGCACATATAGCCTCACCAACATGTTTCTAAGGGTTACGTGTAAATGTTCCAGTAAGTGCTGTTCTTTGTTGTGGGTAGATAAACATCTTATCATGAGGGAGATTGGTTATTAACAGAAGAAGCTTGCTTTCATAATCTATGGCGTGAGAACTAATAATACAATAGCGATTGGGACCTAGTCCCAATTTCTACCTCATCATGGCCAGGAGGTGAAGATTATTTAGAAGGTGTTCATGGCCCCAAAGAGTTACTTCAGTTATGTTGCATTGGGTCTTCCACATTTCTTGAGCTTCGGTTGTCCCTTTGGCAGGAAAAAGGAGAACAAAGTGTTCTGGCATGGCCTCCTTTTGTTCCATAGTAGCTCCTTCCATTTGCTTTTGGACAATTTCGAGTACTTCCTCTTCTTGAGAGGTCCACATCATCTGAAGATTTCATGTGATTTGAGAAGTCATTTTCCATTATCTCACTCTTTTCTACAAGAGTCAATTAAGACCTTTATCTATCCAAGGACAGAAACCGCGCTTTGATACCACTTGTGAGGGCCATGCCCGGGGACCACCGGCTATACCATCTCCACATGGATACACCTTGATCTCCGACATCCCTCCCGCTTGAGACCAACACCAAGACATGACTCCTTTTGCTCTTCGATGCCAAATCAAGGGGGTGATAACATTCACTTTCTCTCATATGGATCCCTTAGCCCCGAAGAACCTTTGCTTACCAATCAAACTTACCAATCGAAGTCATCTGACTAACTTGGAACTCAACCTTCCACGGTCAACTGGTGGGAGTTGTCTAATTCACCTTTGTTTCAAGGTCATTGATGCTTTTTCCCTGGTTATGACGGAGCACATCCGTCAATGCGTTCCCCTAAGGTGAGTGTATTATAATCTACACAAATCCCTCGATCCCAAGTTTTTTTCTCTCGCTCCATAGATCGGAATCCCCTTTCCCCGCTCTTGACTTTTCTTCTAGGACAACATAAAATTGGATTCAACTTTCTGGCCGACAATTAACCCTCCAGAATCTGCCCACCCACCGAACCGTTTGATAAATGCACCTTCACAAGATAATACTATGATACTAGAAAACAGTATTTCAATCATGTCAAACCAAGAATACATTTCAAACATTGGAAAGCAGCATGCAAACTGTTGCATACCCTTGCAAACGTGCATTTATCAGGTCGTTCCCACCTTTTTTCTTTATAGAATATTTTTACTTCCTTTTTCCTTTAATATTAGTAAAATTATCTAGTTATCTTTCAAGAAATCAGTAATACTTCTCCTGGCATATCCCGATCCTCGTCCCAGCACTCGGGTATCCTGTCTTCTCCGCCACGTGTGGAGGGGATGCCTTTACAAAAATTCCAATTCTTATCTTTCTTTATCTTGTGTGGAAAAGGCTTCAAAGATAGTCTACTTTAGGTTTATTTTAATTCAATAATCCCAAGAAGAAGAGCAAAAGTCCGACTGATGAGGACAATTGGGGAATAGCCCATTTAAGTTCCTACCTTTCCAAGGTTCCTTTTTACCAAACGATTTGAAGAGTTCTTTAATTAAATCACATCCTCCTTCCTTATCATGATCCCTCTACGGATCCTTTTTCCTTCCTCCTTTTCCCCGTCGGCATCAGGCCTACCGGGACTAGGCCGATTTCCAGACACATCCGCGGGTCACATCCACTCGACTGGCAATGAATAAACCCGAGCTCAAAACATAGACCAATGGTTATCAGTCCTAGCCAAAAAGGACCATCCCCCATTGAATCCCATAGATAAACACCTGCGCCGGCCTTTTCCAAACATGAAGACAAGTTCACACTTAAATATCTATTTTATGCTAGGGCTATCCATGTCAATCTTCTAGGTAAAGTGTTTTATCCTAGTTTAAATTTAGATTAAACTCTCTGAGTTATAATCCCTTAATTCCTATTTCCTTCTAATTTTCTACTTAAACAAGACCTTAGAAACCAACGAATCTCTTGGAATTTATAAGGTTTTGTCTCGACGAAACTATCAAGTTAACCCCAACTTTGATAGATCCCATTTTCGTTCCTTTTTATCATTTGCCATCCATGGGGAATCTCCATGGAAGCGATCGAAGTTTTATGTTCAAGCAACATGGTCACGACATCCGTGAAGCTATCCCCTTACTCCCCCCTTTGAATTTGTAAAACAAACTTGAAAGTAGATAAACTTGAAATGAACAATGCATATGCTTCCTATAATGAGTTTTTCTTGTTGTGTCTATGCGTGGTACACACAAAACTTCAAAATGTACCAACTTGCAATTTTGGGCAACTAATCAAAACTTCCTTTGAGTGCTTATGCAAGAGTAAAACCCTTCTATGCATGGTAGTGTAAAAATGGAAAAGTTCCTAAGAGTAGACATGCTAGTGTATCGTAAAATATGCATGTAATAGTGTATGAATGATTAACAAATTCTTCTTTAAGAAGAGATTTAGGCGTACCTTTATTATCGCGGAGAGGATTAATTATGTTGCTAGAAGAGGCTTATGATTTCGAAACTTAATGTGTCTTTAGCTGGGTCTTCTCCTTGCTTCGGAAGAGCAACAATGAGGTGTATTGATATCACCAGTTCTTTTCCACTTCCCTTTGCTTGAAAACCACCAATTTGGCTACGGGATTAGAGAGAGGTTAAGAAAATTGAAGTTATGGAAAGCTTGTTGGTAGGAGAGAAAAGGTGAAGAGTGTAATGGTAATTTGGATTATGGTTATGGCTTCTCTTGAGGAGAGAGATGTGTGTAGAGTGTGTATGAAGGAGGATTAGCTTTGGCTTTCATAGCTCACTATCAAGCTTGCGCTATCATAATGTGAAGAGAAGTGAAGGGAAGTGAAGTGAAGCGAAGTGTTTAATGCGTAGGTAAGGCCTCCTTTTAAGCTTAATTTGATAAGGCTCTTAACTTATCATGATAATTTACTTTTGTATATCTTGATATGCTTTCTTCCTTTTCAAAGCTTCTTCAACAAGCTACTTATGTAAGAAGCTACTTTTCCTACAAGTGGCTTATGCAAGAAGCTACTTTTCGACAAGTGGTTTATGCAAGAAGCTACTTTTCCTACAAGTGGCTTATGCAAGAAGCTACTTTTTTGACAAGTGGCTTATGCATGAAGCTACTTTTCCTACAAGTGGCTTATGCAAGAAACTACTTTCTCGACAAGTGGCTTATGCATGAAGCTACTTTTCCAACAAGTGGCTACTTTTTCAATTCAACAAGCTATTTTCAACAAGTGGCTGCTTTTTCAATTCAATAAGCTACTTTTCAACAAGTGGCTTTTTCAACAAGCTATTTTTCAACAAGTGGATTCTTCAAGAAGCTACTTTTCAACAGGTTACTTTTTCACCTTACCCTTATTCTTTCTTATGCATTTTTTTTTCTTGAGATAAAACTAATATCCCATGCATTGGTGAAAACCAAAAGTGTATCGTGGATAGATTTGCATTGGTTATATCCACGTTCCCATGGTGAAAATCGAAAGTGTCTCGTGGATAGCTCGGGTGCTTGACTATAGAACAAATTTACTTGATCGTATTTGAAAATTTGGTGGCTTAGATATGTCATTAAGAGTAAGGGCTAAGAGGAGGACCTTACATATGCATCCAAGAAGGGAGCAACAATGGTGCCCAGTATGCTATGGTCCGAATAGTACTAGTGAATGCCCTACTTTTAGAGTAAAATTTAATCGGAATTGCAATGCATGTGGGAGGTATGGCCATCAAGCTAAGGATTGCATAGTATTTAAGCACGCGATGGCAAATAGACCAACCTTAGCATGGACAGATACACCTCGAGTACTTGCATTGATGCTGGCTCCACCTCTTGAACAAACGTCACAATACATGGCCCCTAGGGCCCAAAATGTTGTTCAAAAAACACCCTTACCACCTCTAGTGCTAGGACCGCAACCACCACATCCGAGAATCCCTTCTGTGAATCAAGTGGATTGTGAGTCATCTATTGCTTGTTTGGAAGACTGTGAGGAAGATATAGACCCTAATATTGCCCATGGGATTGATGGGCTTGAAGAAAGTCCACAATACTACATGGAGGACTATTGGGGACAAGTCAAACCTGTCTATCAACTAGCTGCTCTTGCTGCAAGAGGCCAAAATATCAATTACATTGCTAAGAGACATCCTCTTCAATCCTATGAGTGTGGAGGTCCACATTATGTGGCCAAGTGTCCTATTAGGCTACAAAAGAACGCCACACTAATGCAAACCAATCAAGCAAGCACGTCTACAATGCCGATACTCATGTGTAATCGATGTGGCATAGATCATTTAATTGCTAAATGTCCGAATAATCCAAATGCACCGAAGATCACGCCATTAACTTAATTGAGGTTATCGAGGAGCCATCACAAAGTACACCTGTGGTACCAGTAAACGTACTCACACGATCGATGCTCCAAAAACAAAATTATATTCTTGAAGAAAGAGACACGGAATCAATTGCCCAATCTCAGAGGAAGAAGAAAACATGAAGGAAGAGATTGCAAAAAGCAGCGAAGTCAGACCCCAGTTCAAAGACCAACATAGGAACTGGTGACGATCTCGTATATATGAACAACGCTGAAGAGGATTCTGATTGAGGTGAAACCATGGAGATCAAAACGACCACAAAAAAAGAAACCAACAAGGAAGATCGTCATGATCCACAATGGCCAGGATCCAAGAAAAAGATAGGAAGTTATCCAAACCCTATAGAGGAGATCGAGCGAGTCAAGCAGTTAAGGAGTTTGGTAGAAGATACCAAAGAGATATAGAGCAGCACCTAGACAGATCCAGATTATAGACATAGTGTTACCTACGTAACAACAACCTCACCAAGTCCAAAGACCCTTAGCCATACCTAGTGTCATCCAATAAGCACTACAAGTGGTACTTCACATTAGCGACGCTCGCAGTGCGACGCTCAAAAGTGAAAATCCACGGCGTCGCTATTTTCTTTGTTACATAGAGACGCTCATAGTGACGCTGATAGGGGTAAAAAATAAACCAAGAGCACCAGAAACTTAGATCTCATATCTGAGCTTTAGCGCTCAAGCGAAAGAGGTAACCCACGCTCTCCCTCTCTCGCTCTTTCTTCACACACACACACACACACACACACACACACACACACACGAGGAGAGGAAGGAGAGCCAGATATGCTCCTTCCTTCTCCTCTCTCTCATGTTCCCTTCCCCTCTCTCTCTCTCTCTCTCTCACAAACACACACACACACACACACACACACACACACACACATTGTGTCTTTGAGAGAGAGAGAGAGAGAGAGAGAAAGAGAGAGAGAGTACACACATGCATAAACAAAAAATACACACACACACACACACATACACACACACACATGCATAGCATACACACACACATTGAGAGAGGAAAAGAGAGAGAGAAAGAGAGAGAGAGACAGAGAGAGAGTAAAGAGCGAGGATGAGAGAGAGAGAGAGAGAGAGAGAGAGAGAGGAGAAAACAAAGAGAAAGAGAAAGAGGGAGAGAGAGAGAAAAAAAAAAAACTAAAGAGAAAGAGAGAGGGAGAAGACGGAAAGAGAGAGGTAAGGGAAGAAAACAAAGAGAGAGAAAGAGAGAGATAGATAAAAAAAGTAGAGAAAATATGAAATGAAATGTTATATTAACATTTAGAGTTAGGTTAGATTTAAAATTACATTTAATTGAAATTAGGTTAGATTAAGATCTAAGATTAAGGTAGATTATACATTTAACTTATATTTAAAATTTATGCTAAATTTAAAATTAGGTTAGATTTAAGATTAGGTTAAGATTTAAATTAAATTTAAGATTAGGTTAGATTACATTTAGGTTTATGTTAGATTTATGTTTATGTTGAGTTTAAGATTAGGTTAGATTTAGATTTACGTTAGATTTAAAATTAGGATAAGATTTAAGATTAGCTATGTTAGATTTAAGTTGGATTACATTTAGGTTTAGGATTTAAGATTGGATTAGATTTAGGTTTATGTTGAGTTTAAGATTAGATTAGATTTACATTTAAGTTAGATTACATTTAGGTTTATGTTAGATTTAAGATTAGATTAGATTTAGGTTTATGTTGATTTTAAGATCGATTAGATTAGATCTAGATTTATGTTAAATTTAAGATTAGATTAGATTTATGTTAGATTTTAGGGCATGTCACATTAGGAGAAAATTGGACTCACTTTTGGGCCCTGTAAGAAGTTCCACATTGGCTTAGAGAGAGAAAATGAAAATGTTAAATTGTGCATTTTATGTAATACTTTTTTGCGCCAACAAAAAGCCAAAATGACATTCTTTGGTAGGTAACCGTCGTCTTTATCATTCTTATCCTTCGTTCTCTTATCAGGAATCCAACTAACCGTATGACTAATGATTTGAAATGCCAACTTAGAAGCATTCCCTTCAGAAACATAAGCCACACGAACTCTATCAACTCTAAACATGAGAATATGGCCTTCCCTCCCAAACAACCCTGAGATATTTCATGAGTTTCGAGTATCTGTTTATTTCTCTATCAACTCTAGGAATGAAGAACGCTTCTTTTTTTGATGAAAACACCAATTTGAACTTGCAATTCTCAACCCCTTCATCTTTAACACTTACCCAAAGAAAGAACACACATCATCTTCATGTTGATGTATTGCAAGAGTACGCACCGTTGCAGAAACGTAGGAGGGTGTCTTTCTTATCTCAATAGGAGAAAGAACTTAGAAGGACAAACAAGGAACATCATTTGGATTTGTGGACGGATGGGTCTATTTATCCAAAGGATCCTACGACAAATGCGCCACCTCCCTTTGCTAATATCACTAACCTCTTACATTTCATAGGTGATGGAAAGGATGGGCTATTGGGATACACCGAACATTTGGAAATGAGAGGATTGAATGCGGAAAGGCAAAGAAACTTCCTGGCGATGGAGAACATGCAGCTGAAGAAACTTAATGAAGCATGCTCTTGAAAGATTTCATCAAACAAAGAGACAATCCAAGGCCTTGAGAAGAAGATCACAAGTTTGCGAGAGAAAGACACCGTGCTTGGTAGTCGGAAAAGAAAACGAGATTTGTGCAACATTGAGAACATGAAGATTGATAGTGGTGGACTGAAAAAATGAATACGAGCTTTGAGGTAACTTGAAGTTTGTTTCTACTTTTGTATCTTCAATGTGCTTCACTAAGAAACGAATACACTTTCCTATACATGATCATAACGCATGGTGCTTTTTTTGGCAGGTCTTTACTGCATCCAAACTCGAATGGTGTAGGCTTCAATGTCGGAGTGCATTACAGCCGTCTAGTTCCAAAAGAAGTAGTTGAAGAGATGATAACTAAGAAAAAATTTCATAAGTTGAAAGGGAGGATCCTTATCTCCTTCATGAGAACGAGAATCAGTTGGAACCAATGAAAGTGCAAGCAATACTTGATGAGATTGGCATCTCGCAAATGGGATACATGGCACTCTTCAAAGCATTAGCTAAAAAGTTTCAAAATAAACTACAGAGAGGATCATTACTGCCAAAGCCATCACATGTAAAGGCAGCTCACCGACACGTAAACGATTAGGTTTTTGAGAAACTTGGGTCACCATTCTATATTGAAACAACATTCTTAGGCAAGGGTGGCAGAGAGGTATAATTTAACGAGCAGAACAACCTGTACGTTGATCTTGAAGCATTGCAAAGGTATGCAATTCACTTCTTTGACATCAATCGAGAGGAGTGAGGTGGGCTTCTCAAGTTGATTTTGAAGCTCAACGAGTGCGAGTTGCTGAAGAACAAGAAGCTGGAGAGAGTCACCATTACCCTCATGAACAGAGCTCTGGATCCATCAATAACAAAAGAGGATCCACGATTCTTCAGCGTGCAATCTGGAAACAACATGCTAACTCTAGCATCATTTCAGGTATACTTAGTTCACTCTATAATAATATAAATATTGATTATTTGGTTGTTGATTTTGTGTTTTCGTTTCTCACTGCAAGTTGATAAGGAAAATTTTGAAATCCTTGATTGGGTTTTTAGTCAAACCCAAATTCCTTCTATCATCAGTGAACAAAGAAACGTAGTCGTTCTTTCAGTGGAAGGATTTGGTGACTATACACTGGAATGACACATGGCAGGTGACTTAAAGACTCTTAAGTGTATGTACAACATAACACACGGAGCAGTTGTGGCAAATCTATGCTTATATTGCATGGCTGATGCACAATCACTTGAGAGTGTGCAATGGAATAGAGCTCCCAATATACATCTTCAAGATAAAACTTTTAGGCCAATGCTTGATATTCCTCTAAGTAGAGTTTACGTCTGTACACTTCATGCACTCTGTCGAATAATTGAAAAGGTAGTTCATTTGTACATATGTTTTGCATGGACATTAAAGCCAGAGAGTGAGTCCAAAAGAGTGATCAAAGAATTAGAGGAAGTGCTCTCAGACATTGGTTTGCATGGAGGCAATGTGAAAATTGAAGAGGACCCTAAGATGTCTCAAAGTCGTTACAAGGTACCTAGGAAAGCATCGATAGGCGGCGTGAAGGCCATAAGGTTTCTTGGGTTTAGGCTCAAAGATTCAGATAGAGAAGAGAGGAGAAACCTGTTCAAACAATGAAAACAGTTAGATAAAGTGGTTAAAGACAATGCTGGTGGTGAGGCAATCCAAAATCATAAGGCGAACATGTGGAAATCACTAGATAAAATTTTCCACTATGTTGAGCAGCATTCTTGGGACCAAAGTAAGCTCACATCATTTCAAACAGCCTTGTTGGATTGGAAGAAGGCTTACCTTACAGGGTGGGGTGGGCGACATATCACAAATTACATGGTGGGTTAGCATTCTACGTATACAAAATAGAATTTTAAATTGTACTCTAGTGACCATTTGTTTTATTTCAATGCAACACATATTGTTCAACCATTGTCCATATTTTGCCAAGACATATGGCTCACGATCAATATGGTTCACACAAGGCATGGAAAAAACCCACTACATGGCAAGAACATGTAATTTTAAGCACAGTGGACATGGGGGAGGAAAGGATAAGGCCAATAGCCTATAAGAGTTACACCAATGGACTTATAGACGACTAATTCATAGAGCAAGGCAGAAGGAGCTTCTTAAGAGTTCAGAAATTACACGGTCTTTACAACACATCCGCAAAGAGAAGAAACAAATGGCTTGGGGAAATTCAAATGTGGGGGAGCGTCATGCGAGGTGGCTATAGTCACGAGTCAGGAGTGGGAGAAGATGAACCTGAGGGAGAAGATGGACCTAACCCGTTGTTTTTATCCTCTTTGATGCACCTCCTTCTTCCTCACTTTGTACCTCTTCGATGTGCAAGCTCTATAGACGAGCTTGTTCCTTTGTTGATGGCAGCATCCCCACGGGCATCAGGCATCTTATTTCCCTCAAAAAGCTGCTTGTCGTATGGATCTAAGCTCTTTGGGTCTTCAACCCCTGCAGCCAGAGCCCAAGCTGTGTAGGACATGAAATAGGGGGCTCTGAGTGCTTGGCACCCATACCCAATGCCAAAGACGCGTAGAGCAAACTGTTTCTCAATGAGAATTAGTCTTTTTGCGTTTAGTGGGAGGGGGTTTCCATTGTTACCATATACATGTGGTAGTGATGTGTGTGAACACACTAGGACCGCCGGGGCATTTTTTCCCTCTTTAGGACGTTTTCCCCCCCGAGCATTGTATATACGCCCATCACTCTAGGGCTATCTATATCTTTCCATTGCATACTAAGTAACACACTCTCTATTGTGTGCCTTGAGCTTCCTTCGTCTTCTCCAAGCTGTGTGCGTTTCTTTGTAACCCTAATTCAAATTGGTATCAGAGCAGGTTGCGTCCTCTTGGGCTCAGTGGCCAACAGCTCCAGTACACGCCTGCTCACTTTCTCCGATTTTAGTGAGCTTTGGCAAGCTCATATTTTTTATTCGGGCTCATTTCGGCCTTCGTTTCCACTATAGGCAAGTTTGAACAAGCAATTTTGTCATTTTGTGCAGAAATTTTGTCAGTGCCGTTTTCTACTTAACAGGTGCCTTATAGTCTTCTACGGTTTGTGCTATATAGCACGTGTTGTTCCCGTTCCGTTTCTCCTATTTTCGGGCAGTTTTCACATCAGGTGTAGCATTTACCATGGCTGACAACAACAACACAGATGTGTTCAAGATGTTTGCTGCTGAGGACAGGTTGGATGGGGATAATTACCCTATGTGGACTTATATGATGCAACACGTTCTTGTGTCAAAGGGCGTCTGGAATATTGTGTAGGGCATTGATGTACGTCCTGGTTCTGAGGATGTAGGCGATGTTGAGGATGTTGCAGGTCTTGCTGCAAGGATTGCTGCTATTAGAGTTGTTTTGCCTATGACAAAACAAGCTCGTTGGGACGTAAAGGATGCGTAGGCTCATGTGTTGATTGCGTTGTCTGTGAAGCGCACCATTGTTCCTCACATCCGTTCAGCAAAATCTGCAAAACAGGCTTGGGATATTTTGGCTGGTCTTTATGCAAGCCGCAATGAGGCTAAAATTTCTTTGCCGCGTAAAGAGCCAGAGTCGAAGATTATGCATGAGGAAGGTGATATGGACACTTTCCTTGCTAGTGTCAAGGATATCATTGAGCAACTTATTTCTGAAGGTGAAGTCATTTCAGACAGTTCCCTTGTGCAGACTGTTCTTGATGCCTTACCAGATTCTTACCAGACTTTTGCTAGTACTTGGAGACTTATGACCCAAGGAAATCCTGAAGTTGTCAAGTTTGATGCATTATGCACATTGCTGTTGAAAGAGTCACTTTCCAGAAAAAACAGGACTAGGCAACGTGCAGTTGAACAGTATTTTATTGCTTCTCAAAGAAAGGGTGGTAAGAGAAATTTTCTTATGGTTCTGCTGCGAGTGGCAAAAATCCTGTTCCTAATGTTTTACTGGCAGCAATTCGTATGGAAATTCTGGTGATAAGGGCAAAAAGAAGATGTGTTTCCATTATTGTAAAGCTAATGATCACTTGATCAAGTCGTGTCCTAAGTTGAAGGCCAAAGAGGCTAAGAAGAAAGAGGGTGGTTCCACTGCAAATGCTGGTTCCACTACAAATGCAACCATTGTTGAATCTTCTGTGAAAGGAGACAATGTTGCTGATGTTGGTGCAGAATGGGCTTTTAGCGCAGAGTGCACTTACAATCATGATGTCCATGATGCATGCTTGTTAGTTGCTACAGATTCACATGTGTGGTATCTCATGGGAATTCAGTCACTTGTGCCAACAATACCTCTTATCTGGTTCAGGGAGTTGGAAAGATTGTGCTTACTGCTACAAATGGCAGTTCCTTCACACTTGTTGATGCACTTTATGTACCTGGGATCAAGAAGAATCTCTTGTCTGTATCCACACTTGCTAGACTTGGACTTGTAGTCAAATTTAAGGATGACAGATGTACAATTCATGATCTCAATTTTGGTGATCAAATTGTTGCATCTGGCCTTTTGTGCCGTGGATTGTATAAGCTCACTTTGTATGACAAGTGTGGACAAAATTTTGCAAATGCTGTTGCAGATTCAAGGGCTATTTCAGATGCAAAACTTTGGCATGCACGTTTTGGTCATTTGAATTTTTCCAAATTGCTGCGTTGCAGAAATTTGATATGGTTGCTTCTTTGCCGCCTCTTGAAGCACCTGCCAAACATGTTTGTGAAGGCTGTATTTTGGGTAGGATGCAGCGTTCTAAGTTTCCAAAGGATGGTTTAGTTTGGGCCACATGCAGGTTGCAACTTGTGCATAGTGATGTTTGTGGGTCCATGCAAACTCCGTCCTTGGGCAATTACCTTCTTTTATTGATGATTACTCCAGGCATGCATGGGTCTTTCCGCTTAAAGCAAAGTCCGAAGTTTTTATGTGCTTCAAACAATTTCTGGCTATTGCTGAAAATGTCTCGAAATGTACTATGGGCACCCTCCATTCCGATCAAGGGGGGGAGTATATGTCTCATAAATGTAATGAATTTCTAGCTAGTCGTGGGATAAAACACCAATGTACAGTGCCTTATACACCTCAACAAAATGGTGTTGCTAAGAGGAAAAACAGGTCACTGACGGAAATGGCACGATGTATGGTCAAAAGTCAAGCTTTGCCGCATTATTTTTGGCTTGAGGCCATCATGTGTGCCACTTATGTACTTAACATGTGTCCTATGAAAGCTTTGCAGTCTATTACTCCATATGAAGCATGGCATGATAGAAAGCCTTCTATTGAGCACATGCGTGTTTTTGGCTGTTTGGCATATGCTTTGGTGCCACAAACACAACGCAGAAAATTGGATGATAAGGTTGTCAAATGTATTTTTGTTGATTATAGTGCTGAAAGCAAAGGTTACAGGTTATATCATCCGCAAACAAAGCATATTATGGTTTCACGGGATGTAGTGTTTGTGGAAGATTCTGTTCAGCCCTTGCTGTCATGTACTAGAGACAGTAATGTAAGCTCACAGGACATTTATGACACTTTGTTGCCTCTTTTCAGTGGTGGAAATACGAATATAAGTTCCAATGAGGCAAATGTACAACCTCTGGGGGTTTCTGAAAATGTTACAGATCAGCCTATTATTGATGCAGATGTACATGATGTACTTGATGAGGAAAGGGCTGAAAATGAGCATGCTAGAGGTATGCCAAAATTGCTGGTGCACACTTTGCGTGATAATAAATGGGATGCACCTTTGTCTAGTCGTACTCGTTCAGGCTCTTGCCATGCATCTTATGCATCAGATTGTTATGCTTTGGCTGTGTCTAGCTTACATGATGTTGAGGAGACTCTGTCTTTTGATGAAGCAGAGAATTCAAAAAATTGGATGGCTGCCATGCGATCAGAATATGATGCACTCATAGAAAATGACACATGGATTTATTGTGATTTTCCTCCTGGAAAAAAGGCCATTGGTACGAAGTGGGTTTACAAGTTGAAACACAAGCTGGATGGTGAGATCGATCGCCATAAGGCTCGACTTGTTGCAAAGAGTTATGCACAACAAAAAGGCTTAGATTATGAAGAGACTTTTTCTCCCACTTGTCGTATGACTACTGTGCTTTTTCTATGTGCATTGGCAACTCATTTTGATTGGGATGTACATCAATCAAACATTGTTACTGCTTTCTTGAATGGTGCCATATTTGAGGAATAATGCAGCCTCACGGTTTTGTCATAAAAGGACAAGAGGACAAAGTGTGCAGATGTAAGAAGGCTTTGTATGGGTTGAAGCAATCTCCTCGTGCTTGGGATGAGAAAGGTGACACTCATTTGGTTAAACGAGGCTTTTGTAACAGTCCAATAGAAAGCACATTGTATGTAAAGCGTGAGGGTGATGTACTTCTCATTGTGGTTCTTTATGTCGATGATTTGCTGATCACTGGACCAAATGAGAGACATATTGCTGTATTTAAGGCTGATTTGAATGCTACTTTCAAGATGAAAGATTTGGGGCTGTTGCATCATTACTTGGGTATACAATTTAAGCAGTGTGATGGTGGTATTGCCTTGTGTCAGAAACATTACATAGAGACATTGCTATGTAAGTTTGGACTTGAGGATTGCAAACCTATTGCCACTCCCATGGAAACAAGTTTGAAGTTGAGTCTACATGATGCTAGCGATCCTGCTGATGTCACTCTTTACCAAAATGCTGTTGGTTGCCTCTTTTATGTATGCAACATGAGGCCAGATATTCAGTTTGCAGTCTCACAGGTCAACAGATTTATGCATAGCCCACGGTCTAAGCATTGGCAGGCTGTCAAGAGGATTTTCTACTACCTTAGTGGCACTTTAGATCTTGGATTGTTTTAACCCAAGGGGGGATCATTGCTGCCAGACTTACATGCTTTTTCAGACTCATATTGGCCTGGTTGTTTTGACACGTGAGTGTCCATAAGTGGTTTTTGTTTCATGCTTGACAGTTCATGTATATCATGGTTGAGCAAGAAGCAACCTAATGTGGCCACTTCGAGTTGTGAGGCTGAGTACAGGGTAGTCTTCACAGCTACGGTTGAGTGTGTATGGCTCAGATGCCTTATGGTTGATTTGGGTGTTGCACAGGGCACTGCCAACACTATCTACATTGACGGTCAGAGCGCATTGACAGTTGCGAGGAACCTAGTTTTTCATGCTCGCAGAAAGCACATTACCACTATGTCATGGAGAGGCTCTCAGCAGGAGAGGTCAGCTTGGCTTATGTGCCAACACAGGACAACCTGGTAGATCTTTCACAAAGGCATTGTCTTGTGAGAAGCTTGAAGCTTTCCGCAAAGCTTTGGGCTTACTCCCCTTTGTGGACTGATCATGTCCTCAGGGCGTGGAACTTCCCTTTACTCATGTGCCAGCTCTCGTTCACCGCATCACTCCAGGGGGGATTTGTTACCATATACATGTGGTAGTGATGTGTGTGAACACACTAGGACCGACGGGGCATTTTTTCCCTCTTTAGGAGGTTTTTTCCCCCGAGCATTGTATATACGCCCATCACTCTAGGGCTATCTATATATTTCCATTGCAATACGAAGTAACACACTCTCTATTGTGTGCCTTGATCTTTCTTCATCTTCTCCAAGCTGTGTGCGTTTCTCTGCAACCTAATTCCAACACCCACCACATAATCTTGTAATAACTTTCATTGCAAACAGTGGAAACTTTGCATTGTCCTCAGGGTATTCCTTGTGGTATATTATTATCACTCTAGGGCTATCTATATATTTCCATTGCAATACGAAGTAACACACTCTCTATTGTGTGCCTTGAGCTTTCTTCGTCTTCTCCAAGCTGTGTGCATTTCTCTGCAACCTAATTCCAACACCCACCACATAATCTTGTAATAACTTTCATTGCAAACAGTGGGAACTTTGCATTGTCCTCAGGGTATTCCTTGTGGTATATTATGATCTACAAAAAATTAGTAAAGCATTTATGGGCCGTAAGTGAGATGAGTACAATTGCCAAGTACTTGAATTGTTTCTAGAAACCTTTTTGTGGTTGAAACGCCCGATGTAGTGAGACAACGTCGCATCCTTGCCTTGTACTCCAGTGACAAGCCCTTGCCGTGAGCCTCCCGCTGTTCTAAGGAAACTATCGTCATACACTAGCACCTGTCAATAAAAAGATTGATCATGATATTTTATCACTGGGCCATCTCCAATACCATCTGAATGCCTTTAAAAATTACCATCTGATTCTCATCCATTTCTAGCATTGACCTTCCCCACAAGTGAATAAACTGACTATTCATTACTTGAGATTTGGGTGCCACGGGCCTACCGATGTTTTCCAAACCGAGTTGTTTTTTTGTCGATTGAAACTACTCATATGTTGGCAAATTGGCCTCTCCGGACTTCGCTTCATTGAATGTATCTTTGATTAGTTACCACCCTGAAGTAAACTGTGAGTCGTGGACATCTATGTCAGCAATAAGATGTTGGTCCAGTCCATCATCATCCACAAATCCCATGTCTGCCTCACAAAAATTTGCAATTGCAGCTAGGAAGTAGTCCTCCCATATATTCAGCTCATGCATGATATCTGTGAGCAAAACGTAGTGGGTGTCACCCGCCATAGCAAAGATGGGATCGCAATTCAGAGCCAAAGTCACTTCCTTATTTGGGCTTTCTTGCTTGCAAATTAATGCTGCATTCGCAAGAGAAGCAAGAGTTAAGCCCACATCAAATGTTTCCTTTAATACCTCTACCCGCTCTTCTTCTGGGTCAAACTGCACCTCCACATCCTCTACCTCTTCCTCCGGCACCAATGGACAACTACTGAAAGTTGTTGACTAGGAAGTCTCTGACTCACCATCCATCTGCAAGTACAAGTAACAGACAAACCCGTGGTAGAATTCCACTAAGCGACACCTTTTTAAGTGCTTCTTACACCCGTCTTGTACAAGCAATGCATTGAAGGGACACTTTTCTAGACAACAATTCAGTCTCCTTGAAGCACTCTTGTCAGGGTCAAGGTTGGTTGGGTCCACATATCTCATACCATCAATTGTCATGGAATTGTCACAAATGACTGCCTCATACTATTGCAAATGGGTTTGTAGGTACTCAAATGAGCAATCTTTGACCTTCTGTATAGAAAACTCTGCATTAAACATTCCTGATAGTTCTGGTGCACGGTGATGAGCACGGGCGTTGTATAAGAACGTGAATAGTTTTCCTTCACATGTATCCTCGCCCACATCGTCTGTCTCTAGGACTGTGATCCCCATGACTGAAAGAAAAACCAAGGCCAAACTACTATTCAAAATTGGTCTGTATTTGGTGTCATAACCAAGCGAATATTGAGTCTCAAGTATCCCTCAAGGTCTCTATTCGCTTGGTTCTGTCCCGTGTGCTAATGTCATAATAGGTGACGTCATTTGAGTCAGAACCAGGCGAATAGGAGCCCCAAGAATCTTCGAAGGGCCCTATTCGCTTGGTTTTGACCCAAGTTGAATTAACACTGTACCCACGTCCATTCGGAACAGGTGGATTGGAACATAGCATTTAATGTTATCAGTAAAAGATATATAGGCCTACTCACTCACAATGCCCAAACATATAATTGAATAACAACTCAGGCACGGTCACATAAGGAGTAATTATTTCAACCATGCGGTGCGAGACTTCTAATATTACCATAACGACCACTTTGGCCCTTGGAGTGTTGTTCCCCTTGTGCTCTAACCTCGTAACGCACTGGCTTCGGTGCGCACACAGTTAACAACACAGACAGGGGGGGAGGGGGGGAGGGGGGGGAGAGAGAGAGAGAGAGAGAGAGAGAGAGAGAGAGAGAGAGAGAGGGGGGGGGGGGGGGGGGGGGGGGGGGGGGGGGGGGTGAACCAGAAGGTGGCAAGGAGGAAGAGGAACAAAAGGTGAAGGCCAGGGCAATGGCAACGTTGCAGCAAAGGACTCAAACTAGTGGAGGTCACTCAATGCAGGATCGCGAGAGGTGGCCAAGGAGAAGAGCACAGAAAAGGCAAAGGCAAGGGCGATCTATTTGTTCTACTTAGAGATGGGGATGGCGAATGCAACGGCGATCGGCGTCTGACTCTAAACGGTCACTCAAAAAAGGCACGTGGGTTGTGCTCATAAGGACAACCAATAATAAATGGGCTCAGATTCCTATGCAGTACGATCTACCAACCACAATCTCGGGTGTAATCATGCACATAAGTGAAGTTGTCACCCTTGCCGAGGTAAGCATTCTAAGTTTAGAGGCAGTATCCCCGCCAAACATTTTAACTATACCCTCACCCTAGATGAGCACTCTTCTCCCTGTTTTTGCATCCTCTACTGCCCATCGTTTTAACTCTCTCCCCGTCGACCCTACGCGGTAAGCAAACCATCTCTTTTGTGCTCCGAACCCCTTTTGTGCATCTCCTCTTACTCTCTAGTGCTCCTCCTTTTTGCACGTCCTCCTCTTACTCCTGTTCTGTAGTGCTTTAGTGACACGAAACTCTACACACAGTGAAGAGGTATGCTACTACACTTTTGTGCACTTGTATTTTGTGTGGTCAGTACCAAGCAAATAAGGGAAGGCAAACTCTGTTCATTGCACCTGTTCACTTGGTACTGACCATCGTCTTTATTAATGATGTTTGCTATTACACTTTTTTGAGGTCAGTACCAAGCGAATAAGGGAAGGTAAACCCTGTTTTTTGCACCTGATTGCTTGGTAATGACCTTGGAAAATATTAATGATGTTTGCTATTATACTTTTTTGAGGTCAGCACCAAGCAAATAAGGGAAGGAAAACTCTGTTCGTTGCACCTGTTCGCTTGGTACTTACCTCAAAAAATATAAATGATGTTGGCTATTACACTTTTCTGAGGTCAGTACCAAGCGAATAAGGGAAGGTAAACCCTGTTTGTTGCACCTGTTCGCTTGGTACTGACCTCAAAAAATATTAATGATGTTTGCTATTACACTTTTCTGAGGTCAGTACCAAGCGAATAAGGGAAGGTAAACCCTGTTTGTTGCACACGTTCGCTTGGTACTGAGCTCAAAAAATATTAATGATGTTTGCTATTACACTTTTTTGAGGTCAGTACCAAGCGAATAAGGGAAGGCAAACTCTGTTCGTTGCACCTGTTCACTTGGTACTGACCTCAAAAAATATAAATGATGTTTGCTATTATACTTTTTTGACGTTAGTACCAAGCGAATAAGGGAAGCCAAACTTTGTTTGTTGCACCTGTTTGCTTTGTACTGACCTCAAAAAATATAATGATGTTTTGTATTACACTTTTCTAAGGTCAGTACCAAGCGAATAAGGGAAGGTAAACTCTGTTTGTTGCACCTATTCGCTTGGTACTGACCATCGTCTTTATTTATGATGTTTGCTATTATACTTTTTTGAGGTCGGTACCAAGCGAGTAGAGGCAATACAACCGTATTTGGTGCACTTCTTCGCTTCGTGCAGACCCTAGGAATCCTAAGTCCCTTCTGTAACAAATGACATGTCGTTTTTTGTTATGCTATTTGTAGAGATGCCTCATGCAAAGGCCATGCCTAGAAGGGCAACAAGTGACTTTTTGAATGCTCAAGAAAGAAGACGCCGATATGAGGCACACAGAGGTGTACCGCAAGAGCTGCGAAAGATCGAACAACACGTGCAACCGGCCATTCCATGTCTTCCTTTCTAGCAAGTAGTGTGAGAGATTTGGGAGCAGTGGAGAGTTGGCATGCGATGGGCCAGCAATGCACTTCTCTGCCTGCAAGAAATTGCAGAAGACTATCTTATTGAATTCTTTAGCGATGGATATATCCTGGCTGCCCATGCACACTGTGTTACTATCATGCCGCGGGATTTTGACACTCTTCGGCGGCTGCGCTTCTACTACAATGGGTTGCTTCAGCCAGTACCTATCCGGGATAGTAGAACCATGGATATTCTTAACATCCCCCCTCTCCATCCTCGTGCACGACAGATAGAGCCTTCTAAAGCTAGATTAAACAGCAGAAGGACAAGATCACGGGTCGAGAGGAATGACACAGATGGGAAGGCTGAGCAAGCAGATGAGGGGCATGAGTAGGCCAGGGTGGACCCTGAGGTGGTCATTGAAGAAACAAAGACATTTATGGAGGAACCAATTATGAAAGAAAATGACCAAGACATGGAGGATCCGGAGCCTGTGCTTGTAAGGGAGGATCTTGTGCCTGTAAGGGGGGAGCCCTTGCCTGTTAGGGAGGATCATGTGTCATTAAGGGAGGAGAATGAGGGAGCCATGGATAAAGCTCAAGAAAGTCAAGAAAAAGGCTCTGCTTCACAAGGGACATCCAACGAGGAGCCTTTATCAAAGGAGTTGATTATTTTAGAGCAAATTAACAAAGAGAACAAAGAGGAGTTGCAAGTTCTGATCGGCTCAGCGCCTCTGCATGCACAGATACTGTTGCCTAGAAGGTCAGAGGAGGCCTGCATTTTCAACCTTGATCAACAAAACTTCCTGTGCATGTGAAATTTCTCCAACTCCAACGCAACGAATGCGGTCGTCAACATTGCTTTGTGGTACTTCTCAAGCTCTTTATAAGTCATGCTTGCTTCATTAAATGGCTCACTTTCTCTAAGACATGGGTCAATACCAAGTGAGTCAGTGGCTTATGGAATTGGATAGTGATAACACTCGCTCAGTATTGACCCATGTCTTCACGGCATTCTTCAACGTTGTTGTGTTACGTCTCAAGTTTTTCTTTATAAGTCACGCTTGGTTCATTAGGTGGCTCACTACCACTAATACATG
The DNA here is from genome assembly GCF_014529385.1 of Adiantum capillus-veneris. NCBI lineage: Eukaryota > Viridiplantae > Streptophyta > Polypodiopsida > Polypodiales > Pteridaceae > Adiantum > Adiantum capillus-veneris. The sequence goes on along the minus strand of NC_140949.1, from coordinate 49,928,454 downwards.
GATCAATACCAAGCAAGTCAGTGGCTTATGGAATTCGATAGCTGCCCCAATCGCTCGGTACTGACGCATGGGTTTGTGGCAGTGATGAAAGGCCGTTGAAATATCTTAAGTCTAACCTCTGTCATTGATTCATGTTAGGCACGCTATCTCGCTTCTTCCCGCCGAGGTTCAAAACAAAATATACGTAATAGATCCACTGATCTTGCCTATGCTGCAGAACATCGGAGTTTCTTTTTTGGCTCTGATGGGCTGGTTTAGCAGAGTCAATTTTGATCTAGCACGTTTTCTGGCCACTGCATACAATCAATCGTGAGTTTCTTCTTGCCTTGTAAAAACCATGTTGGATATAGGATCTTTCTCCTCATCTTTGATTGTTTTGGTGTAGTGATCATTGGAGTCTGTTGTTATTTGACATTGAAGATAAGATTGTCTACTACGCAAACTCCGTGAAAAGCAGGTTGTTTCACGGTCGTGTAAAAACGTAAGGTACATCCGATTACATTTTGAAGTAGTGTCTCTTTGTAATGTGTTACTGACTCAAGTGGTTATGTATGTAGTGCCGCGAAAAAACTTGTATGCTGTGTAGAGCATGTTTTGTTAGAACATGATCTAGGGACTACCATCCGACACGAACGGGTAACCTTGACCACGTAGGTTGATGACTATAGCTATGGTTGGCGAACTTGTTTGAATGCCTTGTTGCTCCTCAATCAAATTTTGGATGTACCAAACGTAAGTAATCGTGCTGTTTCATTGTTTGTTTCCTGCAACGTCTGTATTAAAAGAAGCAACATCTTTACTTACTTTCCTACTATCACGCTTCTATAGGAACTTCAATTACATAACTATACTCCCCATGATGTGCGAATTTTTTTTGTAATGGCTATCCAACATATTATAATCTCGGTAAACAGATGTATAAGAGAGGAAGGGGCGAGAGCTAAGGAGTTCGAACAGGCTCGCATTGACAAAATGACGCAGCGCTATAATCAGAATCAAGAAGAGGTTCAAAATATGCAAGAAGCAATATTATGCGGACGTCCGAGAAGTAGAGAAATGGGCTACACGTCAGCGGCAAGAGCAAGAACAGAGGGAAGCTTCACAGGTGCAAGATGCATGGAAAGCCATGGAACAGGCCCATGATTTCAAACGACACGAAAGGATGCCCGAGACTAGCGTCCCCCAGGTAGAAGTAGCAGCAATCGGGGAAGAAGACAGGGGAGCAGTGGCAACAACCGAGGGGGGAGAGGGCAGGGGACCAATGGCAGCAATGAGGGGATAGGGCAGGGGACCAGTGGCAACAACCGGGGGAGAGGATAGGGGACCAGTAGCACAAACTGGAGGAGAGGATAGGGAAGCAGTAGAAGGGAAAGGGAACGATAACTTGTATACATCTTGACAGAAATATAAATTTTTGAGACAATGAAAAGTGTACATTTTTAAACATTGTTTGAGCGGTACAAAATGTCTCTGTATTAGTCATTTTGAAGAGTACATCATGGTTTTCATGGCATCAAAGATCATTGTGTGCACAAGGTATGTGACCTAGCTTCCGGTGGAAGCAATTAAGTGAAGTGTATTTGAGAGTGACTCCTTGCACAATGTTGTTTTCTCCTTGCGTCTTGGAATTTGAGAAGAAGAAAGAGTTAGATTCTATGTCTTAATGTATTAAAGACAATCAAAATTCATCCATTCAGTAAGCACCTTTCTATTGTTGAGACTAAATGCATACAATTCCGGCAAAAGTGGAAGTTAGTTCTTCACATGTAGGATCTACCCTAAGCTGTGCAAGAGTTGTGCTTGACATTGTCTCCATCATAGTAAGTAGGCTGTCTTGAAAGTAGAGCTCCATTGATAAAGGTTTGTTCTCGAGGCTAGACTCTGTATCTTGATCAAGTGGAATAAGCTGCCTACTAAGAAGATGATATCTAAATAGTAAAACGACACTATGAAATTTTGAGAGCTTATAATAAACTTGCAAATTATGGACTTCTTTTGCAAAATACAAATATTGCCCTGTTTGACTGTTTCCTATCCCAATTGTCATCTAAAAAGTCCAAACAGTTCTCAGGCTTGCAAATGAACATTGTTGCGGTAGTTCTTATTTGCTCATTGAAGAAGAAATCTACAAACACTTCAAGAGGCATAAATAGTGCAAGCCGAACTATTTTTGTGGCAATTGAATACTTGAGGGAATTTTGTATATTCTGAAACAACGTATTTCTAAAGCTTTCACTAGTTTGCGAAACTGGCAAAGACCAATCCGTGCTGTCAAAGGATGGAAGTGACAAAGGAGCTACACGACCCCAACTAAAGGAAGTTCTCCGTTCCAAATATGACATATCATAAAAGAATATTCCATTATTTGCAAGTTCCTTGTGTTGTCTTCCTCGGTACATTTGCTCACCAATAAATGCATGGAAAACATCAAAAATCCCAAGTATGCTCTCAGCTGGTTGCCAATCTGTCCTATTCGATGGATAAATATCTGAAACATACCAAAGATGATATCCACCACTTAACCTTTGAATATAATCATGCATTAAGTGAGATGCTCAAAATTACTTACAAATGGGTCGATGCCGTGGAAAACTTGGAGGAGATGTTTGCAACCTTAAGTCCGCATGCTGGAAAGCATGTTGTATGAGGACCTCTTTCACCTGCTTGCTTTGTGCACACACTTTAAACTCTTTAACTTGTCTCTTGAAAGCCTCCACGAAATCATTGCGTTGCCTCCTCTTCCTCCTCCTAGTTTGCAGTAGAACCCAACTTCCGATAGTTATTCGAGATGGTATCCATGCTTGATCATCTGTAGTATAATTGTAAAAAATGCTAACAGAGTCAATGGTAGTGCTAGGCCTTCGAGAAGTAGTCATGGTGTGCACTAGAATACACAGAAAGGTTAGCACAAATATGAAAAAGGGAAGATGTTTTGTGAGGGAAGTAGAGCTACTCGAGGTCATATTTGGGCAGGAACATAGATACTAGATAAAGTCTTCAATGAAAGTTCTGAAATTCGTCAGTACAGAGTTAGTACGACTTATGGCATTTATGCCTTGAAAGCGTGAAATCATGCAATTTGATGAACAAAAATAATATTTTCTCCCTTTTTTCTAAAAGAGCTTGGCCCCAAAATGTTGATTCTCAACGTAACGTTAGCCTCTTCCTCATTGGTCGAGCGCCACTCTCTCTCTAGAACTGAAAGGCCCAAAAGTGAGTCCAACTTTCTTCTAATGATAAAGGCTTTTCCCAAAGAGCAAATACTAGTTACACAACATATGTATATTCCCATCATAATTTGACACCTATTACCTCACCCACTAACCATGTTCAATTAGCTCAGAATCACCATGTGTTCAATTAGGTTAGATTTAAGATTAGATTTTGGATTTAGTTTTTATATTAAAGTCTACTCGGGATTACGAAAAAAAATTAGAGTTAGGAGAACAGTGATCCCTCTCTTCCTCTCTACGGATGCGACCTTAAGCTGGAAAGCTTTCAATGACATGATACTCAGATTGGAGGCCAACATGTCATGTGTGAAGTAATCCCTCGAACAAGGATCTGCTGTGAAGAGATGTTAAGATGCTGTGAATTGATAGCTAGAGAAGAGGCAAAGGGGTTTTGTCCACTATATGCACTATCATCTAGACGTGGATGTGTAGATTTCTTGTACCCACAATTATAGGCATTGACAAATAAAGACGAGATTATAACCCGGTGGTTCTGATCTTCGTGCACCTCTAGACCGAGGTGTGCGGGGATTAGACATGATGAGAGAATGTGAGGTAGTTATAGTGTGAACAAAGAGAGAGAGAGAGAGAGAGAGAGAGAGAGAGAGAGAGAGAGAGAGAGAGAGAGAGAGAGAGAGAGAGAGAGAAGATGGAGGATGCAAATAGAAGATTAAATTTGTGTCCAGGTTATAAGGTTTTTATATTCATTATGAGTAGTGACGAGGATGTGGGGCTGTCCAACCGAAACACATCTCTCAACAAGGGATCTTATGTCCTTGCAATCAATGCAAGCATGCTGTGCGACGGACTAGACGTATTTCTTTGTAGCATGTTCGCAAATTTGGCGAGTTTGATCCATCTATTATAGATTGAGTTGTTGCCAATTATAACTCGTCGGACTCTGACGCTGGCCAATAGGCAGCAATCTTGCAACCCAATAGACGTGTTCATACGCGCTTTGGTCAAGCAGCATACGTGAGGCCACAAGATATAGCCTCTGACAGCTTGGAGGATGATCATGCAGACCACATTCCCAACGAGGCAATGTTTGAGCCTGAGATCAATGAAATGATCGAGACGATCATGGATGCAGAAAGGTTTATCTATGATGATATGAAAAGTGAAGCCGATACGCCATTGTATGATGGAGCACGTGTGTCTAGATTGAAGGAGCTCCTGGTTCTTCTCAACATACAAGCAAAGTTTGGATGGAGTGACACTAGCATCACAACGCTTTTCAGGTGATCGATTACTTATACAAGTGTACCGCATTTTTTTCACTGTGTAGATTGCTCATAGAGCACATACTACCAGCTGATAATGTGATGCCAGATTCCAGAGAGGAAGCAAGAAAGATCTTGAAAAACTTGGGGATGGATTACAATTCGATTCACGCTTGTCCTAACAACTGCATTCTTTTCAGAGGGGAATACATAGACATGGAGAAGTGTCCGAAATGTGATTCCGAGAGATACCGAGTAGATCTCCACGGAACAAAAATTCCACAAAAGGTTTTGCGACATTTTCCTCTGCTTCCTCGCATCAAGCATTTCTTTGAATGTAAGTCCATGGCCGCCCTAGCATCATGAGACGAGGAGAATAGATCTTTGGATGGTGTGTTACGGACCCCTGACGAGATACCCAGGTTCGTACGTCACATGTGAGAGGGCTTGCCGTACTCGATCGACATCAGTGATTGCATCATCTTGGATGATGAAGGCAAGAAGGTGATCTCACGCATGCACGGTCTTTGCTCTCAGGTGTTTAGACACTACATACTAAACACGTAGAGTGAAGTGCCAAGTGAATTAAAAGACAGAGTCATCAGCATGCTGTATGACGAGTTTCCCGTGTTAAGTCGGGCTGAGCGCTTCAATGAAGACCTGATAAAGGTTTGAATGCGCAAATACTGCAAGCATAAGCGTTCTGAAGTACAAAAAGCAATAAAGCATGGGTGGAACAAACCAGATTGGCTGGCCAAAGAAGATTGGAAGAATGCGAAGTGAGCAGCACGCGAGAATCTTGACAAGTGGAAGCAACAAAAGGAGGCAGCCAAAGCGCGAGTAGAGGCAGGGAGCGCGGGTGGGCATCGTTTGAGGCCGATTTTATAAGTGTTTTTGCATTGATCTTTAGGTTTGATAGTTACGTCTACTTGTACTTTTAAATTCTAACATAATGGATTCTTTGTATGTTTTGAACAGTGGTCGATGGGACGTGACCCCACACCGTACGAGCGCGAGTACACAGGCAAAAAGGGCTTAAATTCCCTGATGGACATTTTGAGTTCTCGCGGTGGCATGGTTCGTATTTCACTTTACTCTTTTACATTTGTTGTATTTTAATGATAAGCTAAGAAAATAAATTGTTTTTTAATTATATGTTTATACTTACAGAAAGTACGTCTTATTGTTTTTTTTTGTAGAATCCGATAGATACGCCGCTTGGATGCAATGAGACGTCTGATTAGACGACGTCTATCTAACCGTAGCTGTAGCCGGATAGCATTAGTTTCCTTTTGTCATAGATTCTATATCAAGATGACGTGTATACGCCGTTTTGTAACTATTGGAAAACCATGTATTTTCTCAATAACGACAATTGTGTTGTAACTATTGCATTTGCAAAGCTTAACAATCAAGAGATTTTGCCTATGATGTGTATAATTGTCATTGATTTACTTTCGGCAATTTACTTTCGTCCAATTACTTTTGTCAATTTTGTATCTTTATTCTGCAAACAATACTATGCATGATGGAGTTAATGGTTATATTGTCTTGTGGGTGACTACTTTGGGTCTATACCTTGCACTTTCTTTCAGAGGTGAATCTGGGCTTATCTTGGATTCATTTAGGTTTACTCTGTTATTGAAACATTCAATATGGTTGATGGGTAGCAGGGCATTCAATGCCCTGCCATCAAAATTTTTTTACTCTCGGGCGTCGCTATAAGCGACGCTATATAAGGCTCGCAACATCGCTATGAGCGTCGCTATAGGAAGTCACTGCAACCGTCGCTATTTGCGTCACTATCTGCATCGCTATATAGCGATGCAAATAGCAATGCATATAACAACGCATATAGCGACGTTCTCATACCGATGCTGTTAGCGACGGTCTTAGTGACGTCGGGGAGTATAAAAATACAATGTATTTCGATCGCTAAAAGCGTCACAAGTGCACATAACCTCTTGTACTGAAGAAAGTGACTTAAAGTCATGGAAAAGTGGACGTACTCACTTCTTATTGGAAAGAATGTTTACAGAGGGACTACCTGATCCTATCAAAGAAATGGAGATCCCACCTTCCCCATGTCAAGGGACTGAAGCCCAAAAGGTGCCGTTAAATATTGCCAAATTGATGGATTTCATGGCTTCAGGGGTTAGAACCACCATTATGTCCAAACTATATGGAGACCCCGAGCTATTCTTAGCTCTTCGAGCTTTCCTCAATGGAGATATGAAGGTCGGGCTACCACAATTTCACAGATGGATGGAGTTAGGGAGATTCCAATAGAGGAGGAACACTTAGATCCACAACCCAACCTAGATGAGAACCTTATTGTAGAAATACATGTTAACAAGTTGGGACAATACTTTGAGGGCGATGAATCCAATGCAACTATACCAATCACTACTAAGGGATTAACTGTGAAGGGAATCCTTGATGGTGGCATTGGGGTTAGCATTGTGACTAAAAATTGTTGGGAAACTATGGGAAGACCTCACCTTGGGACCACAACCATAGTAGTAAAGATGGCCAATGGGTCTATTGTTAAACCTATTGGGATGCTAGAAGATCTCAAGGTCAAGGTCTTTGGACATAAAATAAAAATTACCTTCATTGTTATGGATTTCTCCAAGCACACTATGACATATGAGATGATCTTAGGACGTTCTTTCATGAGGGAAGCAAAACTGGTACATGACTGGTCTAAAAACCATGTCTACTTACAGTTTCAAGATTCTGTTATTCGAGTAGATCTTGTAACTGGTCGAGCACATCCTCTAGGAGACAAGTTTATAATGACACCACAGTTCACTCGGCCCCATTGCAATATTGTTACACGTGTAAAGCGGACACTGATGTTGGGGAAGATTCTCCTTATATGGATGTACTACTTGGGATGATTGAGTCAGACAATGTGGATTGGGTCCACCTAGCAGCAACCATAGACACTTGGGGAAACAGGGGGACGACCTGGGTAGCACCTGATGGGGATGAAATGCCACCACTCGTACCCTTAAATATGCTAGAAGCTATGGATATAGCTTTTGATGACCTACAAGATGAAGGTTTGACTGGCAATGGAACCAGTAGCGTCTCACAAGACTATATCCCACATGATTTGGGGTCAAAATCATCAATTGAAATTGACTATGAGGATGAAGAATCTGAGTTAAATCTTAGTGCAAATGTGGGGACAAACCATTCAGGGCCCAGTGGTACCCTAGATGACAATCTATCCAAGGGAGCAGAAGACACAAGTAGCAATTCATCTAGTGACTCTTCACTAGAGATCGGCCGTAATTGAAAATTAGACAAGAAGAGTAAGAGATATAAGAGGTGACACTCACTACAAGAGGTTGTGTGCTCTTGTGACGCTGTTAGCGACGGAAATACACTGGGTTTTTATAACTCCCGGCGTCGCTAAAACCGTCGCTACGAGCGTCGCTACGAGAGCGTCGCTATAGGCGTCGCTATAAGCGTCGCTATATGCGTCGCTATAAGCGTCGCTATATAGCGACGCTCATAGCGATGCTCATAGCGACAGTTATAGCGACGTTTACACAGAAGACTATAGCGACGCTCATAGCGACGCTACAGAGCCATAAATAGCGACGCTTATAGCGACGCCCGAGAGAATTTTTTTTGGTGGCAGGGCATTGAATGCCCTGCCACCCATCAACCATATTGTACTCGATTCACTTTTTAAAAAAAGTGCAAGGGTAGATAATAGACCCAAAATAGTCACCCACAAGACGCATTGTTTGCAAAATTGATAATTGTACACATCATAGGCAAAATGAATTGATTGGCAAATGTAATAATGACAATTGTACAACATCATAGGCATAAAGAATTGATTGGCAAAAGGAACTGCGGTGACAAATGTAATAATATACATGGTTCAAAAAGACGTATAAAATCCGTCTCATGATACATAAGCTATGAGAAACCCTAAACTAATGCTATCTAGCTACGGCTAAACTGACGTCGTCTAGTCAGACGTCTCATCGCGTCCAAGCGGCGTATCTGTCGGATTCTGCAAAAAAAGACAATAAGACAGCTTTCAGTAAGTATAAACATATAACGACATTTATAAAACAATACAAAAAATAAAAAAGAGTAAACCCTAATACTAACCATGCCGCCGCGAGAACTGAGAATGTCCATCAGGGCGTTTAAGCCCTTCCTGCCTGCGTACTCGCGCTCGTACGGTGTGGGATCACGTCCTGTCATCGACCACTGTCAAAACATACAAAGATTTCATTATGTTAGAATTAAAAAACTCATAAACCCTAAACTATCGAACATAAAGAGCAATGTGAAAACACTTACAAAATCGGCCTCAAATGATGCCCATCCATCGCTCCCCAAGTGGTGCAAGCTCCCTGCCTCTACTCGCGCTCTGGCTGCATCCTTTTGTTGCTTCCACTTGTCGGGATTCTCGCGTGCTTCTTTCTTCGCATTCTTCCAATCTTCTTTGGCCAGCCAATCTGGCCTGTTCCACCCATTCTTGATTGCTTTTTGCACTTCGGAACGCTTGTGTTTGCAGTATTTGCGCATTCGAATCTTCATCAGGTCTTCATTGAAGCGCTGATCCCGTGTTGGAACGGGAAACTCATCATGAAGTATGCTGATGACTCTATTTTTTAAATCACTTGGTACTTCACTCCATTTGTTTAGTATGTAGTGTCTAAACAGCTGAGAGCAAAGACCACGCATGCGCGAGATCACCTTCTTGCAGTCATCATCCATGATGATGCCGCCGCTGATGTCGACGGAGTAAGGCAAGCCCTCTGGCCGGTGACGTGTGAACCTGGGTGTCCCGGCAGGGGTCTCTAGCGGCGTGTCGATGGGGGTACGGACGTCAGGTGTCTCCACCGGCGTCTGGGCCCCGAAGCGAGGAGTGTCGAGTGGGGTGGCTCCTGGCGGAGTAGGTAGAGGTGTGTAGCTTCTAGGAACAGTCAGTCGTGCAAAACCTGGCGTAGATGGCGATGCTGTGGTTGGTGTGGGGGCGGGCAAAGAAGGGGAGGGTAAAGAGCCTCGTCGAACACGAGGCGGTGTGGAGGCATCGGTGGCGGAATCCCCACAACAACCGCCACCGCCACCACTAGAGCGCCGGTGTTTAGACGAGTGTGAAGCTCGTCTCGTCGACGCCGAAGCTTCGGAGCACGTCGAATGCTCCGAAAGAGAGGGAGATGCGGATGGAGTAGGAACGCGCGATGATGCGCCAGAGCGATGACGCTCCACGTACCACTGTCTCTGCTGCTCCTGTGAAAATCCATGGTGCTTTAGGGAGTTTTTTCGATCCATCAGACGCTGTTTGCGGCCAATATTGCTCCATATGATCCACATTTCTAAGGTCAACTCTGGCTCCCAAAGTATCTTTCTTGCCGGTCAGATGGTCCCATAGTAGATTACCCACATTCTTGAATATGTGCATTGGATCGAGCAAGTGATTGATCATGAGTCGGGGCCAGTATGGTAACTAGTACCATAGAGATAGTCTCTTCATCCTTGGAGGCAATCCGTCATCGCACATCTCCTTCTGCTCTAACCATGCTTGTGCAGACATCCTTGGTGGCTCTCTTCCCAAAAAGCCGTCGCGTAACACATGATTCTCTGGAAGATACGCTTGATGACCTTCGTAGATTTGCTTCTTCAGTGAGGGTGCCGTACGTGCATTCAGTCTAGGTCCACATGTGACACATGCTCTGTATCCGCTTGTTTGAAGCCCTGCATGTATACACATGATAATAGATCAACTATGGGAAAAAACAAGATTTACAGTGTCTGAGTGAGGAGTGTCAATAGATCACCTGAGCATTCTGTTAGCCCGGGATAGTCATGCATGGTCCACATTAGAATGCCTCTGATCAAAGCATTCCGTCGTCCTGTGTGTCGGCTCATATCCACCACCTCTATGCCAATCCACAATTGTTGTAGCTCTTCCAATAGTGGACGAAGATACACATCCATATTCCCCACTTTATATCGCCCTGGCACAATCAAGCTTAGCCATAGGTGCCCCTTCTTCGTAGTCAACCACGGGGGAATGTTGTAGTTGACGATGACAACGGGCCATACACTGTAAGATGTTGATCTTTGACCAAATGGATTTACGCCATCCATAGCCAGGCCTAAGCGCAAATTTCGAGCTTCCCTGGCAAAATCCGACCATGTTCCATCTATATGTTTCCACGCTACGCAATCTGCAGGAATTCGTAGCACACCATCCGAAGATTTATTCTCCTCATGCCATGATGCTAGGGCGGCCATGGACTTACATTCGAAGAAATGCTTGATGCGAGGAAGCAGAGGGAAATATCGCAAAACCTTTTGTGGAATTTTTGTCCCGTGGAGATCTACTCGATATCTTTCGGAATCACATTTCGGACACTTCTCCATGTCTATGTATTCCCCTCTGAAAAGAATGCAGTCATTAGGACAAGCGTGGATAGAATTGTAATCCATCCCCAAGTTTCGCAAAATCTTTCTTGCTTCATCTCGGGAATCTGGCATCACATTGTCAGCTGGTAGTATGTGCTCTTTCAACAATCTACACAACATAAAAATATGATACAGTCATGTAAAAATCTATCAGATCATTATACATTTAGAGTTTTATTAAAGTAAACTAATTGTAATAGATCACCTGAAAAACCCTGTGACGCTAGTGTCACTCCATCCAAACTTTGCCTGCATGTTGAGAAGAACCAGGAGTGCTTTCAATCTAGACATACGTGCTCCATTATACAATGGCGTATCGGCTTCACTTTTCATATCATCATAGATAAGCCTTTCTGAATCCATGATCGTCTCGATCATTTCATCAATCTCGGGCTCAAACATTGCCTCGTTGGGAATGTGCTCTGCATGATCATCCCCCGAGCTGTCAGAGGCTACATCTTGTGGCCTCACATATGCTGCTTGACCAAAGCGCCTGCGAACACGTCTATTGGGTTGCAAGATTGCTGCTTGTTGGCCAGCGTCAGAGTCCGACGAGTTATAATTGGCAACAACTCGATCTATAATAGAAGGATCGAACTCGCCAAATTCGTGAACGTGCTGCAAAGAAACACGTCTTGTCCGTTGCACAGCATGCTTGCATTGATTACAAGGACATAAGACCCTCGTTGAGAGATAGGTGTTTCGGTTGGACGGTCCCACATCCTCGTCGCTACTCATAATGAGGATAAAAAACTTATAACCTGGACAACAAATTTAATATTCTATTGGCATTCTTCGTCTTCTCTCTCTCTCTCTCTCTCTCTCTCTCTCTCTCTTTACCTCACATTCTCTAGTCATGTCCAATCCCCGCACACCTCGGTCTAGAGGTGCACGGAGATCAGAACCACCGGGTTATAATCTCGTCTTTATTGGTCAATACCTATATTTGTGGGTACAAGAAATCTACACACCCACGTCTACATGATACTGCATGTAGTGGACAAAACCCCTTTGCCTCTTCTCTAGCTGTAGCACTTCACAGCATCTTAACATCTTTTCACAGTAGATCTTTTCACTGTTCGTCTAACTCTAAACCCTAAACCGTAAGTAATTCTTGCGTGGACTCGATCTAACGTAAATAAGCGTAAATCTAAATAAACGTAAATCTAACTAAAAATAAACCTAAATCTAATTTAACGTAAGACTACATCTAACCTAATCTTTAACGTCTTTTGGGATAGTTTCCTATGACGTTAAAACTCTCTTCTTCTTTTGTGTGTGTGTGTGTGTGTGTGTGTGTGGGTAAACCTAAATAAACCTAAGTCTAATCTAATATAACATAAATCTAAATCTAACGTAAATTATGTTATATTAAAAACAAAGAACTAAACTAACAGGGATTATAAGAACCTTAAAACTGATTTAACACATAATTTTTCACATAACTCGGCAAGAGTTGGCATTCTCATCACTAAAGATGTGAGAGTTAACTTCCGGCAGTGACGCTGCCTCATCTCCATCCACATCTGACGACAGCAATTGGCCCTTTAGACCGTTCTTGCTCTTGTTACTAACTTTGAAGTTGCTGTTGAATGACTAGAGGTTGTCTAGATGGTCATTGTGTCGGGGATGTAGTGACTCTTGCCGCCCTGAAGATCCACCTTCTTCCCTATCTTCTGAAGACATTTCACCAGTACTTTTGGATCGACGGAGCCCACCATGAGTGAAGGCAGCAATACCCTATATTCCATTGAGGGCTTTCTTCACCCGCTTCATGCAGGCATCGCAGTCTATGGAGACCTAAATCTAATCTAATATAACGTAAATCTAAATCTAGCGTAAATAAACGTAAATCTAGTTAAAAATAAACCTAAATCTAATTTAATGTAAGTCTACATATAACCTAATCTTTAACGTCTTTTAAGATAGTTTCCTACGACGTTATAACTCTCTTCTTCTTGTGTGTGTGCGCGTGTGTGGATGTGTGTGCCAATAAAAAGAGATAAATGGTATAACCTTTCTATCACCCATGCCAAGTATGATAAATTGATTATGCCATTCTTGAATAATAGGTCTTGAGTTCAACTCCTCGTCGGCTAGATCTTTAGGTCTTTTAATTTTAATTAGTTTCCTACGACGTTAAATTAGTTTCTCTCTCTTTCTCTCTCAATGTGTGTGCGTTTTTTTGGATCGTATGCATGTTTTCTCTCTCTTTTCCTCTCTCAATGTGTGCGTTTTTTGTTTATGCATGTTCTCTCTCTCTTTTCCTCTCTCAATGCGTGCGTTTTTTGTTTATGCATGCTCTCTCTCTCTTTTTCTCTCTCAATGTGTGTGTGCATTCTTTGTTTATGTATGTGTGTGTGCGTTTTTGTTTTTGTTTGTACTCTCTCTCTCTCTCTCTCAAAAACACTATGTGTGTGTGTGTGTGTATGTGTGTGTGAGAGAGAGAGAGAGAGGGAGAGAGAAAGAGGGGAAGGGAACATGAGAATGAGGAGAGGGAAGGAGCATACCTGGCTCTCCTTCCTCTCCTCGTGTGTGTGTGTGTGTGTGTGTGTTTGTGGAGAAGAAAAAGAGCGAGAGAGAGAGAGAGAGAGAGAGAGAGAGAGAGAGAGAGCGTTACCTGCTCCTTGCTTGAGGGCGCCAAAAAACTCAGATCTGAGATCTGAGTTTTTGGGCGCGCTCGGTTATTTTTTTAGCCCAGCCGGCATCGCTATGAGCGTCGCTGTGTGAGCGTCGCTAATATGAATAGCCTCTTGTAGTGACTATCGACCAAATGTGCGTGCTAGAATAAATCAAAAGAAAGCAGCCAAAGAACAGGTAGAGCTTAAAAAGATCCAAGCAAGAGTTGAGGCTTGAGAAAGACAACAACGTCTTAGACACCAACAAGAGGCTAATCTGGGAATTAACAAGCATTTTTTGAAGACACTGATGATGATTTATTGGACTCTGACACACCTCTACGATACCCTATTGAGCTAAACAACACCTATGGAAAAGTGCTATATAACGCCTTATTGGACACAGGTGCTAAGTATAATCTACTATCATATGGGGTGTGGTGTCCAACTCTATCTGAGAGTATTATCCAAGTCAAGGGTGTCAACAAGAAAAGAACTGTAGGTTTTAGAATCTGGTACACTTCTGTCAGTTTATTACAATGGGGTTGTAGCTCAAGACCTTTTGGTCATGCCTGCTAGAACTATGGAGGGTAATATAAACCTGGGACGCATGTGGATGATAGACACCAAATGCACTATTGATTGGGGGACAGGGGGTGTCACAACACAGAAACCAACTCTTAGCCCTGCCACTCAAGCCATAGTCCCTGAGATATTGCCTCTTAAGGAAATAAAACCCAAAACATTGCATGTCCAAGAGGTTGAACCATATGTCCCCATAGCCCAACTCTCTAGAGCTTCAAATGATGTAGTTGAAATAAAGCTTGAAACACACAAGACCCATCCCAATATAACAAAGAAAACATACAAGTGGATCCCTAAAGCTTCTTTAGCGACCATAACTAGTGCTAAAAAATAGGAGCCTGGTAGGAGACATCCTACTCGTCCCAAGCAATGTAAAGAAACGTTGTGTTGGATTCCTAAAAAACTATCGGAAGCCCAAGGCTACTATGAAAGAAATGATCAATTATGGGTGCCAAAACGTAAATTGTGCTCTTACTTGTGACCTGGCCCATGTGAGCCCAATCCTGTGGCTCCAAAACGAATTGAAGATCGTGGAAAGGAAAAAATCATGGAATGCTACACACCCGCTCCAAAGCTAGTTTGGGTACCGAAGAAAGAACGATTTGTTCCACCTAGCTCAGGAACATGGAAGTCAAATGAAGCTTCTTTCTCTTCATGTAGTTCCTATACAAAAATAGAAGCTTCGACACAACCTCCACCTACCATTGTACATATCCATACAAACAAGGAAGAGTTTGCACCTCCCGTTGTCAGTTCACCACCTACAACAACGTTGCAAATAAAATCATGGGAGAGTATCTTACCACCCTTGCAACTAGATGAAACACATAGGGCGGTCGAAAACTATTGGTTAAAGCCTTCACCCATAATTAACAACTTGGAACAATTGGTTTCAAAAGGTGACAACATCATTCCAAAAGGTATGATCTACCCAAGGAAGGGGGGAGTGTTTTCTGACATCCATCATTCACTTGCTTCCCTCTCAACCTTCCTCCCTGACCTCTCAATCTCCAATCCTAGGGAATGTATATATAAAGCCTTATACTCACAAAAACAAGATAAAAAAGTAAAAGAGCAGGAGCCACCAAACAATAATGTGGAAACTTACAAGTTCTATACATAACACAAAATCATAAAAACACATTATGCACAAGAACACGACCCTTGTAATATTTGCACTCTAACCATCATCTATCTATGTATACAGATATGGCTAGTACGCTAGAGTCATCCACTCCTGCCTTGGGTGAGAGGTACCCTCATTACTTTTCGCAAGTGTTTCACATTGTGTTTCTGGTGCTTGCCTATGAATGGGATTTTCTAGGTACACTAGCATGTGCGAGAGGGATTTCGGGGAGTTAGAATGACTGATACGTCTCTTGACTATGACTGATTCATACTTAGTAGAGAGTGTCTATCCCATTGCACAAGCCTACCCTTTTGACCAAGATGACTATAGGTGTCTAGTGACCTTCTTAGTAAACATTGGTGCCTCTAATGAAGAAGAAGATTTACATGATTACATGGATGACACATATGGTCTCACGGATAGTGACTTTGTTTTTCTTGACGACGAGGATAGGGATTTAGCCTTAGGGTTCCCCCCCAATCTCTACAATATCCTATTCCCTTGACTCTCTAGGGGGAGTGCAAATAATTAGTCTAGGGTTCCTTATGTTTTTTAATTGTGTTCAATAAGTGTTGGTACCTTTTCCAACTGATGTGCCTCTGGAAGGTGGATGTTTGGTGGTGACTATTGTGCAGTTTGTGACTACATAAGGATGCCTTCGAAGGACAAAGACAATGGATGTTTACATGTTACAACGGATATTCTCCATTATATTAGGTGTACTACTTTCTTTTATCTATGCTTCCACATTTATATGTTTGCATCTTATCATTTGAATTTGAACAATGCATAAAATTTATGAAGTTGTGACATTGTCAATTTAAATGCTATAATTTTTCAAACTTCTAGTACCTTGTTCTTCTCTTTGAGTTTGGTCTATTAGTTGGCTTTAAGTAGGTATCAGGACCTTAGGCTAAACTAGGCCACTTAATTGAAGTCTATTAATTGTAGTAACTTTAGTAATGTTTTAAGCTATCAGGATATAGTTCTCTCTAGCTTATTCCACCTAAGTGTGACTTATGTTGTGGAAGTCCATGTGTTAAGCTGGTATTTGAGACCTCGAGTCTCCCGGCTAGTTTATGCTCAAGCTGGTATTTGAGACCTTGAGTCTCCCAGCTGCTGGTAATTGAAACCTCGAGTCCCCCAGCTAAAAAAAGAAAACAAAAAAAAAGGAGATAAGAAAGAAAAAAAAAGAAAAATCAAATTGCACAAACTTCCTTGTATTTTATGTTGATGACACTTAAGTGGTATAAGTGACAAGATCACTAGTCTTTAGACCCCGGCAAGCATTCCTAAGGTAAAGTACTCTTTAGTTGATATTTTTTCATTAACGTTAGACAATTGAGTACTTACTTTAGCCCTAGCTCTTGTGTACTTCTCTTAGAGTCAACCTAATAGACCTTAACTCAGTTGCATTTCATTCAGGTACTACGCTTGTTCTAGTTGGCAATGTTACAATTCATGATTTTTTAATCATTTCCTAGAATATTATATATGCATCTCACTTATTGCACGCCTGCACATGCTACCTTTGAGCTTTCACAATGTTTTTTTTCGTATGCTATAAAGGTACTCCTATCGTGGATCCCGATGCTGCACTGTTATATTCCTAGGACAGAATCTACATCAGGAAGGGGGGCATGTTAACCACCGGCGTCCACTTCTAGTAGTCATGGGCCGGGGTTATCGGTCCAATAAGAAAAGGGTAACAGTGATCGCCGATGAGAGGCGCACTCTAACTGGGACATTCAAGGGTTAGTTGTCTAAGCATGGGCGCCCAAGTGTGAATGGGTGAGCTCATATAAAAGTCACCTAAACCTAAAAATCACTCATTCTCTCATTTGTGCAATTGAAGAGTGCTCTTGTTCCATCTCCATCTTCTTCTTCATCTCCTTGTGTGTGTGTGTATGCGTGAGAGAGAGAGAGAGAGAGAGAGAGAGAGAGAGAGAGAGAGAGAGAGAGAGAGAGAGAGAGAGAGAGAGAGAGTGATCAAGCATTTCAACGATGGCACATTGACGAGGAGGCGGTTGAGTGCGGCACGGCGGTAGCTCCTTCTTCTTCGCGGCAAGGAATCCTCCACGAAGGTGAGCGTAGGGCGATGAGTGACACCGTTGCTCTCTTGAGCTTGCTAGATTAGTCTGGTTGTGTGCTTGCAGCCATTTGTGGCTCGCACACAGTGTACGGCAAGTCCCTTGCATTGACATGTGTGATAGACGCACACAATCTAAGAGCATGGTATTGATTTAGAAGGGCACATAGTTAAAATTGGAGTAACTGACCACCATACCATAATGAGAGCGAAAGAATCTTGAGCATATAAATTATCCGAATTAATTGCTTAAGATTGCAACAAATGAGATGTCTATCATTTCATAAACATAGAGCTTTAATGGTTGTGGCTAAATTCAGACCAACATGAGTCATGTCTCATATAGCAAGGACAAGTCTAATTTGGTACAAATCTAAGCAATGGCAAAATCCATAAACTATGAAAGAAATCACGGAAACTCAGACTAGTCAAAACTCATCATCCATCTGCACGTGCTATAGTAAATTCTTAATTATTTGCATTACATCATGGATTATATACCACTCTAGTAAAACTCAAAATACCATGTATTGTCATGAGATATTGCAAAGTAGTTTACGTAATAAATCAAATCAATACACATAGATATAAAGTCTAATAATTATCGAGGAGAATTAAGACAAGTATCAACTCAAGAGAACCCTCATAGTTGAATTTAAGATTGGAAGTCCTATTAACACTAGATTCAAGCTAGTATCTAAATAGGATACATGTATCTCCCAATTCCATACTTTAGAATTATGGCGAATTATCAATGTAAGAAAACTTGGTCATTAAAAAAATCTTTGAAGGGTTATAAGAACATGTATGGAGCAGAAGTTTAGTAAAACTACACATCATGACAATAGAACACAAAGTATTGGGATAAGACCTGCACATGGTCTTGATAGTTCCTCAAACACTTTGGCATGCACCTGTAGATATCCATAGCCCTACTTTCCACCTCTTTTGGCACAAACTACCTTTGGATGCACCCGTGATCATGAGCTCTCATGGCTATGATGCTCTAGCAGTGGTAAAAGTGAATGTTGTGAAGGTGGAAATATTGATGAATTCACCCTATCTCGTAGCCATAAAGTGCCTTCACCCTTGTCATCCCTTCCCATTGCCACACTGACCACAACTTTGCCATATATTCCATGTTTTTCCTAGCTATCATACAGTCCTTACCTGCTCACCACTCTGATTTAGACTCCTCACTTCACACTACAAGATACCCTAGTTGAGACCCCTCACTTCACACCAAATGAGACCCCTGGCTTCAGGAGATCGCTGGTGGTGAGGCCCCCATCTTCACCCCTCACCGCTTTCAACAAGATTAGCAACAAGGGTGTTCTTACAATTAAAATCACGCCATACACATGGATGAGTAGTTGATAAAACATTCAAAAAGGATTTTATAAGTGTTACTACATTAAATCAATTGTTTAAGATTTGTTAGCTTTGTGATTGTCTGTTGCATTTAGTGCTTCCATCAGATCTCCATCATTGGAAGGATCCGTCCCACTCGAGTGCACTTGTAATGGTGCAAAGAAATGCCTCCATAGAAGTTGCAATCATGAGATGGATCGGTAAGCTATTCTAGCTTTGAACACAATTCACCTTCTCTTGTATATGTGTGTATTCAAGGATGACTATGATCTCAAGGGCAAGCTAAAGAGAGTCTACCTAAATGATTTTCTCTCTCTAGATCTGGCCATGCTAAAGAGAGTGAATAAAAAGAGAGGAAGGATCAAGATTGCAAAGATGAATGTAAGGTGTGGCACAAGGTCTTTGGGTGCCAAAAGGGTGAATCAATCTTCTAAAGTGCAAATGCAATTAGCCTAAGGTGCACCTCAAGACCGTAGCGTACCAAAAGGAGGATGCGACCTTTAGAAGTGCCAATGACTTCCTTTTAGAAACAAATGTGTTTTAATGGGACTAAAATGCATTAAAAATAGGTAATGAATGCTTTTGAAACTGTGCATAAAAGTGTCATCACAACTAATATTTTTTAAGAAGGGGGATCATAATCACCACATAATAATCATAAATAGGGAGTTGTCTATGACTCTTTACTCACAAGTGGCACACCCTTTTTTGTAGAGAGTGGATCCATCAGGCATCCAACCTCTCTCACTTGCCATATCTGATTTGTGTGATCAAATGCCTTTTGATAATGAGGTGGGATGAAAGGATTTCAAAAGCAATTTCAAGCTTTGAATCAAGTGAAATATGATTTTATTAAACCTTCATGATTTACGTAGTAACAAATAATAATTTTGAGGGG
This sequence comes from Adiantum capillus-veneris, assembly GCF_014529385.1. Taxonomy (NCBI): domain Eukaryota; kingdom Viridiplantae; phylum Streptophyta; class Polypodiopsida; order Polypodiales; family Pteridaceae; genus Adiantum; species Adiantum capillus-veneris. The sequence goes on along the minus strand of NC_140949.1, from coordinate 49,908,858 downwards.
GGGGGGGGATCTAGCCCTCTACAATATCCTCAACATTATGTGCCACATGTAAGAAAAGATCTATGGCTAGGATGAGGTGTCACACGATAATAAGGAATGACCCCACCAATATCCATCAATAGCTCCTTTAGATCTTTAATCTCTACAAGAAATACATCAATAATACTATTTTCCTCTTCCATAATCTTGATTCTAACTCTTTATTTAGGTTGGCATGTATAGGTGCTAGTTATCATTTGAAGGCCAATATTTAGAGATTTACTTGAAAAATTTTGTACATTTATACATGCACCTTCATCTTATTGTAGGGTGTATTGGAAAAGAACCAACACTTTATGTTGAGAGACAAAGTCTCCTAATGAGAGAAAACAGAGCCATGGAGTTCCTTACTACATTTAGGCACATAATTATCATATCACGATAACAAAGAATGACGTTGAATCTTTGCAAGAAATACATCAAACCCACTGTCCTCGTTGACAATCTTGATTCTAACTTTTTACATAGGTTGGCATTTTTTGCTCTTAAAATATTCTTGAAACAATATATTATTGCTTGAGAAACCCTACAATAAAAGAGTACTAATGAGTAAATGCCAAAACCATTTAAAAATTTCATTGTAAGATAGAAAATCTTTTAAGGAACATGTCATAATCTTTTGTAATCAAATCAGCTTCCAAATGCACATGTCCTAGGAGTAGTATGTACGTGACCCATATGCGACCTCACAAAACAACATTTTAGGCCCTAATTGTAGAGATAAGGGTGGATGATCCTTGTAGGCACTCCACCACTTGCAAGAGCTCTAGAATGGAGTGGTCTTTTTTAGTTTATTCATTGGCAGTTTACTGAAGGTTCACTTCTACACTCTTTGTGAGCCTTAATTTACTATTTTAATAGTGTGTTCAAGGTTAAATGATAATGTTTTGATAGGAGGTTGTTCCTAGTCCTTAGGAAGTGCTTTTAGACTGTTTTTATTCTTGTATTGGTGACCTGGAAAATGATGGATCATGATTTGTGCACCTCTTAGAATCAGGGCTTCATGGTCCAAATTTGTTGTAGTAGTCCTTGCCTATAGTCTCCTAGAGGTTTCAAGCTCCGTTAGCTGAGAAACCATCAAATGATTAGTTGGCATGAGGAATGCTGATGAGATTGATTGTTGAATGTTGGTTAGTGGTTGCTCTTGTTCATCTTTCTAAGTATGTTCACTCTGTTGTGATTGACAACCCACCGATACGTCTCCATGACCCGTCCAGGTCGCTTTCCTAGGAGTATTGACATATTTGTGTATGTTGGCACCATCAGATAGCTATGCTATAGACGTTCATCATGGAGATCCGCTAACAATGGGTTAATTTAAATAGTCAAGCTACAAAATGTCCAAGATATGAAATATTTAAAAGCATAGTATTGTATTGATTTAGAAGGGCACATAGTCAAAATTAGAGTATCTGACCACCATACCATAATGAGAGCCAAAGAATCATGAGCATATAAATCATCAAATCAGTTATAAAGCATATGAATTGTGTCTCATATAGCAAGGACAAGTCTAATTTGGTACAAATCTAAGCAGTGGCAAAACCATAAACTCTGAAAGAAATTACAAAAATTCAGACTAGTTAAAACTCATCATCCATGTGCATGTGTTATGCTAAATTCTTAATTGTTGCATTACCGAGGAGTATTGACATATTGTGTATGTTGGTGCCAGATAGTTATGCTATAAACGTCCACTGTGGTGATCCACTAACAATGGGTTAATCTAAATAGTCAAGCTACAAAATGTCAAAAATTTGAAATATCTAAGAGAAAGGTATTGATTTAGAAGGGCACATAGTCGAAATTGGAGTATCTGACCACCATACCATAATGAGAGCCAAAAAATCTTGAGCATATAAATCATCCGAAGTAGTTGCTTAAGACTGCAACAAATGAGATGTCCATCATTTCATAAACATAGAGCTTTAATGGTTGTGGCTAATTTCAGACCAACATGAGTCGTGTCTCATACAACAAGGACAAGTCTAATTTGGTACAAATATGAGCAGTGGCAAAATCCATAAACTATGAAAGAAATCACGAAAACGCAGACTAGCCAAAACTCATAATCCATGTGCACATGTTATGGTAAATTCTTAATTATTGCATTACCCAGGAGTATTGACATATTGTGTATGTTGGTGCCAGATAGTTATGCTATAAACGTCCACCGTGGTGATCCACTAACAATGGGTTAATCTAAATAGTCAAGCTACAAAATGTCAAAGATTTGAAATATGTAAGAGCATGGTATTGATTTAGAAGGGCACATAGTCAAAATTGGAGTATTTGACCACCGTACCATAATGAGAGCCAAAGAATCTTGAGCATATAAATCATCCGAATTAGTTGCTTGAGATTGCAACAAATGAGATGTCCATCATTTCATAAACATAGAGTTTTAATGGTTGTGGCTAAATTCAGACCAACATGAGTCATGTCTCATATAGCAAGGACAAGTCTAATTTGGTACAAATCTAAGCAGTGGCAAAATCTATAAACTATGAAAGAAATCACGAAAACTCAGACCAGCCAAAACTCATCATCCATGTGCACGTGTTATAGTAAATTCTTAATTATTTGCATTACATCATGGATTATATAACACTCTAGTAAAACTCGAAATACCATGTATTGTCATGAGATATTGCAAAGTGGTTTACGTAATAAATCAAATCAGTACACATAGATATAAAGTCTAATAATTATCGAGGAGAATTAAGACTAGTGTCAGTTCAAGAGAACCCTTATAGTTGAATTTAAGATTGGTAGCCCTATTAACACTAGCTTCAAGCTAGTATCTAAACACGATACATGTATCTCCCAATTCCACACTTTAGAATTATGACAAATTACCACTGTAAGAAAACTTGGTCATTCAACAAATCTTTGAAGGGTTAGAAGCACATGTAATGAGCAGAAGTTTAGTAAAATGACAGTAGAACACAAAGTATTGGGATGAGACCTCAGAAAAAAACATTCATGGGTCCTAATTCGAGAGCCAAGGGTGGTTGAACCGTGCAGGGACTCCTCGACTCGCGCAAAGAGATCTAGAATGGAGGGGTTGACGCTAAAAACTAGGAGAAAGGGGCATTTATAGGCCAAACACGATTAAAGAAATGCATGGTAGCTATCTTCAAGTGTTTAGCGAAGAAAAGGCATCTTTTCAGCTTATCGATGTAGGCATAGTTTGATTAGGCTATGGTCATGCGAGGCTTAGTTTTCAGTAGGCTGAGCCGGCAACCACTGATGCAAATCAGCTTTTTGCAGGAGTCCACCGGCTTCGTAGCTAATGATGCCTTTTTCAGCATCGTTGGAAAACTAAGCCCGTCTCTTGCCGGTCAGCCCCTTGTTTCTCTCTCCTCGTTGCGTCTCACCCTCTCTCTCACTACACGCATTTGCCCGTCACCTTTTGACCTGCCGTGCTTGCCATCGTCAGGCCTGTCGAGGCTTACAAATAACTAAGCCTCGCGTGACCATGCCCTTATAGTGCTTTGAAAGCACTCATGAAAAGTTGTGCGAGTCCGACGAGAAGAGAATTAAATGAGCTTCTAGGCTCTGTGCTTGTGCCACGTGGAAGAAAGAGTACCCCACATGTGCAGCCTTTGTAGGTTAGGGAAGGCCTGGAATTACTTTCGTCCCTTCGGGGACATCTGTTAAAATTGGAACGATACAGAGAAGATTAGCATGGCCCCTGCGCAAGGATGACACGCACAAATCGAGAAATGGTCCAAATTTTTTCTGCGCTTGCGCGCGCACCTTCTCCGCGACTTGCCTCGCCCATAACCTATAATTTCTTTCTTTGCAGAGGGGCCGTTGTGTAATACACAAGTCCTCTGTAGCCCATCATGCAGATGCAGACGAGGGCTGGGCTGGTGCGCCAGTTGTGGATGATACAGACTCGGCCCTGCAAGAAACATAACCTAGGTATGGCTCATGTGGGTAACTCAACTCAGGAAGCAGATGTATGGTATGGTATGTTTTGTTTTGCGGAGCATCCATACACGCAGGCTCATCAAGGTTGTCCGCCTGGCCGGTGGATCTTAACCGTCCTGGTGGGAAGAGGAGCTTCAGAGCTTTGCTACAAGTTGTGCACAGGAATGATTGACCCACCGTCTCTGAGAGATTAGCTCCGGATGCTTCATCGTCATAGCGGCCCGTGTTGTATATAAAACTCTGCAAGGCAGAAAGCACCAATCAACTGACGTGAGCATGAAAAATCATTGGTAGACCTTGCTGACAAGCAAGAGGATTTCGTGCTTTGGTGAGGGAGGGAGGATTCATACTTTCACTGGAGACGGAGGCAACGCCATCACCAGAGCATTGGCTTGTGTAATCCACTTGTTGGGAAGTTTACAGAGCCAGGATCATGGCAATAGTTGTCTTTTTGAGACTGCAAGAATCTTGATGAGTGTGTATACGAAATTTTTGGTCACCTTGCTTCCAGTCAGTCACTTCTTACCTCTGACAGAGAGCCAGATTGCCACTTTGTTTTGGGCTTGTGTGGGCCGTGGCTCTCTGCTACCAGGGCAATCAGGTTTAAAGCGATCAAGGTTTCCTTGCATGCCTATCACATGCTCACCAACAGAATCGATGACATAAAAAATCATTACTCTTGCGGACCAAGAGAAAGGGATTGGATTTTTATTGCTTGCGGCTGTATCGGGGGCATCGATTACTACCCTCATGTATGGTAGATGCCATGAGTGTGGACAAGAAGGGAATCAATATGCAACGTACTTAGCCTAGAGGGTTCAATGAGGAGATTGCACGAAGGGGAAGAAGGCCAAAGCTTGGTAGCAGATCTCTTGGGAGGTTGCATATAGAACATGGGATTATATTTAGGATCCTCCGACAATAGACCGCGTAGGATCCTAAAGATGTCGATGCACGAAAGCGACATCTTTAAGATGTCTACCTTCATACTGACAGAAAGAAGGTAGTAGGAAGTCTAGGGTAGAGCTGCCAGTGGCTTGGGCGGGTTTTGGAGGGGGGGGGGGGGGGGGGGGGGGGGGGGGCTCTGAGCTGAAGCCTGATATTGTAGAGAGACTCGTTGCATATTGTCAAATTGTGTCCCTAGAAGTAATAGGTGTGGGTGCTCGCTGCTCCTGAATGCCTCTCTAGAATCGTGACTCAAGAATATATATTTGGTGCAACTCCTCCTCAAGCCGAGCTAAATACACTCTCCGTCAAAAGGGAAGGTAATTGGTGCCTCTCGGTGTGTGGTGTCCTATAATCTGGCTCAAGTCGCTTGACACTCTATGATCATACGAGCTATTCCACGGCATAGTGTGGCTACCATGTCTCGCCGTACCACAAGAGTGGGAAAAGGAAGGTTGTAGTTGCCACTGCATGAATAGCATCTGCAAGGTGGTGTATGTAAGCTCTATCAAAGGGGCGTGGGGGATCCGCAGCCGCGAACAATCTTAAGTCTCAGAAGTGCCTAGAGAACTCCTATCTAGAATAAGGAATTCGTTGCTTGCTATCCAAGAATCGAGTGTTAAAAGATAAGTATGCATGGTCTAGCAATTCCAAACGGTCTTTGGAGCCAGATAGCTCTTGGAAACATGGTATACGAGCAGGTCGACTTACTACAAAATCCAGGTGCATATGCACATAAAGTTAAGGGTGACCGCTTAACCCCCCATCCCTCAATACATTGTTTCATTACATACCATCAAAGCTTTGCACTTAGTCCAACTTTCTTATGAGGTTTTGGAATCACAAATTTTTGGTGCATTTTCAATGCAAAATTTAGATAGGAAGCTCAAGACCAAGGACCATAAATGCTTTCTTATCAAATTTTGGAATCACGATTTTTTTGTGCATTTTTAATGCAAAATGTAGATATCAAGGACCACAATGCAAAATGTGATATGAAGCCCAAGACCAAGGAGCAAGCTACATTTTTATTGCAAAATGTAGATATGAAGCTCAAGACCAAGGACCGTAAATGCTTGCTCACTTTCTTCTTTGGTTGAGCTTGTAAGCCCAATTAGGGATTTGATATGTATGCTAATAAAAGCTAGGTTTTAATCATGATGTGTAATTTAACATCTCCATTCTTCCCACCAAGATTACGTTCATAGATAACAACCATACAAAATCGTATATATAAGATAGGCGTATTAGGATTTTTTTTGAAAGTAGTATAAGGATAAACTTTACCTTATATGACTCCTAAATAGCGGGTTTTTTGTTCACAATCGACATGTCTCATTCTATAGGGAGTGAATGCTTTAAGCCTGGCTACCATTAAATAGAGCCATCACTATCTTGACGAATGAGTACTAGATAGTGGCGCTAAGAGTGACAATTGTGCGGTAGCTGACTATGGCATCGCCCATAGTTGAGACCTCCGAGAGAACCTCTAAATCCTCCTCCTAGAACCCAACCCGCCATACATACAATCACATCCTATGTATAGCACCTATGTTGCTGCCTCCCCTTATTGTCATCTCCTTCAGGATCCTTGTCCCCCCCCCCCCCCCCCCCCCCCCCTTCTCGTTCTCCCACCAAATGGAAGAGTTATAATCCTTGTGAACAAATAATCTCTTCTTGAGAGTGTTGATGTTTTCCGAAGTGGAAGGGGGCCTTTCCTCAGGCTCAGAAATACTTGTTCAATCATCAAATCCTAGAAGGGTTAGGAATACCTATACTGAACCAACGTATTAGTAAAGTGCACATCGTGAAGCTAGAACACAAAGCATCCTAGATCAAACCTGCCCAGATATTTCAATCTGGCTAGAAGAAATCAGTTCAAGGTGAGTTTAAGCTACATCAGTTCATTGTTCTAGTTTCTCAACAAGGACACAAGGCACCAATAACGAGCTAAATATCAGAAGGAAAGAATCTACGTCAAGTGGCAATGACACACTCAATACCCAACCAACTAAGTGTTATTATCTATCTTTTCCTTTAAGTGGTTATTGATTAAGTACTTAATTAGATGTTTTTTTTAAATTAGAGTGCTTATTGATTAAGTACTCTAATTAGAGAATACACACTTACTTTCAATTTATAGAATATGATTTTCACGTAGCTGTAGTTTGATTAACTTAGTGAAAGAGTTTAAAAGTTGTATCAAGGAGACAATAGAAAATAATTATGAGTGTATGTAGTCATTAACGAAGAGGATTAAATAGAGATTAGAAACTAATAAAATGAGATTGAAAAGTGAATTGGAATTGAAAAAGGACAATAGATTAGAGGAGAGGAAAATGTTAGTATCTGAGAAAAATATCTCAAAGATGATTCTAGAGTAGAGTAGAAGTTTAGGATATGGGAATGTAATCTCAGAAGACAAGTTACAATGATCTGTAGAATGAAATTTTGATTAATGCTGGTTTATGAGGGATTAAGAGGAAGCAAGGGATGTTGGGGTAAAGCCCCATGTGGCCGGTTAGGCCAGGTGCCCGCCCACTATACTTATTCATTATGTACATAATAGAATAAGGGGGTTCACATGTAGAGAGTGAGTTCGAGCCCCTGTAAACACAAGGTCTCCTCATCTCCTCTCTTCTTCATCACTGCACACACTCACACACGCTTTCGCTCGCGCACTTCACCTGGTATCAGAGCTCGGGGATTGGGAGCACCATTGGAGCTCAGCGGAGAAGCAGACAGAGAAGCAGCAAAAACAGCAGCACGTTTTTGCAGATCTGTTTTGGCCTACCAAAACTTTTTCATTCAAGCCGATTCCCCCCCCTAATCGACCGGTTTTTCGTCCTCTTCAACTTTGCAGAAGAAAGTTTTCTCAAAATCTTCACCAATTTTGAGATACATCACTCAGACTGCCTGCACGTCTAGGGTACACAGGTGCAGATTTTTACAGATCTGTTTTGACCTGTATAAACAACACATTTCAGGTCCATTCCCACCCAGCCCAACCGTTTTCGCGCGGTCTACAATTTTGCAGAAGGAAGTTTCTGCAAATTCTGAGCGGTTTGGAAGATATGAGCTGACAGGCTGCAGGGTATTCGAAAAGTTGAAGATTATGTATGCATATTGTGGTGATTTGCTACATTCGGAGAGCTCTGATTGAGCTTTTGTCATTTTCTTGTTTTGCGTATTGATGTTTTTCTCTCAGTGAAGAGAGTGTGGGTTGATATTTTCAACACATTTATGCGCACACATTGAGAACAGTTCGTGGATGTATGCATTTTTGTGGACTCTCAGGTTCGAGAGTGGTTTCATCACAGGATGTGCATTGACTTATGCGATTGAGCAGATTTCGAAAAGTGTGGTGCATAGATTTGCAAAGAGTTTTGCAAGCATTTTTTGGCATGATTGTGAGCTGAATTTTTCGCTCATTTGGATGCTCTTTGATACACATTTGGTACATGCTTGATGCTCATTTATATTGCCATGTGGATGCACATGATGTGCACTTTACGGCGGATGGTATTCTTCGCCTTGCAACGACATATGTGGGATGATTTTCAGCTATTTTGAGTATCAATTTGTGCCATATTTTGGTTGGTTTGCATCCAAGTTTATGCTAGTATATGCTTCGCTTGTAGAGTGCGGTTGGTGCACTTTGTGTTTCGGATTACAGGATTGTTTTCCAAGTTTACGGAGTTGAGACTTTGGGGTAGCTCATGTATACTTGAGTGTGGATTTTGCGCATGATTTGCTCATGGTTTTGAGCATGTTTATGGCAAGTATGGTTATTATGGTTTGATAGCCAAATACTGCCGAAACTCTGCTGGACTTTTCTTGCGAGTTTATTTGTTTATGCGCATGGTTTGTAATCGTGTTTTGATTGAATTTGGCACTCAGTGGTTGCTTTGCCATAGTGTTTTGGCATCGCATTGTGAGAGTGTTTGCTCACCAGATTATGTCATTTGACATACATGTGGTAATCTCTTCAGGAGGGAGATTGATGATAGTTTCATCGATTACTACATAGTGCTCTTGGATTAGAGCGGGTGTTTTGGTATCATTTGAACGGTTTTGCTCACTTGTTTCGTTACATTGATCGCCATATTTGATGATGCTTCTCTTAGACAGCTTATGTCAGCTGATGTTGTATTTTGATAGTACTTGGTGTATAAGTTAGCCAGGCTTTGGCTATTGTCAGTTGATCGATTTGTGCTTGGTCTTGTCACACCTTATTGCCATGGATTTGGCATGTACATCATTGTCAGGGTTTGTGCTTTTCCATACAAAGTTTGATGGTTCAAACTTTGAGCATTGGAAAGCAATTATGCATGATGCATTGACTCAGTTGGGCCAAGTGTTGCCACTACAGGGCATGGATGCTAGGCCAGAGTCAATGACTGACGATGAGTGGGAGGACTTGAATGAGCTTGCACGTTCGACGATCATGTTACACCTTGGTGAGTCTGTCTATCGCATTGGGTTGGATGCATGTACAACTAGAGAGTTATGGCAAAGATTGGCAATGCTTTTGGCACAAATGAGTCTAGAGAGATGCCTACAGTGAAAGGACGATCTTGCAGACATAGAGATGTTGTGTGTTGGCATTGTGGTCATACAGGGCATGTACGTAGGCGTTGTTTTTGGCGGATGAGACAACGCAGGAGATAGCACAAGAGGGATGCTATCGCTTTGGATGATGTGGGAGCAGATGTAGCGTATGTGGCTACGCATGACGGAGATGTCGACTTTGCTTCCATGTTTACTCTTGAGTTTATTATGTCGTTTTTTGACGACACATTACCTTTGCATTGGATACTAGATGTGAGTGCTAGGTTTCACGTCACGCTGAGTCGTGAGTGGTTTAGCACATATGCTAGTGGTATGCTTGGACATGTGTGTCTAGTTGATGGTTCAGTGCATGACATAGTTGGTGAAGGAGATGTCAGACTATCGTTGCTGAGTGGTGCATCATATGTGTTGCGAGATGTACACTATGTGCCAGCTTTGACGCAGAGCTTGATCTGTGTGAGTCACTTACGAGACAGTGGGTGCCAGGTAGTGCTGGATGAGCACAGTTTTCGATTGCATCGTGGATAGCTAGTCATAGCTAAAGGTGCTAGTGTTGGCACGATACATGCGATGCAAGTACGTCATGTGCAAGACAACACAGTTTTCGCGAGTACGCAGCCATGCAGAGAGATGATGCATGTCTCCTTTGCGGATAGGTTGCATGATGCTCCAGTTTGTGAGCATGTTGAGCCAGTTGTGCAGCAGGGCATGTCATTCATGGATACGATGACGGATATGGATGGCTTGAGTGCTGAGGATTCAGCCGTGATTCAGTCATTCATGGATATGCTTAGGCTAGAGGCTGATGTATGTGAGTTAGAGCTAGGCATTGCTCTTACCACATAGGGTTCATGACAGACAGATGCTCTTGGTGCGCATGTGACATGCGATGGACACGAGGATGGATTCCCGGGATCGGAGTTCGGGTGTCAGGGTGATTTCCATGAGTGGAGTTCTGAGCTAGATTTGACTGAGATGGTCAGATTGGCAGATATTGCTAGGATTGCATTAGCATTCGGGAGTCTCATGTACGAGATACTCATCTCGAGACCCGACATTGCATTTGCAGTGGGAGCAGTTAGTCGTGCAGTGGTGACTGACGTTGGCCTTGAGCATAGGGGTACTTTGCAGCGTATGGTGAGATACTTGCAGGATGTGTGCGGCTTTGGTGAGCAGTATGGTGTCGATTGCTTTATACTTCCTCTATAATTAGAGCTGGATGCACACAGATTTAGTGAGCCAGTGGGCGTTGGCTGATGTCACACTTGTGATGTCCTTGTACAAGTTTTGTACGGTTTTCTTTTCTCTCTCACGGCCACATTTTTACGTGGGAGGTTGTTGGGGTAAAGCCCCATGTGGCCGATTAGGCCAGGTGCCCGCCCACTATACTTATTCATTATGTACATAATAAAATAAGGGGGCTCACATGTAGAGAGTGAGTTTCAGCCCCTGAAAACACAAGGTCTCCTCCTCTCCTCTCTTCTTCATCGCTGCACACACTCACACACGCTCTCGCTCGCGCACTTCAAGGGAGATTACACAAAGAAATTAGAAGAGATTAGGGAGTGATTAAGAGGACTTGAGGATAATATAAAGAAATATTAGAGGAAGGTTTCTCACACACACGAGAGAGAGAGAGAGAGAGAGAGAGAGAGAGAGAGAGAGAGAGAGAGAGAGAGAGAGAGAGAGAGACTTAATGTAGAGGTGTGAGAAAGAGCTTTTTGGGACTGCCAATAGATACATAGAGGAGAGGGAGATGCGGGAGTAAAGAACCTTACCTATCACATTGTTGTTGTTTTTGTCACAGTCTGCAGGAAAATCCAAACCCTATTTTAACGTAGAAGAGAGAGAGAGAGAGAGAGAGAGAGAGAGAGAGAGAGAGAGAGAGAGAGAGAGAGAATTAATGCAAACATGTGAGAAAGAGTCTTGTGGGGCCACGAATAGATGCGCAAAGGGGAGGGAGATGCGGGAGTAAATAACCTGACTTGTCGTGCCGTCGTCGAATTGGTCACCGTATGTAGAAAAAACCAAACCTATTATAATATAAAAGGTTTCAAAAGCATTAAAAAGGCGTTAATGGATTTTTCCACCAACCCTACCAAAGTTAGATCAACAAACACACATGTATGAACCAAAACTAATGGGTTTTCATAATGGTCAAAAAAGTGGATTTTTTTTTTTTCACGAAAATCAGCATGACTTTCACATACGGAGTCCGATTGCAACACTTTTTTTATGAGCCTGTAGCTTGAGAGCGGGCTCTATGCTTTTGTGAACAAACTATGTTCAAAAAATATTGTTGTAAAACAAGTTTTATGAATAGTTTAAAAAAAAACTATGTTTAAGGGGTCAAAAAATTCGACAAAGTTAGGGGTGTCTAGAACTAGTTTTTTTAGAGTTTTTTGGGAAAAAATACTCACAAGTTGGGCATAGTTTTGACTTCCCCTGGCTAAAACCTCTTAGGATCCATGAGTGGGACCCACCTTCACCAACCCTCTTGCTTAACCGATTTCTTGGCACCTTTATGCATGTAAAATTGTCCTGCTACAACACGTAAAACACCAGGACTATAATCACCAAGTAAGACAAAAACCTCATTGTATTTTGAATGCGTATCAAGGCTCAATTGTCATACCATACTCTCCACAGCCACTTATACTCAAACTAATGTTCTATTCTCAAAGAAAACTATATGACTAATTAGGTTCAAACTTAAGTTTGAGCCACTGATGCAACTATTTTGAAGCCTCGCCTTCTTGTAAGCTCCAACTCTTTAGATAGGTAATTCAAGGAAACTTAGATTTGATGTAGAGCTCATCGTTACTTTGGCTCCACCTTACAACTCTTTAAATATATAATGCATCTCAAACTTCAATTTGAGTCTCCTTCCAAATTCAAGGCTGCTTCAACATGGCTTAGGTCTTTTCTCACACCTCTTGTTGGTTGTACATTTTTAGAACTTGAATGTACATCTATGCTCAAACTTGAGTTTGAGTCTTCTACCAAATTTCATGGGTGTAATTTGGGCTCCATCTTGCAACCCGTGTGACAAGTATAGATTTCTAACACTTGGATGTTCATCTAGGCTCAAACTTGAGTTCGAGCCTCCTACCAAATTCCATGGTTGCCTCTATATAACTTCGGCTTCATTGTGAAAATCTTGTTAGCTAAATTTGAGTTTGAGCCTCCTACGATTCTCCATGGGTTGATTCAATGTAACTTGGGATCCATCTTGCAACTCTTGCTAGCTATATATTTGTAGCACATAGATGTACATCTAGGCTCTGAAATCAATCAAAAGATTCCACCAAAATCCATGGGTGGCTCGATGTAACTTGGGATTTATCTTGTAATTATTGTCATCTTCAGATTTCTAGCACTTAGATCTACATCTAGGCTCAAATTTGAGTTAGAGCCTCCTACCATCCTCCATGGGTTGATTCAAAGTAACTTGGGATCCATCTTGCAACTCTTTTCATCTTTAGATTTCTAGCATTTCGATGTACATCTAGGTTCCAACATCAGCTAAGCCTCTCCTACCAAACTAAATGGGTGCCTCAATGTAATTTAGGCTCCATGTTGGAACTCTTGTCAGCTTTAAATTCCTAGCACTTAGATGTAAATATAGGCTCAAACTTGAGCTTGAGCCTCTTACCCTCCTCCATGGGCTGACTCAATATAACTTGAGATCCATCTTGCAACTCTTTTGAGCTATAGATTTCTGGCACTTAGATCTACATCTAGGCTCCATCCTCCTACCAAACTCCATGGGTGCCTTTGCAATGTAACTTAGGCTCCATTTTGGACCTATTTTCGGCTTTAAATTGCTAGCACTTAGATGTACATCTAGGCTCAAACTTGAGCTTGAATTTCCTACCATCCTACATGGGTTGATTCAATATAACTTGGGATCCATCTTGCAACTCTTGTGAGCTATATATTTCTAGCACTTAGATGTACATCTAGGCTCCATCCTCCTACCAAACTCCATGGGTGCCTCTGCATGTAACATAGTCCCTATCTTGCAACTCTTGTCAGCTTTAGATTTCGAGCACTTACATGTACATATAGGCTCAAACTTGAGCTGAGCCTCCTACCATCCTCCATGGGTTGACTTAGTGTAGATTTGCTGAATTGAATGGGATGCAAGCTTTTACCAAAATTGTTAGTGTATCTTGGGAATGTATTAAATTTTGAGTTCAATGTTCAAACATATAATTTTACTGACATCTCTTGATTTTCTCAAAAATTGCAGGTTCTAAAAAAAGGTGATTCAGTGTTTCTTGTTGATGGTTCCACAAGGAAGACTTGCGGGGTTATTCATTCCACTGATGCATCTCAACGTTGTGGTTTTGAATTGATTGGTACAACATGTGTGGCGATACATGTACTATACATTTTTGATGACAGCTTCTTGATTCCATTCCCCACAATGGATGTAAGAACCATGTCTCAAGCGGTTGGAAGCATCATCAAATGGCCATTGCATAATATTGTTATGGACAGAGGAAAATCTAACACACTAGATGAGGAATTTCTTGTTGGTCAAGAAGATGGCTTGAAAGATAGAGTGAGTTGGAAAGACAAAAGAGTCAAAGTTTGGGCTGACAATAGATCTACAAAACTTGGTAATGGAGTGGTATTGTTGGTCCACGCATATGAGGCTATAAACTGTACTGTACTAGGTGAGAGTAGCTTGGGTGTCATTGAGGAAGGGTCGATGCATCCACATCAAAGTGATATTTCAAGTTATATGGTAAGCTGACCTATTAAGCGGCTCACATTTGAGAATGGTGAGACCTTGATAAAAGACACAGGAACTTCTTTTGCCATTGAGGGTATTCAGGATCCCATCATGGAAGAAATGGGAGATTCCCTTGATAGCTTATATGCTTCCAGTGATGAGAATAAAGATGATGGCATAGATAACAACATTGAAAGTAGTTTTGAAGGAGGTGTCACCATTACAGAACTAGGTATTCTTCTTCATACTCAAAATGATAGAGATAAGGATGCCGTGCCCGGTGACTAGCATATCAGAGATGGGACAGGTTATGTACATAGAGTTAGGCCTAGGGAAAAAAGTAGGTAATGATTGTGCATTCAACAAACAATGTGATTCTGCAAACATTCACAAAGTTGCAACAATTGATTGTTGTGAGATGCGATGTTGTCAATTTGGAGACATATCCAAAATCATGCAAGGGAGGGCAGACTTTTGGGGACAAAGCTACAGTAGCCGATGCACATTTGTTATGGATGGTATGAGCATGGCTTATAAAAAAGATCAAGAAGAGGAATGCTTTGAGTTTACTTTTGAAGGAAAGAAGATATGTAATAAAGCATGGTATGTAATGCATGGAATAGGAAAAACATTTTACAGGTTGCGCAAGAAATTATTGTATGGAGCATGCAATGGCAATCATGGAAACACTGGAATAAGAAGGAAGAGCTTGACACATGTTGAGATGGAAAAAGCACTCATACAAGGATTCATAGATAATAATGCAGATCAAATGCAACATAAGTCAAGGACAACCATGCATGGCACTCGCAAAACTCAACGTGTTCTACCAACGATTTACAAAAAAAGTGGACATTTTGCAAGAGGTAAATGACACACTTCTCACAATGGAATACAAAATGCTATCACAACCGACATTGTCAAGGCTGTGGAACACAGTCTTCAAGACAATCACTTTATCAAAATCAAGCACATTCTCTAAATGCGACATTTGCACATAAATAAAGGTCAAGCTAGAGTCTACCAAAAATCAAGTGGAGCGTGCTAGATACATGACACAGAGGAGAGCACACATGCTACAAAAAATGAGTTGTAGAAATATGTACTATACTTGGAGGTGCTATTCAGAAATGAATCCAACCAAGTTCTTGTGCATTATACATGACAAGATGGACCGTAGTAATACTCTTATACCACAAATTAAACTAGTTCCAAAATGTCTCAATGGAGTTTAGAGGCTTTCAATATCCTTGATAGCAATGCTTACTCATGGACATGGAAAAATAGCTTATGGTCACTTTGCATTGGGATTATGACCGAGTGATCCCAACTTCACAATTTTATCTCTCTCAAAATGTCTAAGAAACTTGGAAAGAAAAGATAAACACATGTTTGGTGACTTGAACTCAGAAAAATCAACTATAGAACCACAAAATAATATTTTTTATTGTGTTTTGTCTACCTCTTCTCTTTATCATATGAAAGTGCTTAAGGAGAAAAACCAGTACTGCAAGGAACAAAGTGCTCAGAATGAAGAGGTAGAAACTGATCTAATCACAAATGTGGACACTAATAATATTGGTTTTAGTCAGGGAAATGATTGTCCAAGGATGCAATCAATCTTTTTACTAATGCACATGTATAGGAGGATGTCAATGTATTTGGGTTCAAGAGATTGCCAAGAACATTGTTGTTGCAACCTTAAAAATTGTGGCTCAAAAAATAAGAATCGATATGTGTTTGCATACCTATCACTGTTGGTTGCAAGAGGACATAGTGCAACTTGGATTTCTTATGGTTGGTCACAATCATGAAGACATTGATGCATTGTTCAGACGCTTTTCTGAGAAGCCTAGTAAACAAGCTATTTTGACATTTCCAAGTTTGGTGAAGATCTTCAATGAGTGTGTTAGCATGCACCCAACACCTTTTCTCCTACAAAAGGTGGTACACTTTAAAGGACTTGTAAAGGGTTCCTTACATGATGGAGCTGATAGCTTAGTGGGTCATTCAAAACCATTGAAATTTAAGTTATATATGAGTGATGGAATACCTTTGATGTGGTAAAAAGTACACCCTAAAAATGTGGATTGGTTATTCGAAAATGGTATAGAGTTATGGAAGAGAAATGACCAAGGAGGAGCCAAGCTTCCTAAAGGTGTTCCAAAAGTATTACCACCCTTTGAGTATTTTAAAGATAGTGAGAAAGTTATGGAAGGATTAAAGAAGTATGTTAGTTGGTGGAAAGAACACTTGCAAGAGAAAGGAGACAACAATGAGTATGCTAGGTGGATCAACCCAATTCTCATGTACTAGGAGAATCTCACGCAAGCTATTCAAAACCCTGGAGCAAGTGAAAACACTTTATTTGATGATTTCTGGCCAAAGAGTATACGTGAACAATATCATTTTGTTGAAGTTCCATTGGAAGATAGTCTAGATGAAGTACATGATGTTATTGAGGGCCACTTTGTGGTCCAATGGGCAACAAAACTGCTGAGGAGTTCAACCCAACCCTTGATGTGCCAAAGGGAAACTTTGTACTTGTGCAACCTTGTGATGAAAATCACCCAGTTTGGTTAGGAGTGACAACAACATATATTGATTGGACACCTACCTTCAAGTGAAGATACAATACCGGGCACCAATTTCAAAGAAGAAGAATGCAAGTGATGTGGAGGTTTACAAGGATTGTTGGAACAATTATTGCAGAGAGAACATCAATGATCCTCAAAGCTGGGAAGACTCTAGTTGCATCATTTGGGCACGAAATCCCAAGGGTGGATGAATTCTTGAAAACATTCAGATTCCAAAGGCAATAATCCTCAAGGCCAAAGAGAGTCATTTGGAACATTTGATGAACATGAGGCACCATGAAATGTCAATGCAAATGAGGAGGAATGATTGCTTAGCATTGGACTTTCACCTTTGTAATCTTCTAGCAATGGTTCAAATTAGTCGACCCATAGCTAGAGTCATATCAACATTGATATTGGCATCCCACCTTTGTAATCTTCAAGAAATTTCATTCAATATGAATGGTGTTATTTTCAACTTGATCACCCAATTTTGTCTTGAAACTTACATTTTAATTGTTTTATCAATGAAATTAAAACCTTTCATTGATAAAACATTTTATCTTTGGCCA
The DNA here is from genome assembly GCF_014529385.1 of Adiantum capillus-veneris. Taxonomy (NCBI): domain Eukaryota; kingdom Viridiplantae; phylum Streptophyta; class Polypodiopsida; order Polypodiales; family Pteridaceae; genus Adiantum; species Adiantum capillus-veneris. The sequence goes on along the minus strand of NC_140949.1, from coordinate 49,891,471 downwards.
TATGAAATTAAATTTTCCACCAACTTGTGCTCAATAGATCAGAGCTTTTCTTTCTCACACCATTTTGATTAGGCTGACAACATAACAACACGATACTATACATGGTTCTTCATCTAGTACCTTGGCTTGAATATTTGGAAAGATGGCATAGCCTTTTCAACTTAGCTCCAATGAAGAAATAGGTCTTTATTACTCCCTTTTGGCCAATAGCTGATATGATACATGGTCTTACATAGTACTTTTGCATAGAAAACTTGAATATTTTGCCACATGGTATAATTTTTCAATAATTTGACTCCATTGGAGAATATTTTGTCCACACAAACTTGTATGTGGTTAGTACCACATGAGATACACAAAAGATCTCTTTGGAATTTGGCATAAAAAGATGCATAAATTTTCTTTATGGGCAAAATTGTTTTAAAGCTTGACTTGCATAGAAAATGTTTCCTCTCACATCACTTTAACTTTTTGAAACATTTTATATAACAGATAAGCCTTCACCTAGTTGTAATGGAATATGGCTATAACATTGATTGTAGCGAAAATTGAAAAAACAATAAAGAGTGTTTCCTTTAAGAGAATTCTTAAAGAGTATAAGAAGAGTAATATATAACAGGTAGCAAGATGAACATTACACCTAATTAGCTTGGCATGAACAATACTTGTAAAAGAGAGAGAGAAAGGGTTAGACAAATTGACAACAATTGAGGACCGGATTTATGTGGAGCTGGTGTCCCCCTCCAAAATGCTTTTGTATTATAGATTTCCGATATAGAGACTCTCTATCCAACCTTACTTATATAGCCTCCAAGCTATCATAAGTGCCCTTGCCATGCCATGTGGTCTCATAGCCCCTTTCCTAGGCCTTGCAAGGGACCTTGTCCTCAGACTAAGGTCCTGGGAAAGGAGCTATGAGCCCACATGGCATGGGAAGGGGACTTATGATAGTGAAAAGGTCATGTAAGCCCCCTTTCCATGGCATGCCAGGATGCATATCCGTTTTTCCCAAGACCCTTGTCTTCATAGCCCATTACTTTTTGCAAGTAATTTTCTATCCCAAGTCTTTGAAGCTGAGGTGGTGGTATGTCATTGAGGTTGCTGCATGGAGTGCATGAGTTGATAAGGGCTACAATCTCCCAATGTAGAAAACACATAGGAAAACACAGACATTCTTGAAGAATTCATGAAAAGGATTCTTGAAGAAAAAGTTGTGAATGATGCCGTGGATATAATTGTGGCAAACGCGGAGGTGAGCAATGTGGAGGATGTATTGGATAATGATGTGGGATGTTCCCTAAGGGGATATCTCTTCTTAGATATAGGAATTTATATTGAATTGTGCCAAGATGAGATAGAGGTTGCTTAAAGTTCCGACTCATTGCATGTCAATAAGTTATCTCCTAGTGCAACTAAGTAAACATATTTTAATGCAATGAAATAATATTTTTGCTAGTTTTTTATGAGTATTAAGTTTAAAAGGTTCAATGATTTCTTTTCGGTGCGATGAAAGTTAGTAATTTATTTTTGGTGCAAGCTGTTTACTTAGAGTCTACTTGTTGACCATGTAGGCCAGACATCTCATAAAATTTGCATGTTTCTTTACTTGCATACACTAATTCTCTTGCACTTCTGGATCAGTGTCTAGAGAACCTGGAGGCTTGCTATGCATCTATGGGCCAAGACGACCGGTTGGCATACATGTCCACCCACCTAAGGGAAACACACCTAACACTACACACTTGCCTTCTATAAAAGAAGAATGTGTTTACAAGGATTATTGGAACAGGTACTGGAGAGAGAACATCCATGATCCTCAATGCTGGGAAGACACTAGTTGCATCATTTGGGCATGGAAGTCCAAGGGTGGATGAATTCCAGAAAAAATTAAGATTCCAAAGGCAATATTCCTCAAGGCCAAAGAGAGTCAGTTGAAACTTGATGAACATGAGGCACCATCAAATGTCAATGAAAATGAGGAGGAATGATTGCTTAGCATTGGCCTTTCACCTTTGTAATCTTCTAGCAATGGTTGAAATTACTCGACCCATAGCTAGAGTCATTATATACATTGATATTCGCATCCCACCTTTGTAATTTTCAAGAAATCTCATTCAATATGAATGGTGTTCTTTTCAATCTAGTCACCCAAGTTTGTCTTGCAACTTACAGTTTAATTGTTTAATCAATGAATCATGTGTGGGAATAAATTTTTCTTTTGAATGCACGCGCGTGTGTGTATTTGTAAACTATCAGGTGCAAACACACTCTAGTGTGTACTATGGTTGCTGAAAATGCACAATATTGGATGTTGCAGACTCATAAACATCCACTAAAAATTGTATCACGGTTTTCTTATGTGCAACAACCTAGCATAATATATCCTTACCTTAAGTCCATGCCACACAAAGAATCGTCCCAAATTTGTGATTTTTTCCCTATTTTCCTAAATATGTGTTATAGTGAAAAAACTCCAAAAAATGGCTTCAATTGCAAAAGCATGAAATTTAAATCTTTCAACAATAAAACACTCCTCCTCACCCAAGCCACCGACACATTATCCCTATACCTTGGAGTTTCATCCATTTTGAGAAAAATCATATATATATATATATATATATATATATATATATATATATAAAGTTCTTGTTGAAAGAGGGGTCATTATGTTATCTCTCATAGTGCATAACCTGAGTGGTTCTTTTAGATACCCTTTAAATGTATGTGATATAGAAGATTCCTTTCAGATGAACCCCTTCAACTGGCATGGCAAGCTCAAGGATTTTTCCACTTGGCATAAAAATTTCACCAGCTTAGCTCTGTTCAAAATGTTTTCTTTATGACTACTTTGTCTATAAATAGTAGCACATGCTATACTCAAATGTTTGCATAGCAATTTGGCTTAAGAAGGTCCACATTTTATCCTCGTGGAAATACACATTTTTCCTTCGTGTAGAAACTTGTCTTAGCAAGCTCAAGATTTGGCCATATGAAATAAAATTTTCCACCAACTTGTGTTCAATAGATCAGAGCTTTTCTTTCTCACACCATTTTGATTAGGCTGACAACACAACAAAACAATACTATACATGGTTCTTCATCTAGTACCTTGGCTTAACAATGTTGAATATTTGGAAAGATGGCATAGCCTTTTCAACTTAGCTCCAATGAAGAAATAAGTCTTTATTACTCCATTCTGGCCAATAGGTGATATGATACATGGTCTTACATAGTACTTTTGCATAGAAAACTTGAATATTTTGCCACATGGTATAAATTTTCAACAATTTGACTCCCTTGGAGAATCTTTTATCCACACAAATTTGTATGTGGTTAGTACCACATGAAATACACAAAAGATCTCTTAGGAATGCAGCTTTAAAAGATGCATAAATTTTCTTTATGGGAAAAATTGTTGTAAACCTTGACTTGCATAGAAAATGTTTCCTCTCACATCACTTTAACTTTTTGAAACATAAGATATAACATATAAGCCTTCACCTAGTTGTTATGGAATATGGCTAAAACATTGATTGTAGTGGAAATTGAAAAAACAATAGTGAGCATTTTCTTTAAGAGAATTCTTAAAGAGCATAATAAGAGTAATGATTAAAGGTAGCAAGATGAACATTTCCCCTGATTAGCTTGGCATGAACAATACTTGTAAAAGATAGAGAGAAAGGGTTAGACAAACTAACAATAGCTGAGGACCGGATTTATGTGGAGCCGGTGTCCCCCTCCAAAAAGCTTTTTTATTATAGATTCCCCATAAAGAGACTCTCTATCCAACCTTACTTATATAGCCTCCAAGCTATCCTAAGTGCCATTGCCATGCCATGTGGTCGCATAGCCCTTTTCCTAGTCCTTGCAAGGGACCTTGTCCTCACACTAAGGTCCTGGGAAAGGAGCTATGAGCCCACATGGCATGGCAAGGGGACTTATGATAGTGAAAGGTTATAAAAGCCCCCTTTCCATGGCCTGCCGGGAGGCATATCCCTTTTTCCCAAGACCCTGTCCTCATAGCCCATTACATTTTGCAAGTAATTCTATATCCCAAGTCTTTGAAGCCGAGGTGGTGGTATGTCATTGAGGTTGCTGCATGGAGTGCATGAGTTGATAAGGGCTACAATCTCCCAATGTAGAAAACACATAAATTCTTGAAGAATTCATGAAAAGGATTCTTGAAGAAAAAGTTGTGAATGATGCCATGGATATAATTGTGGAAAACGCGGAGGGGAGCAATGTGGAGATGTATTGGATAATGAATGGGATGTTCCCTAAGGGGAGAGCTCTTCTTAGATATAGAAATTTATATTGAATTGTGCCAAGATGAGATAGAGGTTGCTTAAAGTGCCGACTCATTGCATTTCAATAAGTTATCTCCTAGTGCAACTAGCTAAAAATGTTTCAATGCAATGAAATAATATTTTTCCTAGTTTTCTATGACTATTAAGTTTAAAAGGTTCAATGATTTCTTTTCGGTGCGATGAAAGTTAGTAATTTATTTTTGGTGCAAGGTGTTTACTTCGAGTTTACTTGTTGACCATGTAGGCCAGACATCTCACAAAATTTGCATGTTTCTTTACTTGCATGCACTAATTCTCTTGCACTTTTTCTTTTTACACACATATAGATAGGTTGGATCAATGTCTAGAGAACCTTGAGGCTTGCTATGCATTTGTGGGCCAAGAAGTGTTGGAATAATGTCCACCCACCTAAGGGAAAAACACCTAACACCACACACTTTCTTTCTACAGCTTGGTGGAACGACAACAACCCAATCTACTCAAAAAACACACCTAATTGCAAAACTTCACACCAATTCCCCAATTACATGCTCCCAAGCACACAGTCACTCACAAAAGCACAACTTACTATAGACATGTCCAGTTGGCATACCTATCCACCCACCTAGCCTTGTCACTTTCCACATGCTTGGAGTGCTCTAGGAAATTGAAGTCTAAATAACACAGTGGAAGGGGGCCAAGGTTAAATAGACTCAAAAACACACCCTTACCTCTCTTTTGCTTGGTGGAACAACATAAGTCCCTGTAAGAACTGGAGGACTACAACATCACCCTCACCCCTATATAGACTGCCCGATGGTCCCTATTTTAGGAGCCACCTTGACCATGCATGCCTAGATTAGGGCCTTGCCCCCCTAGTACTACATTAGGCCTCACATTACTCCCCCCTTGGAGAAACATAGAGTTAGTTATTTTTGCAACCTGTTATAATTAAAACTATTCTTTCAAGCCTTTCATCCTCAATATTTGATAATATTTTAATGCTACAAATCAGTAAACCAAATGATAAAATCACCATGCCTACCATGAAAATAGTACCCAAAGCAAATAGGTTTAAATCTATCACTACAATGTTAAAGGGTTCTCTTCAAAAGAGCCCACATAGGCTAGTTAATCAAACCTCTCTCTCTATCTCTCTCTCTCTCTCTCTCTCTCTCTCTCTCTCTCTCTCTCTCTCTCTCTCTCTCTCTCTCTCTCAAGTAAAGTGCTTGATTTTTCTTGTAGACGATATGTGTTTCCTGCATATCAATGATTTTTGTGCACTTAGATTGATAGGACTGATCTAGCAAAATCGATGCTTCTAAAATGCATTGCACTATCTTGATGATTGAGCTCTACCCTCAACTACACTAAATATTGGTCATGGATGGACCATAGATAAAGGTCCAAGCCTCATCACAATAAGCTCCAACAATCTAGCAACCAACTAGTCAAACCTCATTATGACATGCAACAAAAATCTACCAATCAACTAGTCTGGGGTGCTTGCTTCTCTGTATATAATATCCCAACTAGAGAACTTGGATGTCATCCTCTTGATAAACCCCACTACTATTCGGATTGGGCCATCTTAATTGTATTCACTCCATGACCCCTCTTCAAAATTAGTGCAAACACTATTGTTGGTTTTTTCTCTTTTCGATTATTGTGCAAGGTGACCAGTGGCATGAATATATGATTATATGTGCAACTAAAGCTATCTCTAGCTTTGTCAATGGCAACAAATTTTTTCAATACGCCTTGCAAACCAAGGATGTGTGAGCATAGGAAAGAAAGGATAGAATGAAATAGAGGCTAAGGATGCCTACCATGGGAGGCAAGGGCTACAATAGTGTCTATTCACTTTCGACATCACCTCTAATGGTGTCTATTCTCAATGCAATAGTTTCTATAGACCACTTGAATTCCATGAATCAACAATTCTTATGACATACATGAGCTAATTGTGGTGGACACTATTAGAAGTGGAGGATTTGTCAAGCATGTATTGAATTACTATCAAACATAGTCTAAGCCATTACCTTGTTGATGCCAACTTGAGTGGAGTAATCGATTTTAAAGATGCTGCAATTTCTTTCTCCTCCACTCTATACTTGTTCCATAGAGGACTTTGTACTATCTCCTCAGTGACAACAACCTCCAAATCAGTCAAACAACCATTGAGTTCACTAGAGAAATTGAGGAAGTTACTGTCAAATTCTTCTATGGTACTTGTAATAGTTGCACCATCTACATCAAAGCTATTGTGTTTCTCTAATATTTGATCTAGATATTTGAGGATTGAGATAAGAAGTGAGGATTGAGGCAGGAAGTGATGGAATACAAATTGAAACTTCCATTACTTGAAGCAATGGCCAAGATGCCCAAAGAGGGGCAATATTTGTTTCATAGATAATGCACATGGATGCCTCCCTTTATGCATCTAGGATGTTCTTATAGGCAGAAGCATCCTAGTTTCTCACGTCCCAATTTTGGTCAGCTTTGCCCATAGTTTCCCATTTTCTCACATACCAATTTTGCTTAGCTTGCCCAAAGTTGCAGACACCTTTTTCATCTTCAAATTGCAGGGCAATACTGTAACTAGGGGAGTGGGACTCTACCAGGTCTCTTTGTTTGCACGATCTCTCTCATGGCAAGAGAGAGGAAGATGAAGAAGATACCACTCATAAGAAGTGAACTTCATCATCTTCATCATCAATATGATAAATTTACATACCATCAAGGGGGCCACATTGTGGAAGCCAATTTTTCATATGTGCATTTTTTGTAATTTATAGGTGTGTTCTAATTGTCTTAGGGAGACATGTTTTGATTCTTTTAATGATTTTTGTGCTTAAGCATGAAAGTAAATAACCAAAAGTGTATAAAGTGGAAGCATTTATGAAGGTACTGATAGGTGGACGCATAGAAACATCCATGATAGGTCAATAGAATGAAAAATATGTTCTTTTTTTGTAATTAGGTCTATGTTCAAAGAAAAGTTTTCCTTTACACAAAGGAGCCATGATCATGACACAGGAAACCCTACCATAGCTCAAGTTTCTATTTTCTCGATGTCTCCTAATCAAGTCCCCACCTTTCGGGGGGTGCACTATGTAATCATGTTAATGAATAACGTGAGTTCGAAAGGAAGGGTTTTAAAATACAAATATTTTAGGCAATTTAGTAGAGATACATTAAAATAAGGGGTTTTTATATTCAATTTTGGAAAAATTTCCTAAAATAAGGGATCATTTTATTCATTCACACATGTTAAAAGAGGGGTTTTAATAATACCCCACGAATGCACGTTATATAGGGGGGTACTCAATGGTGAACCCCCCGAGGTCCCCACATTAATCATCATTGTCATTGCCAACATATCCATTTTATCTATCCCTACAATCATCTTGCTCTGTTTGAGTCCAATCATCATCATCCATGTGGCTAAAAAGATAATATAGTGTATCATGACAGACCCTTGCCTAAAACAACATATCCATTTTATTGCCCCAATATATCCATTTTATCTATCCCTACAATCATCTTGCTCTGTCTGAGTGTGATCATCATCATCCATGTGGCTATAAAGATAATATAGTGTATCATGATAAACCCTTGCCTAAAACAACTTCTTGCATCGTCTCTCTATCTAAAGTTAAAATATTTGATATGTCTTTACCCTTGAAAATCCTATGTCTTCTCTTGGACTACTCTGTTGTTAATCTTCCTTTCTCAAGGCCTAAATGACCATATCAAATGTACTATTACAAACCTCCTGAAGACACAAACCTAGTTTAGACCACGTAGGGGGGTTTTTAGTTCTAACTTTTCCCTTACAAATGTCTATATATAGAATGTCTACATGAAAGAAAAATATATTGCATCAACACACATACATTAATTGTCAGCAATTGGTAGCATATCAGAATTTATGTTTGAGGATTGGCTTAAAGGGGACTTTGTATGTTTGGGATAAAGGTTTGCTAGAACACTGCTTTGGCTATAGACAAATCTTTTTTTTTGGTTACTCCTTTTGACCCCCAAGATTTGGCTATAGACATATCTTTTTTTTGGGTACTCTTTTTGGCCCCCAAAACAACGCTCATTGTTTTTGCCTTTGGGACTTTTGGCCACCCACATGGGCTTTAAGCATTTACTCAATTGGTACCCAATATTGGGGTTGGCAATGCAACTTGTTAAGCCAAATTTCTAGGAAAACATTTGAGTATAGCATGTGCTACTATTGATCGACAAAGTAGTCATAAAGAAAACATTTTGAACAAAGCCAAGCTGGTGAAAATTTTATGCCATGTGGAAAAATCCTCGCGTTTGCCATGCCACTTGAAGGGGCTCACCTAAAAGGAATCATCTATATCACGTGCATTTAAAGGGTATTTAAAAGAACCCCTCAAATTATGCGCTACGAGAGGTAATAAAATGACCCTCTTTCAACAAGAAATTTATATATCAGACTTTCCTCAAAATGGATGAAACTCCAAGGTATAGGGGTAAAGTCCAAGTGTGGTATGTGTTGGTGTCTTGGGTGACAAGGAGAATGTTTTATATATATCAAATTTTCTTCGAAATGGATGAAACTCCAAGGTATAGAGGTAAAATCCAAGTGCGGTATGTGCTGGTGCTTGGGTGATGAGGAGAATGTTTTATTTATATATCAGATTTTCCTCAAAATGGATGAAACTCCAAGATATAGGGGTAAAGTCCAAGTGTGGTATGTGTTGGTGTCTTGGGTCATGAGGAGAATGTTTTATTGTTGAAAGTTTTTAATTTCATGCTTTTGCAATTGAAGCCATTTTTTGGAGCTTTTTCACTATGACCATTGGAATTATACATGGTTTCCATGTGGCTTGATTATGTGATTGAGTACTTAGATTGCATTGCTTGCTCCCACTTTATGCTATCTTTCATCTCGATAGCCTCTTGGTAGCAAGTAATCTCTCCAGAGTTAGCAACCAATAAATAGTCTACCAAGGCTGGTTGAAAATGCTCAAGGCCATGAGATACAAGTGTAGATCTCCTCATTGCATGAGTGAGGGACTCTACTCTCTCAAGAGATCATTGGCTCTCTTTGGAGCATTTTTAGCAATGCGTATATTACTAGCAAACTGAGATGTTTGCGTAACTTGACTTGAGGCTATGTCCTTGAATTTCAGTTTGTGATACTCAACCTCATTCATAGGTTGTCTATGCATCTTTGATTCATTAAAGATCATCTGTGAAATACGAATGAATTTGTGAGATTCCTGGTGCAAGAGATGATAACCCATCTCTCTATCTACACCATAGCCAATGAAGATGCATTTGTGTGACTTGGGGTCTAGCTTCTGTCTAACCTCCTTAGGCACATGTGAGAATGCCTTACATCCAAACACACATAATATGTCATATTTAGGCTTCTTGTTTATCCACATATCTTGCAGAATCTTATAGTTCAACGGTGTACTAGGCAATCTATTGATTATATAAGGTAAATTTTCCATAAATAGTATGGAAGTGACCCTCTTCTGAATAGTTTAGAGTCATCTATAGAATTTAAGAAATATAATGCCCTCCCTAGAGACTAATACAATATAGGCCTACATAGATCACTATGAACCAAATGTAGAGGATTTCCTAACTTCCTATCCAATAAAGAAGTGGTAAGCCTAGTCCATTTCCCATATATGCAATGCTCACACAAACTTAATTCAGAATAGTTTAACACAGAGATACAATAAAAATGTTGCAATTGTTTCATTCCCTTTTGACTCATATGACCAAGCCATGTATGCTGCAACTTAGTAGAAGGCAACTTGACTACATAGATAGATTTCACAGAAGATACATACAAAGAATATAATGAGCTAGACTCTAGGCCTTTTTTCATGACCAAGTTACCTTATCAAGGAACCATTGCTAAAGATTGTAGTGTATCCAAGATTATCAAGCTATCTTGTTAAAACCAAGCTCTTAGTTAGATTTGGCACATGTATAACACGCCACATATCTCAATCTGATGAGAGGCATCCATGTTAAGTGAATCATGTATAGAAGCATAACTAGAGAACCACTCCTTGTGAGGTGTAACTGAAAACTGGCACGTGAGTCAATAATTTAATTCAGTCATAGCATTCGTCAAGAGCTAGCAATACCTTTGAACTCAAATTAGAAGTGATGACGAGTACATCTGATGGCCATGGCATGTCAATAACAACATCAACAAGTGGAGACTCAGCAACATTGAGTGCCTCTCACATTGCTCTTAGGAGGTGCAAAACTTATGACAATGACTTTAACCTTCTCTCTTTGCAGCAAACAGAAATCCATTTTATTATGTGTCCTTTCTTGTGACAATGGTAGAATTTTGTTCCTTGTGTCACATTGATGGCTCTTGCTACATGCATTTTTGCAATGTTGAGAATGACCACAACTGTGAACGTCTTTGCCTTGATGGTTTCTTTGGCTACTTTCACTGGCCGTATATGCATCACCATGCCCACTAGTGTCAAGAGACCGACATCCCATCTCTTCCATGAGGAAAAAACTAGTAACATCATTAAAAACAAGCTTGCCCTTTGGGGCAGTGTTACTAATGGTAGTGTTAAATGTATCCCATAATGTTAACCTTGGGGACGGGGGGGGGGGGGGGGGGGGGGGTGGTTCACTATGTATATATTGTGTACGTGCGTTCAAGGATCATTTCTAAAACTCCTTATCTATGAATTTTTGACAAATGAATACACCCTTTTCCTATTCAATTGGAGTAATGTTGTCCATAATTGTAAAGAAAATGGACTCACCAAGATGATGGCAAATGGTCGTCATAGCACGAGCATCAAACTCCTCCCACTCATTATCAGTGTAAACACCCTTCTTACGCTCTTTCAATGGCGTTGCAAGGACCTTATTGACCAAGACATCAAGCATACACTACCATACTGTGAAGTTTGTGTCATTAAACTTCTTGATATAATACTCTTCTTTCTCAAGAGATCGAGTCATGACTGACAAGAGAAAATTCAAGAGAGTGAGACTAGGAATTTATGGCAAAATTCTTACAGAAATTTTAGTGACTGTCCTCTGTTCAGTGATCAAACACCAAAATCTCTACAATAATATGTCTATGCAAAAGAGTACTACATGCAAACTAGAGGACTCTTGGGAAAAATCCTGTAGAGTCTCCTTTTTACAAAGATCAAAATTTCAAGAAAAACTAAGAAAAAAGCAATGCATAAATTAACAAAGAGTGCTGAATGGGCATAGACCGTTATATATTATTCAAAGAATCTATCAAGAATGACTACCAACTTGGTGTCAAATTACCTAGATGCATCTATATATATCCTAAGACGAGGCCACGAATGGAAATCTCCAGTATCCTAATCCACATGTTAGCAGCAAGCTAACTTGGATAACATTTTTTGGAGCTTTTATTATAAAAACACTTATTATTTTGATGAATCAGGAATGTTGTAACTCCTACTTTCTAGATAAACAATGTAATTGATGAGTTGGGGCTACAAGCTTCCAGATTGTATCAACCTATCTTTAGTTAGAGCTCCCAGATTATTAGTTCTGACCACTAAAACCTTGGCTAAGGTATAAAAGTCAGTTTCTATAAGTATTTCAGAAGTTTTTGGATAATAGAAACACAACGTGAGCCAACGACGCTCACTTCTCTCTTTCTACTTCCTTCCCGGTTGTCAAATTGCAATGTCGTCTGTTGCATTGCAACCGCAGGTAAGAGCTCTACGCAATTTCATGGTAATCCGTAGCTTTTGGTGTCATCGACCCGCGGTCTAATTTCATCATAAGTAGGAATTTAAGCTTCAAATCATAAAATAAGTATAGGGGGGGTATTGGGGCATCATTGCTAAGCATTTAGATGCATTCTGGATCGAAAATGACTAGGTAAAAAACTCATTGCTGTTAATAATCGTGATTTTTTCACCTGACCTAAAGTGAGATTTGAGACCATAAGCATGTGTGCTTAGGTCTTATAAACATGTTTTAGAAGTTTTGTAACATGTTTTAGAAGTTTTGATGCTGTAACGGTTATGATTTGTTTGCCACTTAGCGACTAGCTTTTGATGATTTATGTCATTTGAGTGTAGCTTGAGTTAGATGCACGTTGTTTGTTGTTGTCCAAGAGATTGAAAACCTCTTGTAGCCTCTATGCACTAGTCGAGTCAGCTTCGTCCCATGGATTGACAATTATATTTGTGGTTCTCGCTATGTTTGCAATAAGATAGGAGTGAGGTTAGACACCCATCCCACATTTGGCACCGCTGCTAAGGATCAAAGACACCTAACTAGAAAAAAAAAAGAGATTCTTGTGAAGCTATCCTTTAACTTCCTCTAGGATCACCTAGAGTCAAAACTTTCTTTTTTAAACCGCATAGCTTAAGATTGTCGTCTTTTGCTGTGTAGAGGTAGCTTGGAAGTAGGTTCTACTTGCTAAGTAACATTTAGGATTGTAGGAGTGTAGGATTAGATTAGGATTTTGAGAATGATTGACGGATGAGACAAGTCTTAAGATCAAGGCTCAAAAAACCATAGAAAACAAGAAAATGAGTGTTTGTGGACACTTTCCACAACCCCATTGCAGTAGAACTTAGGAGTAGGGTAAGTAGAATCCGAGGTGGGATCTCATAACATTGCTATATCCAAAAGAATCAATTGTGAGTTGTTTGTGTGAAGTTGCAGAATTTTAGGTCTACGGTTGGAAACAGCTCCAAAAGACTGCCAACCATTGAATCCGACTGGAGAGTATGCTTTAAAAGTTGTATGAACCAGTGGGTAAGCTTAAGGACGCATTTGAGGTAAAATTTCAAGAGTTTGCAAAAACTCAGATTATTTACTTTTTCTTGATATTTTAGGCCAAATTGAGTTTTGACTTGACGCAGAGGCTTAACATAGGTCATAAAAGGACTGTCCACTAAAAAAGTTGAAAAAAGTGTTCATTTAGGGCCAAAAGTAAATAATCACGATTATTTACTTTCAACTCAAAAGTGGCCAAGGTTGATACTAGAAACTCTATGCATGTGTACAAACATCTTTTGTAAAGGCCCATAGAATTTGGATCACCAAACTGACCAAAACCTTGGTAAAAATTAAAATCTGTACTGATTGACGAGAACTTGAGTGTGAATTGAGAAAATCTTGTTCAAACTCAGCAAAACTTGACTCATAGGCTTATATTTATGTGTTAAATAAGTGTACATGCCCAAATGATAAAAAAGATGCAAAAATTTACCAGAAGTAAATAATCACAATATATTTACTTTTGTCTCATTTTTCAACTTTTTTGACCAGCCCAAGATACCACTAGTTTTAGCATGTTATATTAAGCCCACAAACCAAATTTGGTAAGATCTGGATCATTGAAGTGGCAATTGTGGCCAAATTTACAAAGTCAGTCTCTATAGACAGAGAATTTACAAAGTCAGTCTCTGCAGACAAAGAATTGTTAACCATTTGAACAGGGATTATCCAAACTTGATGAAACGTGGCTAGGAAGCTTAAGTTGAGCTACTTAACCATTCTGTGTCAGCATTGTGGAAAAAAATTACAAAAAAAATACCAGAAGTAAATAATCACGATTATTTACATTTTCTACAAAATTGGACCTTTTTGCACATTTGAGTATACCACAAGGTCAAGCATATCAAGTAAACCACACAAATCAAATTTGGTGAAATTTGGATCATAAAATTGAGACTTAAGACAAATTCTTGAAAACCAAGTTTGCCGACATGAAACAGTTGATAACTTAGACAAATTTTGTTCAAACACAGTGAAACTTGTTCAGAGACCTTAACAAGCTAATTACTTGGAAAAACAAGCCAAAACGTACAGAAAATTGAGGAAAGTAAACAATCACAATTGTTTACTTCTGATACACATAAAAAATTTGGAACTTTTGAACTTATACAGTGTTAGACCAACATAATACAAGGCCACCGGTCAATTTTGGGTTCAATCAGATCCAAATCACTACATGTTCACTCAGATTCTAGGTTGCAGATTAGTCCTTTGGCTTTTTGTAAAAGTAGAATATGAAATTCTCAATTGTTGACTCACTTAGCTCAGATTGAAGTGATACACATAGAGAAGTCACAATAGTTAGCAAAAATTATACAGTCTTTGTGAAAGGATAGCTAGCTTAATCAAAATTGATACAGGAATCAATCAGGTTGCAGACAAGGAATTGAAAGCTTGACATGAGTTGCAATCAAGTTAAGTGGAAGATGATGATAACAAATCAATCCAATGGTAAGTACTTTATCCAGGGCTTCACAAGTCTATATGAACCTTAGATCTTGTCATATACTAGGAAACCAAGGCATATTTGGAGAGACCTCTAGTAGAGTATCCACAGAAGAGAGCGTTAATCAAGGCGATCACTTGGACACTATCTTTGAAGAATTCTCAGATACTTTTTCAGAATCAATATCTGAGATGTCTTCCTATTCGACTCATTGTGGAACCAGAAGGACAGTGCGATATAAGCATATACTTACCTTTTATAAGACTAATGGCCATGGAGCTCAGGTTTACCCGGATCCTAAAGAAGAGTATGCTATTTGCATTGATGACCATGAGATAGAGTTTGGAAAGGAAATCAGGACAAACAAACAAGGAAAATGTATATGGATAAAAACAAAACTCAATATTTACAATTTGAAAGCCCTGATGTGATAGACAAATGGGGATTAGAAGTAAATACCATAATATGGCAGTAAAAGAAGGACCACCAACTTTAGAGTTCAAGGGATACGGTCAAGTTGATTTGAAGCCTTTGAAACGGCTTAGCACGGATAATCCTAGTATTGGAGTCTATTGTTGGGAGGATAGAAATGTCAAAGATCTTCTATGGACTTCTTATGCCAATCAAGACAGTTAACACCCATGAAGATCATTTATATCTTCAAAATCAAAGACAAGGGTTCAGCATATCTACTAACCTACCTATTTAGGGATTGTTATAACAATAACTTTGCTATGATGAACACTGAGGAGGTAGAACAAACCAAATACCAAGGGTACTCCATAAGGGATTGGATATTTGGCTAAGGACCAAAAACTATTCCAAGAGAGAAACTCCGCTAGAGATCTTTTGAGAGCAATGTTAAAAAACCCAAAACTATCTCATCACGAAGAAAACTGGGTGACACTAAAGCCAGTCCAGGGCTACATGAGTCACTATTTTCAACAAACTGGTTTGCAGGATTTGAAACAGGACCAACTTCCAGGAGACCGGGAGTTGAACCAAATAGACGTGTCAGACCAGCTGATTTTAAAAAATGGGTCATCAAATACAGTGGATTTGGGGATCCATATGACCACTTAGCAAGCTTTAAACAAGTGCTAAGATCAGAAAGCATAGTTGATTTCTATATCAGTTCGAGAGATTTGGAGTGACACTAGAAGGAAAAGCACTGACATGGTTACAAAACATTCCACCAAGGTCAATCATGGACTTAAATACATTAGCTCAAGGATTTATAGTTGCATGTTCCAAAACGAGGATCAAACATAATAATATAGCTCAAATCTATATCTTCAAACATAAACAAGGTGAGTCTGTTAGGGATTGTGCAACTAGAATAAAGCAATACATTGCAAGATGCCCATAACTAGAAATACTTGCAGAAGAAAGGTTAGTATCATTGTTTCTAGAGGGACTGATAAACAAAGAACTTGATGCTATATTGTATAGCAAGAAACATATGACCCTAGAAGAGTGTGTGTCAGCTGCTATCAACTTAGAAGACAATTGTGATATTTGCAATGAAGAAGATGTCCCTAAGGATAATCTAAGTGAGAAAACAACATCCACCAAACCATCACAAGTGGGAACTGCTGCTGCAGCATCACTTACAACCATAGAAGACATGCTCAAAAGGATGAATGAAATGATGAATAACATGCAAAAAGCACCTATGAGAGGACCAGAGCAAAGGATACCTCAACAGGGACAACCAATTAGGCCACAAAAATGGTGTACAATTGAGGGTAAATGGACCAACCATGAGACCAATGAGTGCTATTACCGACCAAAGTATGATGGGAATGTTTAGTATGTGCCTATGAGGCCACACCGACAACCCATGTACAGATATCAACCTAATATGGCACCAATTAAAAGACCATCGATGGGTATGGAAAGACCTCAACCCATGTTGGGTCAAAAACCTCCATATCCTGGACAAAATGCAATGCCTATAAAGTACATGCATTTAGAGGGAGTCATAGATGAAAAAGCACTAGTTGTTACACCCTATCTTGAGCCTAGTCTATCTATAGTAATGGTAGAAGGAGACTAGTATAATTCACATCCACCACCAATGGAAGAACCTGTGATTTATACTACACCAAAACTTGCACTGATGTACTATGTAGATAATCAAGGTGTTAGACTTTTGATGGTAAGACCCAAGAGCAGAACAGACCCTAGAGGTAGACAAACTCCATTCAATCATGTCTACACCCATTCAATGCACTCTTACTTTAGGAGAATTGTTAAAAATCAGACCATATTTATGGAATGATCTACAAAAAACTCTAGAGAACGTGGAGATAACAGGGATAATCGCAAAAAATTTAGGAAAATTGAAACACAAAATTGATAACAAAGAGATTAGATCCGTCCCAATTAACAAAGTTGGAGAATACTACAAAGGGGCAGAAGAAAACACAACCCTTCCTTTGAGTATACCACAAGGTCAAGGATATCAAGTAGACCACAAAATCAATTTTGGTGAAATTTGGATCACAAAAGTGAGACTTAAGCCAGATTCTTGAAATCAGAGTCTACGGACACAAAACAGTTGATAAACTTGAACAAATTTTGTCCAAACTTGTTGAAACTTATCCAAGGACCTTAACAGGTTGTACACTTGGCAAATAAAAGCCAAAAAGTGCAAAAAACTGACGAAAGTAATAATCACAATTATTTACTACTGCAACACAGAGACACCAATTTTGACATTTGAGCTTGTACAGTGTTAAACCAACATAATACAAAGCCACCAGGCAATTTTGGGTTCAATCCGATCCAAATTGGTACATGTTCACTCAGTTTTCGAGTTGCACATTAATCCTTTGATTTTTGCCAAAGTCGAGTTTGAAAATCTCAATTGTTGACTCAATGAACTCGATTTGTAGTGATATACATAGACCAATCACAATAGGTAGCAAAAACTATACGGTCTTGGTGAAAGAATAGCTAACTTGATCAAATTTATACAGGAATCAGGTTGTTGCAGACAAGAAATCAGTAGCTTGATAGAAGCTGCAATCAAGTTTTTCACAAGAAATTGACGACAAGTCAATCCAAAGGTAAGTACTATATCCGGGGCTTCACAAGTATTTATGAACCTTAGATCTGGTCGCGTACTAGGAAATCAGGGCTTACTTGGAGAAACCTCCAGTAGAGTATCCACTGAAGAAAGCATGAATCAAGGCAATTCCTTGCACACTATCCTTGAAGAAGTCTCAGACACTTTTTCAGATTCAACATCTGGAATGTCTTCCTATTCGACTCACTCGGAAATCAAAACAACAATGCGCTATAATCATATACTCTCATTTTATAAGACTAATCACCATGGAGCTCAGGTTTACCTGGATCCTAACGAAGAGTATGCTATCCCATTGATGACCATGGATTGAGTTCCAAGAAGAGATCGAGGAAAACAAACAAGGAAAAACATACATGGATAGAAATGGAACTCAATATTTACAAGTCGAAGACCTTGACCTGATAGACAAATGGGGGTTAGAAGTAAATACCATAATTCTAGATATGGCCGCCAAAGAAGGACCACCAACTTTAGAATTCCAGGGATACGATCAAGTTAATTGAAGCCTTTGAAATGGCTTAGTACTGATAATCCTAGGATTGGAGTCTATTGTTGGGAGGATAGAATGTAAAAGATCTTCTGGGGACTTTGCATGCCAAATCAAGACAACTAACGGCCATGAAGATCATCTATATCTTCAAGATCAAGGATAAGGGATAATCAGATCTACCAACCTACCTCTTTAGGGATTGTTATAACAACAACTTTGTTATGATGACTCATGAGGAGGTAGAACAAATCAAATACCAAGGGTATTCCATAAGGGATTGGATATTGGGCCGAAACTATTCCAAAAGATGAACACCGTGTTTGTCTAAGAGTAATGTTAAGAAACCAGAAACCACCTCATCACAAAGAAAACCGGGTGACACGAAGGCCAGTCCAGGGCTACATGAGTCACTATTTCCAACAGATTGGTTTGAAGGACTCGGAACAAGACCAACTGCCAGGAGATCAGGAGTTGAACCAAATAGATGCATCAGACCAGCTGATTTCCAAAAATGGATCAGAAAATACAATGGATCAGTGGATCCATACGACCACTTAGCAAGTTTTAAGCGAGTGCTAAGAGCAGAATGCATATTCAATTTTCATACTCGATTCGAGGGGTTTGGAATGACATTAGAAGGAAAAGCATTGACATGGTTCCAAAACATTCCACCAAGATCAATCATGGACTTGAACACATTAGCTCCAGGATTTGTAGCTGCTTGTTCCAAAACACGGCTCCAACACAATATAGTAGCTCAAATCTACAACTTTAAACAGAAACATGGTGAGTCTATTAAGGATTGTGCGACTCGAATGAAACAATACATTGCCAGATGCCCAGGGCTAGAGATACATGTAGAAGGACTACTAGTATCATTGTTTGTAGAGACTTCTAAACAAAGAACTTCATGCTATACTCTATAGCAAGAAGCATACAACCCTAGAAGAGTGTGTGTCAGATGCTATTGACTTAGGAGAAAATTGTGATATTTTCAATGAAGAAGATGTCCCTAAGGATAACCAAAGTGAGAAAACAGCATCCACTAAACTAGCTCAAGTGGGAACAATTGCTGCAGCACCACTTTCAGCCATAGAAGACATGCTCAAAAGGATGAATGACATGATAAATAACATGAAAAAAGCACCTATGAGAGGACCAGGGCAAGGGATACCTCAACAAGGACAACCAATTAGACCACAAGAATGGTGTGCAATTGAGGGTAAATGGACCAACCATGAGACGAATGAGTACTACTACCAACCAAAGTATGATGGGAATGTTCAGTACATACCCATGAGACCACAAGGACAACCCATGTACATATATCAGCCTAATATGGCCCAAGATCAAAGACCACGAATGGGTATGGAAGACCTCAACCCGTGTTGGGTCATCAACCTCCGTATCCAGGACATAATGTAGTGTCTGTAAATTACATGCACCCTGAGGGAGTTATAGAAGAACAAGTGCTAGTGCATGGTACACCCTATGCTAAGGCTAGTCCATCTATAGTAATGGTAGAAGAGATTGATATAATTCACATCCACCACCAATGGAAGAACCTGTGACTTATGCTCCACCAGAGCTTGCACCAATGTATTATGTGGCTAATCAAGGTGTTAAACCTCCTTTGGTAAGACCCATGGTTAAGCCAAGAACGGGAAACTGTCATAACTATGGTGCAGATGATCATTGGAAAAATGAATGCCCAGAGCCTGAGAAGAACCTCAAACCAGTTGAAGCTTATTGCATACGGGAGGACACTTTTCGGAAGATTGTCCTAAAAATCCTTTAAACAAGGGTAAAACAGTAGTAAACATAGTCCAAGTGATATCTAATAGCTTATCTGAGAGTGAACCGATTGTTCCAATCAAGGTAATCACTAGAGCCCAGGCTAAGAAAAAGAAACATAAGTCCTCTGATAATTCGGAGAATACAAAAATTGCCTCTCAAAAGACCAAAAGAAGCAGAAGCAAGAGGTATGAGATGAGAAGGCAGAAACAAAAGGCTGAAATTGAGGAGAAAGCAAAGAAGTTATTCCAAGAAAAGGTGAAAGAAGCTGGAAGCAAAATCAAAGAAACAACCGTTAAATCGGGAGGATCAATTTTGGTTGATAAAATTTTTGAGCCTATTAATGCAGCCTTGGAAGCCTACAAAGTAGAACTTACAGCAGGCCAAAACATTGAAAACAAATGGAAAAACTATACTTCTCCATACATGGAAGCAGCTAAGCTTGAAGATTATCAAAATTTGGTAAGAATCATGCAAGAAATGCTGGAATAACAAAAAACCAAGCTCAAAAGTATGGAAAAACCTGAGGAGCTTGTGGTAAGAGACAATCAAGAAAAATCCAAAGTGGTGGTAGAAACCCACACTGAAACAAAAAAGACAGAACTTATAGTGCTAGATAGCAAAGATACCTTAGATAGAATTCCATGCGTAGAGGAAGACTGGCCAGGACACTTATGAAAAAAAGTTAGAGAGATCAATGATGGGAGCCTAAGTTTGAAGTCAGCTCCTATCGAGGAAGTTTGGTTAGACAATCTACCTCCTGATATGGACATGGATGTAAAATCCTTGTATGGGGATCGGAGATCTGAAGCTTCGGGAATGTCAAAATTATTGACCTTGAAAACATTACCCTCTTACTTGGGAGATAATGAAGATGAATCCATAGTGTGTAAGACCACTCAAGTAAATAGAGCGAAACAAACCCTAGAAGTAGACAACATCCATTCAATCATGTCTACACCCATCCAATGTACTCTTGTTTTGGGAGAACTATTAAAACTCAGACCATACTTATGGAATGATCTACAGAAAACCCTAAAGAAGGTGGGGATAACGGGGCTAGTCGCACAAATTTTGAAAATTTTGAAAAATGAAATGGACAACAAAGAGATTCGATCTGTTCCAATGAACAAAGTTAGAGAATATTACGAAGAAAAAGTAGGAAACACCACCCTTCCAGTGAAATATAATGACATTGAAACCATGGCAATACTGGATAGTGGAGCAGGCATAGCCATAGCCACAAAAGTAGTATGGGAATTTTGGGGACAGCCAACCATTAGACAAACTCGAATGAAATTGCAATTGGCTAGTGGACACATTAAAAGACCATTAGGACTACTTGAAAAAGTAATAGTTAATTCCTGTGGGATTGAATATCAACACACTTTTGCCATAGTAGACTTTGGGAAAAAACTCAATTACGGAATCATATTGGGAAGCCCTTTCATGCGGATAGGTACAGCTTATCCAAGATTGGGGAAACAATTATTTGTACTTGAAGCAAGTGAGATCTATAACAAGAGTTAATCTAAAAGATCACACTTATAGAGATGTCATGAAAACGCCCATACAAGAGTTCGATTCAGTCTCTTCGGCTGAAACTAAGCTTCCATCGTGGTTGAACAAAGACACTCTTATTTGGATGTGTGGAGCTTCAAAAAATGGGATTTTAAAACGAGAGGAATGTATTTTAAAAAGGATTGCACAGATGAAGCCTATGTACCTGAACCCTTTCCAGAGCATTTGTTTGAGCCATTTGAGTGGACTCAAATTTTAGCGACAATGGATGTATGTGTGAATACGTCTATGCCTACTCAATTTGTAATTAGGATAGCTACGACATAATTTCCATCCAAATGATTTCAACTCTCTACATTGAAGATGAAATTGAGGAACCCAAGGACTTGATGAAATCTCAACAAGTCTTTTCAGACCTCTACTACAATGCAGCAGATGAGTTAGACGAACACTCAGCTACCTCAGAAGATTCGGAGCGTGAGAGCTAAGATACTTATGAAAGAAGGGGAGGAAAAAAAAATTGACTTTCCTAACCAGAAATTGAGAAGACAAAAATGGTATAGACGAAACAGGGACACTGGAAACACGAAAGCTAGACCTATGCCATCAGTCTCCAGTAGAACACAGTTCCTGATGCAGATAGATGCACATGATTATGTCAAGGACAAAATCACTGGCAGATATCCTTCAAACAAAAACCCAGAAATGTCAAAAACTTTGAGAAAAATGAGGAAGGATACTCAAGCAAAACCGAAAAAATGAGAAAAGGAGTCAACCATGACATGAGTTGAGTGGAAAAGAAGTATCAAGAGTTGAAAAAAGCTCTAAAGGAGATATATACGACCGAAATGGAGACCACAAAATACGATGGTCAAAATGTAATGAGTGGTCCATCCCATTACAAAAAAATATAC
This sequence comes from Adiantum capillus-veneris, assembly GCF_014529385.1. NCBI lineage: Eukaryota > Viridiplantae > Streptophyta > Polypodiopsida > Polypodiales > Pteridaceae > Adiantum > Adiantum capillus-veneris. Next base: position 49,869,099 of record NC_140949.1, on the reverse strand, counting down.
TCTCCAAGATCGGAAAATTATAGTCGACAACCTGTTAGAGAATTGCAAAGACAGGGCGAGTCCTACGAAGGGCCCGAAAACACAAAAAAGATAGATTTGGTTGAGCCAAGAATTAGCCAAGAAAAGAACCTAGGCTTACCTACATTGCAAATGACCTAACAAAAGAAGAAGAAGAGCTTTTGTTAAGCTTGTTGAAAGAGTACAGAGATATCTTTGCTTGCTCTTATAAGGATCTCAAGGGTGTTGATCTAGAAATCTGACAACATACTATACCCATGAGAGATGATGCGAAACCAAGTAGACAAAGGCCATACACATATAATGAAACATTTTCCAGAAAGATGAAAGAAGAGATTGAAAAACTAAAAGAAGCCGAATCCATTTATGAAATTGAACACATAGATTGGGTGTCTCCAATTGTGATAGTACCCAAGAAGAATGGAAAATTACGAGTGTGTGTCAATCTCAAAAAAGTGAATGCAGCTACCATTAGAGACAACTTTTCTCTTCCAATCACTGAGCATGTTTTAGAACGAGTTGCAGAAAAAGAAGCTTACATATTCTTAGATGGCTTTTCGAGATACAATCAACTTTTGGTTGACCCAAAAGATCAGCATAAAACTGCTTTTGCAACAGAATGGGGTATTTTTGCCTATCGGGTTATGCCTTTTGGGTTAACTAATGCTCCTGCCACCTTTCAGAGATTGATGAGCCATGATTTTAAAGAATATCTTAGGAAATTCTTAGAAGTATATATGGATGATCTATGCGTAAATTCATCAATCGGGGTTGATCATTTTGAACACCTCAAAAAGGTATTCGAAAAATGTTGACTTTATAGGATTTGCTTAAATCCTGAAAAGTGCACATTCATGGGTAGACAAGGAAAATTTCTTGGACATATAGTGTCTAAAAATGGCATAGCTACTAACTTGGATATGATTCATTTTATTGCTGAGTTGCCTAGACCAACAACAGTCAAGGGGGTTCAAGCCTTCATGGGACATTGTGGATATTACAGACGGTTCATTTACATGTACGCTATAATTGCAAAACCCATGTATAGCTTGATTACACACTTTGAATGGACTGATGAGTGTGGGGAATACTTCATGAAGCTTAAGCAAGCTCTCATTTCAGCTCCAATATTAAAAGCACCATACTGGAATAAGATATTCCACATTCATGTAGATGCTTCCAATTTTGCCATTTGGGTGTATACTAGCTCAATCGGGAGACGGGAAAATTGATTTTTCTTTCAGCTCCAATATTAAAAGCACCATATTGGAATAAGATATTCCACATTCATGTAGATGCTTCCAATTTTGCCATTTGGGTGTATACTAGCTCAATCGGGAGACGGGAAAATTGATTTTCCTATTTCTTATGCTAGCCGATAGTTGAACATGGCTTAAAAAGAATTACACCACCATTGAAAGAGAGGGATTAGGAATGATCTATGCCGTGAAAATGTATAGACATTACCTATTAGTAAACAAATTTGTGTTCTTTGTGGACCACCAAGCCTTATTATACTTGGTCGACAAGCCATGCAACACAAAACGAATAGTAGGATGGTTCATCATTCTTCTAGAATTTGATTTTACTGTGGTTGTAAAAAAAGGCACTGCTCATCAAAGAGCAGATCATTTGTCTAGGATTGTTTCCTGAGAATTACCCAAAGGAGTAGATGATGATCTACCAAATGCCTATTTGTTCTCCGTGGAAATGATACCTCGATGGTCAAAAAATATGGTATCATTGATGACCATAGCTCAAGTGGTATCACAAATACCACTTCATGTTATAGTCGGATTAATCAAGCAATCATCTATCTATCAATTACTAGCTGGTAGTCTATTCAAAAGAAATTGAGATGGAATATTGCTCTTATTCATTAATCCTGAAGAGAAAAACCAATACCTAAGTCAAACACATATTACCATAGTAGGACTTCACTTTGTGGAAGACCAAACTATGCAAAGGATCTTGAGACTTGGAGTATTTTGACCAAGTATGAGGAGTGATGTTCACTCTTTTTGTAAAGGATTGTCCTCAATGTCAAAAACAAACACCCATACCTCATGTAACATTGTTTCAAATGTCAGTTGTTCCCTAAGTGGAGTAACTATCTCGTTAGTTACTTAACGAGCCAAACATTTCCTGAGGATACGAGTAAACACAGTCAAAGAGCGATTGACACTGAAGCATTAAGAGACTATGGTCTCATTGGAAACCAATTGTATCGGAGAGGTAAGGATCAACATTTGCATCTTTGTGCAAATGAAGACGAATATATTCCGATTATAGACAAGCACATGCTGGATTAGCTGGACGTCACTTTTCTAGTGAGACCACCACAAGAGCAATCTTAAGGGCAGGCATATGGTGGCCAACACTTTTTGCAGATGCCAAAGAGTATGTTCAAATGTGTGATGCTTGTCAATGAGCAAAATGCCAACACGAGTAGATAGCACGCCCTTAAGACCAATGATGGGAGCTAGAGCTTTCGCAATATGGGGTATAGACTTTGTTGTGCCAATACAACCACCTGCTTATAGAACCCAAGATCAATATATCATTGTAGCTATGGACTATTTGACTATGTGGACAGAGGCTAAAGCAACTCAAAAGAATGATGCCAGAACCACTGCCGCATTCTTATATGAGTATGTATTCACAAGATATGGATTGTCAATAGAAATTGTCAGTGATAGTGGAACTCATTTCCTTACTGAGGTAATCGAGTATCTGCTTAATGAATTTATTGTCATCCATAACAAATCAGCTCCCTATCACCCACAAGAAAACGGACAAGTTGAGCATGTGAATAAGATTCTTAGCTCGGTATTGACTAAAGTGGTTAGTTCATGAAGGAAAGACTGGGAAATGAATCTCCATGTTGCTCTATGGGCTTATCGAGTTTCATTCAAAACAGCTTTAAATGCTACATCCTTTAACCTTGTTTATGATCTTGATGCTATACTCCCAATAGAATTTCTATTGCGAATACTAAGGGTAGCAAAAGATCTTGAGTGGACTGGACATGAATTGTCAGAAAGACTTGAATATTTAGAAAAGCTAGATGATCAAAGGCTAACTGTTGTAGCTCACATCTATGCACAAAAGCGGAAACAAAAATAGTTTTTTAATTCCCATCTAATTACAAAAATCTTCAAAAAAGGGGACTTAGTTCTAGTCTATTCCCTTAAGCAACACATTCCCAAGTTTAAGAAAAAAGGAAAATGGACCGTATACCATTGAAGATGTATCTCCAAGTGGAGCAGTTAAGTTGTCCACCCTAGATGGTGAACCAGTGGCTAATTGGATTAGTGGATATCGTTTAAACAAGTACAATTTGCTGCTAACCAATGAATTGCTATAAAGAATGCATGCAGCCAAGCAAAGGAAGATAAACCGATAGCAGGTTATTGATGAAGCCCAAGAAGAAGCTCAGCTTCAGGTACTCAAAAGGAAAGCTGCTCTCAAGAATCAACAAATACCTATCCCCATCAACACACTGAAAATAGATGACCAACAATGGGAATTGCAGAAAGATGTAGTGTCAACACATGATGAATGGTTAGATGGAATGGACCTTCGCATCAAAGTACAACTCAACAACCATATAACGAATGCATTGGTCGACACAAGAGCTCGAGTAAATGTAGTCACTTATTCCACGTACAAGAAAGCAACAAATCAGTCTTTGACAGCAGGAATAGCGACTATCAAAGGATGCAACAAGAACCCAACACCAACATTGGGAGTAGTCAACTTAAACGCCATAGTACATGGATGTTCATGTCCTCATCAATTTGTATGCTTACCAGATGAACACATGAATGAGACGATGATTCTTGGAATCTCATGGATGCAGACCTACAAGGCTGTACCAGATTGGGATACGAATCAGCTCAAGCTATCACCTAAAGGTGGACAACTCATTGTTCCAATTGCACCAAGCAAAGAGGAATGTAAGGGAAGTTACCAACACATCAAACCACAAAGTAATTTATCTTCTCCATCCTATCAACAAGCAAATGCTACAAGTAGCATGCAAGGAGTTAGGCAAATTTGGGTACCGAAAGCACAGCTTAAGGACAATCCGATTCAAATCTGGGTACCCAAAACATCATCAACAATACCAAAGACAATTCCAAAGATCAAAACATAGAGACGAGTATCTCCGGGCAAGGAATCAGACACAAAATGGGTTTGGAAGAAAAAAGAGCACTTATCTTCTCCGCAAACTGGAATACCAATCAAGCAATGGAGAGTTAAGTCTCAGAAACCTCAACCATATCATTCTGACCAAGACAAACCAAGGTATCAAAGGCGAGTAAAAGATTGACAACAGTCAAAAGTGCTACCAACAACTCAGGAAATCAGCGTGCTAAAGCATCGTGACGGTACAATCAAGCAAAGAGCACACAAGCTACAAGATTTGCTCTTTGAAAGATAGCATCAGAAAGCCTCGACATCAAAAACCCTTGAGTTAATTACTCAAGACCCAACTCGTGCACCACATATTGGTTTGAACTGCATTGATCTTCAAAGCATGGTAGAGCCAACCAAGGCTATGCATAGAAACAATTGTTAAACCCATGCACACAATCGTCTCGGAGTACGCCATCTAGGAGGGGTGGAAGGGCACTAAGTAATTAAGGGCAATGTTTGAAAAGGGAGGAAAAAAGTTTGATGTTAACATGTGATTGTTTCCAAAATTACCTAATAATACCCTTATAAATCATCAACAAGGGGAATTTAACTGATAACATCTTCCCGATGAGAGTAAATAGTGTATAACTATCAAAAATCATCAAAAAATAGTCCTTTTTGGTTATTTTTCATCATTTTTCTTGATATTGAGATTTAAAAATGAAGAAATCTAACAAAAATAAATAAATCTATGATTTTCAATGGATTTTCTTAGTTTTTAAATTTGTACTTTGCTTTTTTAGCGCATTTTGTTATTTTCGTTGATTTTTCTAATAAACAGGTCAAAAATAAATAACAAAGGAGCTCAGATGGAAAAACTGAAGACACGGTGGTGATCAAAAAGATAAGGCAGACATGCACAAAAAATTTCTATGAAATTGAAAGATGGAAGCGAGAAACCTAAATTAGGCGGCCATACCTATTTTTGCGGAATTCTTGCAGAATGAGCTACAGGAATCCGATCGGGAAAATTTTTGAGTTTAACATAGATTTCACGGCCTAGTAGGACTAGGGGGGGAATTTTGGGAAAAGTGGTTTGGGAAGCTTGGGTATAGATACCCAAGGTAGGCCAAAATCACCTCATTTCCACTTGTTGCCTTTGGAGAGAGAGCCTTTCGACTTCTTCGCGCTCACTTTCCAGAGGCCACAGTCGTCTGTTTTCAACGCCGTCTCACACGAGACATGAGGGGTAAGTTCTTTACTCATCGATGATTCATTTTGTACGGCCGGAAGCAAAGAAGTCCTTGCAAGCCAATTTTTGAGTTATGAGCCACATTTTTTTATCCAAATCACCTCATATCACATACACAGAGTCTATACCATGCCTAGAACCAAGTTGTACCAAAAATGTTTATTTTGGTAGAAAAGTTAATAATCGTAATTATTTGCTTTTTGGCCAAGATGAAAAAAAATTGCAACTTTGTCATCATAGATCCAAAGAGCATGATGTCCTTAGCCCACTAGCCAAGTTTGAACAAATTTGGAGCTCAAACTCTCAAAATCTCTTTACATCTACTATTTCAGAGACCTAAAACCTAAATTTGGCTCCATTTTCACCCTGTGCATCCAAATGATCCCATATTTCACTCAGAGTGTCTATTTGGTATATACTTCAAGCCTGTAATGTCAAATTTGCAAAAAGTTGAAAACATTACTCAGCTATAAATAATCGTTTGATTATTTACTTTTGTTGCAATTTTTTGTTTAGACTTCATAATTTTGTTCTTTACATGTTTTTATGCATCTATGCATGTTCAAAAATTGATTTGAAGCAAATTGGACCAAATTTGTTGGCATTTCAGGCTGAAGAACATTTTAGAGAAAAATCTGTCAAATTTGCTAACTTTGACACTTTATTCACTTAACAGGAGCCATGCAAGCTGCAGAGAAAGCCAAAAAGAAGCTCTCGCAAAAGGAGAAGCTGCAAGAGCTACCACCATATCAACTGGAACCCAGTTCAATTATAACTGCCACTATCTATCTGTCAAGAACAGTTGGAAGAGAATAACACAACAATGTTCACAGGTAGATTCAAGAGCAAAGATGGACATCAAGTAGAACTGCAACTTCTACCAAAAGAAGTTTATGATTTCGTTGCAAAGCCCGAGACCAAAGAAGCCAACCGAAGGCTGGGACTCAGGGATGTTTATGAACAAGAGTCGTGTGGAGTGGACTTTCAAAAAGCTTATGAGCTTTTGTCCACAATCAAAGAAGATGGAACCACTTAGATCTTTGACTAGCAAGGGAACAAAGTTGAAGTGGTGATTACCAAAGAGATAGTGGCAGAAGCACTCAAACTACCAACAGAGGGAATGACCATGAGGGCAAGAGTTATAAAGACGGCAAGAACCTTTACCAAGGAAACGATCGTTGCGACATTTGCTAACCTCATCCAAAAACAGGTTGAAGAGCCCGCAAGATTGTACCACCAGCACTTCCATTTCCTTGCCAAGAGGCTGCCAAGGTATACAACACCTAATCATGCGATTGCCACAACCTTTATACAAGTTCTCAAATCAACAACCAGGCAACCAATTGACCATGCGCAGTATGTTTTTCCCACATTGAAGGGGACAAAGAAAGAGGAAAATATTACATATATGCACCACAGGTTCTAACTAAAATTCCCTTCCATGCTATCGGCATGGCTGACAACTTGCCGCCTATCCCATATCAAAACACTTGGATAGTGTCAGCACACCCTTCCCCTCGAGCTACAATATCTACCAAGAGAACATACAAGTCTGATGAGGAGTCTGGTGAGAGCTCACCAGAACGGCATAGTAGTGAAAGCTCAAATAATGAAGAAAAAAGAGTCCAAAGGGAAGAAATAAAGAGAAAATCCGTGGTAGAACACCAGGAGAAACCTGTACAAAAACAAGCGCGATTTGAAAGGGAAAAGAACTCTTACGAATGCAGCCTCCGAGCACAAGGCAAGGACCCGGCAAAATGGGTACCCATTGAGCTTAAAGGTGCAAGAACAAAGCATCATGCCAACAAACAAGCTGAAGACCCCACCAAATTACTAGAAAACATGTATCAAGAAGCAGAAGCTTTGAAGCTGAGAGAAGCCAAAGAAGCAGAACGAAAAGCTAAAGAGGCGGCGGAGTCTACCAGATTTATCATGTGCAATGTTATATAAAATTTGCCAAATACTTCTCACCTGCATTAAATTTTTTCATGAGCCAGAGCAAGTAGGAACCCCGTGGATGTCATTCCTCGAGGGTAATAAAGGATTATGCTACGATCTCAGTGGCCAACCTTCCAAAGAAGTCCTCTATGGCTTCTACGCCAAATGCATACTCTTACCATCACATAATATGCTGGTGTTTGAGGAAGCATTCTACACAGGGTTCTTCACTTAGTGAACGAAGATATTTGGGCCAGTGATCATCAACCTGACACACTATGAGAGATCGTGGTGTTTACCGCGGGCCATTACCGCAAAACAAGAGAGAGGAATTCAAAATGAGAAGAGAGAATCCTTTTGATGCTGAAGTGGCACTTTACTGCAAATATTTCCGCGTGAATTTCCGCGATTATTGCCGCTCACATTACCGCTAAGACAGGCTGGACCCCCTTCCCCCTCCCTCTCCCGCGGGTTTCCATTTAAATCCAATACAACTCCTACACTCTCCAGAATGCTTGCTCACTTCACTTAATCTCTCTTTCACTCTAAAAATTCTATACATAAATCATTGAACTCACAACAAAACCATTACAAATACTATTCATAAGCACATAACGAAACATTTGAAAATTAATCATATACTACACCAAGTGAAAAAATGGAGAGTTTTATTAATTCTCATCTTGTATAAGATCTCTACAAGCACTAGGATCCATATTTAGACCCATAGTATTCAAATCAATAAACAAATTTAGAGATTCTTCCTCCTCTCCATCACCTCCTGTAGAATCATCATCGCTTTCTCCCTCTTCCTCCTCCTCAAGATGACTATTTGCAAGGCTTGGCTGACCTTCTTCAACTTCTACTACATCTTCCTCTGCATCTTGTGGTGATGGTATGATGGGATCAATTATTGGCTCAATGTCCGTCTCTGCAAAGATAGATCTACCCCGCGGCGTGACTGGAATGACATACCAAAGTCTTCTTTGATATATACATGGCACATAAAAGACCTGTACGTCACACACTAAGAATAAGATGATATACATAACTTAAATTTTTAATTTAAGTTAATTTCACATAGCCTAAATTACCTGCTTGCAACTACTAGGATACACCAAGTTGTCAGTTTTTCCCCGATGGAATTGGGTGGAATCCACCATAATGAGCCCATTTTCATGTCTTTTGACCTCACCCGCAAACCATCGACACTCAAAGAGGAATTTGTGAAAAGATCTGAAATCCACTTTGATTATTCTCTCTATAGTACCACAATATCGGACCTCATCTGTTGTTGTGTCAAAGTTTCCCATCACGCCACAATCATTAGTGGTCCGACGCTCATCTATCTTGCGGGTGCGAAAATGTCGGCCTTCGGACCAAATGGAGTTGAAAATGAGACCCTACAATCACAATGCATAAGAGGTTACATCGCATTTCATTAAGTGATTTTCATACATGCATACATAACATATACACACTGACCTTGCGCAAGCATCCTCGCGCATACTCCCATTCTTTAGGGCTTATTTGTTCTCCTTGTGCTTTGGCATTGGTCATGGCATTATGGATCCACTCTACTTGAATCAAGTCAGGATTTTTTCCAAGCTCTTTAGGAAAAGGAGGTGCACGTCTACCTCCATGGGACCTCTTCCATGCATCTCTATCCCTTTCTCTAGCTGCGCGGGCTTCCAAGTACATATTGACCCATTTGGTCATGATAGTGGCATTGAGTAAAGAGTAGTTGTTGACTATGGCATGAAACTCTCTATCCATGACCAAGAGTGAGCCTTTTCCACTGGGAATGGTTGAGTGCTTCCTAGGATCCTCTTCTTCACTCCACAGACGAGGCAATGATGGATCCACTGTGATGAGATACTGTGAGACATACACAAATGCCTCTTGCACCACCCAACCTTCTGCCATGCTCACCTGAAAACATTAAAACCATATATTTTTATTAGTAACTCCATAGTGTATAAATGCTATCTATATTGTATTTATTTTGCATACCTCCGGTTGTGACCTCAATCTAACAAAATCCTTTAAAGTCTTCAAGAATCTCTCCAAGAAGAACATCCATCTAGAGTGAACCACCCCACAAATGGAAATCTCCTCAACAAGGTGAAGCAATAGGTGTATTTGGCTAACAAGGATTGTACGTGGGAATGCATCCTCAATAGCACACACTGCCTCTACTGCGAGCTGATGGGCTACTAGTATGGCTTCTACTTCTATCTCCTTGGAGCTCACAAATCTACAGGGCAAACGTTATATAGTAGATGAAAAAAATTCCAAAGTTCATGCATGCACAACATGATATAGTACTTGAAAAAAACCCATTACCTCAAAATCTCACCCACTTTGAATATTGCAGCCTTCACCTTAGTGTCCCCATAACCACTAATAGTTATGGGAAGTACAAACTACAAGCAATAAAAAATCTTAGTGAATGTCAACCTATATATAAGGACACATAGACACCATAAACTGTTCTACTCTTACTTGAAGGATTTTATGCCAATCATGGGATTTCAATCCATACAATTGAGTGGAGCCACCCTTTTTGGTTTTTGTGAAAGCACCTTTGAGTGACCGCATATATCCCATTGGAGTTCTGATGGATGCAATAACTTGCTTTGTATGCTCTTGGTCTGCCTTTGACATTATCCACGATGCTTTTGGGAGAATCATCTTTCCCCGCTCCCCCATGCGGGGCGTGGCTGAAGGGGGGAGACGTCTAATGGCTCTTAAATCTTCCCTAGCACCCAATGAATCCTTCTTGCCAATTATGTGATCCCATATAGCTTGCCCAACATTTTTGAATACATGCATAGGGTCCAATAAGTGCTGAATTTTCAATGAAGCCCAATAGGGGAGCGACAAGAAGATTGAGTACCTCGACATACCCTTTGGCAACCCATTGGGAGGCGGTGAGGTACCATGATGATCCTCTCAATGCTTCGCCCAATCAGCCATGTTCCAATGGAACGGCTGCACTCCATTGATAGGGGGAGCATATCTACGATGTGAAGGAGGTAGGAAGCGATGGTTGTTGGGATAGATCACATTCCCAAGAAGAGGAGGTCTCTCTGTCACAAGGGAAGGGCCACAAGTGGGACACGCACTATGTCTAGATGTTGCCAATCCTGCCAAGAGGTAAAAAAATGTTACACATGAGACGATAAACCTAAAACAAAGAGTACAATTAACATGTGCATACTTACCAGATACCTCTCCAAATCCTGGGTAATCATGCATGGTCCACATGAGGATGCACTTGATGACGGCTTTGCAGTCTCGTGGTGGCCGTGAAATGTCAATGACATCAATGCCTCTCCATAGTTCTTGAAGCTCATCAATAAGAGGCTGCAGATATACATCCATGTTTTTTACCTTGTGCTTTCTTGGAATGAGAAGTGATAGTAAAAATGTTTCCCTTTTTGTTGCCTCCCAAGGCGGAATATTGTAGTTCACAACAACCACCGGCCAAGTGCTCCATGAAGTAGAGCGGTGCCCAAATGGATTCACTCCATCACTAGCTAACCCAATCCTCAAGTGACGAGGCTCATCCCTGAACTCTGGCCATGTGTCCTCTATGTGTTTCCACGCTGGTGAGTCAGCTGGCACTCTCATAATACCATCTGTGGAGCGATTTTTTGCATGCCAACTCAAAAGCTCGCTCGTACCCTTCGATCTAAACATGTGTTGGATGCAAGGGATGAGTGGAAAATGCCTCAAAACTTTACGTGGAATTCTGCTGGTCTGCATTCCTTCTTTGAACCTAGGCTCCCCGCACGATGGACATGTGTCACAATCGGCATGCTCATTACGAAAGAGCACACAATCGTTCACGCAAGCAAGAATGCGATCATAATCCATCCCTAATGTAGTCACCACTTCGTGGGCTTTTCGTCTGTTCTCTGGCATGTGATTGCCAGCTCGCAGCATCTTTCCTAGCAATCTATCACAAGAAGAAAGTACATTAGAAGCTAATATATGCACTCCACAAGCTTCCTTCACAATCTGTATACATACCTCAAAAGTGCGTCGACACTAGCATTGCTCCATCCAAACATCGCCTGAAGGTTAAGGACTTCGAGAGATACCCTTAAAATGGAGTAAGAGCATCTATCATATAGTGTGGTGTGTGCCGAATCGAGTAGCTCACTCCTCGTTTGCTCGGAAGCTTCTTCGCATGCACACTCTGGTTCATGCTCCTCCTCTCGTGCAAAGAGATCCTCAACCATTCTATGAAAATGGTCGTCTTCTGCATCCACGTAAGGAGATGGGATGTGGTCACTCGGATAAGAGGGAGCAGCAATACTTGGCTGATTTGATGTGCTTCCTCCCTCTCTAATGGATTCTTGGGGCATGCGCTCTTCCACCCTCCTTTCTCCTCCTCCACCAACCATACGCCAATGAGGGGTGACGTCAATAGCCGCTACAATTCGCGGATCGTTTATTTCCATCCGTGCACGCTTGCGAGGATCGTCCCATAGTCCATAATCTTCTACATGGCTCAAGCATATCCGTCGAAGTCGAGCAATGGCGCATTTGCACCGCACGCATGGGCATGGTAATCGCTCGGCCAACCACCGTGATCTATCCGGTTCAGTGGACGGGCCAAAATCATCCCAAGCAACCTACATTAATAAATTACATACACTAATTAAAATCAAATTACCAAAGAATGTTAATAAAATATCAGTAAAAACTAAAAATTAAACTTGTAGGTAAAAATGTCATTTTCAAAGTACTAGGAATACTTTCATTTTATATATTTTTTTATAAAAAACATAGTACCAATAGATTTTGAGGATCAATAATAATAATGTCAGAACGTGGCCATCTGTTTATATGGCCCGAATTTGCGCCGCGGTAATAGACGCGGTAATGATTGCGGTAAGCCACGCGGTAATACTCGCGGTAATAGGAGCGGAAAATCAAATTTCAATTTTTTTTATAAATAGGGGCACCCGCGTGCCCCGCGAAGATCAAAGCCCTAAAATTCGAATTTCATCGTCTTCTCCACAGAAGCCGAGAGCGCGAACCTCACAACCTTGAGCTCTTCCTCCATCTCTACTCTTCTACTCTCCACCATCTCTACTCTTCCACTCTCCTACCCTCTCCCAACAAGCGCTTCAATTTCATGTAAGTTCTGTTGTTATGTTTTTTGAGTTTTTCACACACATACACACATGCATACACTCATACACACGCATGCACACACATGCATACACATGCATACACACACACACTAATTACACACACTAATTAGTGCATGTGTTCTTTACACACACTAATTAGTGTAAGTAAAGACACACCAAAACTTAAATTTGTTAATTATTAGTTACTTGCAAAATCTAAACTTGTTAGATTTGTCAAGTTTGTTAAATTTATTACTTGCATAACCTAATATGTTAAATTTGGGATTGGCCATGCACACACTAATTAGTGTGTGCATTGGCCAATGTGATTGGTCAATGCACACACTAATTAGTGTGTTATTAGTGTGTGCATTGGCCAATGTGATTGGTCAATGTACACCCTAATTAGTGTGTGATTAGTGTGTGCATTGGTCAATGAGATTGGCCAATTCACACACTAATTAGTGCTCATTAACACACACTAATTTGTGTGTGATTAGTGTGTGCATTGGCCAATGTGATTGGTCAATGTACACACTAATTAGTGTGTGCATTGGTCAATGGGATTGGCCAATTCACACACTAATTAGTGCTCATTAATACACACTAATTTGTGTGTGATTAATGTGTGCATTGGCCAATGTGATTGGTCAATGTACACACTAATTAGTGTGTGATTAGTGTGTGCATTGGTTAATGGGATTGGCCAATTCACACACTAATTAGTGCTCATTAACACACACTAATTTGTGTGTGATTAGGGAGGCATTGGCCAATGTGAGTGGTCAATGTACACACTAATTAGTGTATGTTAACACACACTAATTAGTGTGTGTATTGGCTTGAGATTGTGCACACACTAATTAGTGTATGTTAACACACACTAATTAGTGTATGTTAACACAAACTAATTAGTGTGTGCACAAGCCAATTACACAAGCCAATGCACACACTAATTAGTGTATGTTAACACACACTAATTAGTGTGTGCACAATCTAATGCACACACTAATTAGTGTATGTTAACACACACTAATTAGTGTGTGCACAAGCCAATTACACAAGCCAATGCACACACTAATTAGTGTGTGCACGCACTAATGCACACACTAATTAGTGTATGTTAAAACACACTAATTAGTGTGTGCACAAGCCAATTACACAAGCCAATGCACACACTAATTAGTGTATGTAAACACACACTAATTAGTGTATGTTAACACACACTAATTAGTGTGTGCACAAGCCAACACTAAAACACACACTAATAATGTTAAATTAAACAACAATCAACACAAAAACAGAAACATACCTCCATGATTAAGTCGTAGGTGATGTATTAGGCCCTAATGAACATCCAAGTGATCGCGCAATCGGTCACACTAATCATAAACACAATAATCTCTTATTAGTCAATACACACACTAATATCTTATTAGCACTCAAGACTTTGCAAGGCTCTTTTATAGGTTGTAGACACACATTGGATTCTTTCCACATTGGATTCCTTCAACATTGGATACTATAGAGAATCCAATGTTAAAAAATCCAATGTTTGAAAAAAATCAATGTGTAAATTTTTAATCATATATTCAAATTTTATACCCTAGTTTATTCTTTGTCGTAATAAATGCAGACCATGTCTTCTTCTTCCACACCACGCTTTCGCAGCATTGAGGATTTCATGGCAGACGGGATGTCATATCCCGATGCTCTCTCTGCCTATCATTCACAGCCGTCGCCTCAGCAGTCATCATCAGGGTTCGGCTGGTTTCGGGACGCTCTAGGTGGGTCCACTGCCGTACCTGTGACCGATCCAGATGTGGAGAGGGCATTGCGTCTTTGGGCTGAGTGGTTAGGTTCATAGCAGAACCTTAGGCAGCGCTATTGACCGGCGCAGCTAGCAGCTTTTGCATTATCAGAGGTCTCTACTCCGACTGGTGGCACTCCATACCTGCAGAGTTTTCCAGCTATAGCTCCAGGTTCAACTTTTCCTTCACAGGGTCCAATGCCCCAGGATCCGACGCCGTTGGGTGCGACATCACAGGGTCCAACGCCACGGGCGTCCACCTATCCATCACCTATTCCACCTTCTGCCCCAGATTCACATCGGCGCTCTTCTGGCAGTCAGCGTCAGGGCAGCTCGCGCGCTAGCGCCGGTCGATCTCAACGAGGGAACGGAGCTAGTTGTTGTTTTGGGGGAGGGGGGGAAGTACTACAGATTCTCCTCCACAGTCACCACTCCCTGCTCCAGCAGAAGATGAGGACCATGACATGCCTTCACCAGATGCTCGCGGGTTATACTACCAGGTTCATAGAGGAGGTATGGTGGATCTCGGAGCCGCGCAGGGCAGGAGATTCCGCACACACGTCAACCAATTAATCCACTCCACATATATCAATTGTTTTCTCAAATTTGATCAGCAAGATCCCTACAACCTCACATATATAGAGACAACCATGCACATGCGTTTCCCAACCCTGAGGGGCAACAATTCTCAAGGCAATGGTTGCAAGAGCATGTCAAAACATTTCTGAAGAATAAAAAATCTAGTGTGAGGAGAGCGGCAAAGAAGACAATGGAGTCTCCAGAGCATAGCTATCAGCCAGGAAATGTCCATGATGTGGAGTGGGAGACCGCTATGGGCGAGAAAGAGGACGAAAGGGCAACGGGTGTGAGGATGTATACGCGTCAAGTTGAGGCTAGATCCCATCAGACTCCTACGCATTATGGTTCGGGAGGAAAAACGGCTTGGAAAGACAAATATGTAAGTAAAAATATTAGTTTTATTGTAAAAAATCTAATGTTTTTCATTTAATTAATTGGTTGCTATTTTTTGTCAGTATAACATTACCATGAGTCGCCTGACCAGAGATGTGCAGAGATATAGAGAGAACCATACCGAGTATCAAACTTGGTGTTGGTTGTTTGAAATCAAATGATCTCTCGAGAGGAGTTCGAAAATGAGTGCAGAAGTCTGCAACATGTAAGTTTAATCTTATCTAAATAATCAAATTGTTGATTTTATATCAAATATTAAATAACAAAGTGTTAATTGTTTCTTTTTTATGGTTTTGCAGAGTCAAGGAGTTCCACGTGAAATGCCGCCAACTCCCCCATGAGCATCCTCTATTTTGTATACGCGGGCCCCGTTTGCCCTATCCCACATGACCATACTCTATTTTGTACACGCGGGCTTTTTTTGCCCTTTATGTAAATGCAATACCTATCAATTTTTGGCTCAATACCTCCCTCAATTGTAATTCCACTTATGCAAATGAAATTATCAATCTTTTTTTGGCTCAATGTATTGTCCAATTGTGATATTTTGTTGTAATTAATGATAATTTTGTAAAATAACTAAAATAAATAAAAAAACAGATGACCTTTTGGATGGTCCTGCAAAGGACAATCCAAACGGTCATCTGTTTTTTTATAATAAATCCCGCCGTAGTAATGCTCGCGATAACTCTGTCGTGGTAATGTTCGCGGAAATCTGTGCAGCAAAAGGCGCGGTAATGTTCACGGAAATATTGCCGCAGCCATTACCACGAAAGTTACTGCTAGACCATTACCGCAAACTTTGCCGCAGTATTTTCCGCAGACGGGAATTTTTATATTTCAAGTTTGTTTGTTTTTTTGCGGTAATGTGAGTGATAATACCGCGCATATGTTATAATGACATCACGATTTGTAGGCTACTCAGCAGCAGTGGAGCTGAAAAACAAAGTAACAATGCAATTCTTGCAGGTATAGGCCCTAAGTAAGCTTAAACACCACCTCGCTAGCCATCAACCCAAAGACTAATTCAGCCCATAAAGTTGTGTCAAGGGACGACACAGGTGAGGAGGGGGGAATGTTAGCAGCAAGCTAACACGGATACCATTTTTTGGAGCTCCCATGTAAAAACACTTATTATGTTTTATAAATTGGAAATATTATAACTCCTATTTTGCGGATAAACCTTGTAATTGATGAGCCAGGGCTACAAGCTTCCAGATTAAATCAACCTTCATTACCTATCTTTAGTTAGACCTCCAAGATTATTAGTTTTGACCACTAAAAACCTTGGCTAAGATATAAAAGCCATTTTTTGTAAGTTTTTATTAATTTTTTGAATAATAAAATACACATCGTGAGCTAACGGTGTTCACTTCTCTCCTTCTTACGCTTTCTACTCCCTCTCCGGTTGTCCATTGCAGTTGTGTTTGTTGCATTGCAACCGCAAGTAAGATCTCTACGCATTGACGTAAACACATCACAGTATTTTTTAGCTTTTGACGTCGCCAACATGCAGCTTAATTTCATCATAATTAGAAATTTACACTTCAAAGTCAAAAACTAAGCATAGGTGGGGTATTTGGGCATCATTGCTAAGCATATAGGTGCATTCTGGGTCAAAAACAACTAGGTCAAAAATACACTACTGTTAATAATCACGATTTTGACACTTGACCTAAAGTGGGATTTGAGACCATAAGCATGTGTGCTTAGTTCTTATAAACATATCCTAGAAGTTTTGTTACGTTTTTGGATGTCATCTGATGTTGTAACGGATGTGATTTGTTTACCGATGAGCGATTGGCTTTTGGTGATTTCAGTCACTTGAGTGTAGCTTGCGTTAGATTTGAGTTGTTTGTTGTTTTTCGAGATATTGACAAGATCTTGTAGCCTCTTTGCCCTAGTCGAGTCAGCTTCATCCCATGGATTGACAATTTAATCGTGGTTCTCTCTAAATCTGCAATAAGATAGGATAGTGAGGTTAGACACTTGTCCCACGCACTTTTTGAAGCAGTCCTAAGGGTCTTTCGATGTGTCCATCAACCAATTGCAATTTCATTCGAGTTTGTCTAATGGGCTGGTTTTCCCCATGATTCCCATACTGCTTTTGTGGCTATGGCTATGCCTGCCAAATGTAAATAATCGCAATTATTTATAACTGGCAAATTTTTGCATCTTTTTGGTCAAGTGAGCATGTACACATGTCTATCACATCAATATAAGCCTATGAATCAAATTCATTGAGTTTGGAAATTTTTTTCCCCAATTTACACTCAAGTTTCAGAAAGTCAGTACAAATTTTAGTTTTTACCCAATTTTTTGCCAGTTTGGTGATCCAAATCCAATGTGCCTTTACAAAAGTTGTTTATACACATGCAATGAGTGGTATCAACCTTGGTCAAATTTGAGTTGAAAGTAAATAATCACGATTATTTACTTCAGGCTTGAAATAAACCATTTTTTGCACTTTCTTCATGGACAATTTTTTCATGAGTTATTTTAAGCCTATGAATTAAGTGAAAACTTAATTTGGCCTAAAATGTCAAGAAAGTAAATAATATTTTTTGCAAACTCTTGAAATTTTTACCTCAAAGTGTCCTTGAACTTACCCATTGATTCATACAACTTCTAAGCAGGATTGAGTGGTTTGGAGTCTTTTCGTGGTATTTTTAGCCGTAGACCTCAAATTTTGCAACTTCAAACAACAACTCACAATGATTCTTTTGAAGAGAGCAATGTTCTAAAATCCACCTCGGATCCTACTTACCCTACTCCTAGGTTCTCATGCAATGGGGTTGTGGAAAGTGTCCACAAACACTTGTTTTCTTGTTTTTTATAGTTTCCTGAGCATTGATCTTAAGACTTGTCCCGTCTATCAATCATTCTCAAAATCCTAATCTAATTCTCCAATCCTACAATCCTAAAGGCACTCGACAAGCACGATTACTTCCAAGCTACCTCTACATAGCAAAAGATGACAATCTTCAGCTATGCGGTTTCTAAAAGAAAGTTTTGACTCTAGGAGATCCTAAAGGACGTTAAATGATAAATTCACAAGACACTCGTGTTTTTTCCTAGTTTAGGTCTCTTCGATCCCCCACAACGGCGCCAAACGTGGGACGAGTGTCTAACCTCACTATCCTATCATATTGCAGATTTAGCGAGAACCACGATTAAATTGTCAATCCATGGGACAAAGCTGACTCGACTAGTGCATAGAGGCTACAAGAGGTTGTCAATCTCTTGGAAAACAACAAACAACTCAAATCTAATGCAAGTTACACTTAAGTGACTGAAATCACCAAAAGCCAATCACTCATCGGCAAACAGCATCAGATGACATCCAAACATAATGAAACTTTTAGGACATGTTTATAAGACCCGCGCACACATGTTTATAGTCTCAAATGCCACTTTAGGTCAAGTTCCAAAATTGCGATTATTAACAGCAGTGGATTTTTGACTTAATCGTTTTTGGCCCAGAATGCACCTAAATGCTTAGCAATGATGCCCCAATACCCCGCCTATGCTTAGTTTTTGATTTTGAAGTATAAATTTCTACTATGATGAAATTAGGCTACGGGTTGGCAATGCCAAAAGCTACAAAATATTGTGATATGTTTACGTGAATGCATAGAGCTCTCCTTACCTACGGTTGTAATGCAACAAACACGACTGCAATGTGACAATCGGAGAGGGAGTAGGAAGCACGAGAAGGAGAGAAGTGAGCGCTGTTAGCTCACATTGTGTATTTCATTATCCAAAAACTTAATAAAAAATTACAACAGGTTGATACAATCTGGAAGCTTGTAGCCCGGCTCATCAATTACAAGGTTTATCTACAAAATATGAGTTAGAATATTCTCGATTTATAAAAAATAATAAGTGTTTTTACATGGGAGCTCCAAAAATGGTATCCGTGTTAGCTTGATGCTAACAAAGTGATAGTTAATTTGTGTGGGATTGATTATCAACACACTTTTGCATTAGTGGACTTTGGAAAGAAACTTAATTATGAAATCATTTTGGGAAGACCTTTCATGCAACATGTACAACCTATCCAGGATTGGCGAAACAATTATCCTTACTTGAAGCAAGTGGAATCAATAACAAGGGTTAATCTAAAAGATCACACTTACTTGAAGCAAGTGGGATCAATAACAAGGGTTAATCTAAAAGATCACACTTATAGAGATGTCATAAAAATGCCCATACAAGAATTTGACTCAGTCTCTTCGGCTGAAACTAAGCTTCTCTCTTGGTTGAACAAAGACACACCTATTTGGATGTGCCGAGCCTTAGAAAACGGGAGCTTAAAATGAGAAGAATGTATCTTAGAAAGGGATTGCACAGATGGAGCCTATGTACTTGAACCCTTTCCAAAGCATTTGTTTGAGCCATTTGAGTTGGCTCAAATTTTGGCAGCAATGGATGTATTTGTAAATACGTCTATGCCTACAATTTTGCAATGAGGACGGCTATGACATAATTCCCATACAAATGGTCTCAACCCTTCACATTGAAGAAAAAATTCAAGAATCCAAGGACTTAATAAAATCTCAACAAGTCTTTTCAGACCTCTACTAATGCAATAGAAAAGTTGGATAAACATTTAGGTACTTAAGACGATTCGGGGTTGAAAAAAGAACAAGTGAGAGCTAAACTACTCATGAAAGGAGGGGAGAAATTTCTTTTTGACTTTCCAAACTAGAAATCAAGAAGACGAAAATGGTATAAGAGGAAAAGAGACATGAGAAACTTCAAATCTAGACCTATGCCATCAATCTCCAGCAGAACATGGTTTCCGATGTAAATAAATGTACATGATTGTGTCAAAGACAAAATCACTGGTAGATATCCTTTAAAAAAAAAGAAAACATTGAGAACAACGAGAAAGGAAACTCAAGAAAAACCTAAATACTAGGACAAGGATTCAATCATGACACGAGTTGAACGAAGAAAGAAGTATCAAGAGTTGAAGAAATCTCTAAAGGAGATATATACAACTGAAATGGAAACCACCAAGGAGGAAGGTAAAGACGTAATGAGTGTTCTATCCCATTATAAGAAATATACTCTCCAAGACCGAAAGATCATAGTTGAACACCTGTCAGAGGGAACTAAGAAAAGAGGGCGAGTCCTACGAAGGACCTGAAAATACAAAAAAGATAGATCTGGCCAAACCAGGAGAAGAGCCTAGACCTGTCTACATTAAAAACAACCTAACGAAAGAATAAGAAGAGATTTTTTTTAAAGCTTACTGAAAGAATACCGAGATATCTTTGCTTGGTCTTATAAGGATCTCAAGGGTGTTGATCTAGAAATCTATCAACATACCATACCAATGAGAGATGATGCAAAAACCAAGCAGACAAAGGCCATACCCTTATAATGAGACATTTGCCAGAAAGATCAAAGAAGAGATAGAAAAGCTAAAGGAAGCCGAATTCATTTATGAAATTGAACACACAGAGTGGGTGTCTCCAATTGTGGTAGTACCCAAGCAAAATGGAAAATTACGAGTGTATGTCAATCTTAAGAAAGTGAATGCAAGTACCATTAGAGACAACTTTTCTCTTCCAATCACTGAGCATGTTTTAGAACGAGTTGCAAGAAAAGAAGCTTATAGCTTTTTAGATGGCTTTTTGGGATACAATCACCTTTTGGTTGACCCCAAAGATCAGCATCCAAAGATCAGCATAAAAATGCCTTTGCAACTGAATGGGGTATTTTTGCCTATTGGGTTATGCCTTTTGGGTTAACTAATGCTCCTGCCACCTTTTAAAGATTGATGAGCCATGCTTTTATATATCTTTGGAATTTCTTTGAAGTATATATGGATGATCTATGTGTACATTCATCAATCCGGGATGATCATTTTCAAAAACTAAAAAAGTCTTTGAAAAATGTAGACTTTATAGGATTTGCTTAAATCCCGAGATTGCACATTTATGGGTAGACGAGGAATAATTCTTGGACATATAGTGTTTAAAACTACTAATATGGATAAAATTCATGTTATTGCTGAATTTCCTAAATCGACAATAGTCAAAGGGGTTCAAGATTTCATGGAACGTTATGGATATTATAAACATTCATTTACATGTACGCTATAATTGCAAAACCCATGTATGGCTTGATTACACTCTTTAAATGGACTGATGGGTGTGAAGAATCCTTCGTGAAGCTTAAGCTCTCACTTCAGCCCCAACATTGAAAGCACCAAATTGGAATAAGATATTCCACATGCATGTAGATGCTTTCAATTTTTCCATTGGGTGTATACTAGCTCAACCAGGAGACAAAAGAATTGATTTTCCTATCTCTTATGCTAGTAGACATTTGAATATGGCAGAGAGAAACTATAAAACCACCAAAAGAGAAGGATTAGGAGTGATCAATGCCGTAAAAAAGTACAGACATTACATATTAGCAAACATATTTGTGTTCTTTGTGGACCACCAAGCCTTATTGTACTTAGTCAACAAGCCATGCAACACAAAAAGAATAGTGAGATGGTTCATCATTCTTTTGGAATTCGATTTCACTGTAGTTGTAAAAAAGTGTACCACTCACCAAAGAGAAGATCATTTATCAAGGATTGTTTCAGGAGAGCCACCCAAGGGAGTAGACGATGATCTACCAGATGCATATCTGTTCTCCGGGAAATGATACCCCGATGGTCAAAAAATATGGTATCATTGATGACCATTGCTCAAGTGGATTCGCAAATACCACTTCCTATTACAATTGGATTAATTGAGCAATTGGCTATGTATCAATTCCTAGCTAGAAGACTATACAAAAGAAATCAAGATGGAGTCTTGCTTTTGTGTATTAATCTTGAAGAGAAAACCCAATACCTAAGTCAAGCACATATTACCATAGCGGGACTTCACTTTGTGGAATACCAAACCATGCAATGGATGTTGAAACTTGGAGTATTTTGGCCAACTATGAGGAGTGATGTTCACTCATTTGTAAAAAAATATCCTCAATGCCAGAATCACACACCCATACCTTATGTGGCACTGTTCCAAATATCACTTGTTTCTAAGTGGAGTAACTATCTAGTTACTTACTTATCAAGAATAACATTTCCTGAGGATATGAGTAAACACTACCAAAGAGAAATTGAAACTGAAGCAAGAGACTATGCTCTTATTAGGAACTAGTTGTATCGGAGAGGAAAGGATCAACATCTACGTCTTTGTGTAAATGAAGATGAATATATTCCCATTATAGAACAAGCACATGTTAGATTAGCTGGAGGTCACTTTCTAGTGAAACCACCGCAAGAGCAATCTTAATGGAAGGCATATGTGTCCAACACTTTTTGCAGATGCCAAAGAATATGTTCGAAGGTGTGATGAATCAACGAGCAAAAATGACAACCCATCTAGATAGCATGCCTTTAAGACCAATGATGGGGGCTAGAGATTTTGCAAAATGGGGTATAGACTTTGTTGGGCCAATACAACCACCTACTTATAGAACCCAAGCTCAATATATCATTGTATCTATGGACTATTTGACCAAGTGGACAGAGTCTAAAGAAACCCAAAAGAATGATGCCAAAACCATAGCCGCATTCTTGTATGAGAATGTGTTCACAAGATATGGACTGCCAATAGAAATTTTCAATGATAGGGGAACTCACTTCCTCAATGTGGTAATTGAGTATGTGCTTAATGAATTTATGGTCATCCATAACAAATCGGCTCCCTATCACCCACAAGCAAATGGACAAGCTGAGCATACGAATAAAGTTCCAAAAAGGGAAACGGACCGTTTATCATTGAATTTGTATCTCCAAGTGGAGCAGTTAAGTTGTCCATCCTAGATGGTGAACCAATGGCTAATTGGATTAGTGGATGTCGTTTAAAGAAGTACAATTTGCCACTAACCAATAAATTGCTAGAAAAGGTGCATGCAACAAAGCAAAGAAAGATAAAACAATAGTAGGTTATTGATGAAGCCCAAGAGGAAGCTCGTCTTCAAGTACTCAAAAGGAAAGCTGCTCTCCAAAATCAACAAATACCTATTCCCATCAACACTCTGGAACCAGATGACTGACTATGGGAATTACAAAAGGATGCAATATGAACAGATGATGAATGGTTAGATGGAATGGACCTTTGTATCAAAGTACAATTGAACAATCATAACACAAATGCATTGGTCGATACAGGAGCTCAAGTAAATGTAGTCAGTTATTCCACGTACAAGAAAGCAACGAATCAGTCTTTGACAACAGGAATATTGGCAATTAAAGGATGCAACAAGAACCCAACACAGACACTAGGAGCAGTCAACTTAAATGTGATAGTACATGGATGTTCATGTCCTCATTAGTTTGTATGCTTACCATATGAACTGAAACGATGATTCTAGGAATCTCTAGATGCAGACGTACAAAGAAATACCAGATTGAGATACCAATCAACTCAAGCTATCACCTAAAGGTGGACAACTCATTGTTCCCATTGCACCAAGCAAAGAGGAATATAAAGGAGATTCCCAGTAGAACAAACCACAAAGCAATCAATCTTCTCTATCCTATCAACAAGAAAATGCTACAAGTAGCATGCAAGGAGTCAGGCATATCTGGGTACCAAAAGCAAAACTTAAGGACAAGCCGTGTGAAATTTGGGTGCCCAAAACATCATCTATTGTACCAAAGATGGTTCCAAGGTTCAAAACACAAAGAAGAGCATCTCTAAGTAGGGAACCTAAATCAAAATGGATTTGGAGGAAAAAAGGAGCACTTATCTTCTCCACAAAATATAAAAATGAAGCAATGGAGAGTTAAGTCTCAAAAGACTCAACCACAACATTTCAATGGCGAGTTAAAGCTCAAAAACCATCATCATTGATACCGACAGCTCAGGAAATCAACATGCCAAAGCATCACGGTACAATAAAGCAAAAATCACACAAGCTACAAGACTTTCTCTTTGGGAAACAAAAAAACAAAACATCGAGCTCAGAAACCCTTGAGTTAATTACTCAAGACCCACCTCTTGCACATCATAATGGTTTGAATTGCATTGATCTTCAAAGCATGGTAGAGCCAACCAAGGCTATTCATAGACACGATTATTCAACCCATGCACACAGTCATCCCGGAGTACGCCGTCTAGGAGGGGTGGAAAAGATCTAAGCAAATAAGGGCAATGTTTGAAGAGGGAGGAAAAAGTTTGATGTTAAACTGTGATTTTTGGCAAAATTACCTAATAATTCCCTAACAAGTCATCAACAGGGGAAATTTAATTGATAACATCTCCCCGACTAGTGTAAATACTATCAAAAAACAATAAAAAATGAGACTTTTTTTTGGTTATTTTCATCATTTTTCTTGATGTTGGGACTTAAAAATGGAGGAATCCACCAAAAAACAATAAAGCAGTGTTGTTCAATGGATTTTCCTAATTATTGAATTTTCACTTTTCTTTTTTAAGGACAAGAGAGGAAAATCTAATAGGAGAACATGATAATCTCACCAAGGAATTGCAAAGAGCTATTCAGAGAGAGGAAAATAGAGAGCTATTTAGAGAGAGGAAAATCTAATAGGAGAACATGATAATCTCACCAAGGAATTGCAAAGAGCTATTCAGAGAGAAAAAAGCATAGAGAGAGAGCAAGAAGCACAAAGAAAGATTGTAAAAGAAGCCAAAGCAAAAATGGATACCCTCACCCTCCAGATGGATGAGGTGTCTAAAGAAATTTCCAATCTCCAAGAGGAGAAAGACAAAACTAAAGACAAGCTAGAGTCAGCTTGAGATGAGATAATAGAGCTTAAGGACAACTTAGAGGTCCAAGAGTTAACCATACAAAGGCTAAGAGGGTCCCCAAGGGTTGCAAGAGCAAGTGCAGGAGCAGACAACCATGCCATACAGGCCATAGAATCTCATATCACGACACTTAAGAAAGAACTGAAATTAGAGCAAAGACAAAGAGTTCACATAGCAGAAGGCTCCTTGGTAGCTAAAGAGAGACTCAAGAAAGAGCATCAACAACAAGAGCTCCAAGAAGACAATAACCAGCTAAAATGTCATTTAGAAATGCTGCAAGAGCTTCAAGTTAACAATGCAGAGAAAGCTACCAAAAGAGACAAGCTGATACAACAACAACTTGTAGAATTAAGACAAGAGGTGGAAAGAGCAAGAGGTCCAGACATAGATCCGCATCCAAGTGACTCAAGAGTCAATTCCCAACAAGAGCCGATGGAGATTCAAAAAAGCTCCGAGAAATCTATATTGATGGAGATATCTCCACAAATTCAAGAGGAAGGGCAAGAGCTGATAGCGGAGGACGAGGCCCACCTCTAAATTTTGATAGAGAAAGCCACTGAAGAAGGTTTCAGAGTAGTGATAGAATGGTAGCAGAGGATGTTGCACTCTGTGGGAGTGCTACAGCTAGATACAAATGTAATTAGAGAAGAGTGGATGCAGCCATCCCTCTGTTACCCTTTGCTCAAGTATGAAGTGCTCAATATAAAAAAGAAACAGACGAGATGCCACCACTATTTGAGGGAGACTTCAAAGATCAAGCAATCTCCAAGAAGTAGACTCACAGCCAAAGTGGAGAAAAGGCTGGATCATAAAGTACCTAGCATACCTAGTATGCCTAGTCGATGCTCCAAAAGATGTTAGAGATGATGTCTCCTAATGCCCTGTACCGAGGATGAGAACCTCAAAGGACCACTCAAGGCTTTTGCAGAAGCATCCAACCTGGTTGAATTACCCTAATCTTCCACCATGCAAAGAAAGAGAGAGAATAAGTGGGACTTATATGGTGAAACCCAGCACACGCTGTCAGGAGTTTTTTGGAGCAAGGGATTGCGCATATGTACATACACATGCATGGTGAATCGAATAAAGGATTGCCCATTTTCCAGAGCCAGGTGGTTACGTGGGGCCCACATGTGTACAGGTAGGACAGGGTGTACATAGTGCATCCATTTTCATCGTTACCAGTACCAATGTGTTTTTTCTATAATAAGGAGGAGTTGGTAGCGCGTAAAACTTCTCGAGGAATCTATCTACGGGCCAATGACATGAGGTAAGCAGGTGCGTCAGATGCCATCTAGTGGCGTCAGGACGTCGAATGGGGTCAGTACTTGCACGCGGAGAAGTACGGACACGACGTGGGTGTTTTCTTGTGATACTTATGCAAAAAGGTCATCATGAGGACCACTTTTTGGGGCCACTTCACGTGGTGGCGGGATGCATTATTGAGAAAAGCTGAGTGCCAAGTGTGCGGATGATGCAAAAAGGTGACAACTATGCACTGCGAGGTCAGTTTTTGGCCTGTTCGGGGTCCGTTTGAGGTCATCTAAAAGGTCAAGGGTGCCCAAGTAATAAAGCTAAGTGTGGGAACTGAAAAAACAGAGAGAAGACCAGAAAAAACGTGGAGAGAAGAGGAGGAACAGCCGTAGGTGTGTTTTTGCTCATTTTGGAGCTTGTTTTGGCCGTAAATTGCTCATCTGAGGTCGGATTTGAGCACTTTGACATTGTAGACTGGGGTTTTGGGCCGTTCCGGACGCGATGGTGCTGTCCATTTTGCCAAATTCCTCACTCTTTTTTTGCTGTTTTTCTGTGTAAGTTTCTCCTATGAGCGAAGTTTCTGCTCTAGTTTGTGATTGTATCTGGCTTATTTTACCCATATTGTGTGAGCTATTTGCCCCATTGGTGTTGGCCCAAGCTCAATTGTATCTAAACATCAGAAATTCTCCTCTTTTGAGCTGAGTTTTTTGGGTGTGTGTGTGTGTGTTTGTGTGGAGTGGGAAAGTGGATAGTCTCTCTCCTCTCACTCCAGAGGTGTGTTCCCTGTTTCGGCCAGGTGTGTTGTGTAAGCCGAGTGTTGTCCCATAGTGTGTGTGTGTGTATCATTCCAAGAGTGTGTGTCAAGTCGTTATAGAGGCGTTGTGTGTGTGTTTCCATCCGGCTCACATTCTTTTGGCGCCCCCACGGAGGATCTTCTTCGAGTACCTTCTGCTTCGAGCTTCAAGCTTTGAGATTCGGGATTACAGGTTGCAGACTACAGGTTACAGGGACAGGTACAGGTACAGGTACAGGTGATTCACATAGGTATAGATAGCTGGAGTACAGTGATATACTAGCAGTGGTGTCACTTGCAGTTGTTGTGGGTATGCATCACTTGGCGCCTGTTTGAGCGCATTGTCTGTTGGATTGTACGTTACTTGTGGAAACTGCCATTGTACGCCTTTGTGGAGCCATACTTGGGTTTTATTTGGCAGTCCTAGCCATTTCTAAGACTTGGTCTGGAAGATAGTCATTTCTGAGACTTGACTATACGCGATTTGCATTAGCCTTCGTGTGAGGGTCGATAACGTGAGGTTTTATTGAGCTGGGGGATTCTCAAATGTGGAGATCCTTTCGGTGATACAGGTAGTTGGAGCATCCTTTTTGTGACCTCGCCATAGGCTATGTACTAGTGGGTCCTATTTGATGCTCGGGTTCTATTGTTGACAGTTTATGCATATATATACAATCTATATTTTGGGTTCCTACTGCTCTACTTCTGGGGAAACTCTGTCAAAATTTTTCCAAGTTATGATGGCTGGTTTCTTGGTCTTTTGAGCCATTTATGCTGTTATGTTGCTGAAATTTTGGCAAAATCAGAGGTTAAGTCAGGTGTGCCTTCTTGGGAGCTTCATGGTTGGCTTTAATGGATGATCAAAATGGCCCTCAATTCACTCCTTTTCATTTAACTCAAAGAATCCAGATAAATGTTCATGTGTCCAGGAAGATTTTTTTCCAGCAGCGCATAGTCTTTATGTTTGGGCCAAGAAGATTATGAGAGATCCTGGAATGTCCTTTGCCTGTTGTCATTCCGATGATTAACTATGAAAACTCATTTGATGTGCATGTGTTTGTCCTTATCTAAAGTTGAGCTCCATTGAAGTTTCTGGGGATTGGGTAGTGAGAAGTTTTGGGTTCTTGCACGTGTGTTCGAAGGGGTTCTCAAAGCATTATAACTTGGGTAGCCATGGATTTCTCTTATCCGGAGTTTCATGGAAGAAGTGATGAAGATGTGGAAGAATTTTTGGAAAAGATGGAGGTTGCCTACATTAACAACTAGATTCATGACCCTGCGCAGATGTTACGTCTTCTCCAAATTTGTTTGAAGAGTGATGCACGAGTTTGGTCTAAATCATTTGAAGAGGAGTTGCGTGTGGATGATCCACCTGTAAGGTTGAGTTGGGACAATCTACTACATGGGTTGGAAGTGGAGTTTGTGAAGATAGAAGATCTTGACAAAGTGTGACAAGAAGTACAAGCTTTGGTGCAAAAGGAAGGTGAGCCAGTAGATGCGTACATACGTAAGTTTTCGTTGGCATGGGAGCGAATGTGCAAGGCCTTAGCACCACAGGTACCCCCGCCTAACATGGTGAAGAAGGACAGGTTCTTGGCTGGTCTTTGTGAGAATATACGTTGGAGAGTGGAGCTAAAGAAGCCTAGGACATATGAAGATGCACTAGAGGTAGCAAGGAACAAAGAGTGGAAGCTCAAGAAAATGATCCAGTTAGGGGTGGAGTCTTTGCCCATAAGGTCTGAATTTCAGCCTATGGATTCTTCGCAAGGTCGCATGCCAGGGGTTCATCATGAACCAATGGTTTCTGTTACTCCTCAAGTTATGCCAGCAGTGGTCACTACAGAAGTGCAAGATGATGGGCTAAGGCAAGACATGAGGCAAGTGGTAGATTTAAAGAAGAATCTCAGCCTAAACATGCTAGGTCAAGTGGGAAAGACCTAGGAATGTGAAGGAGTACAAGTGGAAGTGCGACGCGAGAGAGAGTGCGAGAAGAAGAGCACGACGATATGGTGAACTCGCTCTACTGTAATGTGTAGAGCATAGTGAGTTCTTATTAGCTTTTTACAAAAAAATATGTGTACATACCTGGCGGCCCGCCCACTTACCTGGGCGACCACATTGGGCTTTATACCCCAACAACCTCCCACTTAAAGTCCAATGTGGTACTTTAAGTGTGAGAGAAGCTACTATACAAGCTAATATACAAGAGATGTAGAGAAGTGATGTACTACGCTACACCTAACTGCTTGTGAAAATGCGCAAAGCTCTCTAAGGGAAGTCCTTTTGTAAGTAGATCAACAGGATTTTCTGTGGTGTGAACTTTGACAAGCTGAAGTTGCTTATCCTCGAGCATTTCCCTGATGAAATGATACTTCACATCCACATGCTTTGTCTTTGAGTATTAAACTGGATTGCGAGCCAATTGTATAGCACTTTGACTATCACAATATAACACAGGCATCTCTTCTTTGATTCCCAAATATGTTACTAGTTGATTAAGCCAAATTGATTCTTTGCATGCCTCTGATGCTGCAACATATTCAACCTCTGTAGTAGACTGAGTAACACAATCTTGTAATCTAGAACGCCATGATACTGCTCCACCAGCCAATGTAAAGACACACCCTGACGTAGACCTTCGGTTGTCTAAGTCACCTGCATAATCTGAGTCTGTAAAACCCTTTACACTTAGCTCCTGACTCCCATAGCATATACGCATACTCTTTGTAGCTTTCAGGTATCTTCTTCTTGGGAGACAACTCTTCTAATCTACTCAATCCTCTCTGGTTTAGAATGATATTTGGATTCATTAAAGTGAACATCATTGCTACGGACAACCTTTCTGGATTCGGGATCCCAAAGTCTGTACCCCATCTCACCAGAATTACCATAGCCTAGAAAGATGCACTTTCTACTCTTTGGCTCAAGTTTGTTCCTAAATTCTTTTGGAACGTGAGTATATGCCTCACAACCAAAGACTCTGAGATGCTTGTATGAGGGCATTTTGCCTGAGCATACCATCTGTGGCACTGAATCCTTCTGCAAAACCTTGCTAGGAGATCTATTTACAAGATGAACAGTTGTTGATACAGCTTCAGCCCAAAACCCATTTGGAAGCTGTGCATTAGACAACATACTTGTGACCTTCTCTTGTATGGTCCTATTCATCCTCTCAGCAACACCATTTTGAGGAGGATTGTAAGGAGCAGTAAGTTCACGTTTTATACCTTTTGACTCACGAAAGTCCTGAAAGGCCTTTGAAACATACTCTCCACCATTGTCAGTGCGTAAGCATTTAAGCTTCTTGCCACTCTAATTCTCCACAAGTTTCACAAACGTTTTGAAAACACTCAACGCTTCATCCTTGTGCTTGAGAAAGTAAACCCATACTTTCCTTGAGTAATCATGTATAAATGTCATAAAGTAAGAAGCTCTCCCTAGAGATAGGTTAGACATAGGTCCACACAAATCACTATGAACAAGTGCCAACTGTGTATCTCTTCTATTGCTTCTATGCTTATGTGGCTGCTGTGTTTGCTTACCATACAGACAATGTTCACAGAATTCAAAATCATTAAATGAAAAGCTAGGCAAATAACCAGAACGAGACAAGATTTCCATTCCCTTCTCGGACATATGTCCTAACCGGCTATGCCACAAAGAAACGTTCGGCTGCTCGGTTACATTGATTACATTTTTAGAGACATTTGATACATAAATCATGTAAAGTCCTCCAGACTTTACTCCATGTGCTACTGTCATAGAACCCTTGGATATCTTCCACATGTTCTGTCCAAAAGTGGTGACGTAGCCAGCATCATCAAGTAAACCTGTGCTGATCAAGCTCTTTGTAATTGCGGGAACATGTCTCACATTCTTCAGCGTGAAAGAAGAGCCACTCTGAAACTTCAATTGAACATCTCCAACACCTAATATCTTACATGTCTGCCCATTTCCTAGCCGAACATGGTCTTTAGTGGTCACATAAGAGGTAAACCACTCCTTGTTTAGAGACACATGAAGTGATGCCCCTGAGTCTATAATCCAGTCACTCAGTGCATTTCCATCAGATGCTGTAAGAAGAGCTGAGTCCATTGTATTCTTCAAGAAGTAGATGTCTCCTCACACTAGACTGTCATCCTCTGCAACAGTGTTTGTCACATTTATTTCTTGAATCTTCACTGAGGACTTGTTCTTCTCACCATGGTCTTCAGCTTTCTCTTTGCCTTTTTCTGCTTTCCATTCTCTGCAGTCTCTTTTCATGTGACCCTTCTTGCCACAATGGTAGCATTCTATGTCACTCTTGCCTTTAGCACTGCGGGACTTGCTACGAGACTGATTCCTCTTTCCACCTTTGTACTTTTCTTTGGTCCTTCCCCTGACAACTAAGGCTGTTCCTTTGCCTTTGTCCATTGTCTTTCTATTGGTTTCTTCAGTAAGCAGACTTCCTTGTACACCTGCTATGTTCAAACCATCTGGAGGTGCAGAATTACTCAAAGCTGTGCGAAAAGTGTCCCAACTCTCCGGCAATGTGATCAACAGGAACATAGCTCTAACAGGTTCATCAAACTTGACACCTTGAGCTGACAACTGACTATAGATTGTGTTGAATTCATTCAGATGATTGGACATAGGTGTCCCTTCTTTCATCTTCAAGTCAACAAGCTTCTTAAGCCAGTTACCTGTGAAGCTGCACTCTGCTTCTCATAAAGATCACTCAGATTTAACCATGCTTGATAAGCCGACATCTCGTCTGCTACATTGAAGTAAACGCTTTCTGCCAAAGTCAGCATAATGGTAGAAAGTGCCAATTCATCCATTTCACTCCATTCATCTTCGTCCATATCTTCTCGTTTTATCCCCTTGAGCTTTATGGGTTTTATCTGCTTCTTTTGTACCAACACGTGCCAAATCTGCTTCTTCCACAATGGGAAATTGGTTCCATCCAGCTTCTTGATATTGTAAAGAGCAGTGTCCTGTGATCTAGCCATAGCTACGCTTCACAGTAGTTTACTTTTCTGGGAAATATTCGGCAGAGTTTCCCCTCTAAACTGACCTCTGAACCAATATCAACCTGTCAAATGAACCAAGAAAGCTTCAGATTCTGCAAAAATTTTGGCAGAGTCTCCTTTGTAAAATGGCTCTGGTGTACTCAAAAAACAGACCAAAAAACAGCTCAAAAAACACTGTCTCTCTGACACTGTAAGCTGCGGGTAAACCTGTCCTGCACCTGTACTGTCTCTGACTGTCCTGTCACTGTCCTGTAAGCATAGACTGCAACAATGCCTCAACGGCAGTAAAGCAAAGATGCAATCCCAACTGTCTAACTCACAGTCAATACATCCTAGCTGCCTATCTAAGGGTGTTCGAGGGATCGCTCCAAGACCTGTATCACCGAAAGCATCTCAAAATTCGAGAATCCCTCAGCTCAATAAAACCTCACTCGACCCTCAACAAAGGCTGCAGTAAATCTGATAGTACATAGACTTCCCACAAAGTCATACATCCACAAATTTCCCACTGTATGCTGTAACCACTGCGGCAGTTGTTTGCTGCGCGACTTACAGCCAGCAAACCCTCAACAGACATACATCATCTCTGACAATACATCCCATGTGGAAGTACCTGCAATGTCAGGATGAAATCTGGAATATCAAGCAGCAAACACAAGCTACCTGATGAACTAGTGGATGTCGCCTACAGTCCGTGTGTAGATGCGCCCGTGTCGTATGTGACACGCCTCCAAGAACTGCGAGCCGTCTTTCGATGTGTAGACAGCCACAAATCAACACTCTGGGAGTGTCGATATCCTCAGCACCTGCAGTCGTAGGCCGAAAACCCGAAATTTGCAGAGTCGGATCTGCACCCGCTCAGACCACGTAGTCGAAAATGGCCTGCGCAGAACTTTGTCGAAGCCGAACGGTGACCGAGATGACCTGAGAATGAAATTTGGGGCCGTGTCTTTGCCTGTCGAATTTCACTCCAATCTGAGCTGGTGACTCTAGCTTCCTGCAGTGCTACCCCGAGCCTCGATCTGAGCTCTGATACCAGTTGAAGGAGTACGAGCGGAAGTGCGACGCGAGAGAGAGTGCGAGAAGAAGAGCACGACGATATGGTGAACTCGCTCTACTGTAATGTGTAGAGCATAGTGAGTTCTTATTAGGTTTTTACAAAAGAATATGTGTACATACCTGGCGGCCCGCCCACTTACCTGGGCGACCACATTGGGCTTTATACCCCAACAGAATGGTGTTGGACAAAGCAATGGTAGGTTTTGGAGGCAGACGCCCACATGTTACAATTGTGGAGAGTTGGGTCACATCAGCCCGCAATGTGATAAGCCACCAAGGATGGGGGGAGACATGTATCCATTGCCAAGACAGGTGTTAACTAGGTCAAATGATTATGGCATCGAAATTAAGGGAGATGAAGGAACTAGTGGATTAACCCAAGAGGAAAAGGGAAAGACAAAAGTGCTAAGTGTAGTCACCTTGGAGAAGGCATCAAAGCTAGAGGATACATTAGTGATGCCTATTGGGAAGAGGACCACAGAGGATAAGGAAGGAAGAAGTGCCCCAAGTCCTAGTAAGAAGAAAGGAAAGAGCCATGAAGGCGAGGATGTCAAGGCCAAGAGGAAAAAGAGAGCTCGTCGAAAGTTTCATGTTTCAGATTTTCCACTAGGGGATGGGCAATTAAGCTATGACTTGAAGGAGGATCTGACGAGCAGGAAGGCAGATGTTACTTTTGGGCAGCTTATAGAGATGGTGCCTAAGCTAAAGTGACAGTGGAAGAGGATGGTTAACCCAATGCCCAAATATGCGTCATAACACACTCATGCGTTGAGAAGATGGGTCTCACAGTGGCTGGGGTGTCAGGTTTTCGGATCAGATTGGCAAACCATCAAAAAGTAAAATGCTTGGGTATTGTAAAGAGCTTAGAAGTGGAGGCATATGATGAAAAGGCAGTGGTTGATTTTCATGTGATGCCAGTAGGGGTGGGAGCATATCCTATTATACTGGGCAGACCATGGTTACGTGCAGTGGGAGCTGTTCAAGATTGGCGACATGGTACGATTAGCCTCTATGGAAAGACAGGTACCAAGAAGCTTTATAATATGGACACACGGAAATGATTAGAGGAGCTTTATGAAGATGAGGATGAGTCTAGTGATGAAGACTCTTCCACGGTGACAGATGAGGACAGTGATAGCACTACCAGCAGTGATGAGGATGCTGATGTTGCATTTCTTTTGATGGACAAAGAAATCCAGGAGTCTGGTTTAGTTGCATTTACCAATGAGGTTGAATATGAAAGTGAAGGGCCTTATGAAGTGATTGAAGGGCTGATGCAAACCAAGGTTTAGTTGTCAAAGAAGCAGGAATTGATGACACACATGATCAGTGGAGACCTCTCAGCTATGGAGAAGGATATATATTTGCACATGCTGGCTAGTTTTCCTGATTTGTTCATTACTTCATATGAAGAGATCAGAGGGTTCAAGGGCGAAGGGATGCATATAGAGATGAAAGAAGGTACTAAGCTAGTGCGGCAAAGGCTAAGAAGGATGGGTCAAGAGAAAATGGAAGCCTTGAGAGAAGAGGTGGACAAGTTATTGAAGGCAGGGTTCATAGTCCCTGTGGAGACCACAGAATGGGTGAGTCCAATCCAAAGAAGGATGGGAAGTGGAGAATTTGTGTAGATTTTAAACCCTTAAACACAGCCACTAAGAAGAACCAATATCCTCTTCCATTCATTGATCAGATCTTGGATTTAGTGGCAGGTTATGAGAGGTACAGTGTGTGTGATGGTTTTTCAAGCTATTTTCAATTGAATATTGCTCTTAAAGACCGCACAAAGACCACTTTTTTTACGACATGGGGTTGCTATTGCTACACAGTATTTCCATTTGGGTTGTCAAATGGACCTTCCTTCTATCAAGAGAGAGCAAATTAGGTGTTGGAACCATTCATTGGTAGTTGTGTTAAAGCTTTTATGGATGACTTCTGTGTTTATAGCAGTAGGGCTGAACACCATGAGAAGCTGCAGATGGTATTGGCTCGATATGATGAATGTGGAGGACAACTAAATCCAAAGAAATGTCATCTAGCACAGCCAAGGGTGAAGTTATTGGGCCACATGGTGTCAGAAAATGGCATTGAGGCTGATCCAGACAAGGTTAAGTCTATTATTCTTTTTCCATCACCTACGAGTACGAAGCAATTGGCAACCTTTATACACAAAGTGAAGTACATGGCAAGGTTTATTCCATTGTCTTCTCAGATTCTTTATCCATTACAACAAGTGGCAAATCATGATCCATTGCAATGGGATGACAAGTGTGAAGAAGTGTTTCAAGAGGTGAAAGAGGTGTTAAGGGGGTTGTCAACCATGCAGGCTCCTGATTGGGAGAAAGTTTTTTATGTAAATCCCTCAGTAGGGGATGATGCCATTGGATCCATGCTATTGCAAAAGGGGAAGGGAAACCATTATATGAGGCCAGTGTATTGTGCAAGCCGAGTGAAGTTGGTAGCGGAGAGAAAGTTCTCGGAAGTAGAGCTAGTGATGGCTAGTGTAATATTTGCTTGTCGACGATTTCATCATTAATTGCTACCATGACCTTTTGTTTTCTTGACGAGTTATGCCTTTTTGCCACAGTTAATTAATGGCACTAACATGTCAAATGTGGTGAAGAAATGGGTAATTGAGCTGCAAGAGTTTGAGTTCTCTTTTCTAGTGGAAGATAGTACAAGGGCTACCCTAGCTGATTTGTTGACCTACAAGGAGAATCCCCTTATTGTTAAGGAAGAGGTGGTGAGAAAGGTAGTTGAAGAAGTGCCATAGATCAGCAACGCACATGTGTTGTTCTTTGATGGTTCATACAGAAAGAGCCATGATGCAGCTTCAGGAGGTATAGCACTTTATGATCCAGAGGGGAAGCTAGTATGCAAGAGAGGGTTCAAATTGGATGCTCATAGTAACAATGAGGCTGAATATGCTACTCTGGAAGCCGGATTACACATTTGTTTGAAGCATGGGGTTCGAAGGTTGAGCTTAAAAGGTGATGCCTTGTTAGTGGTGAAGCAAGTGCTGGGTGTGTGGAAGAGCAAGAACACCTCATTGAAGGAAATGTGCTTCAGAATTAAAGGCCTGTTAAAAAAGTTCAAAGCATGGAGCATCAGAAACATTGAACGTGCTCTAAATGGAGAGGCACATGAAGCAGCTCAAGGCATGATTGGGGAGCTATTTGTGTTGAGGACCACTTTACCTCTTTATCATGGCTGGGAAAGTTTGGCTCAAGAAGAGGAGTTTTTGCTAACAGGAATCATTCCAAAGGAGATTCAGAAGTCTAAGAAGTATGGTTTTGTGCGTAGAGCATACAGGTAAAAATTTATTGGTGATGTCTTATACATGAAAGGGGCTGATCTCGTGTTGAGACGTGTACCTTGGCGGGAGGAGCTTTATAGAGTGTTGGAAGAGAATCATGAAGGCGCATGTGGTGGACATTTTGCTCTAAAGATCACCTTGCATAAGATTTTGCAAGAGGGGTATGTATGGCCTAGTTTGCACAAGGATGTTCACCATTGGTGTAGGTCTTGCAATAGGTGTCAAGCATTTGGGAAGAGAGCGTTGAAGCTAGAGCTACGAAAAACCATTATGGCGTTTGGTGTGTTTGAAAAGTGGGGGATTGATGCAATAGGCCCGTTACCTATCACAAGTAGGGGCAAAAGCTATATCTTGACGGCAGTGGACTATCTCTCTAGATGGGCAGAGGCTATAGCAGTAAAACAGATCACTGCAAAGGATGTGGCAAAATTTGTGTATGATGAAATATGTTGCAAGTTTGGGGTGCCATTAGAGCTACTTTCAGATAAGGGGCCAGGATTTAGAGCTAAACTGCTAGATTTTTTATGTGCAAAGATGAAGATTAGGCACTAGCATACCACTCCTTATTACCCACAGTGTAATGGCTTAAATGAAAGATTCAATGGTGAGTTGGTACAGATTCTTTCGAAAGTGACAGAGCACCAAGGAAAGAATTGGGATTTGAAATTTCCTAGTGCATTATGGGCTTACCGTACTTCGGTGAAGACAGGTACAGGGTTTACTTCATTTCATTTGGTGTATGGAAAAGAAGCACTATTGCCTGTGGAAGTAGAGTTTCCTGCGGTCAAGATGTTAGAGAAGTTGCTTGGGCCGCCTAGTGATGCATTCGAAGAGAGGCTCTTACAACTACAAGAGGTTTAGGTGGATAGGATGAGTGCATTGGAACATTATGGGCAGATTCAAGATAGGGCTTTGGCAAAGATAAATGAAAAGGTCAAAAGTAAGGGTATCAAGAAGCATGACTTGGTTTTGCGCTACAACAGTAAGCTGGACAACACCTTCCAAAAGAAGTTTCAAATTAAGTGGGAAGGCCCTTTCAAGGTAGTGGAGTGTTTCCCGAATGGTACATATCAGTTGGCTAACCTGGATGGGTTTCTACATAAGTCAAGGGTAAATGGATTGCGTCTTAAATTGTATCATGCCAGGTTGATGATGGTAGAGCAAGCTCAGCTGTATGTGGATCAAGGAGTGTTGGTGAAGGATGAGGAGACTTGTGACGCTGCGAGTCTCATATCGCTTTTTGCTGCTGCTGATCATGAATGATCTAGCAGTCTAGGGGATGGGCAAATTATGTTAGGATTTTTTTGGAGCAAGGGATTGCGCATATGTACATACACATGCATGGTGCATCGAATAAAGGATTTCCCATTTTCCAGAGCCAGGTGGTTACGTGGGGCCCACATGTGTACAGGTAGGACAGGGTGTACATAGTGCATCGATTTTCATCGTTACCAGTACCAGTGTGTTTTTTCTACAATAAGGAGGATTTGGTAGCGCGTAAAAATTCTCGAGGAAGCTATCTGCGGGCTGACGACATGAGGTAAGCAGGTACGTCAGATGCCATCTAGTGGCATCAGGACGTCGAATGGGGTCAGTACTTGCACGTGGAGAAGTACGGACACGACGTGGGTGTTTTCTTGTGATACTTATGCAAAAAGGTCATCATGAGGACCACTTTTTGGGGCCACTTCAGGTGGTGGCAAGATGCATTATTGAGAAAAGCTGAGTGCCAGGTGTGCGGTTGATGCAAAAAGGTGACAACTATGCACTGCGAGGTCAGTTTTTGGCCTGTTCGGGGTCCGTTTGAGGTCATCTAAAAGGCCAAGGGTGCCCAAGTAATAAAGCTAAGTGTGGGAACTGAAAAAACAGAGAGAAGACCAGAAAAAACGTGGAGAGAAGAGGAGGAACAGCCGTAGGTGTGTTTTTGCTCATTTTGGAGCTTGTTTTGGCCGTAAACTGCTCATCCGAGGTCGGATTTGAGCACTTTGACATTGTAGACTAGGGTTTTGGGCCGTTCCGGACGCGATGGCCCTGTCCATTTTTCCAAATTACTTACTCTTTTTCTACTTTTTTTCTGTGTAAGTTTCTCCTATGAGCAAAGTTTCTACTCTAGTTTGTGATTGTATCTGGCTTATTTTACCCATATTGTGTGAGCTATTTGCCCCATTGGTGTTGGCCCAAGCTCAATTGTATCTAAACATCAGAAATTCTCCTCTTTTGAGCTGAGTTTTTTGGGTGTGTGTGTGTGTTTGTGTGGAGTGGGCAAGTGGATAGTCTCTCTCCTCTCACTCCAGAGGTGTATTCCCTGTCTCGGCCAAGTGTGTTGTGTAAGCCGAGTGGTGCCCCATAGTGTGTGTGTGTGTGTGTGTGTATCATTCCAAGAGTGTGTGTCGGGTCGTTATAGAGGCGTTGTGTGTGTTTCCATCCCGCTCACAACGCCATTAGTCTCTTTACTGGATCTCCTGATTTGACGTGTGTGATGCTCAAGAAAATGTACAAGACACTGCTAGCCTTCATTGAGGTGTTTGTAACGTACAAAGCTACAGGATCAAGTATATTGTCAATGGGGGACACTCTCCTCAAATTAGCTTATGACCTCTCCACTCAACCCTTGCCACAAGTGCCACATCACTTCTACCAATGATTGATGTTTTTACAGAGCTTCCACATGCAATCCTTTGAAGAGGATTTTTACATAGTTTTTTTCACATATGACAACAAGATTTTTGGACCAACAGTGAGCATCGGCAACATCACATATGAATCCTACTTGAAGATGATTAAGCCACTAGGGTTCTATTGAGCAAAGAGATGGACTAAAGGCCAAACACATGGACCAGTCATGTTAGGGACAACATGGACGGGGAGGGGGGGAGTGTTGACTGATGGAACACTGAGAAGGATCACCCATTTTTTGTAATAATTAATTCTAATAGATTTGAGAGATTATTTTTTATGGAAATGTTCCTCTCAAGAGAAACGTATATAAGCCAAAGAATTGTAACCCTAAGGAGACTTTTTTGAATTAAGCAATCTTTGCATTTATTTTGTGCCGTGTCTGTGTGACTAAGAGAGAGAGAGAGAGAGAGAGAGAGAGAGAGAGAGAGAGAGAGAGAGAGAGAGAGAGAGAGAGAGAGAGAGAGAGAGAGAGAGAGAGAGAGAGAGAGGTCTTATCTATTCACTATGCATGCTACGGAGTAGCTATTTCGATTACAACAACACCAACAAGTTACTAACAGCGAGGGCTACGCAGCACTGACACCAAGCTTGCTAGATTTTGGTTTTGTCGTAAGGCAAGCTCCCACAAGATTCTTAGTGAGTTATCTTGCAAACCGTGCTCAAACTGTGTGTCTGTTTTGCGAGTTTTTCATACTAGTAGGGTGATGGCAAGAAGAGCTACATATTAGGACCATGCATGTTGAGAATTGGTGACCTATAATAAACTGCTTATCTTCATACGTGTTTGTTGCCCCAAGTGGTTACGGGCGGGATATAGGGTCAGACTCCATAGGGTAGTGACCTCTTGGTATGTAGAGGACTCATTGTGAGTTTCAAGGAGATTCAAGGACTTTCAATCTTGATTCTGGTAGCATGAGCGTCGTAGGTTGTTTTGCAATCACAAGCACATAGATCTCCAGGTTTGATTTCCTCAAGTAGCAATTGTCTTAAAAGGTCAAGCTAAATCCTTTGTTGACTTTTTAATATGTTGGTTTAGTTCTTGCTATGCTAGCGTCTGGTCGCAACATATCCATCAACATATCATTTGATATGTTACAGAATTTTTTGTTTTTTCATCATTGTATGCTTGATTTTGGTTATGTACAAGGTTAACATACACTTGAAAAGCTAGTAATTTGGCCTTTCATTATGCTATTGATTAGGCCTTTTTTATAGTGCAGAGACGGTCTTTGACTTGATGCATTGTTCTGACACTATGAGAGAAAATATTGCTACTCTAGTTATTTTTTGAGATTTTAGGCGTTAATTTCTATGTCTATGAAAACTTAGGATTGTTTTAAACCCAAAGAAAAATATTGCTCTGGCCTTATCTTGAAAATTTGATAGGTCAAATTTGACTATATATTAACAAATTTGATGGTCTATTATTAGCTATTTTACCTTGAAACCAAGTCTAAGAAGACTAAGGCTTTTGGCCTTTTACCTTGTTTATGGATAGTGGATATATCAGTTGCCTAAACTCTGGCTCTTTTTGACTACTAGTCAAAGCCTATTTTTATGGTCATGGGAATCTAAAACTTCATAAAAGATACTTCTTAGTTTGGATATGGGTGCTTGTGGATGCTTTTGCATGACAAAGTATCGAGGTTTAGCACTTGTATTATCCTTGAAAAATAGGGGATTTTTAGATTTGATGTCTACACCTGACTTTTATAGGTTCATGTTTGTGTATCCTTTGCATTTTAAAAGACTTAGAGCAGCCTTGTGTGTGGCCTTAGTGCTAAGGTCTATTGGCTAATGTTGCATAAATTGAGATGATTGAACTTCTTTTGGCATAAAATGAAATTCAAGGTCTTTTGACCTAGACCTTTGGTTATGGCCATGGAGGATACTATTTGTAAGTAGTATCCTATGAACTTTGGATCCCTTTGAAATGGTGGTATTTTAGAGCTACTAATCATAAATTTTACCTATTGGGTCCCCGTCCTAAAAGATCGGGGAGACTTGGAAGATAGCATTCTTTATCCTCTAAATCCGTTGACGAAACCCTACTCCGATAATGCGAAGCAAGGATACGAGCAACGAAAGAGAAGAAGACTTCCACCTGATGTGTTCGTAGTTGCAAGACCCTACGCCACAAACCAGGTCGATGAGGTTAAAGTTTTTATGGACTCTAGATCCTACATTATAAGAGAAGAAAATCCCTTTCACATATTAAGGATCCAAAAACAACGCCTTTTTCCCCGCGTTTAAGAGG
Organism: Adiantum capillus-veneris; assembly: GCF_014529385.1. Lineage (NCBI taxonomy): Eukaryota > Viridiplantae > Streptophyta > Polypodiopsida > Polypodiales > Pteridaceae > Adiantum > Adiantum capillus-veneris. The sequence goes on along the minus strand of NC_140949.1, from coordinate 49,827,655 downwards.
CACGGCCGCCATCGTTAAATCCGAAATATGACAAGAGATAAATCTCTAACTAACTAAGGCAAAGTGAAAAGTACTCGACTAATCGAGTCCACCCATCCTTGACCGGAAACCTGAGCCGGTCCCCACTTTCCAGACCGCACTCACCCGTTCTTTTAATGTTGTCTAATTACTATCACGACATATACAAAGATTCCTTAATTAATTCCAAACACAAGTTCTTTAATACAATCCTTTCAATCATCATCAAACAATTCTTTCATAACCAGAGTTAAAGAATTCTATAATCCGCAAAAAAAAAAGTCTTTAGTTTCTATACAAGTTTTGCCGCTAACCACGACTTTCTCTGTCTAACCGACAGAGCCTTTGCAAAGGTTTTTTCTAATCGCTAACCGCGAGATGCGCATACTTCCCCTTTTGCTAACCGCAAGGCACATCTTGCTACCCGCAAGGCATCTTGCTAACCGCAAGGGACATCTTGCTACCCGCAAGGCATCTTGCTAACCGCAAGGTAAAAAAAAGAAAGTTGATGACCTCAACTTTAATTTCCGCTAACCGCGGATTCCTCTCGCTAACCGCGAGTTCTATCTGGAAACAAGATTTTCTTTCAGTATTTCATATTCTAAATGTTTCTTTCAACAAGATCAATCAAAATCATATTCTTAAAACATAATCACTTATCAACAATAACAGTTTATAAAAACAATACTTTTACTACTTTATGAAACATATGCTTGTTTCATGTGATTGAACAATCACGTTTCCGGTCGGGTTAAGGTAAGGTTAGATCTAAGTTCATCTTACCGGTCAACATGAATACTATGCATAATTATAAATTTGTTTTACCGGATTTGGAGCGCGTGCGGCTAACTCCTGTGCTGGCGGTTGGACGGCTTGTGATTCTTCTTCGATTGATGCTTCCGCATGAGGTACATTTGGAGTTGACACCTTTCTTCCCACCTTCCTTGGTGGTGCAACGGCATGGGCGTCCTTAGAACTTCGCGTTACGCGCTTCGGAGCCATAGCTTCGGAATGGAGAAAAGAAAAGCGCGTTGTTGGGGAGAGAGAGAGAGAGAGAGAGAGAGAGAGAGAGAGAGAGAGAGAGAGAGAGATCACAAATCGGGTGACGGAACGTCGACGATTGGAGATGGAGATGATTTGAAGGTGAGAGGTTAAGGGAGAGAGGCTTCCTCCGGCACGTCGTTGCGAGAGAGCTTCCGTTTTTGTAGATGTGTGTGTTCAAAGTGAGAGGAGAAGGGTCCTTTATATAGGCCTTAGGGGGGTGCTAAAAATACTGAGAGGTTTCAAGAATAGGAGAAGGAAAAGCTCGCACGTCGTCGCGGCTTTTTTTTTTTTTTTTTGGCGTTCGCAAATCCTATGCACGATTTTAAAAAGCTCTATACTTATAAGTTCCCATTCTATTTTGAAAGAGATAAGAAAGAAGTATCCTAATTTTGACTCACCTCTGTTTCTCCCCTAAAAATACTATCTTTAAGATTTTTCTTCACACATAGATTAGGTTCCCACATAAACCTATGGCTCCACATAAAGAAAGATCATAAATAAATGGTTTTTGAACCTGATTTTCAATCCGATTGCTTTGATGAACTCATGATGACTCACAAAATTGAGAATCTTAATTGCTTTGCAAAATAGATGAAATGACTTATATGGATAAATGTTGGGTACATTACAATACATATTGGCCTTGACTTGTGTTTGATGAGTTTTACCGAAGGGCGAGCGAACTTTATTGAGCGAGACAAAAATTGAGTTAGCACTCCGAGAGAGAGAGAGAGAGAGAGAGAGAGAGAGAGAGAGAGAGAGAGAGAGAGAGAGAGAGAGAGAGAGAGAGAGAGAGAGAGAGAGAGAGTACTATGGCATCTACAAATGAACTAGGCATGTGGTGTGGCATACATAAATCAGGAGGGTGCATTCCCAAGGTCTGGAAAAATGGTGTGCTATCTGCCGCATGAAAGTAGGTGGGCTCAAACCTCTTCTTTGTGCCATGAATATCATAGAAGAGTCACACTACAAACATAACAAGAAGACCATGGTATCATACTTTTAATGACTGGAATTGATCTACAAACCATATTAGGAGAAAAAAGAAATCTAACCTCATTACGATTACCCAACCAATCAAGATAGCCATAGGAGATGTCCCTGCTGAACCATAATGCGACAAGCAATCTTCAAGTTCAACGAACTACAATACTTTTCCACCCACCCAACAACATTAGCTTTGAAACAAAAAAGATAACTTTTCACAACAAGAATTCTTTCAAAAAATAATATTTACAAACGACACACACCTATAAATGATTTCATAATCATTAATTATCGATATTGATCCTGCAAGTGTGGATGCTAAAAGGTGCACTCCACTATGAACATGATCTTCTAATAGAGCATCCTACTCTTTTTTCCCCATATGGCCAATTTGTGCTCCACCAAATGGAAGATCTAAGAATATAAAATCTACTATCCATGCCACATGTTTCCCTACTCTAGTGTACTGCACAACATCATGCCTTGCCTTGAGCATATGCTCATGGATAGATGAACATTATGGATTCTTTTTCCCTTCCTTAAAGTTAGCAACAATAGCAATATAATCTCCATGAATTGCAATGCATCAAGAAACACTCAATAAAGGCAACAAAGGCAAACATGGCTCTGACACATAAATGAATGACAAGCTCTTCTTTACAATCAAAGTGCAAGGGATCACTGAAAGCAGTAATTCCAAAACAAGTTGGAAATAATTCACCATTAACAAAATAGCAAAAATAAAGCAATAACATATGATTAATGTGAAAGAGCAATCACCTTGATGAGATGGTATGGTTTCATCTATGATTGTTTCCCCAATCACATACTTATCCTTATTTATATTGGGATCTACCATACAAAAACCAGGTAACATTGCCATACTTTGTAGTCTAAATACATTTCAATGAAAGTATACTATTGGTTGCTCATGTACACATGGAAGTGGTAAATTATTTGATGCAGTACCCTTTCTCATTGAATCATACAGTTCTCTCTCACGTGTAAGCACATGACCTGTAGCCATGTCAATCCACCATGGACAACTCTCCATTTCCCATGGAGTCAATGAATGGATAGAGGGGTAGTACATGCATGCATCAACAATAGAGAGTTGCACCCTTTGCTTAGCCAAAAAAGGCAAACCCTGAAGAGGATTCTTGGAAACCAGGAACAAATAGGAATCTACAATATACAGAGAATAATAACATATCATTCATTTCCATTTTAAATCAACATGAAACCATATCCTCCACCTTGTTTCAAAGGAAGATAGTAATAAAATGTAATCCAATCTTTGTAATGCCATGCGCATTGTGTCGACCTTCTTCAATGCCTATTTATCCACATATTTGGTTCTAGCTTCCAAGTAGGTCTCTATAGGATAAATATATGGCCTTGCTTCAAACTTAATATCCTCAAAGTAGGCAGCAAGTGAACAATCATGAGGGAGCACGACACCCCGAGGAACATCAATGAAATTTGACACTAGTTTAGAGGCTCTAACAAAAATTCTTTGTAGCAACCCTTCTCTACAAAGCCAACTGAAAAGGAAGAATATACTCACAAGAAAATTTATTGAATTTTACAATCTATAAACTAGGTGAAGGTGTGTATAGATAGGTACGTGAAAAACCAATGGTCACCTTTTTGCAGACCATAAGTTGACCATGTGATTTTTTTAGCTTCCAATAAACTAACCCAAAGTATCTTGCTCTCTATGAGAGCATCATGTAGAGCAATCAAGTTAAGCTTTTCAAGCATTGCCCAACTATCTGGCCCCCACTTTAATGCAAGCACTTGAGTAATCCAATTTGCTCCCAGATCTGGATCGACAATATTAAGAATATATAGTATTGAAATATTTGATAAAAAGAATAACAAGCACAGACAATAGCCAAAAAACAAATAATAGAACATAATTTTTTCCAATTCAATCTACGTACTTCAATGGAATTCTCTTTAGTCATTGTCAATCTAGCTTGCTCCAATCTAGTATTGAGTTTTTTGCTAATATGAACCTAATAAATAAGGAATCCTTAAATTTCTATACAATTTTTCTATTAAAATATGAAACAAAATGATTACACTTACATCGTATAGAAGCTTTCCTAAGTAGCAATGTGTAAGAGGATACCATGGTTCAAAGGCCTTGGAGTACTTCTTTTGCACTACTGCTATAAGATCTTGATCCTTTTCAAGAAGACCCTTCACATAGTCTTCATGGTCCGTAGTGCAAATATGCAAACAGCTCAAAAGCTTGTCCCTCACCTGTGTCACACAACAAGTGCATGCGTGTTCATGCTACATCAACATATAAGTTAATAAAACATAGAGTCATAAAGTCTTCTTCCAAAAAATTTGAAGGAAGTAAAACACTTACAAATTCATGCGTTGAAAACTTCTAAGAAGTGCAATCTCAGGAACTTTTGTTGGGTCAATGATAATACACAACACTTTGCAATGTTTTTCTTTCATAGTAGAGAATCTTTCTTTGATGGAAGCTCACCAAGCTATAGTATAGTGATTATCTTCTCATACGTAAAACTTTTTATTTTTAAGCGGATGTAGAGATAAACCATGTTTAAGATCAAGCTCAGACTCTTCATTGATGGCAATCCAAATTGGAGTTCAATCTTCCATCACAACATCTTAACAAACATGAAAAGACAATATACAAAAACCAAAGTTCACACATTAAAATACAAAAGAGCCAAAAAGAAAGAATAATATGCTTAATATGCATAATTGAAAGCACTACCTCTTCTCTTTTGCAGGTCCAAATTGACACGATGAAATCCCCTTTCTCCTGCATGTATCCCTCCTTGGCAAAGGTAGACTTTAAACCACTTACATTATCTATGAGACCTTGAAATCTAGCATATGGTATTAATCAACATAAAGGTATTGGAAGGCACTCAAAACAATTGAAGATGCATGTAGTTTGCAAGATTTCCTCACCCCTCTGAATGTATAGCATATTTCATTTTTTTGTCTCTGAGGCTACTGCAACTTCATCTCGCACAACATACGGCACAATTTGAAGGCATGCCTCTTGTGGTGCATGGGATTCACCTCGTGAATGGATCCTATGTCTAGATCTAGACTTTGCATTTCTTCATCTTGTGTATCCAAACCTTCAATGAGATCCATTGCGCAGACAGAGCTAATTTGATCACTACTCTCAAGGACACTTGAAGATTCTAGATCCAATCTTCTCCCTTCCCTTCCCCTTCCGTGAGATGAAGGGCTTGCAAAAATATAAACAAATTCAAATTATTCACGAAAAAATAATGCTATGTTTGAAAACGTATCTCAAAAGAATAAATTACTTGAAAATATTTAACATTTTTTAGCTAAAAAGATGATATTGTATGCTTATATTCACCATCAACAAAATAAAAATATACATTGTTATTTATTCTTTAGTAAACCCTATAAAGATCTCACCAAAACCATAACTTTATGAATCTAGATGGCTACATCCAAAATTAGCAATAAAATACATGTATAAAAGGGTCTAATCTTTAAAACTCAAATAATTATTCTTTCAAAGTTTTGCTACTTGGATCTTGCAATAGAAGCAAAAGGTTTGAATCAATAGCTTTGATATGATTATCACAGGTTTAAATTGTTGAGTATGAAACTAGGGATTGAATATCCAAAACAGAAGCATAAAGAAGTCCTCAGAACACCTTTTGGCTATTGCTATAATCAAAAGAAAAGGATTGATGCCAAGGGTTTGAATAAAGCAATGTGCAATCAAACCTCATGTGAAACCAGAGTAGTGACAATCCGCAGGTCTTATATGTGCAGTCCTTATCTGAAACCCAAGTTGTGGCCATCCACGCCATTGCGGATGGCTTGGATGAGGTGAATTCTATCTAAGAAGCGCTCTAACACTGCAAAAGAACCACAACCACATAGTTGCTCATTAGCTCTGACACCGCAAGAGAACCACTCCAATATTAGCTGTCGTACAAATGACAAATCAAATAGGGAGTCAAATGTTATATTAAACCCATTCTGTGGCCATTCGTGGTTATCTAAAAAACAATTTGTGGCCATCCGTGTGTGGATGGATTGGACAAGGAGAATATTGTGCTAATAAGCAGCTCCAACACAATAAAAGAGGTACATACCTGTCATAGTACTATATTTGCACTACAATCATCGGCATGCTATCGCTACAATATCCATTACAATTGGGGTTCCTCTTGCAATACTATCGCACTATTATATTTGTTAGCATGTTGTTGCTACACTATAACAATACAATTGTAGCTGCACAATCATCACTATAACAATACAATTGTAGCTGCCCAATCATCACCATGATGTTCAAACAATTGCAGATGCCCAGTGAATTATCCAAACAACTACAGCTACTCGGTCATCGCCATGTTGTCCCAACTTTCCTTTCTCTCCATTGGTGGGCATATCCATTGTACAAAATTTTGCTAACATTATCCGCAACCTACAAGGTTCTAGCTCTCCATTCTCTCCTACAAGGAAATCGATTTGCCCATGTTTAGCTCATTGTAGTCATCTGCACCACCGTGGATGGCTTGGAGTGTTTTTTTCTCAAATTAAAGTGTTAAGTAATTGTTAAACGAATAGTACAAGGTAGAACATGATGCAAGATAAGTCTCTACATCCTATGCTTAGCGTTTTTAAGACGATGATGTATGTTGCACACCTGCAGCTGCTATCCTCCATGTTTTCCTACGAGAAGGAGGTCCAAGTTAACCGTGTCATCCACGAGATGGGCTTGTGGGTCATAATCTTTGTAAGGTTCCAAATCCTAGATCTTATTTCTATGAGGCCATCAACTGCGAGCAAAAATGTTTAATAGCCACATATTGTTAGCCCCTCTAGCCATCCATGCCACTATGGATGGTTTGAAGGAGGTTTTTTTCTCTCAATGTAAGGGTTAAAAGTAGGAAAATGGTGTTATCTAAGGCCCTTACTTTTTATTCATAATCTCCATGAGACCATACGAGTTGTCATAGATGGCTAGGAGGAGGGTCAAAGGGAATCAAGTTAGCCTCATTGTGTAATATTCAATCTTACACATAGAGAGCCTTTTCATCTTCTTGTTGCAGAAAGAACCAAATAAATACCTTGCAGGTGGTCATCCTCGTCTACTTAACATGGAGCTTTTTGATGCCATTTTTTGCTTCACCTTTTGCTGTGTCTTTCATAAACTTCTTTTTGCAAATATTTTTCTTGCTATCCCTTCTCACTACCTTGCCTATACACCTAATAATATAGATCATGTCCAACTTTCCTACAAGAGTTGTCATTTCTTAAAAATTTGGTCATTCCTTTTATTAAAAGAGGTATCTAGCTTTCAAATTTTCAAACTTTATTCTTTACTCTTTATTCTTATTTTACCTCCATAGGTTAATCAGATGATTGATTGAATATTTAGTTAGTAAACACTTGGTCATCAAAAAGTACACCTAAATCGCGAAAAATACACCTCACCTTGAATTTGGCCAAAAGTTCTCAAAAAACTAAAAAAACATCAATTTTTGGAGCAACTTAAAAAAATAACAGCAAACATTGTCAAAGAGACTTCAATTTTTTGAACCAAAGTCAATATAGAAAGTTTTGTAAGACGAAAAAGTGCAAATATTCCTAAAAACATTACACAACGTTCCACCAAAAAAATGATTACATCCTCAAAAGCTTACAATTGAAGACTCAAGGCTTTCAATTACAATCCTTAAAATTTTTCCATCAAATTTTTTATGGTTTGTTGACAAAGATGACCAAACTTCTTCAAAGCGAGACCATTTATTGATACGTAGTTTGCTATTTCTTGTTTTCTTGTTCTTAGTCACCTTGATCACCTCAAGTAGTACTTACTTGTATTTGCATCTTCTCAAAATGCTTTGTATCAATGAACATCAATTGAATATGAATTTACAATACACTTGTATCGTAGAATACACGAGTATGAAGATTTTTGTTTATTTGTTGTGAATAAGTATTATAGGATTCAAGTTTTTTTAATTCTAGAAGATAAGATTATTTCAATCTTGTATTCCAAAATACAAGTTTTAGCACATCTCTATTTAGAACACAAGATTGCAATAATTTTGTATTTTAGAATACAAAATTAAAACACAAGTGTATTCTAAAATACAAGTTTGTAACCCATGTGTATTGTGGAATACAAGCTTGTAGCAGAAGTGTATTCTAGAATACAAGTTTGAAGTACAAGTGTATTCTGGAATACAAGTTTGTAGCACAAGTGTATTATGGAATACAAGTTTGTAGCATAGGTGTGTATTCTAGAATACAACTTTGCTGCAATCTTGTATTCCAAAACACAACAAGAAGGTTTTCTCTCTCGTGAGGTTGTATCTAGGTATGTCTTTTCCATCTCCACCTCCATTTCCTTGTTCTTTGTGTGAGTTTGCTTTATCTTCATGTGTGTACTTTGCATGGTTGTGTGCAAATCGTTTTTGCATTTTTGCGTACGCGCGCTAAGTTTAAAGGCAATTTTCGGGTCCAGAACTTGGATAAGCATATTCAACACTCCGAGAAATTCTCCAGTAGGCATCCTAGAGTTTTACCCCCCTTTCAGAGTTGTTTATGCCCTTAGAATTTTGTTTTGAGCATCACAACAAAAGATAGTTTCAACCATATTTTTTTTGTGTATCTTACAGAAAACATATATTGGTGTGGAGGTTAGAATTACACATGCACGATGGATTGTAGATACAAAGAGAGTTATGTTTTGTCAATCTTGTGCAAAGAAAGTTTCCATTGGTTGTTTGATACATTGGTTGTGTAGATCTTTGTACACATGGTGCAGATTTATTGTTATATGCATAAGGACACAACAAGAAGTCAAGTGTGATTCTTCTATTCTTGATGTAATTTTCATTGAGTGTAGATTGGATGGTATAAAATACTCTCTTTGGTCTTCCTTCGTCAAACAAGTACTTGTTGTAAGAAATATGTGAGATTATGTGGTTGGCGTGGAGATTGAACCGTTGAGTGTTGCTCTAGCCACTCCGCAAAGAGATAGTGTGAATACTATTATAGCACCTATTGTTGTTGAGACACTAGATCTAGCAAGGGAGATGTAACTAGCATAATACACTTGCTTTTCATTTGGCATGCTTGATAGCAAGAATTTATGGTTCTTTTGTCGATGTTTGCAGCTTCTTCTTTGTCAAGCCTTCTCCTTCTGGTGATGCTCATGTTTTTAAGAAGCAAATAAGAGTTCAATAATCTAATCTTGCTAATCAATCTTCATCTTCTCTAATTGGTTTAAATCGTACAACTTCACTCACTCCCTCACGTAGTAAACTTGCTCCCATCAGTCCTCACTTTCAAGAACTTAGGATGCGTGTGTCAATCATTGGAGAAAATTATAGAGGACAACTGCTCTTTGCTACTGGCCTAGGTAGTGGTCCATCTAGGGGAACTTGTGGCCCATACTAAATAGAACTCTCACTGGAGGAGGGCACCACCGTCTTTCCAGAGGCCTCCTAGACTCTTCATATGCTTGGATATAGTGATCAAATTGATCCTCTAAGGGTTGAGAGGAATTGTTGCCCGTTTTATTTGTATCTGGCACCCAATACTCCATAAAATCACCCTTTAGTGCCCACTCAGCCTTAAAATGCTTGATCAGCCTCTTGATGCGGTCCGCCTTTTGACTCGTGGTCTCTTTTGGTTTCTTTTCCCTAGGAATTGTAGTCTTTCCTTTCTTCTTTGGTGGCTCTTCAGATTTTTCTTCTTGCATTTTCTCTAGCTTTCTTCTGAGCCTTGTCAAGACAGGCGATGCCCCTAGTGGTTCATCTTTTGCATCTTCTTTAGGCCTTAGCCACTCATTTTGAGTTGGTGGGTCTGGCCACCGTCATCTTGCTCTGATAGCTTCTAGGCAATGTTCGTAAGGATTTATCCTCCGCCAATGTATTTGGACTTATCAGTTCCCAGCCCACTACCTATTCATGTATATACTGGGCATAATTCACATATTTTGGCCCATTGCTTCTTAATGCCCAAGTGAAGGTGGTAGAAATGGCATGAGGTGGTGTAGTGACTTCTATGGCTGCTTGTTGTAGAGATGAAAAATTTGGTTGTACAATTTGCAAATTTTGATGGCTCTTCGGTCCACTGTCTTCAAAAATTGGGTTGGTTTTCTTCTAAGAGTACACCTCCACGGTATCTCTTCTTTCTTTGACTGAGGTGCCATCATTGTGTAACCCCAAAGCATATGCCATAAGTTGAGGTGTAATTGTCACTTCTTTACTTTCCCCCTCAAGTGTGGTGAGGACTGCTTTGCCATCTTTCTTGATTGTAGTTGTTAGCTCATAGACTCTTTAGAGATCTACACCTGTTAGTGCTGATATAAAGAATCCATGTAAATCCACTCTTTCCAGGTGATTGGTGTTGCGTTCTTTGCTGTATATTCAATGATTTCCATTGGAATCATTGAGACATCCACATTATTTTGTCTTATAAGCTCTTTTCAGATTCTAAAATGGTGAAATGGATATATTTTGGGCATATTAGGCTCAATTGGCTTGAAGCTTATGGTAGAACTCATGAGCATATGATAAAAGCATTGGATAGGTCAAAACCGCCTCAGATTGCCCATTTGACACTTGAGACATCATACATGTTTGATATCTTTTATCTACAAATGACTTGAAACACATATGATAGGATGTTTCCAACATGTGTATGGTCCCTATAGCTTCAGAATTGAATTTGAGCTTGAAAATGGATGTCAAAATCCAAGAATGGGATTTGTGCGCTTAGATTTTCATCATATGGGTGAAAGTCCGTCAAATAATATCCAAATATGATGAAAATTTTCTAGCAAGCTAAAAAAGATGTGATAAAAGTGATGGGGCTGTCAAAAATACTACAGCATGTCAAATCAAGGGGTCTAGACATCATACACATATGATATTTAGGTTGGTAGTTTTGGGCTCCTATTGGATGTAAGGATTGCTCATGATGTGTGCATCAGTTTGATGTGTTCAGATTTGAATTTGGACAAGTGCTCATGTGCCCAAGGCCATAAAAGGTATTTGTGGCATTGAGTGTATAATGACCAAAACATGCCCAATCAAGCCCAAACTTGGTGTAGAGGCTATATATGACATGATAATAAATTTTAGATAATCAAAATGCTGACAGAATCATTGTTTAGCAAGTCTAGACATCATACACATATGATGTTTATTCTTGAAAAACTAAAATGTGAGCATGGAGTTAGGATGTATATGCTATGTGCATTCCTTGTGTCCAATTTCCCTGAGTTTGGAGCATCATTTCTATGTATAAGGCCATATTTTTCTTGAGGACTCCAACTTAGCATTTTTTGACCAAATGGTGGCTTTATGTGGTCCAATTTGCATGAGAATTCGTATGTGATCTATAATGAGCATGTTGAAGAGGCTAGTGTGGAAAAATACTATTTGCATGTGTAAAAAGGCCCACCAGACATCATACGCGTATGATGTCTGGGATGCAAAAATTTGGTTTCATAGAAAGATTTGTGCTAGTGCCCTAATGAAGGAGTACGAGCGGAAGTGCAACGCGAGAGAGAGAGAGTGCGAGAAGAAGAGCACGATGATATGGTGAACTCGCTCTACTGTAATGTGTAGAGCATATTGAGTTCTTATTAGGTTTTAACAAAAGAATATGTGTACATACCTGGCGGCCCGCCCACTTACCTGGGCGACCATATTGGGCTTTATACCCCAACAACCTCCCACTTAAAGTCCAATGTGGTACTTTAAGTGTGAGAGAAGCTACTATACAAGCTAATATACAAGAGATGTAAAGAAGTGATGTACTACCCTACACCTAACTGCTTGCAAAAATGCGCAAAGCTCTCTAAGGGAAGTCCTTTTGTAAGTAGATCAGCAGGATTTTTTGTGGTGTGAACTTTGACAAGATGAAGTTGCTTATCCTTGAGCATTTCCCTGATGAAATGATACTTCACATCCACATGCTTTGTCTTTGAGTGATAAACTGGATTGCGAGCCAATTGTATAGCACTTTGACTATCACAATATAACACAGACATCTCTTCTTTGATTCCCAAATCTGTTACTAGTCGATTAAGCCAAATTGATTCTTTGCATGCCTCTGATGCTACAACATATTCAGCCTCTGTAGTAGACTGAGTAACACAATCTTGTAATCTAGAACGCCATGACACTGCTCCACCAGCCAATGTAAAGACATACCCTGACGTAGACCTTCGGTTGTCTAAGTCACCTGCATAATCTGAGTCTGTAAAAACCTTTACACTTAGCTCCTGACTCCCATAGCATATGCGCATACTCTTTGTAGCTTTCAGGTATCTCAATATTTCTTTCACTGCCTCCCAATGTTTCTTGCCTGGGTTTGACATGTATCGACTTACTACTCCCACTGCAAATGCAATGTCTGGGCAAGTAGAAATCATTGCATACATCAAAATACCCACTACAGACGCATATGGAATCTTATCCATTTCAGCCTGCGTTGTTCTTCCTCAGACAGAGGACAATCTTGTTTGCTAAGTTTCACATATGGTGGCAATGGAACACTCAATGCCTTTCCCTTCTCCATATTGAAACGTTGCAAAACCTTGACAATATACTCTGTTTGAGATAACCAAATCAACTTCTTTGACCTATCTCTCTCAATGCGAATACCAAGTATATGACTTGCCTCACCCATGTCTTTCATGTCAAACGATTTTTCCATCTTTGACTTCAAAGCTGAAATTTCTTCCAAGTGCTTGCCAGCAATCAACATGTCATCCACATACAAAATAAGGATCAGCCAACTGTCATCCTTAGCCTTCTTTGTATATAGACAGTGATCGAACTCACTACGTTTACAGCCTTGAGAAAGCATAAACTTGTGGAACTTATGGTACTATGCCCTCGGTGATTGTTTTAAGCCATAAAGACTCTTCAACAACTAGCATACCAAATCTTCCTTGCCTTTCTCAACAAACCCTTCTGGCTGCTACATGTAAATTTCCACATCTAAATCACCATGCAAGAACGCTGTCTTGACATCCATTTGGTGAAACACCAAATCTAATATGGCAACCAATGCAAAAAAGCATCTCAATGTAGTCATCTTGACCACCAGAGAGAAGACTTCATCAAAGTCAAGGCCTTGTTCTTGCTTAAAGCCCTTGGCAACAAGCCTTGCTTTGTACTTTGGCTGACTATAATGAGTGGTGATCTTATACGTGTAAACCCATTTACAAGGTAGAGCCTTTTTGCCCTGTGGTAATTTAACTAGGTTCCATGTCTGGTTTTTATGTAGAGCTGTCATCTCTGACATGCATGGCCAATTGCCAATTCCCAGAGTCCTTCATTTGCATTGCTTCCTTGTAACATGAAGGCTCATTGCAATCAGTCAACATGACATAGTTCATAGATGGAACAACCGATTAGGAGGTCGTGAGATCCATCCCGATTTATGCAAAATAGGTGGTTGAGGCTCAGCCACAACCTGTGGTTCCACTCTATCCTGTCCTTGCTCCTCTTGAGCCCTGACATTTTGTCTTGCATGTGTAGGTCCATCTTCTTGGGAGACAACTCTTCTAATCTACTCAATCCTCTCTGGTTTAGAATGATATTTGGATTCATTAAAGTGAACATCATTGCTACGGACAACCTTTCTGGATTCGGGATCCCAAAGTCTGTACCCCATCTCACCAGAATTACCATAGCCTAGAAAGATGCACTTTCTACTCTTTGGCTCAAGTTTGTTCCTAAATTCTTTTGGAACGTGAGTATATGCCTCACAGCCAAAGACTCTGAGATGCTTGTATGAGGGCATTTTGCCTGGCCATACCATCTCTGGCACTAAATCCTTCTGCAAAACCTTGCTAGGAGATCTATTTACAAGATGAACAGTTGTTGATACAGCTTCAACCCAAAACCCATTTGGCAGCTGTGCATTAGACAACATACTTGTGACCTTCTCTTGTATGGTCCTATTCATCCTCTCAGCAACACCATTTTGAGGAGGATTGTAAGGAGCAGTAAGTTCACGTTTTATACCTTTTGACTCACAAAAGTCCTGAAAGGCCTTTGAAACATACTCTCCACCATTGTCAGTGCGTAAGCATTTAAGCTTCTTGCCACTCTGATTCTCCACAAGTGTCACAAACGTTTTGAAAACACTCAACGCTTCATCCTTGTGCTTGAGAAAGTAAACCCATACTTTCCTCGAGTAATCACGTATAAATGTCATAAAGTAAGAAGCTCGCCCTAGAGATAGGTTAGACATAGGTCCACACAAATCACTATGAACAAGTGCCAACTGTGTATCTCTTCTATTGCTTCTATGCTTATGTGGCTGCTGTGTTTGCTTACCATACAGACAATGTTCACAGAATTAAAAATCATTAAATGACAAGCCAGGAAAATAACCATAATGAGACAAGATTTCCATTCCCTTCTTGGACATATGTCCTAACCGGCTATGCCACAAAGAAACGTTCGGCTGCTCGGTTACATTGATTACATTTTTAGAGACATTTGATACATAGATCATGTAAAGTCCTCCAGAATTTACTCCATGTGCTACTGTCATAGAACCCTTGGATATCTTCCACATGTTCTGTCCAAAAGTGGTGGCGTAGCTAGCATCATCAAGTAAACCTGTGCTGATTAAGCTCTTTGTAATTGCGGGAACATGTCTCACATTCTTCAGCGTGAAAGAAGAGCCATTCTGAAACTTCAATTGAACATCTCCAACACCTAAGATCTCACATGTCTGCCCATTTCCTAGCCAAACATGGTCTTTAGTGGTCACATAAGAGGTAAACCACTCCTTGTTTAGAGACACATGAAGTGATGCCCCTGAGTCTATAATCCAGTCACTCAGTGCATTTCCATCAGATGCTGTAAGAAGAGCTGAGTCCATTGTATTCTTCAAGAAGTAGATGTCTCCTGACACTAGACTGTCATCCTCTGCAACAGTGTTTGTCACATTTATTTCTTGAATCCTCACTGAGGACTTGTTCTTCTCACCATGGTCTTCAGCTTTCTCTTTGCCTTTTTCTGCTTTCCATTCTCTGCAGTCTCTTTTCATGTGACCCTTCTTGACACAATGGTAGCATTCTATGTCACTCTTGCCTTTAGCACTGCGGGACTTGCTACGAGACTGATTCCTCTTTCCACCTTTGTCCTTTTCTTTGGTCCTTCCCCTGACAAATAAGGCTGTTCCTTTGCCTTTGTCCATTGTCTTTCTGTTGGTTTCTTCAGTAAGCAGACTGCCTTCTACACCTGCTATAGTCAAACCATCTGGAGGTGTAGAATTACTCAAAGCTGTGCGAAAAGTGTCCCAACTTTTCGGTAATGTGATCAATAGGAACATAGCTCTAACAGGTTCATCAAACTTGACACCTTGAGCTGACAACTGACTGTAGATGGTGTTGAATTCATTCAAATGATTGGACATAGGTATCCCTTCTTTGATCTTGAAGTCAACAAGCTTCTTAAGCCAGTATACCTGTGAAGCTGCACTCGGCTTCTCATAAAGATCACTCAGCTTTGTCCATGCTTCATAAGCCGACATCTCGTCTGCTACATTGAAGTAAACGCTTTCTGCCAAAGTCAGCATAATGGTAGAAAGTGCCAATTCATCCATTTCGCTCCATTCATCTTCATCCATATCTTTTGGTTTTATCCCCTTGAGCTTTATAGGTTTTATCTGCTTCTTTTGTACCAACACGTGCCAAATCTGCTTCTTCCACAATGGAAATTGGTTCCATCCAGCTTCTTGATATTGTAAAGAGCAATGTCCTGTGATCCAGCCATAACTACGCTTGTTTTCCCTGTAAACTGACCTCTGAACCAATATCAACCTGTCAAAAATGAACCAAGAAAGCTTCAGATTCTGCAAAAATTTTGGCAGAGTCTCCTTTGTAAAATGTCTATGGTGTACTCAAAAACAGACAAAAAAAACTCAAAAAACCACTGTCTCTCTAACACTGTAATCTGTGGGTAAACCTGTCCTGCACCTGTACTGTCTCTCACTGTCCTGTCAGTGTCCTCACTGTCTTGTAAGCATAGACTGCGACAATGCCTCAACGGTAGTAAAGCAAAGATGCAATCCCAACTGTCTAACTCACAATCAATACATCCTAGCTACCTATCTAAGGGTGCTCGAGGGATCGCTCCAAGACCTGTATCACCGAAAGGATCTCAACATTCGAGAATCCCCCAGCTCAATAAAACCTCACTCGACCCTCAACAAAGGCTGCAGTAAATCTGACAGTACATAGAGTTCCCACAAAGTCATACATCCACAAATTTCCCACTGTATGTTGTAACCGCTGTAACATTTAATGGTTTAAAAACTTATGTGTAGCGGAAACTAGCATGAACATAGTGGGCATTTCATTAGAATAGAATCCTAATGAGAATTACAAGAGTGCTTGGGTGGAGAGAGCAACAAAAAGCATAACACCTAGTTAGATAGAATCAACAATACTTTCAAAAGAGAGAGAAATTAAGCTATTGACAACAGTTGAGGACCGGATTTGCATGGAGCCGGTCCCCCCTCCAAAAGGCTTTGTATTATGGTTTCTCCCATCAAGAGAGACATTGTACAATACAATTCTTTGTGTTCCTTCAAGACTAGCTAGTGCAATGAAGATGAAATCTTCATGCACTAAGAAAAACACTTAGTAAACACAACTATTATTATCCCCGTTCTCAGACCCAAGACCTCACACACCTTCGAAGATGGTGAGAGCTATCAGGGTATGAGAGTAGGCTGAGAGGAAGAAGGAGTATCTTACGAGAAAGACGTACATCTCCTCACATAATCACTCATATTAGCATAGCTTTAGCTTGGTAGAGGAGATGAGCATGCATTGAAGCTTGGCTCTTGGTTGGATTTGCATCCACAAGCCAAGAGTGTGTCGACGTAGGCTTCTATCTCACAAGCTTGGAGTAGGTGATGAGCTCTCCATTAAAGCTTGGGAAGAGATAGTCTTCTCTTTCTTCACACATGAGATTGTGTGAGTGTGTGTGTGATAATGCCTTGCAAAAATCAGTCCCCCTCTCTCTCTTGGGCGAGCCCTCTTGCTATTTGCTCTTGCTCCAACCTTATTGGCCCTCCCCAAGTCAAGCCAATGACCATTAAGCAGCATAAGTGATAGCCTTCTAACATGTGTCCCCCTTTCCCCTTTTGTGAGAGCTTTAGGTAATTTAATAATTAAACTAAACTCTCATTGGACCCCTTTGCCTCCTGGCCAATAGGAATCAGGCAAGCCATTGGGCTCCTGAATGCTCATTGGACCCCTTGGGAGACTGTCCAATAGTCTTCTAGGAGACTTATTTCTCATTGGTTCTTTTATTAAGTGTTTTTAAATTAATTAAACTAGATTTACTCTAGCCTAATTCTCATTGGTCCACCTCCAAGGCCATCCAATAGGAATTGGGCACACCTTGTGGGCATCTGGGCTAGGGAGCTGACATGTGTCCCTAATTCCTTTGTGTAAAGGAAGCCTGTGTGTGTGGGTGTGACTTTCTCTCTCATCCCCTAGAAGAAGGGCTCGCCCCCTCCCATGTAGGGATATGGAAAGACTTTATTTCACACACACAAAGCATCCAATTCCCCTAGGTTTGACCTTTGGACATAACCTTTGAATTTTGGAACCTTGGCATTTTGGAAGTCTTAATGGGCTGAACCTTAGGGTCTTTTTAGCCCATTGTTGCACTTGGCTCTTTTGCAGATGGCCCCCCCCCTTTGGATCCCTATTTTCCCTCCTTTGGATCCCTACTGTGGCCGGTCTGCTAGCTTAACCAATATTCTATCTTTTTATCCCCTGGCACTTCCCTACATTAAATGATCAGTTTAATATGAGAAAATCATTTAGGAGAATTAGATATTGATTATTATGACAACCGTTGCGGCGGTTGTTTGTTGCGTGACTCACAGCTAGTAAACCCTCAACAGACATACATCAACTCTGACAATACATCCCATGTGGAAGTACCTGCAATGTCACGATGAAATCTGGAATATCAAGCAACAAACACAAGCTACTTAAAACCCCTTCTTTCAAACTCACGTCATACATCAACATGATTACATAGTGCACCCCCCGAGCATACATCCACCGTACTACTATGCTATGCATACATATAAAAAAAAAGAATAATAAGCCCTTGGATTCAATGACAGTCTCAACCATGTGGAGCCCTGGTATACATGCCTTGCACAATTACATTGGCATGGATACATCACAATGCATCGTTGCATACACTATGAGCTTATATCCGCATAGTGCCAAAGATGCATGCTATTATTAATGATATGAAGTCAATCGATAATACTTTGGCACATGAGAGAAGCCTGGCTTTGCATGAAGTTTGGAAAAGCAATGCTTTGCAGCGTTGAGGAATCTTTTTCAGATAAAAGGTTAAGTTACAGAAGAAATAAGCAGAACTAGAAACTTACTAACCTTGTCACCCACTTGTGGCCAAGTTGTTGGTAATTCCCTCAAATCTGGATCATAGCCATATGTCCTTCTTGAGTGAGTTAGCATATTTATCATATACGCCCTTGTGTGATGTAAAAACCTGCACACATCATGGCAAGTTTCCCCAAGTTCGTATGCTAATAGCATATTCCAAACTTTGGAAACCGCGATGCCAAATGCCAAAAAGGAAGCCTTGCTTCACCTTAGTACTCATGGAGTTCTGGTGCTTGTAGCTAACAAACACTCTTGCTAATTTACAATGTCATAGCAAAATAAATTTAACTTTGTCGAGCATCCACATATAATTGACCTTGTTGAATTGTACCACATATTGAAAAGAAATAAAATACTTGCAAAGTATGTACCTCATACTTACTTGGCTTGCTTACAGTTGTCCTTGACCTTATAGATTTGTCTTGATCGACGAATGTTTCAAAAGAGTTTGCCTAGGAGCCATGTCCTAGCAAAATTGCAAATCTAGAATAGGGCAGTGAAAAACCCCTCGTCTCAATTGCAGCTCATAGCCATTTTTCATCTTACGTGATCGATTAAGTAAAAACTCCATACTGCACCTTGCCTTTGTAGAAATTTCTTCTTGTGGTAGTATCAAGTCTAGAAATAGGTTGTGCCTCTCCCCTTGATATACTAGAATATTACCAAGTTGCCATGACTTTGCATGATACAACACAAAAGCCGGACTTTGGATGTTTATCTAACTGTAGACACTTGCCACACAGAGGCAACCTTTGCTTTCTGTGCTTGGAATGTGGATAGATTTACAAGATTCCATGAAATTATAAGTTAAAATGTTGAAATCAATTGATTAGCCAATTGTTATGGTAATGTAGGTCAAAACGTCAACACATCCGATGTATTGGCTCGTAGCCTTGCCAATGTTGAACCCCTTTGGGTAGCAGCTAGAAACTCAAGAAATTTCATGTCAGAGGACCGTGTTCTCATCTAGATTTCTTGAAGAAGTCAGTGAAATGGCCCTTGCCATATTCTTGAGTTCATATCCTTGGATTAATCCCTTGTCGCATGCTTATTGTAACGAAGAAGATTACCTTGCATGTTCCTCAATTGTACTTCAAAATGTTTTACAATCTGGCCTTGCCGATTTCCTTCAAACCCTCACATTGATTCCTTGATTTTCCAAATATGGTGTCAACAACATGGATGTTTTGCCTCAGTCCATGGCAAAGCAGCCCTTGCATGCCTAGCACACCCTCCTTGCCATCCTTCATGGCTTACCTTGCATGAGCTTATCCAACTGTATCACTCAAAATATCTGCAATTTTTTAGGAATTACAAAAATTTCAATTGATCCGGCCCTTGGTCCGCTTTGACCATCCCTGTCGAGTTTCCGAATGGTGAGTTCAAGAGGGTTGAATGGGGGGGCTACAACCATGGGCACCCTCCCTTTCCCCTTGTTTGATTAAAACCCAAACCTTAAAGAGTATTGGGTGGCTGTGGTGTGAAACAAGATCCCCAAAACGCCTATGTAGCACTATCGATTGCTGAGGAAGGCGAGCTCCTAGCTCCTGCTGCATGCACCCAACTACTTGACGGGGTTGACTCTAACATGTTCAACGTTGTTTTCACCGTTTTATTTGGGGCTTTTGGGTAGTCACTAATCAAATGAGTGATGCCACAATCTAGATAATATAAATTCACTCTAATGATCACCATTTTATTTGGGTTTTTTGGGCAGTCACTAATCAAATGAGTGATGCCACAATCTGGATAATATAAATTCACTCTAATGATCTCCGTATGAGGACAATCTTTGATAAGGTGGTCACCGTCACACTTGTAGCATGATCCTAATGGTTGTCAAGGTGCTCCTAAGATCCCTCTTTGTTGATAGGCATGCCTTTCTCATGCTAAGCCACCATTGGCTATGAACAATAATGTTCTCTCATCTAAGTTGTATTTTACTTCTCCTACAGCATGAGATACTATTGATGGTTCAACATTACCAATCATGCTCCAAGTTTTTGGATCTTTTGGCTCTTTAGGTGGCTAGTATGCAAAACTAACCATATATCCACTCGGCTCTTTGTATTATGTGGGCACAAGCACTAAGGATTGTTCCTCCATTTCTTCTACAGTGGGTGCATACCTAATTCCTACTACTTTGTTCTTTCTCCTAGGAGATATGGTTGTTCCCCCAAAATTGGTTGTGCTTGTTCAACCCCTACTGGTACTGGAAAATTTCATGTTGTATATCTAGGCATTGGTAGTACTTGAGGAGGTGCTATCTGGGCTCGTGGGACATACTGTTTCTCTCTTACATATCCCTTGTTGCAGTAACATTCTTTTGTCACATGATTACTCCATTTTTTCATGAGGAACACCACTTGGGTTGCTTATCCTGTGGCTTAGCAATTGGGCTTATCCTTTTGAGAACTTCTTCACTAAGTTTCTCCTGATTTACGACTGCCTCGCTCTTTTGTGCTGATTTTGTGGACCTAGATCCACTATGCTATGATGACGAATCATCATCTAACTCTTTATAGCCACCTTTCTTGTGGACAACACATTTTTCTACTAGGTATAGGTCTTCTTTGGTTAACTCGCTTAGAGTTGTTTATCCTCTTCATATGCAGATCCTTTTGAAGGTCTACATTCCTCAGCCCTTGGATACATATAAACATGATTCTGGATTGTGCTGGTAAGACATGGCATAAATTTTATGTAGTGTTTCAGTCTAAAAGTTGCGTTTCTAATTGATTCTCCCTCTTTTTGCTTGAACTTATGGATTTGCAAGATCTTATTGTGGGCTATCCCACTTTGAGATAATTCCTCCTCATCAAATACCTCCTCCATTGACTCAAAAGCTCTACGTTCAACGGAATCAAACCAGGTGGTGGAATCCTCCTCTAGAGCTAGCCCAAATCTTGCAAACTATGTGGGAAAGTCTAGGACTTCCTCAGCTCTTATGACGCTCAAAAATGCTGCCGCATAATCCCTTGGATCCTTGTTTTTGGAATATTCCTTGTTAACCCATTTTTGGACTTGATATGGTTTGATCCTCTAGTGATCCATCAACCTAAGCATAGGATCCCACATTCCTCCTCTATGAGATCTTTCTAGCCTAGGATATGGTACGTGTTCCTCACCTAGGGGTCCTCCTAATCCATAATTTTTGATTGGTCTAGAAAGTGGTCATTCCTCTGCTTGGACCCTTTCTTCTCGTTCTTGTTCTCAATGTGGTGCTTCAGTTCATGTTTAGGTATGGTGTTGCAAACTTGTCGAGACATGCTTGAAATAATAGTGGTGAGGTTCATGAGGGTTGGGTATGTGGTGTTGTAATCATGTGAGAAGACATTTGTGGATTTGCTAGGGGTCTCTATGGGATTTTGCTTCTCTTCAAAAGCCTATGCCAGCACATTTGGCATTATTACTCTCCCTACATCTTCTGGGTGAATTGGCTCATATTATCGTCCGTACTTATCAACAAAAATGATATAGGTTCCAGTTGCAGAATCATACAAAAACAAGTACAGGGTTTTTCATTTTCTTCATTCATTCACATAGGGTTCCATGCACCAGGAGTAAGAGGTGACTCTCCCTTGCCCATGCTTGTAAATTGCAATATTTTCACGAATTATAGCCACTCTCACTACTCTCTTGTCATAAAGGTAGAAGGCTCCAAGAAGAGTAAGTTTAGAAGGCAATTCTTGGGTATCCATAACCATCTTCCCTTTTGCTACGTTGTCTCCGTACTGATTGTAATTTTCCAGGTTTTTGATAATGAAGTAGTGGTTTCCCTCCTCATCACATAACCTATCACCATTGTTGTTTACCATGATTACTGTAAATCCTCTTGTTGGTGGTTCTTCAATACAAATGCATTGATGTCCTTGAACATCGGCATACACTAGTGATCCATGGATGATATTGCCGTATATTTTTGGTATGTTTAAGGGTTTTTCGGAGGTTCTACCCCCATGTTCCCTTGTTGTTGGAAACCTCCAAGTTGTTGGTTAGCCATCCACTAATATAATTTGTCAAAAGAGGAGTATCACTGCCCTCCTCTATGATTGGTGCTAGAAGATCTATCCCTACTTGGTTTACACTCTCTTCTATCGACACTAAGATAACTTGATCTCCCCTCACTCTTCAGTCTATCTGAAGACACCTACAATATCTCAAATTCATCAAATCTTTCACACAAAAGTTATTGACCAAAACCTCTTACCTTAGAAGTCTGCTTGCAGTTGCTCCTTGCTCTGGCTTGCTTTCAAACCACTTTCCCAACTTGTAAAGTACTTTGCACTCCAAATTGATCACGAACTTGCGAGATCCCTGGTTTTGACTATCTATACAAAACTTTTGACTGTGCAATTCCTTGTCAAAATAGTGCTTCTCACTTAAGTCCTCTACAATGTTGAATAGTATAACTAGAGGGTTTATCCCAATCAGTCAACTGTATATAAGGACTTGATTCCCTATGTGAGCTCTATACACTGATCTAAGGAGACATATGGGATCCTAGGATTACAAGGAAAGCTCTTGGAAAATTAAAATCACTACCTGAGCCCTAAAATGAGCTTCGAGACTTCATATGTGTATGAGGTCTAAGTGCTCAAAATTAGCCCAAACTTGAAATTTAGACTCTCCTTGATGTGTTATGTCCAAATCCAGTCCTCCTTTGTGATCTAAACACCCCTTGGCAGGTCTGTCACCCCTAATTTTGTGTTAGTTGTTGTTAGCGTCTTTGGGAGGTCTTTTAAGTCAAAGGTGATTCAAATTGGATGAAACTGGGTTTCTAGGCTTGTCTTATGGTGCTTAACACTCATGGAAGCTATGATGTCAGCTTTGGTCTCTAGAAATGCCTTTCAGACATCATATGTGTATGATGTCCAGCTGGTCAAAATGAGGTAAGATTCACTCCAAAGGTCTTCCACCACACAAGAAACTCATAGCAGTTTTCAAAACTCAATTTCAACACTTTTTTTGCTAAATATGATCAATTCAAGCATTGCAACTTTCTGAACAGATAGCTCCTCAAGCACTTTTTGTGATTTCTCAAGCGGACCACATTTGACATACATATCAACCAAGGCAGTGCCAAGCATGATTTTTTTTTTGAATTTTTGTTTCCATATCAACATCTTTCATAGAGCCACATGCCTCGAGATGCATGCGTAGGTGATTGCATTTGGAGAGAGGCCCTTGATTTGCATCTATAGAAAATATAATGGAGATTTTTGGTCTGGCCCTTGGGGGGAAAATCTTGGAATCAATGCATTCCAAGAGTCCACACTCCAAATAGGAAGCTCCTTGAGCACTTGTGTAGAGCCACATTCCTTCAAGACGTAAGCGTAGCCTTCCCCTAAAAGCTTGTAAACTCAAAAGCAAACAATTCCAAAAGCAATTGATCTCGCTAAAAAAGCAGTTAGTGCAATTTCCATACAACTGTCAGCCCAAAAAGGAGAATTTTCGTACTGTTCTGCCACATCAGCGTCCGTATAAAACTGCCACGTCATTTGCCAGCACGACTCACGGTGTCTGTACTATTGTCCGCATGTGTCCGGGTAGAACTTCCACATCATCAATTTGTGACAGAGGTATGTGTCTTTTTGCACGAGAGAGAGAGAGAGAGAGAGAGAGAGAGAGAGAGAGAGAGAGAGAGAGAGAGAGAGAGAGAGAGTGGGGTGGAAGGGGGAGAGAGACTCTTTAAAAAAAAAAAAAAAATCCCCTAAGGAGAACAGCAAGAAACGCTTGTGAAACCTTAAAAAAACAACAAAACATAGATTTGAAACCCTCAAATAAAGTAAGAAACGTTGACAAAACCCTAAATATAGCTTTCAAAACCCTAAAAGCAACAAAAAAACACTAACGAAACCCAAAAAACAGCCAAAAAGTAATTTCAAAACCCTAAAAACAGCTAAGAAGAAGTGAGGAAACCCTTAAAACAGTGACAGACTAGACACACACACACACACACACACACACACACACACACACACACACACACACACACACACACACACACACACACACACACACACACACACACACACACACACACACACACACACACACACACACACACACACACACAGAGAGAGAGAGAGAGAGAGAGAGAGAGAGAGAGAGAGAGAGAGAGAGAGAAAGAGAGAGAGTGATTTTCTCTTGAAAGTCTTGAGAGAAGACAATTTGAGGACGCTTTACATGCCATGTGGGTTAACGGTGACTTTTTTGGTTTTTTGCTTGTTGGTGACTTTTGCATGATGTTCCTATGAGATTCCAGTGCTCTTTTGTTGCACATTATGTATCACATGAAATCAATGTGTTTGTATTTGCATCTTATACCATAAGGCAAAAGTGTTTTCATGATTACTCCTGATCATTGTCTTCATTGTTGTGGTCATTTAAATGTTAGTCAGCTAAATATAATGGCTTTAACATTATTCTTGACGATCTACTTGTGTTTACATAGTGTTTTTGCAACTGAGTGTCTTCAGGGTACAATGCGTGCTCACCACTAATTTTTTTTTTCAATCTACAGCATGCGTGACCTCTTGTCGGATAAGTCTTTAAGAGCATCCAAAGCTGACATTCTTCTGGCAAAAGAAAATTTTCTGGTCGTTCTGAAAATTCGCTACTCTACGCCCCTATTTTGTTTGCCCACTTCACATGATATTCAGGTCTCTCTCTCTCTCTCTCTCTCTCTCTCTCTCTCTCTCTCTCTCTCTCTCTCTCTCTCTCTCTCTCTCTCTCTCTCTCTCTCTCTCTCTTTGGTAAATCAATTTGATTTATCTATCTGTGGGAACCTCAAAGAGAGGAAAACCCACCAAAAAATAAGTACAAGAAAAGGAACACAAGAGTGTTCGGCTGTACAAAGTGGCTAAAAGCATTCATAAGAAAGCTGATGTATCTCTGTCGTGATATCACCAACTTCCAAGGCAGATCTCAAAGACTGCCTAAGGGAAAGCTTGAAGAAAGGCAGAGGATCTGTATGAATGCGATGGAACATATTTCCATTACGTTGTCGCCACAGGCTCCAGTACGCCCAAAACCTGACCCACATGAAGAAGACTGCAAAGCACTGCAACGCCGGTGAGAAGAACCCAAAAACCCAAAACCGCTTATGGAAGACCGTCGTGGGAAAACGTAGCTGCATACACGCAGATACCCGACGAAGGAAATCTCAAGTAACAGAGCAATCCCACAAGAGGTGACAAACATCCTCCTCGGCAAATAGGCAACGGACACAGGATGAAGGGCGGATACGACACATCCAAAGAAAGGTACCCACAGGGAGCACACCAAGTAAGCACCGCCAAAGAAACAAATGCTCCTTCAACGACAAATGGATTTTCCATAATGCAGATATAAGCCTTTGCCACCAAATATCTGATTTATGCATGTGCCAAATAGCGCTGCAATGATCAGCAAGCCACGGATGAGGTAGAAGAAGAGCATATACCCGGGTGGCAGAAATATCTTGAAAAGGCATTTCCCCAAGCTTCCAGCCAGACATGCAATTACCATCAGCCAAATTTGAAACGGGCCAAAAACCAATTAACATTTGTTGTAAATCTCTCCAAAACTGGCGATAATGCATGCCCAATCCAAATCGGCGAGCGGAAAATGGAAACTCGAAAGTGAAACTAGCTGCATCCATCACATCCTCAACCACTCGAATGCCACGACAGGAGAGAAAATACGCCTGGAGAGGCGAGGGGTCGACCAAAGTAAGAGAAAATGCCCGGCTCCAATAAAGGCTCTCCACGCGAAGTGAATTTCCTTCCCTCTGAGCATTCCACAATAGATGAATCGTAACTTGTTTCCATGCAGAAAGCAAGGTGGAGGAAAGTGGGCAACCAGGAATATGACCATCCATCTTACCAAATATTGCTTCCCAAATGATGATTGCCAGTGACCAAATGAGGAAGTAACCACATGCTGACTCAAATGTGCAAACATAAGAGTCCAAGGCTGCGATTGTTGTGTAAGTGTAGGCAAAAGCATAGCCTTCCTAGCAAGGACATACCTACGCAGGTCCAAAATATTCAGGCCACCAAAGCGCTTTGGTGTACAAAGTTATGCTATTGACATTAGACGCAGACCTTTTTTGTGAGCATGCGTTCACCACAAATGAGACAAAATGGCCGACATGAGGGAATCAAGACAATGGCTCGGCCAATGCAACAATGGCAAAAAGAACTGAACATATGCCATTAGGATACTTTGAACAATCCGCAGGCGAACATGCAGTGGCCAAGTAGAAAGCTCCTAGTAATGCAATTTAACATTCAAGCGATTCATAACCCAATCCACTTTCTGCGTGTGAGTAACGTTCCATCC
The DNA here is from genome assembly GCF_014529385.1 of Adiantum capillus-veneris. Lineage (NCBI taxonomy): Eukaryota > Viridiplantae > Streptophyta > Polypodiopsida > Polypodiales > Pteridaceae > Adiantum > Adiantum capillus-veneris. The sequence continues at coordinate 49,800,789 of NC_140949.1, read as the reverse complement.
AATTGGATAACCCAAATGTCTGGTGATTACATTCGGAAGAACAATCTCTCGTGGCCACAATAGAGCAAGCCAATCACAAGAACGAAGCGGCAAAAGATTTGATTTACGAAAAATTGACTTTAAGACCAGTCGCACTCGCAAACAATTCTAAAGCTTCCATAATCACTTGAACATCGCTCTGCTGATTGCGGGGCATAAACAACGAGTCATCCGCATAAGCCTGCCCAACAAAGGTATGACCGGATGGTAGCTGCAAACCATGAAGACGCTGCGCAGAGGTCAAGTAATCAAGATACATCAACAAAGGATGAGAGGCAATTGCATACAGCAAAGCACTAATGGGGCAACCTTGCCTAACCGAGCAACCAAGCGGCCATGATTCAGTCAATTCTCCTTCCAAGATCCCCGAAGATGTACTACCATCATACAAGAAATGAACGACATTTGCCAACTTAGGACCAAATCCTAGACATCTCATTGTGGCAGCAATCAAGTCCCATTGCACAGTGTCAAAGGCCTTTTCAATATCAACTTGCATGACCAACACATCTTGTTGCGTATACTTACCATACTCCATGCCAATCATAACATTGGCCAAATTTTCCATGATTATGATGAGGAATGAAACCATACTGGTCCTGATGAAGTCCTGTAAATAAATGGTCCTTGATGCGGTAGACCAACATTTTAGCCAAAATCTTGTAAACCACCGGCATCAGAGTTATGGGCCGCCAATGAGAGAATTTCTCGCAAAGCACTTGCTTGGGCAACAATTTAAGTAAACCCTCTTTCCATGAAACTGGGAGATTCTATTTCTCCCATGCCACATTTAACATGAACAGCAGTTGGCTGTTTAAGATCATCCCAAAAGGTGAGGAAAATTCCACAGTAAGTTCGTCCCAACCGGGAGATCTCCACCGGCCCAATGCAAGCAACGCGCCATGCACTTCGGAAACAGAGAAATGATCCTTAAGGCAGTGTGCCTCCTGCGAAGACAGGATCGGACAAACATGAGAAAGCAACAAATCACGCGCTCGACAAATTGCCGAAGAAGGCTGCGATGGAGCAGCAAACACCTTACGATAATGTGAAACCATAACCTCAGCAAGTTCCCGCTTCGAAGAAGTCCAAGCACCCGAGGGAAGCATAACCCGCTTAATTGACTGCAAGACCCTTGAATGATGCAAATGCTTAAAAAATTTCTTCGAAGCACAACCTTTATCCATAAAAGCCTGTTGACGTGCACACGTCTGCCATTTAGCGATTTTCCTCTTATCATTTTGCTAAATACACACTTTAGCTTCACATAACTCCAGCATTTCAGAGTCAGATAGGGGTCGAAAATCGGCCAACTACTGTAATCGTTGACTAACCTATTTTGCATCAACAACATTCCCCCGAATAAACTGCATATGCTGCATACCATAGTCAAAAATCACACTTTGTACTCTCATGACAAAGTGATACCAGGTAGCGTCCAAATCAATATGCATTTGGGCTAGCAGCGGGGGAATAATATCAGCAATCATGTGACGAAAAACTTCATGGAGTAAGATAGACATTATTAACATGCAACAAATGCTTCCTGTGAAGAGGCCGATCACAAAGGGACTAGTACAAAGACAGCAAAACAGGATAATGATCCGATAGCTGCAGAGCATAATCTATCCTCATGTCACATACAAATTCTTCATAATATTGTCCATTAAGCAAATACCAACGATCCAATCGTGCTCTATAAGAAGAATGAGTAGCATGCTGAAAGGTAAAACCAGAGGAATCAGGATGCAAACAACGCCATATATCAATCATTTTCACAGAGGCAACATATGCGAGTTTCTTGTGGTGCTATCAATCAAATCAGGGGTATTATTGAAATCTCCACAAAGAAATGCATTCGAGGTCCAGGGGTGAGACGAGATTTCATGTCTAAAGAAGCTCTTTGCCCAGAGGCAGTGTATGCATAAGTACCTCCAAATTCATGTACACGACCATTCAACAAACACTGTACAACCATCCATCGGCCATGCGGATCATTGTATAGCAGAACAGGCTGAAGCTCATGGCGAACCAACATCAATAAACCCGAGAAATCTTGCAAGCCAGCGTACGCAATCCAATATCCAACAAAATAGGAACATTGACCATCAAACTCATGCTGATTATGCTCTTGCAATACAACTATGTCTGCCCTACATGTATGTACATAGTGCCAGGTAAGACGCCATTTGTCAATGTTGCATAACCCACGCACATTGTATGAGATGCATTTAATAGGACTTTGCATTGGAAACATATGTACAAAAAGCAACAAACATCATAATCAAGTGGAGGTGCCCATAGACACGTCTCCATCCACCACATCTGTACGAGGACCCAACCTTTGAGTCAAAGCAGGAAACGTGTCCACAGTGTTCACAGGCGATGTGTAAGTCTCACCAAGGAGTACATCTTTATAAGAGTGAATCGCTTTGTCCCATGAATCAATCAACGTGCGATTGTCATTACACGGAAGTTGCTTAAACGATGCATTCTTGTTGGCATTAACAGAAGGAACCTAATTATGAGAAGAAATTGGTGTGCGAATCTTCAAAGCTTTTTTGGGCACCACCCATGTATTGACATCAGCAGGTCCAACATTTTTGCTTTTAGCAACAATCCCATTCCCAGTATCATTGGATTGCTATACCTTGCCTTTCCCTTTTTCCACAATCGAAGCGACCTTAGCAGTAGAGACTCCACTTTGTTTGACTTCACTTGTGGGTTTTCCAGTAGGGATAGAGGTGGACAAAGGAACAGCAGAGGGAGGGGGTTGCAAGACTGGCTCTGGACATTCGGATTGCATGTGACCAAATTTACCACATCGAAACATGAATTCACAAATTTTCCCCATTCAAGTTTAAAGGGGCGCTTGCCCACCCATGGATCTCCTGAGTCTACCATAATACCATCAGGGGTAACCTTGTCAGTGTCCCAAAGAATGCAAAACCTATTGGTATTCGCATCCAATTTTGGGGGACAAATAACCTTTCCAAGCTGCGCAGCCAACAATGGTAGGAAATGTCTCCACGTGCGGGGGAAATCAACAATTTCCACCCACACCGGGCGTTTGTGACGAATAAGACTCTGGTAGTCTTTAGTGAGTGCCCATGGGAGAACATGAGTCATCTGCGTATTAAAAAAGAGGGGAGACATCTCAAGAAAAAGGTTTCGTGCTTCCATATCTGTGAGTAGAACTTCATAAAATCCACGCACCCCAAAGTAAACCCCACGGACAGCTTGTCGCTTGAGGAGAAAATCTACCCATTGCCCGACATCTTTCGTAGTAGGCATTCTCTCCGCGAAAAACAGGATAACTGCATTCATAGCGTATTGCGCAACTGGGTCCATGAGGTCCTATACCGGAATGCGCACCTCAAGAGTAGGCGCCTGACCATTCCATGCCTGTCGAGCCTCCTCAAAGTCCTCATACAAGCATGCTTTGATCTCCGAAGCGGCCTCCGACGTGGGTTCCATTTCTTTTCGACGCTTAAAGACACACAGAGAGTCGAACATAAATTAACAAAGCCTCGCCAAACAAAAGAAAATTTCTAGGAAACTCAGCAAATAACCGAGGAACCAACGCTCTGTACAGACATCGCACAGTAATGCATCCAAAAACCACAACAGAGGTACATCAACTCATCACTGCCTTATACACTTTGAGCGTGACACCATACCAAACCTCTGATCAACCTGAAAGCATTCCATACCACATGAACACAACCTCAGAAGAACTGCACAGGAGTTAAAAGTGGTTGCGCAGGGCAGAACCACAGTGTTGAAGACTGACTGCTACCAAGAAGATGTGCAAATTCCAAGCCAATCAAGGTGCTTAGTTAGCACAGGCAGGAGATTTCACGCAGGTAGGGCAGGTGTCGAAAATCTGCAGGTCCAAGTCGCGCAGGCAGAGGAGCACTCTCTCTATCTCTCTCTCTCACACACACACACAAAAGCTTAGATGGCATTCTGTTACTTGAGCTCCCTTCGAGTGCCCAAAACTGGTGCCCATCCCAAGGGGGCGTAAAAGTTGTTACAAAGGACGCCGGTAGGGAATTACAAGGCCAATTGCCAAAGCTATGAAAAACTGAAAAAGTAGCTATGGAAGAAACTCCTCCTAGGAAGGGAAAAATTCCGTGGCAATTACTTTAGGTCTGAAGAGGAGGGAGAGGTATCCACCAAAGCCTCTGAAAGGTATCTCTAGATGGCTCCGAAGAGAAAATCTACCCAGGAAGGTATAAACATAATTGAGATGCCTCAGATTGCATCAAAAGGCACTTTGAGAGACGACCCTTGCATAGAAAGGTGGATGATGGCGAGAAGAGCCTAAAGAGGATCCCCCCCCCCCCCGCCGAGAAAAAGATCCTTCTATTAGTTAATGAAAGTTTCCCATAGGGCTATAAACACCTCTGCAAGAGAGGGCTACAAGAATCATGATGGGGAGACTCTCTCAATGAAAAACAACATATGTACAATGAGGCTAAATCAAGAGATGGGAGGAGGAAGAGCCACACAGGTGGACGATAGTGCCATCTGAGCACACCCTGGACCATAGCGAAGAAAGGCCCAGGACGCCAGAGTCGAAGGAAAGCCTCTCTGCGCTCCTGCATGCGGTTGGAGCTGCCCTCAAGTTTCTCGAACTGTCCTCTGAGAGTATGTAGCAGCTCTAGCCAAAGATCCTGAATAGTCTCTGCTAGTGGTACAAGGCGAGCCTCGAAGATGCGGAAGCAACGGTCTTGCCAGATGAACCAAAGTGTCAGGCCGCTGATGAGCTCCCAACACTCCTCTCTCTCACTACACCACTCCTGTGGAGTAATCTTTGTAGCAAGCTGGAGTGTAGCTCGACCCCCTTGCATCACTATCATCCTGCTGGTGGAGGATAGCTCAAATTGAAGTGCTGGGCCCTTGAGAGTAGACCAAGCAACTGCTCCCCATGTGTACTATTGAGTTGTGGAAAGAGCTGGCATCAGTCAAAGAACACGAAGCCACACTTGCTGGCTAAAGGATAGTCCCAAAGACAGTGACGCGACTCTCCACAAGATGGGCACAACTGCACATACGGCCGAGAGACCATTATGTACAAGCCAACTCCCAACTGCTGTATCTTAGTGTGCTACCAGACACTATAATAAAGTGACTCACCTCGACTGTTTGGAGTCACACAACCTCTCCCAAAAAGCTTCCAAGAACTCAGCTCTGAGACCCTCCTCTTGCCAATGAGGAGCTGCAGCAGGACGATCCTATCTCTGTGCTGCCTGAATGTGAAGTCCCAGTCGAACAGTGTACTGAAAGAAAGAGACACTTGGATGGTATGCTGAGGAGAAAGGGTCCCTCCAAAGCCACTCTCTAGAATCCCACTGTACTCATGCCAGTGGATAGCTCTCCCAAGCCCACAGTCTCTAGTGACCAGTCTGAAGAGCTGCTGGGTCGGGATCTATGAGACAAGTCCTCCCATAGATGCCCACCACTCGAATCCTTTGAAAATAGCACTCTGCGACCTGTGGAGCTTCTCCTGCAACTTTGTGTAAACATCCCTCACCATGTAGCTTGAAAAACAGGGAGGGTACAGTCTTTGAACAAGCCGGAGCTGAGATGGGAACCTCCAGCTGCGTGAAGGCTCCCATCCATGTGGGTGCTGCTGACTCCAGAGGTGTGAGCCACTCAACTGGTACTGCCCCTTGTAGTTGAATACCCTGAAGCTCCTCTGACAAGCCTGAAAACTGTAAGCAGTCACCGAAAGAGCGTGAAGGACCCTATGCCATTGGACCCCAGGAAACACGAGGCCGACTACCAACCAAGTGGACTCTCTACGTGCTAACCATGGGGTTCCAAACAAGGGGCTCTCTCAGACGCTCCTCCATGCAAGTAGGCTGACGCTTCTCTAGGCCTCTCCGTAGATGCTCCCAAGATCGGAGCAGACTCATAGAAAAATGGTCCTCCAGTCTCTTGCTCAAGCCAACTCTACGCATCTCAGTGAAAATCCATCTAGTCGAGGGTCGCTTGGGGCCTCCAACCTAAGGCAGCCTAGTACTAAGCCGCTGAAGCAAAAACTCCTTCCATGACTCCTCACATGGAATAATTCCTCTGACGATAAACTTCCCAAGTAGGACTCTTCTCTGTTGTGCTAGGTCTATGATCCCCAAACCTCCCTCAGAACAAGGAAGAGTGATGACCTGCCATGCCACTTTGGTCCGGGCTATCTGAGTGTCGCACCCTCACCAAAGGAAGTTCCTGATCAGCCTCTCTACCTGGATGATACAAGAACTCGAGAAGATCCAACAAGGGATGTACCACGTAGTAGTTAACAACACCTAGTTGGCCAATACAACAGTGCCTGCCAGAGAAAGCTGTGCGGAGCTCCAATGTAACAACTTCCTCCTGATAGACAGGAGGAGGGGAGAAATTTGCAAGCAATCTGATGTTGGGAGACAAGTCCAAACCAACCTGACAACCCAAAGTACCAAACTACAGTTCTGGGGGAATCCACCTGAAACCCTCACCTGGCATCCAATCAGGCGTAGGAGCACTACCAACCGAGAAAGCCATTGTCTTTCTCCAGTTGATCAGTGAGCCAGATGCACAACAGAAAGTCTCAAGAGCCTGCTCACACCTATGAAGGTTGGCCCCCTGGCCATGCATGTACAAGGCTGAGTCGTATGCAAACTCAGTGTCCAGTAGCTCATCTCCCCGACTAGGGAGCGCTAAGCCACGTAAACCAACATGCTATGAAACCAAAAACCTGCTCATCGCCTCAGCATAGAGCAGAAAGAGAAAGGGGGCAAGAGGGCAGCCTTGTCTAACCGAACGTGTGAGCATGAAACAATCACCTCTACCTCCTGATAGAAGTACCTGACTGTGTGCCCGTTTGTACAAAGCTGACACCCCTCTGATCCAAGCATCTGAGAAGCCCATCCTGCGTAGAGTATCCTCCAAAAAGTCCCAGTCAACTCTGTTGTAGGCCTTCTCAAAATCGAGAAGAAGAATCACCAAATCCTCACCACGAAGCGGCACGAGGGCAGAAGCCTACCAAAAAGTAAAGATGTTTTCAACACTAGAATGGTAATAGGACACTTTTATGTCCTTGGACACTTTTGTGTCCTCTTAAGTGACCATTTTGCTTGAATTATTTGAAGAGTATGAAAATGAAATTTTAGGTGCTATATATCCACAAAGTTGCCTTATGAGCTGAAAAAAACTTAGCATTTTTTTTTGAGTATCGATCTCACCATTAACCTTATTCTTGCACAACATTTTTGAACCTAAACTGTGTGAAAAAACGTGTCCTATTTTTGGCTTTTTTTCAATTTTTGGCAACTATACCACTCTAAACTTCATGTTTGTGAGGTTTAGATGGTTAGAGGTTAGGCCTCATAGTTCTCAACATGTTTTGATGCTTGTAGGGAGAGCTAAGTGTTAAAATTGAAAGTTATGACCAATTTACAAGAATTGCATAATCCTGTTTTTTGGCCAAAATTAGCACTTTTATGATTTTTTTGGTGGCTTTCTTGATATCCAAATTCAATTTTGATTGTGTAAGTGTAATGTATAACATAAAGCTAATCTGCCTTGAGTTTTGGGGGACCTAATATGCTATATAGCATAGTATATGATGATGGTTGAGTTTTTTGATTGCTGAAGAATATGATACATTTTAGAGTAGCAAGTATAACTTTCTCAATATTGCTAGTTTCTTAGGCCAATTGTGTGTATTTTGTAGGTAGTAACCATATCTAATCATAGACTACAAACTTGGCTAGATATTGAGTAGTTTCTATGGGTTTCTAGAGGTCATAATGCTAAACCCAATTTTTTCATGTTTGCTGTATTTAGCACTTTATCATTGCCCCCAAGGTTCCAATTGTAAGAGATCCATTATCCTTTTGACATGATCCATGGCTCCTTTTGAATCCATAGGCCCAAAGGGAACTAAGAAAACATGTATATAGTATTTGTATTGAGCGTGACTATAGAAACTTTGATGATAGGTCCGCAGAATGGAAAAAATGCAACATTTTTGTACCTATTTTTTTTCCCAAAAAAAAATTTGTGAGGTAAAAGTAACCATATGTTTTGGTCACCAACCCATTGAAGTTAACGCGGCATTTTATCTCATGTCCTACAAAAATCTCCACTCTTATTTATATGCAATCAACCGTAAGAAATTGCTGTTTTGGGCAAAATACATTGGTCCATCAACTTTGGAGGCTTGTAGTGACCAAGGGATGAGAAAAATTACAAGTTTCTCATTTTTTCCATACGTAGTAGTTATTGAACTATAAGCTCATGAAAGGATTTTTTAAAATGAGTGGATCTACTATGGTTTTGGAATTTTTTCCCAAAACCCTGAAAGGACACTTTTATGTCCTGTTAGGTTACCATTCTAGTGTTAAGGATACTACGCTCCTTGACAAAACCTGTCCGAGTCCCATGTATAATGCTCTTTAGAAGTGGTTGAATCCTCAAACTTAGAGCCTTGGCAAGAATTTTGTAGGTTGAGTTGAGGATGGTGATGGGGCACCACTGTCGAATCTCATCCAAGGAGCCAGCCTCCTTGGAAACGAGGGAGATCAGTCCCTCACTCATGCTGTCAGGCATCTCTCCTGTGTGAAGGATGTACTGAAAATCACTACAAAGATATGAGCCAAGCAAGTCCCAGTACTCCAAGAAAAAGTTGGGAGTCAAGCCATCCTCACCTGAACAGCTACCACGGGTGAGTGCTCTCAGGGCCATGTGTAGCTCCTCTAGCTGAAGAGGCAGCTCAAACCTATGGCACATCTCCTCAGTCACAAGACAAGTCATCTCTGCCCACACCTGGTCTCTGCATGCATCGTGACACTTTGATTGAGACTATGCAGACAGTAAATTACGATAGAAGTCAGTGGAAACTGCACGCATGTCCTGTGGTTTTGAAGCAACTGACCCATCGGGTCTCCTCAATTGGCTGACCTTGGTATGCGTATGCCCAGGTCCCACTGCCTCAAAGAAAGCACCTGTCACTTTGTCACCCACTTGGGTCCATTGAGATGCCTGTCGATGGAAAGCAAACTCATGGCACCTCTCCCCTATGCTGAGACAAGCTCCTGGCGAGCTTGTTGTAACTGCTCATCTGACCAAGGACTGTCTGGATGTTGCTCTTGCATCCTCTATAAGGAAGCAATGCCCGTCGGAGATGCTGCTCCTCCTCTCTCGCTACAGCCAGGCGAGCCAAAGACTCCTGAAGAAAGATTCGACTAAGTTAAGCAAGTCCTGAGGCTACTCAGTCAGTAGGAGAATCCTGCATGTCTACGCTCTTTGTCTAAAGAGTCCCCACTCGCTCTCTATGTACCGAGTTTAGAAAGACCATCTCTGGGATGCAAAGCATGGTGCTCCCACTCCTCTGTCTATCAGTCAATGTAAGGATCACTGGAGCATGGTCCAAAAAGGAAGTCCCTACCAAAATGCCAACTGTCCCACCCGTCATAGAAGTGGTCACTAGTGTAGAAGCGATCTATCCGAGATATATTCACGCCTCCCACTTTGCGGTTTGAACGAGAGAAAGCAAGACTGTCTGGGGGCCTCACAAAACTAGAATGCTATCACACATCTGAAACCTGCAGAGTCAAATAAAAACACTCCCAAGGTGCCAACTCAACTCCATGCACAGTAGTATGGCTACCCCCAATCCTGTCAGAGGGTTCCTCCAACATGTTGAAGTCACCCCCCACACACCATTGCTTTGCCTACGGTAGAGACTCAACAATATGCGCCAAAACTCTACACGTGCACTCGCCACATTGGGCGCATAGATGTTCAAGAAGCCCATGAGACAACCCTGAACCTACATCGTGATCCACTGAGCCCTGCGTGGCACAATAATCTTTCTATCCACAATGGCCTACTGCAAAGAATCCGCAATAGTCATACATACCCCACCCTGGATGCCTCCAGGTCCAAATGTAGCTGGCCAAAAGGTCTCACATCGTCCAGGCAGAAGCTGACCACAACGTGCCGCAACAGCTAATGGTGCTATCTTGGAGGCAAGCTTGGATGGAGAGTAATCTGCATCCGAACGTCCTCGAGATAGGTGTGACTGCAGGGAGTGTCTAGCCTAGGCCCAAGTAGACCGAGCCATGCGTAAAGCTATCTCCTCTGTCCAGGAGTCCTCATGTATGTGTACATAGCATGGCGGGCTCTGCGTGTCACCAAAAAAGTGAACCACAATGTGTCTACATCCTACTGCGTTTGGAGGTGTTACAACAAACTTCGCCAATGGCCAAAGAGTCAGAAGCAAGTCTGTAACCCCTAGGTCTCCCGTGTGGTGAGAGAACTGTCAGGCCAAGGGCCAAACCAATGGGTCACGGACTCGGCCAGGGGCCGGTTGCTAGTGGAAACGGGTTCATGCAGGCTGGAAGCCTATAAAAGGGAGGTTGGGCAGATGGACCGGGTCTGGCAGTCCATTGGTTTGAGATTGGTATCAGAGCTAAACTTAGAACTGGGGGCACGTTCTGTTTTTGGATGCATGTTGCATGAAACCTCAAAGAGAGGAAGAAGACGAAGCCAAAAATAGCGCGTGCAGGAGCCCCTACTCGGGGACGAGGACTTTTCTAGACCTGCACGGTTTTGCTCGCTGTGGGGCTCGCTGGGAGCGCGCGGGGGAGTTGGTGACTTCCCGCTTCTTGCCCGGCCTCAGCGGACCTCGCCATCGCGAGGTAGCTCTCCAAGAAGCTCTGCGCAGTCGGCTGCATCGTCTGCAACAGAGATTTTTGAGTTTTTTTTAAACAAAAAAACCCTTAAGGGTTGGCCGTTCACACCCGGCAAACCCTCGTGGGTTTTGAACAAGGGCCGTGCCCTGCGCAATTGCGATTCCGTTGCTCTACGGCATTCTTCTCCGAATTGGTGGGCACACAAAGCACACAATGGCTGTGGATTATTGCAAATTTTATAGTTCGAATCTACTGAAACTCAGATTCTAAAGTTTTGAAAAGCCAGCGATTGGTTGCAAATTTCCCGGTTTTGGCTTCTTGCATACGATGCAAGCCAAATCGGTGGTGAAGGTACATTGATTCGTGTTTTCAAGCTTCTCATCGGTTGCAACATTTGTTGGAAAATTTCAAGTTCATCTGTGGCGTATTGCATAAGATGCAAACCAGATCGTTGGCAACTCCAAATTGATCGATGCTTTCAAGAACATCATCGGCTGCAGACTTGATCATTGTTTTCAAGCTACTCTTGGTTTTGGATTGACGTTATGTTTCGAATTCGGCGTTCTCTTCCATCAACGACGTAATTATACAGTTAATTATCGCAACCGGCTACGAGCTCGTCGAGAATCTGGTATTTTTCTTTCTTTTCTTGCACAGTACGCTCACAACATGGATTTGGACATAGATATGCATCATGCATTCGATTTCGAGCAGTCCGCACATGTTTCGTCTGCCGATGCCACGCGGAATGTTCCTCTCACGGAGGGTAATCGTGCCACAACGGCGAAAGACGATGCGTATGAGTTGCTGGACATGCAAGATTTCCGTGCATTGCAAACACGCATGACTGTGCTTGAAACGAATTTTGCACAATTAAATCAGAATGTCACAGCATTATCCGATTTGATTAAGTTGCATATGCGGCAGCAGGCCACGGGCCCTGCTGGTCAGCAAAATCAGGAGCACGGCTCCACACCAGGCCAAGGGTTGGGTGTCGGGCAAGGCCCTCCTTCGCGACCGCTGCACTCTCTGACCCAAAAAGAGGTGGACGATTTGTTGAAAAATACAAAGCCACCAATTTTTCGGGGAGAAGAGCGTGAGCAAAACAAGGACACCGTGAATATTTTTCTCAGCAAGTGGGATGGTATTCAGGACCGTAGACGTACCCCGGATGCAGCCAAGGCGCTGGAGAAAAGTCTGACTTTGGACGGCAAGGCCTACAAATGGTGGATGTCTCTAAAGGAGAAGGGCATCCTACCATAGACTTGGGCAGCTTTTGAGACTGTCTTCAGGAAGGAATTTCTACCTACTAATGACAAGGATAGAAATTGGACCGCCTGGGACAAATGTTCTATGCGCCAGCATAAAACATTATTGGAATATATTTCCCATTATCGGGATGTGATCCTCAAGCTGGAAGGGATGGACACCTTTCAGCAGGTACGTGGGTTCATCCATGGGTTAAATCCCGAGCTTAAGAAGCACGTTAAACCCAAGATCCACAAACACTTGAGGAAGCAATAGTGCAAGCTCACATCCATGATGATCCCGATGATCGGACATTGCATAGTTCGCATGTGCATGACACTACACCTATTTCAACACGTCCATAGCATGTGCATCATAAAAGAAACTTTGCATCTGCTGCATCAGAGACCTCCAAAAAGCCCAAGGGGTCTGGAGGTCCTCTCTCAACGGAAGAGTTTGAGAAAGCCAAAAAAGAAAATTTGTGCTTTAAATGTTTGGGAACTGGACATAGCAAAAAGGATTGTCCCACTGGGAAATCTGCTGCTCAAGACAAGGGGAAGGAAAAAGCAGTGCATATGGTGCAACTTTTACCTCTTGAATCCTCTTCCCAGTTTGCTAATGTGGAAGTAACACATACCGAGGTGGTGCATGAGTGCTGTATCACGGCCTCCATGTGGCAGCAGACTTTCGGACCACATGAGTTGGTGCGTATGCATGGCTCTATCCAAGGGCACAGGGTGCGGATCTTGGTAGACAATGGAGCCTCGCATAATTTCATCAATTATAAATTGGTGAAACGACTCAAATTGCCCCAAACCCCGAGTTCCCATTGCTACAAGGTAGCAATGATTAACGGCCATGATGCTGAGATATGGGAAACTCAGGTTACAGATGTACCTCTGGAACTTCAAGGATACCGTACCTCTTTGGATTTCCAAGTCATGAATATGGAGAGGTCAGATGTGGTTCTTAGTCATGAATGGTTGCATAGTTTAGGATCATCACTTAGACGTAGCTATGAGCATAATAGTCTAATGTTCGAATCCAATGGTGTGCACGTGCTAGTGTTGGGGGAAAAGGATGTACCTTCCTCACCACTTATTTGTACAGCTGAGCTTATGAAGCTCTCTTCTGATGATGCAATAGAAGAACTCTTTTTGTGCTCACTGTGCCATTTTATTTACAATGTAGATGATGTTTTTAATGTTGATAATGTTTTGAATAAAACTTCCTTAATGCCGCATTCTTCTCTCTCTCCTCTTCCAGCTATGCCTACTAATTCAAAACAAGCAAATGTTGCTAATGAATTAAAAGAACTTTTAAGGGAATTCAAGGATGTTTTCCCAGATGATTTATCACCAGGGCTACCACCGACACGTTCTGTGCAACATGGCATAGACATGGTTGCAAGCAGTAAGCCAGTGAGTAAACCTCTTTATAGAATGAGTCATTCTGAGGCTGCTGAGGTGGAACGTCAGCTTGCTGACTATCTCAGTCGAGGGTTTATTCAACCAAGTTCTTCACCATGGGCCTCTCCCATTCTCTTGGTAAAGAAAAAGGACGGTAGCATGCGCATGTGCGTAGATTACCGTGGATTAAATGCGGTTACTATTAAGAACAAGTACCCATTGCCACGAGTGGATGAGCTGTTTGATAAGCTCACCCACGCTCGTATATTTTCAAAGACTGATTTAAGATCTGGGTATCATCAAGTATGCATCAGGCTTGCGGATATACCCAAAACAGCGTTCCAAACAAGGTTTGGACATTATGAGTTTTTGGTGATGCCGTTTGGGTTAACCAATGCTCCAGCTACGTTCATGACACTCATGGATAGTGTCTTGAGACCATACTTGGAAAAGTTTGTTATCGTTTTCCTCGATGACATTCTTGTATAAAGTGCCTCTGAGGAAGAGCACTTAGCACATTTGAAACAAGTGTTTCATTTGCTACACCAAAATCAGTTATATGCCAAGGAATCCAAATGTGATTTCCTCAAGGAGGAAATTCACTACTTGGGGCATGTTATTTCGGCTGCAGGGTTACACATGGGTCAATCCAAGGTGGATGCCATTCGGAGGTGGCCCTCTCCCAAAAATGTGGAAGAGCTCCATATTTTTTTAGGCTTTGCAGGTTTTTATCGTCGATTCGTTAAAAATATGCCCATATTGCTGTTCCCATGACAGATCAACTGAAAGCCAAGGGAAAGACCTTTCAGTGGGGATTAGAACAACATCAAAGTTTTGACAAACTTAAGGACACATTAGCCACACCTCCTGTTTTGGCTATTGTGGATCCCTTAAAGCCATTCGTTTTGGAAACGGATGCTAGTAATCGTGTGATTGGAGCAGTCCTTCTGCAGGAGGGAAGGCCAATTGCATTTGAAAGCAAGAAGCTGGATTCAGCACATAAGAATTACTCTGCTTAGGAACGAGAGCTCTATGCAATAGTGCCTGCTTTAAAGACATGGCGACATTATTTGTATGGTGCACAGTTCGAGATTGTGTTTGACCATGAAAGCATCAAGTGGTTTACATAACAAAGTGATTTGAAGGGTCGCAAGGCCAGGTGGGCTGAGATTCTTCAGGAGTATGATGCCAAGCTACGATATCGCAAAAGGCGGTACAATGTAGTGGCTAATGCTCTCAGCCGAATGCCAGAGATCAACTCTCTCCTTTTCACAGAATTGCGGAGTGAGTTTTTGGAATCTCTCAAAGGTAAGTGCGAGCATGATACCGCATACTCCAAGGTGTGGAGCTATGTTAGAAAGAGGGATCCTTCTCACTCCAATGTTGGTAGTGGTTTTGTTTCCTCCACACCCAGTTCTCCTCTTTTGAGTGATGAATTGCAGAGATGGAAGAATTTTTCCATAGATGATGGGTACCTACTCCACAAGGGGAGAGTGTGTGTACCGACGGACGCGGACATTCAGCGCCAAATTCTTTATGAATGTCACGATAGTCCAAGTGCAGGGCACCCGGGAATTAAGAAAACTTATGCACTCGTAAGATGACAATTTTACTAGCCAGGTTTGCATGGGTATGTTCAAGACTATGTCTTGCTTTGCGAAAAATGTCAAGTTAATAAAGTAGAGCGCCTGAAAGCAGGAGGACTCTTACATCCTTTAGAGATTCCCAATGGTAAATGGGAAAGTATCTCCATGGATTTTATTGTGGGTTTACCAACCACTATTGGAGGACATGACTCGATATGGGTGGTCGTAGACCGGTTGACTAAACTTTATTGGTTTATTCCAACCAAGTCAACCATTAAGACTCCAGAATTAGCTAAGTTATTTGTGGACAATCTTTACAAGTTGTATGGATTGCCAAGTAACATTGTGAGTGATCGTGATTCCAAGTTTAACAGTCATTTTTGGAGGGCTATTTTTAAACGATTGGGTACACAACTTAATTTAAGTACGGCTGATCACCCTGAAACAGATGGTCAGACAGAACGGGTCAACCAAGTGCTAGAGGATATTCTACGAGCATACGTTAGCAAGAAGCAATTAGGTTGGGAAGATTATCTTCCTATTCTTGAGTTTGCATATAATAGTGCTAAGCATGTTACAATTGGTTTTAGTCCATTCATGCTTATGTATGGTTTTCAACCTAGATCACCACTGACGGTGGGGTTGGCAACTGAGAAGCTCCAATAGGTCAAGGAGTTTCTCCAAGATCATATGGAAATGCTGAGACTTGCTCGTCAAAATGTTCGACAAGCACAGGATCGGTATAAGAAGTATGCTGATGAGAAACATCGGCAAGTTACCTTCACGGAAGGAGAAGAGGTATTTTTGCGTGTGCCAGAGCATTCAGAAAGTCTGAATACTAGGCCTACACCCAAATTATCTCCACGATATTGTGGGCCATTCAAGATACTCAAGCGAGTTGGTGATAGGGCCTACAAACTTAAGTTAGCTGCGCACTCTCGTGTCCATCTGGTATTTCATGTAAGTCGTTTACGTAAATGCTTTTATGGGGACGACAATGTTATCGGCCAACAGATATTGGTTGATTTCACTGAACCTCCCATTCAACCGCATGAACCTGAACGCATTTTAGATTTTCATGAGCTACGTACTCATCAGCATGTACGTCCTCAAGCTTTAGTCAAGTGGAAAGATCGACCTGAGGAAGGTGCCACTTGGGAAACCATTAGTGTTCTTAAGAAGAAATTTCCCACTTTTGTTTTCGAGGACGGAAATGCTTCTCCAAGGGGGGAGTAATGTCAGACCAAGGGCCAAACCAATGGGGTCACAGACTCGGCCAGGGGCTGGATGCTAGTGGGAACGGGTTCATGCAGGCTGGAAGCCTATAAAAGGGAGGTTGGGCGGATGGACCGGGTCTGTCAGTCCATTGGTTTGAGAAGAACTCTAGGGCGTGTGTCTAAAGCCACTCCAAAATTGAGTCTATAGTCCACTTAGCCTGGTCCTTGCGGCATAGGGGAAAAGAGAAGCCAACCGTTGAGTCCAAGGCCTCTATCCCCCTAGCTGCAAGGAAAAGTATATGAACTCTGAAGCAGGTAGCCTCAAGGTCTGGTTTCAATTTTCATAAGTTTGTGCACAAATAGATCAAAAGATGGTAACTCAAATGCCACATGTCTATCATAATTCATAGGTAGCTCTTGAACTTGAATGATATCCTTTGCTTGCTTAAGTGCCATGTGTAGGCTGCTTTGTGAAGGCATTGCATGTAGTATACCAACTACTCTGGAGGGACCATCAGACTATTACTAGTGTGTCCTTCATTCCAATGCCTTATGTTCTTTCAATCGCAATGCGAACCTTCTAGAATTAACATTGACCATGATTGAGAAGGAAGATTTGTTCACCACTAGCAAGTTCAGTAGCCTTTGTCTTCACCTGGTCTCCCATTAGAGTTAGTGGATGCAAATTGAATGCATTATTATTTCATAACGTTGTATCACAAAATATATAGAAAGTGCATATATGCTATCGTCGAGTTTTACCAAACACCGAGCGAAGTTTTCCGAGCAACCTATAGTCCGAGCGAGTCTCTTAATTGGTGAGCCTCCTATATATTACCATTTTGCTTTTATGCTTCCATCAGCCTATGTAAACATTTTGTTGGTAAGGTCACACAATGCCTCCCTCTAAGTCCCAGCCTCTTGCAACATTCGTAGTTCATGACTGCTTACCTTTGGAAGATTGTGAGCTACAAATAGTTCTACACAACAAAAAATTGAGATGTAGTGAATTTCTAACGAGCTAAACTTGAGAAATCCAAAGGCTAGATTTGGGCTTTCGATTAAGAAAACAATCAAATTTTACAAGTGTTAGTGTAAAAGTTAGTTAATGCTTCAAATTTAACCTTAAATTGGGAGGATTTCAAACAGTATTTATAAAAGCTAGTGGTGTACTCTATTTTCAATGGCCTCAATTGAGAAATATCGGTTGGGAGGTTGCCCTTGAGAAAAGTGTTAAAAATTATGAGTTTTGGTGTAAAAATGAGAAAATGCTTCAAATTTGAACTTAAAACTCGGAGCTTTTCAAGTGTGCCTTTTCTATATCAATGGGGAACGTGCCTTCTTTTGACCCTGGTTGACCTTTCTTTTGGGAAAATAATAGAACTGCCATGATATTTTTAATGAAAACTATCTTTAGGAGCATGCATGGCCACGCTCTGCAGAGTGAGAGCACGTGATAGAGAGAGAGAGAGAGAGAGAGAGAGAGAGAGAGAGAGAGAGAGAGAGAGAGAGAGAGGGAGAGGGAGGGAGAAAGAGAGTGTGTGTGTGTGTGTGTGTGATAATTTCAACATGACTGGAGAAAAGAGCTAGGTTCAGTTTATCCAAAGCCTCCTCAAGCGTGCTTTGGGGGGGGTCCTCAAAAATAAGGGATCATAGGTTAGTGAAACCTTCTCAAATTTTTGCCCAAAAGGCTTTAAGCGTGTTCAATTCACGTGCAAAAGGAAAAGAATAAGCTCTATTGACCTTGAGCACCATTTTATATAAGGAGTACAGGACTCAGTGAGACTCCATATTCATTTTTTCAAAGTAACTGTCCAATGCCAAGAGGCTGGACAAATTAGAATGCTTTAGAATCATTCAATCTAGATAATGTACATTCATTTTTTCAAAGTAACTGTCCAATGCCAAGAGGCTGGACAAATTAGAATGCTTTAGAATCATTCAATCTAGATAATGTACACTCTGTGTGTGCATGTGCATTTTCTCATGTGCCTCGAGAGGTGTTCAAAAGATGCAGTGACAACCAATCTGCACACACTAGCAAGTCCCCCTCACAAAAAAACCAACTCTTCCAAGTTCCATCCTCTAGTTTGAATAAACTTTCTTGTGTCAACTTGTGTGGATTTACTTCTATTGGTTTTCGTCCTTAAACCTTAATTCAAACAGGTCCTTTTATTCTTTTATGCTAGGCGTATTAAGTTACTAAGGTCCTTGTGTGAACAGGAGCTCAAACCTTTATTCAAATAGGTTCTTTTATTCTTTTCTTCTAGGAGTATTGAGTTACTACGGCCCTTGTACTGTGAACAGGAGGGTGGAATGTAGTGTTCGAGAAAAGTGTGCCTTAGCTTAGCCTTATAATAGAGAAGGACAAAATCCACTTGAAAAGTTTAAGAAAATAGAGTTAAGTTTCAAAACATGTAGGTTAAATTTCCCCAATGGATTTACTCAAACAATGGTAAAATGCAAGGATAAGGAACCTCGTCTAAAACTGGCTCTCCTTGCACTCAGTGTTGGCAGCCTTCACATGCGTTGTCAACTTCCCAGCACACCTGTGTTGCAACTCATCTTCCCCAGCTATTTGTATTCGGCAGCGTTTCTGTCGTGACCCATGGCTGCCATCTAAATTGCCTTCAAGGGTGCATGTGGGCGAGTGGAGAGAGAGAGAGAGAGAGAGAGAGAGAGAGAGAGAGAGAGAGAGAGAGATTCTCTTGTTCCCAACGGTTTGTATTCGGTAACGTTTCTATTGCGACACCTACGTGCCATCTAATTGCTTGCAAGGGTGCACATCGATGTGTGTGTGTGTGTGTGTGTGTGTGTGTGTGTGAGAGAGAGAGAGAGAGAGAGAGAGAGAGAGAGAGAGAGAGAGAGAGGCTCTCGTGGCGGTTTGTATTCGGCAACCTTTTTTCCACGACACATGACTGCCATCTAAACTGCACTATCTAAAGTACCTTCAAGGGTGCACGTCGGCGCGCAGTGGTAGAGAGAGAGAGAGAGAGAAAGAACGGAGGAGGAAGCATTGGGCAAGTAGAAGCAGAAGGAATGGAGCAAATGAAAAGCAGAAGGAGAAGGTCCATAATATTATGGTTTTGTTTGATGAGGTTACTTATGATAAGCTTCTTTCTGAGGTTCCAAAGTACAACCTTATTACCCCATCCATCCTATCAGATCGATCAAGGATGAATGGATCACTTTCTCGCAAAGCTATGAGGGACTTGATGGCCATAGGCACCATATTTAGGCTTGTAGCTGCTCATCAGTGTTCATGAAAAATCAATTTTCTAAACACACAGAATTCTTTTCCTTGAATTTTCCAAGAGGAAATTCTAGCAAATTAGGTTATCTTTTTGGGTTTTTGCACTATTTTTCTCTATTTTGGTGCGAAATTTCTCCTTTTCCTCTTGCTCTCAACCAACATAGTTAAAATTGAAAATGGCACGATATTAAGCTGAGACAAAGGTTACTGGCAGTAAGAACTATCCCAAGAGACCTTTAATATCTATTATCTATTACTGGCGGGGCGTAAGAAACTATCCCAAGAGACCTTAAATATCTATCAATGTAAGAAACTATCCCAAGAGTCTATGAGATGAGGAGAGTTGAACTCAAGACCTATCATTCAAGAGGGAAATGGCATAACCAATCTACCACATTTGGGTGATTGAAAAGCTATACTATTTTACTCATTCTATTATCGCACACACACCCCGGAAACTATCCCGAGAGAGAGAGAGAGAGAGAGAGAGAGAGAGAGAGAGAGAGAGAGAAATTCTGCGAAATTGCACGGCGACAAGTGAGAATAGAGAGACAGGTTCGTGCTTGAAGCGATGATGGCGGGCGGAGGCATGGGAGTGCAGAAGAACAAGTTCATCGAGCAATTATGGGCTACCAATCGAGAGAATCTAGAGCTGTATTTTAAATTCGATCGTCGCAATGCCGCCCTCATATTCTCATTCTCATCGTCGTCTATAAGAGCATTGTTGTAGAGTAGCACAAACATGACTTGGACTCCAACAGGAAACCCACAAAATTCCTGTGATTTCAAAAGGCCACCTTTTTGAGCCTTGGAACACTGCTGGAAGGCAAAGGGAAGGTTGCCATAAGTTTATTTTTGAGTGTTGCAGCATTAAGTGAATGCTTTCAGTGCTATAACTGGATGCTATGAAAGCGTGCATTTCTGGAACTCTTGTTAATTAATTCGTAATGTTGCAGGGCGAGGAAGCCATAGGCACGCCAGGCTTAGCATGCCAAGGTAGGAGAACTGAGAGCGAGAGAGGGCGCTGCCCTGCAGCAAACCGAGAGCGAGAGAGAGAGAGGCTAGGGAGGAGCCATGGAGTGAGTCGCCAGGGGAGCCGTAGGTTAGAGGGGGACGGGAGATCACGAGGGAGGTCATACAGGCAAGCCAAGCCGAGGATGAGATGGCGGGGCTGAGAGGTGCTGAGAGCGAGCATCAGAAGCTCTGCCTGAAAAGCATGCCGAGGAGGGCGCTAGTTGCCACGTTGAATGGAAGCGAGTAAGTTGCCAGGTATTTTTTGAAAAAACAACCAGCCTTGAACTGTCATAACGTGCGCGCGCCGGCGCGCGGTGCTAGC
This sequence comes from Adiantum capillus-veneris, assembly GCF_014529385.1. Taxonomy (NCBI): domain Eukaryota; kingdom Viridiplantae; phylum Streptophyta; class Polypodiopsida; order Polypodiales; family Pteridaceae; genus Adiantum; species Adiantum capillus-veneris. The sequence continues at coordinate 49,780,019 of NC_140949.1, read as the reverse complement.
TAGAGAGAGAGAGAGAGAGAGAGAGAGAGAGAGACGACGTCTTGCTGACAGCGGCTTGCGCCTCCAAATCTGCTACGGGCCAGTCCAAAGGACTCTTGAGTCTTCAACCGGCTCAAGGCTCCCGTTTTAGGGCTTGAGCTTGATCAGCGTGCAGTTCATCCGCAATCCGGTTGCCAGCTCTTGCCCGCAGGTCGATGAGGTGCGGGCTTTTAAATTGGACTCATACTAGTGGTCGACGTTGTGGGAACATACGGGCCGCAAATATTACAAGTTCTGTGTTGGACGGCCAAGGCTAGTTGACGTTCGATGCATAATGGCTTCCATGTATTGTTCTTGAGGAAGCCGATTATCGTGATTATATACCAAAACATGTATGTTTGCGTGAGCAGTACTGACGTGATATGTGTCGTTTTGCATCATGGCCGTGCTTTGATTGTACAAGCTCTGATCTCTACAGAATAGTAAACGAAAACGTGCTTCATTCGCTCCAAACATTAATCAAACGAACCAACCAAACAAATGAACCCATCCATAATCTTCTGCTATAGTCTGTGTTGGTCTGTAACATTTAGATGATACGCAGCAATGAGATCATAGGCATGTATTTCTCGGCTAAGAGGGCGGCCACATACGCCTGATAAGATGGAGGCATTTAAATGGAAGCCTCCACTAAGAGCGGGCCTGATATGAGATGGATGCAGTTACATAGGATTCACAGTAGCCGGTTTTATGCTTTAATAGTCTCCAAACGATTAGTGTTGGTTGTAAAACGGGCCCATGGCAAGCTGGAACAGGAGCGTCAAATTAGTAGCTGCCGATGAAGGAGGCGCATCGTAGCTTTGGAGGGTGGTTCAACCACCCTCTACACTAGAGGTGATATGAAGATGAAGCAACCTGCTAGCTCAGCCATGTATGGCATATGAGAATGCAGTCGCCCCCTTATTTCACCACGGCTTAGAGGTGGTTTTATCAGGCCTATTTGAAGGCATTCTTACACATAGTTAGTGACTGTCGGCCCTATGGGGGGATGCTCAAGGTCATCAATAGGATCTGTCCTTGGGTCCGACACCCCCCGTTCGATGGTTCGTCGCCTACAGCAAACGAGTCTTATTCTGATTGGGCCTTCCGACGCCAAAGGATGCCATCAAAAATCCCTTATCTCATTTAGCTACATGCAAGAGCATTGGCCTGGACTCATCAACACTTGTACAGTTGGTCTTCATTCTAATGCATGCAGCCATTCACGTAGCCGATCAGGGGAAGTCAGGGGCGTGGTGGCCCGTGGGGTAAGTTGGGCCAGGTTGCACTTTTCTGCCAAACGTAGCTTGCGAACGGCTCATTTGCATAGAAGTCTCTTGATCTCGACTACGATGTTGATGATGAGCTTGACAACAACAACAATGCCACCTTCCCTATCCCTCCTCAACCTAATGAGGGAAACCCACAATCCAAGAAGGCTTCACCCGCTGATGATGATCCTGCTTATTGAGCCTAGTGCAATAATTCAATGTTGTTCTTCATTCACGGGGGGTCCACAATTCTTTTGCCGGCCCAAAACTTTTGCATTTTGTGGCCTTTGTGTCCGCAACCAGCTCTACTATCATCAGACAGATCAAGACCTCCACCTCTTTGTTGGTGTTGGAAATTGGAATCATGGGTAACTTTGTACTTTGATTGTTAAGGAACTTTTTGTTTTACTTATATAAGTATTGGTGCGATTTGTTAAAAGAGAGAGAGAGGGGGGGGGGGGGGGGGGGGGGGGATTTAGTGTGTGTGTGTGGGCATGTGTTTTCTCATGTGCCTTGAATTGCCTTCAAGGGCGCACACCGACACATGGTACGAGAGAGAGAGAGAGAGAGAGAGAGAGAGAGAGAGAGAGAGAGAGAGAGAGAGAGAGAGAGAGAGTCTCCAACATGACACTGAAAAAAGCGCAATAGTAGGCCCGTGACTTGCCATGATGTATGCCGCATGCGGATCCACCAAGAAGATTTTAAAAGATTTACACTATCATCCAGATTATTCATTCCCATAGTGATCGTGATAACACAATCTCAACACAATGAGCTTTGAAGGTAGGAGGTGTTATGGTTTTGGAATGATATCTGGCTTCATGAAGAATCTGTCCTAGCTTCATGAAGGCAGTGCAAGTGGTGAATCCTAAGGGGCACATGGCAAAGAATAAACAATCCAAAGGGGCACAATTGGCACAAAGGGTGAAGAATCCTAAGGGGCATAGGCTGTATGAGAGGGACGAATCCAAAGTGATACAAATTAAGCCCACAATTATATCTCCTAGTAGATGGTGTCTCTTGCAGCTAGTGTTAGTAGATGGGAAAGCACTATGTGCATGTCTACATCACAACAAATAAGGGGGGTGCCCGACAATCACTGTGATGGTCCCTTCTCTTTGCAACCAGCCTGCAGATGAGCTACTCCTGCAAATATGACGAAGGCATCAAATAAAAGCTCTATGCAAGACAAAGATTGTTTACCTACTCTACACGCATGGTCAAGTTGTGTATCTTGAGCCCTTGATCAACCTCCAAATTGGAGGAAATTTCAAGCTAAAAGTAGACACCTACGAGTTAGAATTACAACATTCTAGCTAGATTTTGAGCATGATTTGAAGAATAATAAAATTAGGAAATTCTTCAAATTTTGACATAGCAGTTGATTAGTGTTTAGTATGCCCTTGTTTTCTTCAATTACAAAAGTGTGTTTTTGGCAAGCCCTTGTTGGGACACCATCTAAAAACACTATTATTCGTATGTGCCCATGCAATTTTATTTGAGAGGGTCATGTTCAAGAGAGTTGGTTATTCTCTTTCGCCTAAACCATTGAGCTTCCTCCTTGTAAACATGAAAACAAGAAGTATAAGTAAAAAATTACAAATTTGTAGGATTTTTGAACTATTTTTTATATATTTTATCAATTTTTATGCCCTTTTCAAATGTTTGTAGTCCGATAATCTTAACATGATGCAACCATACTTCACAATGTGGAGATAATAGAGGGAGGAATGATGGCTTCTTGTGACAAAATTACTCACCCTATTAGTAGAGGCAACAAGCTTGCACCCACACCAAACCTAGTTGTGTCAATCCAGTAGAATGTTATGATGTTGAGAAAAAAAAACCAAGAGAATGAGGAGCTCCTTTTTATAAGATATTTTGTCAAAACTATTTTGTTTTTGTTGGCGTGGATCTACCCTTGTGTTCTAATACTAATTTTTTTTCATTTTAGTTATTTTCCATGGGCCCTACATTTGTAACTACAGCTAAAATAGGAAAAGTTATTCTTTTTTATGGGAGCGTTCTACCAATGCTCTAAGAAAGGGGTTTCTAGCTTTACACAATTCAAATTGGTCTAAAATTGAGAAAGAGGTTTCTAGAATGGACACAATAAAAGTGTTTGTAGAACTCATGCTTGTGAAAAATTGCTAGTATCTTTATAATTGTTTATTATAGTCCATAGCAAAGATTTCTATTTTATAGCCATCACTAGCTCATTAGACTTGCATATTAGAGGATTTGCAACTCATGGACAGTCGTCCTGAAGTTGCATACATTGTAATAGCAATATATCTTTCTATTGACATGTCACAAAATTTAAATTCCGGGCATTGCCAGCTTAGTGTCTACATATTAGTGATTCTATATGTATAAGCTACAACAGAACATTGAAATCACATGAAAAATAACACCTCTACCCACTCCCTTGGTTTGTGTGCTAAACATTAAGAGATCTCCTTGCTATTTTGTTTTTGTAGCTTACTCTTTTGCTCGGTTTAGAGATGCTCAGAAAATCTTGCTCGGAGTTAGGGATCCTTCACTATCGTCAAACATAAGAACAATCTTGTAGCCACATTGTCGTCCATAAATGGTTATGTGCCTAGCCATGGTTGACTGAAGGATGAGGAATTTCAAACTCCAACCATAAAAAAGAGCAAAACCCCACAAGATACATAGAACTTAAATCATAATTGAAACATTCAGCATTATCAAATTACATATCACAATATATCTATCATTGTCTCTAAACGTCTAGAGCATTCCTTATGGAAACTTTAATCATCCACCCTTATATTAACTCCTTGATTATCCAAGGTTATGCTCCCTCCTCTGAATCACAGCTTGTGGTCATCAATATAAAGCCATGGTAGATGCTTGGACAAGTAGAAGTGTGTGTGTGTGTGTGTGTGTGTGTGTGTGTGTGTGTGTGCGCGCGCACGCACGCCCGTGCAATGTTGTGGAGGGGGGAGGAGGGTTTCTCAATACATAATATCATGGAAACTGCTTCTATGGAAGTTATAGAAGAAGTAGATTTGGTAGATCGTATTGGTAGGTTACAGCCAATATGAACAATGTGTATTTGCAATCTTTGGTGATAGATTGCTGAAGTTGGATTTTTTATTTTTTTTGGGTGAGTGACTCCATTTTGTCTAGCTCGCAAAAAAGATCTTTCAGGGTATAATCATGACACTTGAGAAAAAAAGAGGAAAAGAAAAATATCCTTCACATCACATACTTGAAAAGAATAGTTTTCATGGACTACGGACTCTTTTAGAGTTTTCATGGTGAGCTGCAAAAGAGGAGGTCCCAATCACAAGGACTTTGTGGCCAAGGGTGGGAGAGGCGATGAAGATTATAAGGTACTGTCGATATGAACGATATTCACCACTTGCATGCAACAACTTGGCAATCACCTCTTATGCAATGCCTTCACAATCACCTCGGCCCAATCTTTCGATGAAAACAAAGATGAAGAGTTTGGGTGTGTGTGTGTGTGTGAGAGAGAGAGAGAGAGAGAGAGAGAGAGAGAGAGAGAGAGAGAGAGAGAATGAGGTTCATCTTCCATAGTTGAGGGATCACAGTCGAGGAATCTTTCCTCAAAAAACAGCCTTTTTGGTCGCGTGTCAAAAATGACTTTGATGATGCGCCGATACCCTTGTTTAGCAATCCCTACCTCCACCTTCTTCTAGAGTTCCACAAAAGTGGGCTTGACTCCGTCATTGGGCAACGAGCTCTGCATGGAAGGGGTGTGCATGATCTCAACCAATCTAGCCAATTACGCGCTCTCTCTCTCTCTCTCTCTCTCTCTCTCTCTCTCTCTCTCTCTCTCTCTCTCTCTCTCTCTCTCTCTCAGCGCCGCCTCTATAAGTCACTCACAGTGCTAAAAAAAACCTAGGTTTAGTGTAACCCCACCTACAAATTTTGAGATTTACCTCTGAATTTTATAGTTGAAGGTGATAATACCTCCAAGATATGAAAAAAATTAGTGTAAATTGGTATAAAAACCTTCTGAGTTAGTCAATTTACCTCTATGTTTCTAACATGTAGGTTTAACAAGTTTTGGAAAAATGTTTTTTTCGAGCACTGGTCACTCACTCTCAGCTACTGCCGAGTTCAATGAATTTTCAGTGCTGTGTCTCTTGTTCACTTGCGCACGCTCAGACAGACTCTCTCTCTCTCTCTCTCTCTCTCTCTCTCTCTCTCTCTCTCTCTCTCTCTCTCTCCCTTTGGAAAAAACTTTAGAAAGACATGTTAACAACATCAAATACAAGCCCGTACAAAAGACTCAAAAGTCCCTCAACATCCATCTTATTGATGGTTTCAACTATAGTGGCAATGCTCGTAGCATGCGTCTTCTAAGAGTTCTATGATAGAAGTAAAAATTCACGAGCCTTCTTCCTCTCCTGGCTTATGCACTAATTAGACACCTCTTCACTTCGTAACAACAGAAACATTGGTACGTTGATTCTGGTTTTGCATATCCTCCTTGCGTCTAAATCTCTGTGGTGGCTCCTGAACTCTTCTTCTTGTGCGGGATCTCACACGGACAACATGAGAGTGAATGGCCCATGAAACGTAGTACTGCATATGACGTAAAGCTTGGGAAGTGTGTACCCATCATAAACAAAATCATCTTGCACATCTCACACAACAACTTCTTGTTGCAAGCAACCGCTTGACAGCCTTGTCCTTGGGCACACATTGCCCACAGTTGGAGCACCTGATGAGGTTGGTGTGGCCTCTTCCATGCTTGTTACATCCACCGTTGCGGCGCTTGACCGTCATTACTGCTTATGCCGCAACTGCTTCTACTTCCTCTTCATTGTGGAGATCTCTCTCTCTCTCTCTCTCTCTCTCTCTACTGATATCTTTGGCTTATTTTGATTAAACACCATTTTCAAGCATTGTGCAACATAAGGGAACCCTACGTTGACATGATAAGACATTAAACTTGCATTGTGAGAGAGAAGACATTGCTATGCTAGAGAGAGAGAGAGAGAGAGAGAGAGAGAGAGAGAGAGAGAGAGAGAGAGAGAGAGAGAGAGAGAGAGAGAGAGAGAGAGAGAGAGAGAGAGAGAGAGAGCAATCTACTCAACCCACAACCCTGTTAAAGAGACCTGGTAGTTTAGATAATACAAGAGAGGACTAGCCAGTGCTTATAGGTGGTGCTTTTGGAAGCTAGTGAGCTAGGCATGCAGGCTGTGGCCACCATGACCGCCATGCCTCTTATTGTAGCTGCTACCCCATGGCCCTTGCCCTGGTCGCCTCCATGGCCACTGTTATAGCTGCCCTTGCCACCTTGACTGCCATGTTGATCATAACCACCACTGCCCTTGCCACCATAGTGTCCCTTGTCCCCACTCGCATTCGCGAGGCTCTCCAGCCCCATCGCCAAAAGCATGGAAAAAAGCTTGCCATTGCAGTACTATAGCAGACTCAAGCGCTACTGACTAGTGACTACCTTGCTAGAGGTGCAAAATGCAAGTGATGGACTCTCTCTCTCTCTCTATCTCTCTCTATCCGGAATTAAAAATCATCTGTACAAAATCCCTAGAATTAACAAAACCATCTGTACATTGGAGTAAATTGTAATCCATCAATGATAAATTGTTTTTGGATTGCATAGAAATTGTCTTGCACATCATCATCATCATGCACGCAGCCCACCCGCGCAACTGCCTTCCTTTTTTATAAATAGAAAATTTAGTTGCATGGACCGGCCTGGCCGGGACCCTCTTCCATAGCTTCCTTGATAGCCTCGCTTGCCTTGCCGAGGGTGTCGGAAACCGTACCTTTCGCCTCTTGGGCCTTCTCCTTCGAAATTTCCGCCATTCCCTGGGTTTGCTCGCGGACTTTCCCGCCGGTCTTCTCCTGGCTGTATTACTTCATCTCGTCCACCTTCTAAGTGGCTGCCTCCTTGGCCTGTTGTGCACGTTCAGCAATCAACCCTGCTTCTCTTGTGAGGTTGTGTGTGTGCGTAAGTGTCTGACAAGATGCCGTTCTCTCTCTCTCTCTCTCTCTCTCTCTCTCTCTCTCTAAAAACTCTCAGCACATGTGGGCACTCACGAGCTTTGCCTGCACATTGCCTTTTCGATCCCGTCTAATTGATGCCTCTCTGTCACTTCTTCCCTCGCTCAATATCCCAAGAAGTCGACGAGTAGGCGGGGAAGCCCAAGAATGTCTGGCCATAGGGGTGTTGCGTTGTTTGGGTCCCACCATTACTCGCTATCCACACAGCCCAACCATCTCTGCAATGTCCCTTGTTTGTGACTTGATCCTCAGGTCCTTGAAATTATCGCTTCCTCAAATACCCTCAATCCCACAGGCAAACTACTGCCTCCAACGTTTCCCTCCTCTCTCAGCAGCAGACATGGGAGTCAGTGTGTGATTTGCAATTCATACGTGCACCCCTGTACTCTGGTTTGAGTGTGCGATGAGTGAAATTATAACTCCTTCCAAGGGTGCTGCATCATCCGGGGAGCTACCGTCATTTCTGATGCTTACTACTGTAAAGAGTGAACCCAGTAGGAGAAGGATAGAGATGGTTGCCCCAAAATTGTGAACCTTGGCAGTGCCAAAACTGATTTTTTCTATGAACATAAGAAGCATGGTTTCAAAAAAAGATAGGTCAGTGCACTCTCGCAACCTTTTTCTTTGTCATGCCTTATGAGGTTGGGGGTGCTGCATACATACAACTAAAATGTGTCATGCTTATTGTGGGCTATGATGGCATGTTATTGCAGATGTAAGTGTGCAAAGAATGACACTTTTTAATTGTGAGGTTTGCACCGGTTCAGATAGACATACTGTATTGATGTTAAATTATCTCCTATTGTTGCTGGATGTTGCATAGTTATTTCAGAGAAGGTTTTTCTTTCCAGAGAGAGAGAGAGAGAGAGAGAGAGAGAGAGAGAGAGAGAGAGAGAGAGAGAGAGAGAGAGAGAGAGAGAGAGAGAGAGAGAGAGATCATCAAGTGAGTGAGGGCAACGCAGGGTTGCGGGAGCAAAAGCGGAAGCAGCAAACAGAAAGGAGAGGAAACCAGTAGAGATGCCGTCCAAATTGGATCCCTCAAAGATAGTGGAAGGGACGACAGGGACCTTGGCTTGATGATTCTGGATAGTGAGCTTGATGATAACGCGCAAGCCCTTTCAATCCTTGGCAGTCTCCTTGGCAATGTCCTCTCCTACCTTCTTGGGCGACAGACCCAGAGGTATGATCTTGTGCGCCAATGAAGAGGGAGCTCCAACTTCCCCTCCTGTTAAATGAACAAAAACCACCTCCTCATATTCTTGTTGCCCTTTCTTTATCAGGATTGCATCTTCATCATGGGTGCAAAACATGCATCACTCAGCTTCATGTCTATCGTGTATTGGACTTCACGGGTGGCTCCCTCAATGGTGACACTGAATTGGAGCAGGACTAGAAGTAGGGAAGCAATTCGCACCACTGCCCTTGTGATCAAAGCCCCCAAGGAGCTCGAGCGCAATAGGAAGAAGATGAATACATTGCTGCAGCTGCTGCTCCTCGTGGGACTGAAATAGTAGCTAAATGTGTAATAATCCTTGCTCAAGAACGAGTACTGCTATGGTGGGCGCCTGTGCTCTGGTGTGAATACAGCCTGTGAAAACAATTGGAGCTGCTCATGATTAGTGCTAAGGGCCTTGTTAATCCGCTCTGAGATTCGTGCAACAATTATTTCCCTTCCTAATCTCGAAGAGGGCGAGCTTTGACAGACAGATTCCTACCCATTTAATGCATATTTAATACCACAATGATGAAGCCCGCGATTGACAGAAACAACAGAGATGCCATCATTTTTATTTATGACATTGTTATACTACAGGTGCTCCTCATGATTTCTGGCTAGTGGCTACTCTCATAATTGCATTGTCAAAATTCCTCCTATTATTCTGACCATGCAAGCCGCTGCAGCACTCGATTGCCTTTTTCTTCTTCTACTACTTGCCCCTTAGTCCTAGCATTGGACACAGTGTTTTTCTCCATGCTAGTGTGCCCCATGATATTTTAGCTCATTTCCAACGTGCAAATTCCTCTTCCTTTTCCTTATACATGTGATCGAGATTACCCGTGGGATGCGTCCCCGTTCAATGGCAAAGGAGCTCGCTGGCACAGTAAAGGAAATTATCGGCACTGCATTTATATGGGTTTCTCTGTGGATGGGAAGGATCCCAAGGATTTGCAAACAAATATTGACGATGGGGATGTTGAAATTCCAGAGAATTAGATTAATTAATCTTAGGTAGGTGCCTCTCTAGAAGTAGCGTTGCTAAAGTAAGTTTCAATTTGTGGTACTGCTACTGGTTTTTCCTCACAAATAATTTTTGGACAAATGTCAGCTTGTTATACTTTTAATGAGTGTGTGGCGCTCAGCATGGAGAGAGAGAGAGAGAGAGAGAGAGAGAGAGAGAGAGAGAGAGAGAGAGAGAGAGAGAGAGAGAGAGAGAGAGAGAGAGAGAGAGAGAGAGAGAGAGAGAGAGAGAGAGAGAGAGAGAGAGAGAGAGAGAGAGAGAACCGGTTCACATGCTTCAGACAGTATTCGGGAAAAATCAATTTCACAAACATCCATAGAGGAAATGTCTCAAAATAATGGCATTTTTAAAATTAAACTCTATTTTCTTGAAATTTCAAACCGGATTCTACTTTCCCTCCCTTCAATTGGTTGTTTTGAGTTTTCAATCGGCTCTTAGTACTATATTTTAGCGGACTTGAAATCTAAAAATTGAAAGAGACGTAGGATTTTTTAGAGAGTTTTGTGTGTGTGTGTGTGTGTGTGTGTGAGAGAGAGAGAGAGAGAGAGAGAGAGAGAGAGAGAGAGAGAGAGAGAGAGAGAGAGAGAGAGAGAGAGAGAGAGAGAGTTTTGTGTGTGTGTGTGTGTGTGTGTGTGTGTGTGTGTGAGAGAGAGAGAGAGAGAGAGAGAGAGAGAGAGAGAGAGAGAGAGAGAGAGAGAGAGAGAGAGAGAGAGAGAGAGAGAAGATCCTACAAGGTAGTTTGGTTGTGCTCACATGTTGGCTTGGTTTTCATGAAGACTAAAACTTAAGTGGGAGAATGCGCAAGGTGAAGTGAAAGAGAGGAAAGATAAGTCAAAGATCGAAGTAGACCTAGTTAGCTTTGATCCCTGAAAGTGAAAAGACTTTTTCTTGGAGATTCTCCAAGATCAACATTTTGTTGTAAAGATGTTTTGTATATGATGAAAATAGTCGATGATAGGGATATTATTTCTCTTTTTTTTTTTTTTTTTGAGAGAGAGAGAGAGAGATCTAAGCATCTCTCTCACTTATTAGCAATCTTCCTAGTGGACATACATGGTAGCTCTTGGTTGGCAAGTCTCTATCATTTGCAAAAAATGGGATTTCAATACGATGCAACCCTTTCCCTCATCCAACTAGCAAGATTCCTTACCACCTTGACTTGAGCAGACACAAGCTCAAAAGAGATTGAAATTTTCTGCAAACAAATTATGGCCTTCTAGACATCTGCTAGATTTTTCCAAACAGTGATGCAAAATTGAAAGGAGTCGCATCTTCCATATTTGTGAACTAAGCTGTTCAATTGATCCATATTTAAGTTTCCAAAAAGCCATATTTTTGCTAGCAATGGTGACATGTACAAGGACGACTAGATTTGTATAATCATGATTGGGGCAATGGTGCTGACATTTATTGTTTGGGTTTAGATAAATCTCTCTCTCTCTCTCTCTCTCTCTCTGATGTCTCTTTTTAGAAAAGATGTATATATATATACTTGAGAAACTCACCTGGTAACTTTGCTCGGTTTTATCTTGCTCGGATAAATTCGGTCGATGTTTGGTAGAACTCCTTTTGAAGACCTAGTGGATCCAAGGGTAGCAAACATCTGCAAGTTATCTAATGAGTACTTCCATGCATGCAGGTGACCGCAAAAGTATACAACACCGCCACATGAAACAGCTACCACCATCACATGGGCACTAAGAACAAGAATGCCAAAGGGAGTGAATTATGCCCAATACATGCATCAACAAGTAAAAGGAATGGAAATAGACAAGCCAAAGTACATTGGAGGTGGAGAAGTCTTAACAAAGATTGCATATGAAGCTATTGGAGTAAGAGGACAGTGCCCATCCCCACAAACCTATAATGAGTGGTTGAGACTTAAAGAAGATACATAAGATGAACCACCAATGGCAGCACTTGTCTTGACAAGGCTTAGGAGAAAGCTAGAGACAATACAGGAGGAAAATGTTGAAGAGCCACCAAAGAAAAAAGGAAAAATGGAAATGACCAGAGAGTAGAAACCAAAAGAAACCACCAGTCAAAAGGTGGCTCAAATCAAGAGATTGAACGAGCAGTTCAAGGCCAAACGAGCACTTAATGGAGACTTTGAGGAGTAATGGGTGCCAGATCCAGTAAAGATGGGGGGCAGCTCCTTGAGGCCATTAGAGGATCAGTTTGACACTACATCCGAGCATATGAAGAATCTGAAAGAGTGATCAAACAACAAAATGTAGAGCCCTTGATGTTTGAAGAGGTACATGATATCAAGAGGAAGTTGAAAGAGATGCCTGAAGCACAAGGGAAAGAGGAAAAAGAAAACGTGGAGAGAAGAAGTACAACACCACCAATACCTTCCCCGAGGTCTACCTCTCAACCACCAAGCCCAAAACTCTTCACATTGCAACAAATAGATTTGCCAAAGAAGGCATTGGAGGCTGGACCAGCACCAAGAGACAAGGAAAAGGATGACAGGGATACTTATGAAGACCTCTGGATATACATTAGAAGAGGCTTCTGAAGTTGTTTATGGAACTCCAACCCCACCACGAGCTACAAGTAGAAAGGAAAAAATGGAGGAGAAGCCACGAGACCTGACCATAGTGAAGACAAAGTAGAAAGACAACCACAAGATCAAGATACCCAAAGAAGGGCACCAGAACTGCAATTACCACAACTTGGAGTACTGGGGCTGGTATAAATTCCACCAGTGTCACAATGGAGACCTTTGGTAAGCCCTTGGAGATCTCCTCCAACGGCTGTATTACAAAGCATGGGACACCAGATTCCACTGTCATGTCCACTCCCCATATCATCGGCGAAGAACATGGTAGCTTCTAATGAACAAGATGTGAGAGATGCTCATCAGATACTAAACCAAATTAGAACGCAATCTCTCACACTAGCTGAGGAAAACATCATGCTCCAAACAAGGGAGGGGAATCTCCAAGAAGAATATGACAACATCTTAAGAACTTTTCAAGGAACAAGTCAAAGAGCCTAGGTGGCAGAGCAAGAGCTTGAGTCTCTCATTAGAACACTAAGAGATGATGAGAATGAACAAGACACCCTTACATTGCAGATGGAAGAGGTCTTGAATGAGGTAAAGAGTCTACATGAATAAAAAGAAAAGATTGAAGATGAGTTGGAAGCGGCCAAGGATAAAGTGGTTGAGCTAAAAGTAAAATAAGTTCTCCACGATTTGACAATACAAAGGCTCAGAGCAACCCCAAGGGGTGCACGAGCAAGTGTGGGAGCAAACAGCCAGGTGTTCTACAAGCCTTGGAAGCCCACATTATGGCACTACAAAAAGAATTAAGGTTGGAACAAATACAAAGAGTACATATGCAAAAGGATCCCTAGCAGCGAAAGAAATATTGATGGAACAACAGCAACAGCTTCAAAAAGACAATGACTAGCTAAAGCTCCAATTAGAAAAGCTGCAAGAGTTGTTAGTTGATCAGGCAAAGTTAGCCACAAAAAGAGACAAAGTTGGACAGCAACAGCTAATAGATCTCAAGGAAGAAGTTGAGGAAGCTAGATCACAAGAAACAAAGTCAGATCCTAGTGACCTTAGCATTAGTACACAGAATGAGCCCATGGAAATCTGAAGGTATGGACGATGCACAACAAGTGGAGGAGCCATCACAAACCCAACAAGAGAAGGAACAATCCCTGATGGAAAAAGAGGAGGCGCACCTCCAAGCATTAATTGAACATACCACAGTGGAATACCACAAGGCAGCCTTGGAATGGGAAAAGTGGATGATACACTCAATTGGAATCCAAGGGTTGGCCACAAATGTGCTCAAGGAAGAGGGGATGCGGCGATCACTCCTCTACCCTCTTTTAAAGTATGAATTCTTTTCAATAAATAAGAGAATTAAAGCTAAAGGAATGGTGCCTGTGTATGAAGGTGATATCCAAGATCCAAAAGCTACAAGAAGGATAGTGGATTCCCAGCCGAATTGGAGAAAAAGGTGTCTCCTTAAGTATCCATGATTTTTGAAATACTTAGTGGATGCCCACAAAAACATAAGGGATGCTAGTTTATTTTGTCTAGTACCTCGTGTCATAAAAGCTAATATATAGCCAACCCAAATGATTTTCTTATATTAAATTGATCATTTAATGTGGGAGAATAACTTACCCAACCTTGAGATGCTTCTCATGCTTAAATGACTAAGGTTCTTGAAGTGTTAAATTCAAACATTATCTCTCAAGAGCCATAAATGATTTTCATGCTTAAATGACTAAGGTGATTGAACTGTTCAATTTAAACATGATATCTTAAGAAGCATAAAAGACACATGTCAAGATTCTCCCCATTTGGCCCTCATGAATCCTATTGGATAGGCTTTAAAGGGGACCACTGAGAATTAGATGCATAAAAATAAATAACTAAGTTCTTTCTCTCAAAGAGGACAAAGAGGAAACATGTCCAAATGATGTAATTAATAATACGAGAGAGAGAGAGAGAGAGAGAGAGAGAGAGAGAGAGAGAGAGAGAGAGAGAGAGAGAGGGGTGGACCAGACATGAGAGGGGGTATACTCTCCCACACACACACACTCTCTCTCTCTCTCTCATTGTGTGAAGTGCAAAGTGTAAGAGTTCCATCTCCTTCTCCAAGCTTGTTGAGAAGTTGAGAGCCTACACCAACACTCTTGGCTATGGAATGCAAATCCAACCAAGAGCCATGCTTCAATGCTTAAGCTTGCCATCTTTTTCATCTTCATTACTATGATATTATGTTATGCTAAGCAGTAAGAGTGATGATAAGTGAGGAAGTATTTCTTTCTCCTATGAATAATTCTTCTTCCTTTTCCCTACCCTCATTCCCCGCTAGCTCTACCCACCTTCGAAGGTGTTTGAGACCTTGGGACTGAGGCTTGAGATAGTTAATTCTTTTTGAAAATTTTATGTTATGCTCGTGATGCATGAATCTTTCCATCTTCATTGCATCACCTAGGTCACAAGGAACACAAATATTTTCTTGTACCAAGTCTCTTTGGATAGGAGAATCTATAATACAAATGCCTTTTGCAGGGGGGACCGGATCCAAGTAAATCCGGTCCTCAACTATTTTCATGTTCTCTAATTTTCTCTCTTGCAAAAGTATTATTCATGCCAATTTAATTAAGTACTATATTTGTGTTAATGCTACCATCAATTTAGTTCATCCTCTATGTTCTCAAAGTAATCTCACAAAAATGATCACTCTAATTCTATTAATTCCACTATTCTCAAAGTTCATAGGCTCCTCTTCCAATGAATTATGGCTATTCTCCTAGAGAATACAATAGGGGAGGACATCACAAATCACCCCTTGCATGGTGAAGGTCACAAAGGCTCAAGAAGTTCAAAGAGGGAGAAAAGACTATCTCTTTTCTCAAAGTATTGGCCTTCATCTAGCAATTTGATGCGGACTTTGGAGATGAGGGCTTCACAGAGTCCTCCAAGCTACGCCATGTAGCTATGCACTTCCATAAACTGGCTCGTCAATAGTGGGCTAGCCTTTGTGGCAACAGTGAAGCCCCAACGACATGGAAAACTCTATGAGGTTCCATCATTAAGAAATTCCTTGCAAAAGTGATGCAAAGGACAAAGTACTTACCGAATGGCGCAGTTTGAAGCTTCTCTCCCATGAGTCTATTCACAAACATGTGGACAAGTTTTGGGATTTACATCTCAAGGCTACTATCTTCCAAAAAATAGACTTCACCGAGCAAAAGCAACAATTTTGTGTGGGATTACCTGAAGAAATGGCCGAGTATGGAAACTCCTAACGGCTTGGTTCTATCACCAAAGTAATCCACTACACCATGGTTTCTTCTCGCATCAATCTCTAGCAAGAGGCTAGACGGAATGTCAAGCCCATGGAAAACAAAGACAAAAGTGATACTGAGGCGGTCCGGGGCGGGCAACAAGAGAGGTGACCTCTAAACACCCCTCAAGGCTCCCGTGCTGCTCAATTGGGGCTGGGGCAACCACAAGCACAACACAACAACAAACCCACAGCCAAACCCAAACAAGATAGGGGCACCACCTAGTTATGGTATGCGAACTAGGACGCAAGAGAGATTTTGGCACAACCAAGAAGATGCACCACACAACACACACAAGCAACCTCACACCAAGACACACATGAAATGGACCAGAGAGAGCTAGAGCAAAGGGAAGAGAGAGAGGAAAGGATCTTGCGTAATACCTTATTTGTGACTTGCAAATGGAGATGGTTCGTTATGATGCTATCGTAGAACTTGTACAAAAATCACTCAATGCTTAGTGATTGCTAATCATTGCCAAAACACACACACACTGTCTTAGGGTGTGGGAGACCTCTCACCACAATACCCTCTTACAATGGACACAAAACTGGCAATGAAAAACACACTAAAACACTTTCTAAAATCAAGATCAACCGATAAAACTCAAAATACACAAGTCACCTTGAATTCACCAAACCGTATTGCATAAATGGAAGGACGAAGATTTGAACGTCGAATCACGCCTTTGATGCACCAAACCTCAATTTATTGATGATGAAGGAGCATATACAATAGTGGTTTTGAGATTTGTGGAACTCACGCTCTCTCACTTGCAATGTGTAGCTTGAAGGCTTCTCTCACACCAAGAGTGAAGCTCACAAGTGGTTGCTACACCTAAGTCTCTCCTCACGCATAGAGTGTTGGGGTGCTATGTGAGATATTGGAAGCTGTTTTACAAGAAGGAGAGGGGCCTATTTATAGGTTGGAGACCCCATATTAAGATTATTGGAAATCCTAATTTACAAGCTAACAAATCAGGATTATGATTTTTTTGAATATCAAAACATTGCGGGCCTTCTTTGTCTGCTTGAGTCATGGGTGTGGGCTCAAAAGAGAGCATTATTGATGGTAGATAAGGTGAAAGTAAGTTTTAAGGAAGGGTAGAGAGAGAGAGAGAGAGAGAGAGAGAGAGAGAGAGAGAGTTACTATACATGTCTTGAGGTGAGGTGTCTTTTATGGTTAGGTTAATGCTATTTTGTGTTAGTATGTTAGTCGTTAGTAATCACTAGAAAGTTAATGTTACATTTACAATGGGTAGAGTGAGTTGATTTGATGAAGGAAGAGGGGTGAATTAAAAGAGAATCATTGAGATGGTGAAGCTTTGAAGAAGCTTGAACTCACCCTTGTGTAGATTGTGGAAAAAATGACCGCTGATCTTCTTCTTCTTCTTCGCTTCTTTACGCCGCCGCCACGGTTGACCACCACGATGAAAAGAGGATTTGTTGATGAAAAATCCTCAATTTGCAGAAGTTATCATGGTTAAGATGCTGAATTTTAGATATTTTAGGAGAGGTAAATGAAATTGTAACATAGAAGCAATAGAGAGAGACATGGAGAGGGTGTATGTATGTAGAGGTTCATAAAAGAACTATAGGGATGAGAGAGAAGGGTAATGGTGAAGAGGGTGGGAGAAGCCATGGAAATTGCAGGTTTGAGTGAGGAAAGGAGAGGGAGGGATGTGTAAGAGTGAGTAGGTGTGTGGAAGGGTGAGAGAAGACTAAGGGCTACTTGTGAGAAAAGTGGGCAGACTGGGGTCCACTCAAAAAATCATAGCTCACCGCTGGTAGCTTCAAAAATCATGAAAAAATTTGAGGTGATTATTCAGAGCGTGGGCTACATTTTCTCTTTTGACCACCGCTCCAAATTCGGAGTGGAGATAGGTGCCAAAATTCTCACCAAAAAGCCTGTTTTTTATGCCTGCAAAAGTCTTTTAGTGGCCCCCTCCTTTGTTGAATTTGTACAATGCATCCAAGAGTGAGCCCCTCCTTTGTCATATTATAATACAAAGCATTCAAGTTTCCCTCGACCCATGCATGGAGGAGGATTATTGGTGAAATAAGAAATATATACATGGTGGGACTAGTGTATGGACTATTCATGGACTTTAGCTCAATGAGCACATGGTGTTAGAATAATGAGTAAAAATAATAATAAAAATATGGAGGAGTTATGGATATGGAAAGATATTGGAATCATATGATATGGTCCCTCCTTGGATTATTTTGGGTGAAAGAGGAAAATGTATGCAAGTAAATAATATAATAAAAGTAACCAATGAGTAGAAATCAATTTTTTTTTTCACGAGGGTGAGGGTGAAAATGTGGGAGTGATTTGTATAAAGGAAAAATATGAGGTTAGAGTATGTACATATTGGCAAAAAAATAAAATTATGGTGTAAGAGGATGAAAGAAGGTGTACATAGGTTTAATAAAACACACACCTAAGTAGAAATATTTAAATAAAATACCAAAATAATTATAAAAAATCCCTATATTTAGGCCATATATACAATGAAATATTTACACACAAAGAGGCCATAATATACTTTTATTTTTTTATTTTTTTTATTTTTTTTGGCTCACCTAGCCCAGTGACTAGCTAGCTGAGGGTTTTTAAGAAGATATGGGAAAAGTCCCGTGACTCACGCACGCCTATGTACAGTGAAATGGTAGGGATAGCCACAGTGTTTGGGTGATTTTGGTAGGGTGAGGTAACTCACTGTGGCAATTACAAAGAGCCGAAAAAACGGCTATCATTAGCCCTCCCCCTGGATGATGGTATATTCATGTACCATCATAGAGCATCTTTTCGAAAGAGAGTGCTTCAGAGTCCTTGACGAGATCTTCATTGTTTAGCCCCTCAGAATTTTGGCTGGAGTTACACTCATGCTTCATGTAACAATACTTACATAAGACAGCGGCCTTTGGACAGATCTTTGGTAGATCCTTTGGTAGAAGGCGACTCAAATAGGGCTTCAAGCGATACCCGTTTACTTTCCTGGAGTGCTCTTTACCATTCAAGTCCATAAGCTGATAGTAACTTGAATTGAAAGCCTTCTTGACTATGTATGACCCTTGCCATCTTGTTTCAAACTTGGCATCAAAATGATTGTCAAGTCAATTGTCATACCTTAGCACAAGCTCTCCTTCCTTGATGCCTTTGTCCTTCAGTTTCTTGTCGTGCGTTTCTTTCGCTTGTGTGGCTTTCCTCTTGTAGCACTCATATGCTGCTTCTCTTTTCCACTCAAGCTCCACTAACGTAGGAAGTCGATCCATCCATACCTCTTGATCATCTTGTGCTCCTTTGCCATGAAGTCGCATTGTTGGAATGTTGAGCTCGATAGGCTGCAAAGCCTCTTGACCATAGACCAAGTGAAATGGTGTGAACTCCGTGGCTTCCTTATATGTGGTTCGATATGCCCACAAGGCACCATCCAAGAAGTCATCCCATAATTTTGTCTTGTTTTGCACCATCTTTCTAATGATTCCTGCAATGACACCATTAGCCTTCTCCACCAAACCATTTGACTGTGGGTAGTATGGTGTGCTATGACGATGTAGAATGTGAAGCTCTTCACAAACTTCTGTGAGCAATCCTTTTCTAAACCCTGGACCATTATCAGAAAAAATCTCCAAAGGTGTGCCAAATCTACAACAAATGTGAGTGTAGACGAATTTTCTCACTGTCTTCTCATTTACCTTTGCCACACTTTGTGCTTCCACCCACCTAGTCATATAGTCTACAGCCACTAGAATGTAGAGTTTACCATTTTTTGTCCTAGGCAGAGGACCCATAGCATCAATGCCCCACTTTTCAAAGGGTCCATTTGCAAGCACTATTTGCCTCGGGCCACGCACCAACCTTCTATTTCCATTTATCTGACAAGTGTGACAGCTTTTACACCAATGTTGAACATCCACATGCAAACTTGGCCAAACATACCCCGAAAACAAAATCTTCTTTACAGTTAATTCTTGGGCAAAATGACCACCACATGCCTCTTCATGCAAACCTTTTAGAATGGCTGGAATTTCCTTGATAGTTGGTACTCGTCTGCACACTTGATCCTTCCCTCTTTGATAGAGGGAGCCTTCTAGGAAGAGATATACGCTTGCCTTCTTCATGAGTCTCCTCTTCTGAGCTTTTGTGAAGTCTGGTGGAAACTCACCCTCCAAAATGTAGCCAATGATGGGAGCCAATGACTCCAATCCCTGGTACCTCGGTTGCTTCACAGCAGCCGCCACCATGATGACCTGCACTTCTTTCTTTACACATGCAACGGCTTGTTGTGCAAGTAAATCAGCATCTTCATTCTGTTTCCTAGGAATATGATATAGTTGCACTTCTTCAAATTGATTAAACAATCTACGAATGGCATGAACTTTTGTCCGTAAGCTCTCATTCTTGCATGCCCAAATGCCTAAAATCTGTTTAACAATGAGAAGTGCATCTCCCTTTACCATGAGGCGTTGTATCCCTTGGCCAATGCACATCTTCAAACCATGAAGTAGAGTGTCATATTCTGCTTCATTGTTGCTAGCTGAACTTGGTAGATTGAACTTCTCTTTCATGACCACCTCTCCACTTAGGTTGAGCAACACTAGCCCTCCCCCTGCTTTTCCTGTGGCTCGACGAAAAGCTCCATCAAAGAACAAAGTAAAAGCATTAGGAATACTTTTTGGTGGTGGCAATGGTAGGGTCTTTACTTCAGGCACCTTAATCTCCTTTTCGTGCACCCTATAAGTGAGAATCCCTGCCAATTGTGCACGCACGCTATCTTCTACCTTGAAAGAGTATTGAAACTCTTGCAACTCCATAATCCACTTTGAGATCCTAGTCCTAAGATTCATTTGAGATGACACCCAAGGGAACAAATTTTCTGCAGTGAGAATTACAAAAGGTTTTGGTAGCAGGTAGGATCTAAACTTTCTCACCGCAAACATGAGAGAAAGCATCATGAGTTCTGCTTCTGTGTAGTCTCTCTCCAAAGCATTCATGACCCTACTAGCAAAGTAGATGGGTCGCATCCTTGTACTGTGGGGATCTTGTTGTAGCAACACAGCACCAATTGTTTCCCTTCCAGCACTAGAGCTAACAAAGAATGTGTACTCCCAACAAGGAGGCATGAGTGTTGGTAGCTCTGACAAAATGACTTTAATTTTACAAAAGTACTCTTCCAGCTCATCAGACCATGCAAATTCTACTTGTTGTGTCAACTTTTGCAAAGGGTGAAGTAACTCCGAGGCTAAGTGAATGAAGCGTGACATATACTTCACCTTTTGAATGAATGAGATGACCTCCTTAAGACTCTTGGGTGATGGTAGCTCAATAAGAGCCTTTGCCTTCGAAGGATCCACTTCAATGCCTTTGTAAGAAACTTTATGACCAAGCAAGATTACTTCATCCTCACCTATATGGCACTTGTCGGGGTTGAGTTGACCTCCCATGTCGTAGAGCTTCTTTAAACCTTCTTCTACCCTTTGTAGATGCAATGATTTTGAGCTATAAATACAGAAATCATCAATGAACACCCTAATTGACTTTCCAAAGAATGCTTGAAACACCATATTCATGAAACGTTGGAATGTTGCAGGAGCATTTGTCAGACCAAATGGCATGACTCTAAAAGCATAACAACCCCAAGGAGTGATAAAGGTTGTTTTCAATTGATCCTCCAGTGCAATCCCTATTTGAAAGTAACCTGAGTAACCATCGCACACAGTGTACTTCTCATGACCAGCTACCTCATTTAGTATCTCATCCTGGAATGGGAGGGGAAAGTGATCTCTCTTTGTTGCCTCATTGAGGGGACGGTAATCTACACACACCCTCCACTTGCCGTTCTTCTTAGGAGTGACAACAACAGGAGAGACCCACTCTGAATTCTCCACTGGATAAATGAACCCTGCTGCTAGAAGCTTTCTTACCTCCTTGAGTAAAGCCTGCTCCTTGATGACTCCTAGCCTTCGTAGCTTCTGAGCCTTAGGTGTGGCCTCTGGCTTCAACTCAATTTTGTGTTGAACAGCATCTACTCCACGCACATCGGTGTAGTCTTTAGCAAAAAGCCTAGGAAACTTCCTTAGCACACATTTGAACTCCTCTCTTTCATCCTTTGTAAGTGTTGTTGATAGCATACCTTCCAGCATCCCTTCATCTTGATCACCTTCGTTCTCTTGAGGACCTACCTCCTCCAAGCCTTGACAAGAGGTCTCTTGGTTGCTTGGCTTAAACCTTACCCCCATGACTTCGATGGAAGACTCCTCTTCAGTAATGCTGCCGCTACTTTCTTCTTCTGAAGTGCTATCGGTCCAACCTTCTTCCGTCTCACTTTGAGATGATTCTTCATGGAGCTCCTCTTGGCGTTGCTCCTTCATGTCAAAGACAACCTTCTTGTGATTGTCATTCCTGCAAATTAGCTTTCCACTCTCCCAATCCTGCAAAGCTCGCATTTTCATTAGCCATGGTCTTCCTAGGATAAATGGGTAACCATTTCCCTTGGTAGACATGACATAGAAATCCACTGCCTTCTTAATGCCAAAGGCCTCCACAAAAACATTTTTACAAATGCCTACGCACCTAGCCTTGCTATTGTTTGCCATCTTGACCCTAATTTCAGGTGTCTCATGGATGTGCATGCCTAGTTTTTGCATGAGTCCCTCTGTCATGATGCAAATTTGTGCACCCCCATCCACTAGACCTTTCCTAACCAATCTCCCTTTGATGTAACAGTCTAGCACCGGTGTAATGTCCTCATTCATTTCAGCTTGTGCAATTTTTACAACAGGCACACTCTCTTTTACCTTTCTCCTAGTGCTAACTGCCCTTGTTAAATCCCTCCTAACTTGTGGACATAATGCAAGAAATTGAGGCCATGAAATATCAGGACCCTTACCTCTCATGTCTTCCAACAAGTTGTACGGAGCCATACCATGTCCAAGAGGGAAGTCTTGGAGGTTGATACGACGTCGAGTCCTCTTGGTTTCCTTGGTTCCCTTTGCCTTCTTGCCTTGTCCATGGTCACTCTGTGATGTGACTCCTTCTTTCTCTTTACCTTTTCCTCGGCCACGCTTAATTCCATTGGCTTCCATGTCAACCTCATTTGAATTTTTCACCTCTACCACATGCACATTTGGATCTGGCAAAGGTGGAACTCCTTCTACCCCGTGTGGAGGTGGTCTTGGTCCATTTGGCCTTTGTAGAAGCCTTGGTTGTTGACCAGTTCCTTCACCTGCGTTCATCACTGGGTAATTCAAGTTAGGCCTCCCTGGCTCCCCACGGGGCCAAGGACAATTATACATCCCATGTCCAGACTCTCCGCAATTCCAACATTGCAAGACTCTCCTAGGTCGTGGATCTCGCTCTTCAGACTTCTTTGCTTGTCCCTTTGGACCTACAGCTTGTGCAAGGTGAATTGACAGGCTGCTTAAAGATTCGTTTAACTTCTCAATTACTTCCGCCGTTACCTCAGGAAGCTCCCTCGATGTTGATGCTTGTGACTTACCTTTGGGTCTAAGACCTTCTATTGGAACCTCTCCCCTTAAGCACTTGAGTTTCCTATACTTCTCAACAGCCCTAGTTTCAGCTGCATCAAAAGTAGCAGGTGCACCCGCCTCAACTTTTACCTTAAGGTCAGGAAAGAGTCCGGCTATGAACCTCTCCTTCTTTAAAAATTCTGCACCATCACCAGGGTTAGTAACATTTCGTATCCATAGAGCCCAAAGACGTAGAAACTCTTGCTTGTACAAGTAGTAGTCATCTAAGTCTTTTTGCTTATGAGAAACAATGTCTTGCCATGGTTTTTGAGTGTTTTGGGGATCAAATAAGTATCTCTTAAAACGATTCAAAACTTCTGTGTAATTCCCCTTAACTTCCTCAGGCAAAGAGTCAAACCAAGTACTAGCATCTTTCCTAAGGACCACCTCAAACATTTCTACACGTTCTTGATCGGTTACTATCCTCTTGATACGGCAAGACATCTTGAAATTTGCTAAAAATAATTCTGCATCCTCTCCAGGCTCTCCAAAGAAAAGAGGATATCCAGACATTTGGCGTTGGCTCTCCATTATTATGAAAGATTACAATACGAGTTACAATAAGGGATACAATAGAGATCTAGAACCACTCGCCTGCAAATGAAGAAGTGAGAAAATACCACTCTAGGTTTTCTTCTTCAGCTATCCAAGCTTCAATAAGGTCTCGATTTGTTTGATCAAAACAAAAGGGTAGACTATTGATGAGCTCTAAGAAGGGTTGAAATTCTTCAAAGCTAAGGCGATAAACAGAAATCTCTAGAACTTCATTTTCTGGATCCAAAAGAGCAACCACGTCCCAAGTGATAAATTGCACTTGCTCTACAATTCCCAATGCACAAGCGGTTTGTATAAAAACTAGATCTTCATGCTCGTCGAAGGCCGTGAGAAAGTAGCAATTGACTAGGAGCTCCTTTCCTTCGAGTTCCACACAGTCGGAGTGAGGCAACCTTCTCACAATTTCATAAAGAACATCCTCATCAAGTCCGATCAAGTTTGCAAGATTTAAAGACTCCACTTGTGCTACAAAATTCCTGGACAAAAACTCCTTAGGATTATGGTTAAATCATTCAAAAGCATAAAGAGATTTACAATGTCTCTATGAACAAAGTGTCATAGAAAGTAGAAAAGGATGAGAATTTATACAAATTTGCAATCTTCTCTATGCTCTCTTTATTAAGACAAGCTCTGAATAGCTCCCTATCTCCTTTGTTGAAAGCGAAAGGAAGACTATTAATAAGACGCAAATGAGGGAAAAATTCACCAAATGTGAGTCTATGAAGCATGAACTCTGGCCGCAAGTTTCCTGAAGAGTCTTCCTCAATGGTGAAATGCACTCGCCAAACGCCAAATTTCACTCTATTTACCAATCTTAGGGCACACACTAGTTGGATGAATGCGCGGTCTTCCTTAGTGCCCAACAACAAGAGGAAAATGGAATCCACGCGTAGGACCTTCCGTCTTAACTTCACCACCCTCTTGTTATGAGGGAGACGCCTTACTACTTGCTCCTGCAACTCAATTGGTAATAGAGCTAGATCTCTAAGGATTGAACTTTCACTGCACACACATTCCCAGTTAGAATAAATGATCGTTTTTTTGTTTCTTGTAACAACTTGGACAAAGAAAAAACAAACATACACACTACTTTGCCGGGCTGCACTTCATTTTAAAATAAAATGAACACATGTACATCAAAAGAAGTGTGGTAGTTGATGAGAGGTAGAATGAAAGGGTTTGGTGATGCAAGAATTTCTCCTGCTCTTTGGGCACCAAACATGAACACCATTCGTTGTTGAAAATGGATCTTTCTACTAATTGCAACGTTTATTCTAATGTGTGGAGTAAAATGAAAGGGAAAAACCTCTATTCCTGGGCCATTATCCATGGCCTATGCATGTCCTAATGCTTAAAACAAAACAAAAATATAGACGTCCAAACTAAGGTCGTACCTAATGAGAGGCAAAATAAAAGGATTTACTGAAGCGTTTATCTCGGCCAACCTAAGAGGACCTAAAATTCTACGAATGACACGTTGAAATTGCAACTTAGTACTAACAATTATGTGTACCTTTTGCCTTGCAATGGGAATGAAGGGATCATACAAATCTTCGTGATTCATGCAAACTACTTGACTATGCTAAAGGTTGATTCTACACAAAAATACACAAGCCGTCCTCAGTGGGGGCACCAAAATTGAGGCGGTCCGGGGCGGGCAACAAGAGAGGTGACCTCTAAACACCCCTCAAGGCTCCCGTGCTGCTCAATTGGGGCTGGGGCAACCACAAGCACAACACAACAACAAACCCACAGCCAAACCCAAACAAGATAGGGGCACCACCTAGTTATGGTATGCGAACTAGGACGCAAGAGAGATTTTGGCACAACCAAGAAGATGCACCACACAACACACACAAGCAACCTCACACCAAGACACACATGAAATGGACCAGAGAGAGCTAGAGCAAAGGGAAGAGAGAGAGGAAAGGATCTTGCGTAATACCTTATTTGTGACTTGCAAATGGAGATGGTTCGTTATGATGCTATCGTAGAACTTGTACAAAAATCACTCAATGCTTAGTGATTGCTAATCATTGCCAAAACACACACACACTGTCTTAGGGTGTGGGAGACCTCTCACCACAATACCCTCTTACAATGGACACAAAACTGGCAATGAAAAACACACTAAAACACTTTCTAAAATCAAGATCAACCGATAAAACTCAAAATACACAAGTCACCTTGAATTCACCAAACCGTATTGCATAAATGGAAGGACGAAGATTTGAACGTCGAATCACGCCTTTGATGCACCAAACCTCAATTTATTGATGATGAAGGAGCATATACAATAGTGGTTTTGAGATTTGTGGAACTCACGCTCTCTCACTTGCAATGTGTAGCTTGAAGGCTTCTCTCACACCAAGAGTGAAGCTCACAAGTGGTTGCTACACCTAAGTCTCTCCTCACGCATAGAGTGTTGGGGTGCTATGTGAGATATTGGAGGCTGTTTTACAAGAAGGAGAGGGGCCTATTTATAGGTTGGAGACCCCATATTAAGATTATTGGAAATCCTAATTTACAAGCTAACAAATCAGGATTATGATTTTTTTGAATATCAAAACATTGCGGGCCTTCTTTGTCTGCTTGAGTCATGGGTGTGGGCTCAAAAGAGAGCATTATTGATGGTAGATAAGGTGAAAGTAAGTTTTAAGGAAGGGTAGAGAGAGAGAGAGAGAGAGAGAGAGAGAGAGTTACTATACATGTCTTGAGGTGAGGTGTCTTTTATGGTTAGGTTAATGCTATTTTGTGTTAGTATGTTAGTCGTTAGTAATCACTAGAAAGTTAATGTTACATTTACAATGGGTAGAGTGAGTTGATTTGATGAAGGAAGAGGGGTGAATTAAAAGAGAATCATTGAGATGGTGAAGCTTTGAAGAAGCTTGAACTCACCCTTGTGTAGATTGTGGAAAAAATGACCGCTGATCTTCTTCTTCTTCTTCGCTTCTTTACGCCGCCGCCACGGTTGACCACCACGATGAAAAGAGGATTTGTTGATGAAAAATCCTCAATTTGCAGAAGTTATCATGGTTAAGATGCTGAATTTTAGATATTTTAGGAGAGGTAAATGAAATTGTAACATAGAAGCAATAGAGAGAGACATGGAGAGGGTGTATGTATGTAGAGGTTCATAAAAGAACTATAGGGATGAGAGAGAAGGGTAATGGTGAAGAGGGTGGGAGAAGCCATGGAAATTGCAGGTTTGAGTGAGGAAAGGAGAGGGAGGGATGTGTAAGAGTGAGTAGGTGTGTGGAAGGGTGAGAGAAGACTAAGGGCTACTTGTGAGAAAAGTGGGCAGACTGGGGTCCACTCAAAAAATCATAGCTCACCGCTGGTAGCTTCAAAAATCATGAAAAAATTTGAGGTGATTATTCAGAGCGTGGGCTACATTTTCTCTTTTGACCACCGCTCCAAATTCGGAGTGGAGATAGGTGCCAAAATTCTCACCAAAAAGCCTGTTTTTTATGCCTGCAAAAGTCTTTTAGTGGCCCCCTCCTTTGTTGAATTTGTACAATGCATCCAAGAGTGAGCCCCTCCTTTGTCATATTATAATACAAAGCATTCAAGTCTCCCTCGACCCATGCATGGAGGAGGATTATTGGTGAAATAAGAAATATATACATGGTGGGACTAGTGTATGGACTATTCATGGACTTTAGCTCAATGAGCACATGGTGTTAGAATAATGAGTAAAAATAATAATAAAAATATGGAGGAGTTATGGATATGGAAAGATATTGGAATCATATGATATGGTCCCTCCTTGGATTATTTTGGGTGAAAGAGGAAAATGTATGCAAGTAAATAATATAATAAAAGTAACCAATGAGTAGAAATCAATTTTTTTTTTCACGAGGGTGAGGGTGAAAATGTGGGAGTGATTTGTATAAAGGAAAAATATGAGGTTAGAGTATGTACATATTGGCAAAAAAATAAAATTATGGTGTAAGAGGATGAAAGAAGGTGTACATAGGTTTAATAAAACACACACCTAAGTAGAAATATTTAAATAAAATACCAAAATAATTATAAAAAATCCCTATATTTAGGCCATATATACAATGAAATATTTACACACAAAGAGGCCATAATATACTTTTATTTTTTTATTTTTTTTATTTTTTTTGGCTCACCTAGCCCAGTGACTAGCTAGCTGAGGGTTTTTAAGAAGATATGGGAAAAGTCCCGTGACTCACGCACGCCTATGTACAGTGAAATGGTAGGGATAGCCACAGTGTTTGGGTGATTTTGGTAGGGTGAGGTAACTCACTGTGGCAATTACAAAGAGCCGAAAAAACGGCTATCAATACAAAGGGAAAAACCAATGCCCAAAATTCTTCCCAAGGCAATTCCAATAACAACAACAACAACAGTCGGTCCAAGGAGAAGGGAGTTTACAAAGGTGAAAACAAACTCTCTCCTAAAGAGTTTGAAGATTTTCACAAGGACCATAAGTGTTTTAAGTGTGGGACCAAGGACATGGCTATCGTTCTTCCCCCAAGAGAAATGCCCGCATTGAGACTCCTAGAGCTTCCAACATTGAAGCTCCAAAAGAGGATGATCATTGCAAAGGATCACCTCTTTCCTATGCTTTGGGAAGTGGGAACATAATTCCTTCCTCTTCTTTGACCTTGGCCTTGACCTTGGCTCTACTCACAACTTCATATCCGCGAAGTTGGCCTCCAAGTTGGGCATTCAAGCTTTTGAGATGGGAGATACTATAGCTGCTGACATGGCTTTCAAGAGACAGCAAGCCTCCGTTACTCCCTTGATTGGAAACTTGAGGTTTCATGTCCAAAGCTATGTCAACAAAGAATAATTTTTCATCTCTCCTCTCCAACATGAAGATGCTATCCTAGGGGCACCATGGTTCAACTTCATGGCTGCCAACATGAAGTTCCCTGAAAGGAGAATCTACTTCACCTACAAGGGGAAGAGCATGTATATAGATTCTAATGAGTCTCGTCGCTCTCTACCACTTGTAAATTCACCAGCTTTTGATAAGTCAATGAAAAGCTCGGTTTTTGTGTACATGATTTTTGTCAAAGAATCCACTAATGACGCTAATGATTTATCAAATGAAAATGGTAGGAATCAAGAAGAGTAAGACTTGTCTTACTTTTTTAAATGGATTCCAAGATGTTTTTATCAATGATATCCCTATGGAATTACCTCCAAAACAAGGGGACGATGACCACCAAATTGAGCTCCTACCAAGAAGCTCACCGCCTATAACAAGCCTTCTTATCGAGTTTCCCAAGCTCAACAAGAGGAGATCATGAGGCAAGTACAAGAATTGGTAGAAAAAGGGATGGGGAGGCCTAGATCCTCTCCTTTTTGTTCTCTAGTCCTTTTAGTGCAAAAGAAAGATGGTATATACCGTATGTGTGTGGACTATTGAGCACTAGACCATATCACTATCAAAAATAGATTTCCCGTGCCTCGGGTAGAAGATCTGTTTGATAGGCTACAAGGCTCTATCTACTTCAAAAGGATTGACCTTAAAAGTGGCTATCATCAAATAAGGATAGTGGATGAAGATATCCTAAAGATCGCATTTCGTACAACATTTGGTCTTTATGAATATCTAGTCATGCCTTTTGGCTTGACCAATGCACCAACCACATTCAATCATTTGATTGAGAAAATAATTAGACCCTACCGCAAGTTCACTGGTTGATGATATCGTCATCTATCCAAGTCCTTGGAGGAACACAAGCAATATCTCCAAGTGATTTTTCAAGCATTGAGGGAGAACAAGCTTTTTCTCAACCAAAAGAAAAGCAAATTTTTCCTTAAAGAGATTCAATACTTAGGTCATATTAACTCTCAAGATGGTATCCGTTTGGATCCATCCGAGTTAGAGGTAATAAAAGCATGGACTAATCCAAGGAATCTACATGAGGTAAGAAGCTTTATTGGTGTGTTTGTGTGTGTGTGTGTGTGTGTATTATAGACGCTTCATAGAAAAATTTTCTCAAATAGCAAGGCCATTACATGACTTAACAAAGAAGAACGTTAAGTATTCATGGACTACTAAGGAGAAAAATGCCTTTGATAAGCTCAAAGAGAAGCTTACCTCTCAACTAGTCCTCATGCTTCTCTTTGACAAGCTCAAAGAGAAGCTTACCTCCCAATCCTCATGCTTCCGGATCTCTCAAAGCCATTTGAGGTCCATGTCATTCTTGTGGTGATTGCCTTGGAGCAGTCTTGCTTCAAGAAGGGCATGCCATAGCATATGAGATCCAAAGGCTCAATACGGATGAACGGGTCTTGGGAATTTAAGAGAAAGACCTTTTAGCTATTCTACATGCCCTAAACACATGGAAGCACTATTTATTGGGGACTCCATTCATTTTACAAACAGACCACCAAAGTGTCAAGTACTTCATGATGCAAACCAAGCTTTTCGACAAACAAATGAGATGAGCAAGTTTTATTTTGCAATTTTATTTTCATATTGCTCACATTGCTGGTAAGCACAATCAAGTGGCCGATTGGAATTTCACGATGACCAAAAGTTAATGCGGTGTCCAGCAACTCACAATGATCTATCTTCTATGATACATGAGTATGCTATTGACCTTGTTTAAAGATGTAATGTCAATGATTTCTTTGGGAAAGAAAGAGGAACCATTCACCTTGCAAGATGGTTATCTTCTCCATGGAAATAGGCTATGTGTTACCCACTCCCTTCGTGAGAATTCATGTATGAATCTCATACTCCTGCCTATGCGGGGCATAAAGGCATTCAACCTATTCTTCAAGGAGTAGAGACGTACTTCTATTGACCTACCATGAAAGTGGACATACAAGAGTATGTTTCAAAATGTGTGGTATTCCAAAAGACTAAGTACGATAGAGGGAAGAAACCTGGATTACTCCAGCAATTGCCAATCCCCAATTCACCATGGGAGAGTATATCCATGGATATTATCTTTGGTTACCCAATTCTATCCATGGGAATACAGGAATATGGACAATAGTCGACAAGTTTAGCAAGCAAGCATGCATTATTTCTATCAAAAAGACTATTAAGGCACACCAAATGGCAACCCTCTTTATATCTTAGATTTTAAAACACCATGGATTACCAACATCCATCGTGTCACATAGAGATCATAGAATGACCAATGATTTTTGGAAAGGTCTCTTTGAAAATCTAGGTACAAGATTGAATTTCTCTATGGCCTATCATCCACAAATGGATGGCCAAAGTGAGATCGTCAATCTTATGATACTCGATCTACTAAAGACTTATATTACAGAAGTAGATCAATGCTCACAATGGGAGAAATACTTACCCCTTGTAGAGTATGCATACAATAATACTATCCATACTACTATGGGAAAAGCACCTTTTGAGATCATAGAGAGAAGACCTAAAAGTCCCTTGCTGCTTAAGTACATGGGAAGATCTTTGTTGTTGATGAGTATAGCTATGACATACAAGAATCTTTTCAAAAGGTTAAGGAGACTATATCCATCTCTCAACAAAGGCAAAAAGATGTTGCTGACAAGCACAGAAGGGCCTTAATGTTTAAAGAAAATGATTGGGCCTTATTTTAAGTTTCCCAACACTCGGTTGAGGCAAACAACGAGCAAAAATCCTACAGGCCATCAAAAGTATTATTCTAAACTAGCAAAAAGATATTATGGTCCTTTTCAAATCTTGAAGCCAATCAATGACATGGATTATCAACTCAAGTTGCCCAACCATTGGGTCATACACAATGCTTTTCATGTGAGCCTACTTAAGCCCTACAAAGGAGAGCCACCAAGAGAACCAATTATTGAAGACCCTCCAAAAATCGAAGACCAAGAAGAGGTGCTACTTAAGCCCTACAAAGGAGAGCCACCAAGAGAACCAATTATTGAAGACCCTCCAAAAATCGAAGACCAAGAAGAGGTGCTACAACCCAAAGCTATCCTTTGGCATGAAGACAAGGTACTACGGCATGGTAAGATTATCCAACACTATCTTATTAAGTTCAAAAATTATCCTTTTGAAGATGCTAGATGGATGCAAGGAATACAACTTAAGGATAGTATGAACCTTGTCAATGCTTACAATGCTACACTAGAGTAAGCAAATGTAAATGCTTTCTAAATGAACAGTGTTTTTGTCTTATAAGACTAATCCTCTTTTGTACACAAATTTAAATAGTATGCATGCTTAGAATCATGTTTGTGATGACGACATCACTCAAACACCAAGTAGAATTTTTTGCTCTACTTTGGGAGTATGATATGGACTAAAGACCAAACATGCTTGCGGTAGCTACGTCTCTGTTAGCAGCAAGCTAACTCGAACATCATGTTTTGGAGTTCTCCTTGTAAAACAATTATTATTTTGATAAATCGAGAATATTATAACTCCTATTTTCTTGGTAAACTTTGTAATTAATGAGCCGGGGCTACAAGCTTCCAGATTATATCAGCCAGTCAATTCCCAGCTTTGGGAGAACTCCAGATTATTAGTTTTGACCACTCAAAAACCTTGGCCAACGTATAAAAGCCAATTTGTGTAAGTTTTATATAAGTTTTGGATAAGAAATACACAACGTGAGCTAACGATGCTCACTTCTCTCCTTCTCGCGCTTCCTACTCCGTCCCCGGTTGTAACATTGCGATTGCATTTTTTGCATTGCAACCACAAGCAAGAGCTCTACGCATTGACGTAAGCCATTCATAGTATATCATAGATTTTGGCATTGTCGACCCGCAGCCTAATTTCATCATAACTAGGAATTTACACTTTCAAATCAAAAACTAAGTATAGGGGGGGTATTGGGATATCATTGCTAAGAATTTAGATGCATTCTGGGTCAAAAACGACTAGGTCAAAAATCCACTGCTGTTAATAATCGTGATTTTGGAACTTGACCTAAAGTGGGTTTGAGGCCATAGACATGTGTGCTTAGGTCTATATACTTGTCCTAGAAGTTTTGTTACATTTGGATGTCATTTGATGTTGTAACGGATGTGAATTGTTTGCCGATGAACGATTGGCTTTTGGTGATTTTAATCACTTGAGTGTAGCTTGAGTTGGATGCGAGTTGTTGGTTGCTTTCCAAGAGATTGACAACCTCTTGTAGCCTCTATGCACTAGTCGAGTCAGCTTCGTTCCATGGTTTGACAAATTAATCGTGGTTCTCGCTAATACTGCAATAAGATAAGATGGTGAGGTTAAACATGCGTCCCACATTTGGCACCGTTGCCAGGGATCGAAGAGACCTAAACTAGGGAAAAACACGAGCTTCTTGTGTAGTTGTCCTTTAACTTCCTCTAGGTTCGCCTAGAATTCAAAACTTTCTTATAGAAACCGCATAGTTTAAGATTGTCGTCTTTTGTTGTGTAGAGGTAGCTTGGAAGTAATCGTACTTGCTGAGTACCTTTAGGACTATAGGATTGTAGATTTAGTTTATGATTTGGAGAATGATTGGTAGATGAGACAAGTCTTAAGATCAAGACTCTGAAAAACATAAAAAACACAAGAAAACGAGTGTTTGTGTACACTTTCCACAACCCCATTGCATGAGAATCTAGGAGTAGGGTAAGTAGGATTCGAAATGGATTTCAGAACATTGCTCTCTCTAAAAGAATCAAGTGTGAGTTGTTATGTAAAGTTGCAGAATTTCAGGTCTACGGCTAGAAATAGCTTGAAAAGACTTGAATTCACTCAATCCGACTGGAGAGTAAGCCTAAGAGTTGTCCGGACCAGTGGGTAAGCTCAAAGACACTTCGAGGTAAAAATTTCAAGAAGTTGACTAAAACTCAGATTATTTACTTTTTCTTAATATTTTAAGCCAAATTAAGTTTTGACTTGATTTATAGGCTTTAAAAACATCATAAAAAGACTGTCTTTGAGAAAATTGCAAAAAAGTGTTCATTTCAAGCCTCAAGTTAATAATCGTGATTATTAACTTTCTGCTCTAAATTGGCCAAGGTTCATACCATTGACTCATTGCATGTGTACAAACAACTTTTGTAAAGGCCCAAAAGATTTGGATCACTAAACTGGCAAAAAAAGGGGTAAAAGCTAAAGTTTGTACTGACTTTTTGAATCTTGCTTGTATTGGAGAAAAATTTATCCAAACTTGATGAAACTTGATCCATAGGCTTATATTGATGTGATAAACATGTGTACATGCTCAGTTGACCAAAAATTTACAAAAAATTATCAAAAGTAAATAATTACGATTATTTACTTCTGTCTTGTTTTTGAACTTTTTTGACCAAGTTGGCATACCACTAGCTTTACCATGTTGTAATAAGCCCACAAACCAAAATTGGTGAGATTTGAATCACTAGATTGAAAATTGTGACTAAAATTACAAAGTTAGTCTGCGGACAGATAATTGATGACCATTTGACAAAAAAATGTCCAAACTTGATGAAAATTGGCCAGTGACCTTAACTTACGGTGCTTAACAGATCTATGTCAAAGTTGGGGAAAAAATTTGCAAAAATTTGTCAGGAGCAAATAATTGCGATTATTTACATCTGCTTCAAAACTTGGTGATTTTGCAAATTTGAGTATACCACAAGGTCAAGCACATCAAGTAGACCCCACAAATTAATTTTGATAAAATTTGCACCACAAAAGTGAGACTTAAGCCATATTCTCGAAATCAGAGTCTGTGGACACGAAACAGTGGGTAAACTTGATCAAATTTTGTCCAAACTTGTTGAAACTTGTCCAAGGGCCTTAATAAGTTGTATACTTGCCAAATCCATAAAAGTGTAAAAACTTGACAAAATTAAATAATCGTGATTATTTACTTATGCTATCCAGAGACTTCAATTTTGAATTTTAGGCTTATACAGTTAATCCAGCATAATATAAGGCCACAAGGTAATTTTGGGTTCAATCCGATCAAAATTGGTACAGATACACTCAGTTTATAGGTTGATGATTAGACCTTTGATTTTGCTAAAGCCGAATCTGAAAGTCAAATTTGGACTTCCATAGCACGATTTGAAGTGATATACAAAGACCAATCATGAGAGTTCTCAAGAGCTCTATTGTCTTTATAGAAGAATAGTTAACTTGATTAATTTTGTACAGAAATCAGGTTGCAAACGAGGAATCAGTGGCTCGACAAAAAAAGTTGCAATTGAAACAAGTGAAAATTGACGACAAGCCAATCCAAAGGTGAGTACTCTATCCAGGGTTTCATAAGTCTATATGAACCTTAGATCTGGTTGTGTACTAGGAAATCGGGGCATACTCGGAGAAGCCTCCAGTAGAGTATCTACCAAAGAAATCGTGAATCAAGGCAATTCCTTGCACACAATTCCTGAACAAGTCTCATACACTTTTTTAGATTCAACATTCGAAATGTATTCTTACTCGACTCACTCAAAAATTGGAACGACAATGCGCTATAAGCGTATACTCTCTTTTTACAAGACTAACCGTCATGGAGCCCAGGTTTACTTGGGCCCTAACGAGGAGTATGCTATTCGCATTGATGACCATGGTATTGAGTTCGAAGAAGAGGTTAGGACAAACAAACAAGGAAAAATGTACATGGATCGAAACGAAATTCAATATGTACAAGTCAAAAATCTTGATGTGTTAGACAAATAGGGGTTAGAAGTAAACACTATAATCCCAGATATGTCAGCAAAAGAAGGACCACCAACTTTGAAATTCGAGGGATACGATCAAGTAGATTTGAAGCCTTTGAAATGGCTTAGTACGGATAATCCTAGGATCGGAGTCTATTGTTGGAAAGATAGAAACATAAAAGATCTTTTGTGGACTTCTCATGCTAGACCAAGACAATTAACGGCCATGAAGATCATCTATATCTTTAAGATCAAAGATAAGGGATCTACACATCTACCAACTTACTTGTTCAGGGATTGTTATAATAACAACTTTGTTATGATGACTCGTGAGGAGGTAGAGCAAACCAAATACCAGGGGTATTCCATACGGGATTGGATCTTGGGGCAGGGACCAGAAACAACTCCAAGAGACGAACATCGTAAGAGATCATCTGAGATTATTGTGAAGAAACCAAAAACCACCTCATCACGTAGAAAACTAGGTGACACTAAGGCCAGTCTAAGGCTACATTAGTCACTATTTCCAACAGACTGGTTTGAAGGACTCGGAACACCCACAAGACCTGAGTTGAACCCAATAGATGTGTCAGACCAGCTGATTTTAAAGAATGGGTCAGAGAATACAGTGGATCAGGGGATCCATATGACCACTTAGCAAGATTTAAGCAAGTGCTAAGAGAAGAGCGTATATTTGATTTCCATACTCAATTTGAGGGGTTTGGAATGACATTAGACAAAAAATCTTTGACATGGTTTCAAAACATTCCACCAAGGTCAACCATAGACTTGAACACATTAGCTCAAGGATTTGTAGCTGCTTGTTCCAAAACGGGGATTAAACATAATACAGTAGCTGAAATCTACAGCTTTAAACAGAAACATGGTGAGTCTATTAGGGATTGTGCAACTCAAATGAAACAATACATTTCCAGATGCCCAGAGATGGAGATACCTGCAGAAGAACGACTTGTATCCTTGTTTCTGGAGGGACTGCTAAACAAATAACTTCATGCTATACTCTATAGTAAAAAGCATACAACCCTAGAAGCGTGTGTGTCTGATGCTATTGACCTAGGAGAAAATTGTGAGATCTTCAATGAAGAGGATGTCCCTAAGGATAAGCAAAGCAAGAAGACAACATCCACAAAACTAGCACAAGTGGGAACGGCTGCTGCGGCACCACTCTCAGCCATAGAAGATATGCTGAAAAGGATGAACGACATGATGAACAATATGCAAAAAGCGCCTATGAGAGGACCAGGACAAAGGATACCTCCACAAGGAAAACCAATTAGGACACAAAAATGGTGTGCAATCGAGGGTAAATGGACTAGCCATGAAACACACGAGTGCTACTTCATACCAAAGTATGATGGGAACGTTCAGTATGTGCCCATGAAGCCCTAGGGACAACCCATGTACATATATCAGCCTAATATGGCCCAAGCTCAAAGACCACCAATGGGTATGGAAAGACCTCAACCTGTGTTGGGACAACAACCTCTGTATCCAGGACATAATGTAGTGCCTATAAAGTACATGCACTCGGAAGGAGTCATAGATGAACAAGCATTAGTGCCCGTTACACCCTATGCAGAGCCTAGTCCATCTACAAGAATGGTAGAATGAGATTGGTATAGTCCACATCCACCACCAATGGAAGAAACCATGAATTATGCTCCACCAGAGCTCACACCAATGTATTATGTAGCTAATCAAGGTGTGAGACCTCCCATGGGAAGACCCATGATGAAGCCCAGAACAAGAAACTATCATAACTGTGGTGCTGATGACCATTGCCAGAATGAATGTCCAGAGCCTGACAAAAACCTCAAACCAATTGAAGCCTATTGCATACAATGTTGCAAAAAGGGAGGAAACTTTCCGGAAGATTTTCCTAAGAATCCTTTGAGCAAGGAAAAAACTATTGTAAATGTAGTCCAAGTGATGCCTAGTAGCTCATCAAAGAGCGAACGGATTGTTCCAATCAAGGTAATCACTAGAGCCGAGGAGGCAAAGAAAAGGAAACACAAGTCCTGTGATGATTCGGAGAACACGAAAGTTTCTTCTCAAAGAATCAAAAGGAGCATAAGCAAAAGATATGAGATGAGAAAACAAAAACAAAGGATTGAAAGTAAAGAGAAAGCAAAAGTGCTAGCCCAGGACAAGTTGAAAGAAACTGGTAGTGAATTCAAGGAAACAACCGTGAAATCTGGAGGATCCATTTTGGTTGATAAAATTTTTGAGCCTATTAATGCTGCCTTGGAAGCCTACCAAGCAGAACTTAAAGCAGACCAAAACATGGAAAACAAATGGAAAAACTATCCATCTCCAGACATGGAAACAGCGAAGCTGGAAGCTTATCAAAACTTGGTAAGAATCATGTAAGAAATACTGGATAAACAAAACCCCAAGCTTGAAAGTATTGCAAAACCTGAAGATCTTGCAGTAGAAGAAACGAAAGAGAAGTCGGATATGGTGGCAGAACCCCCCTTGAAACAAATGAACCAGAGCTTATAGTGTCGGACAACAAAGATGCCTTAGACGGAATCCCATTCGTAGGGGAAGACTGGCCAGGACACTTATGGGAAAAGGTAAGGGAGATCAATGATGGGAGCCTAACTTTAAAGTCAGCTCCTATAAAGGAAGTCTGGTTGGATAACCTACCATCTGATATGAACATGGATTTACAATCCTTGTACGGGGATTGCGGATCAAAATCTTCAAGAATATCTAAAGCATTGACATTAAAAACATTACCTTCTTACTTGGGAGATAACGAAGATGAATCCATCATTTGCAAGACCACTCAAGTAAAAAGAGCCAAATAGACCCTAGAAGTAGACAACATTCATTCCATCATGTCTACACCCATCCAATGCACTGTTACTTTGGGAGAACTGTTGAAACTCAGGCCATACTTGTGGAATGATTTATAGAAAACCCAAGAGGAGGTGGGGATAACGGGGTTAATCTCTAAGAATTTGAGAAAATTGAAAAATGAAATAGAAAAAATATTTGATCAGTTCCTATGAACAAGGTCGGAGAATGTTATGAAGGGGAAGAAGGAAACACTACCCTCTTAGTGAAATATAATGACATTGAAACCATGGCAATACTAGATAGTGGAGCTGGCATAGCGATAACTAAAGTAGTATGGGAATCCTGGGGGCAGCCACCCATTATACAAACGTGAATGAAATTGCAGTTGGCTGACAGACACATTGAGAGACCACTAGGGCTACTTGAAAAAGTGATAGTCAACTCCTGTGGATTTGAATATCAACACACTTTTTCCATAGTAGACTTTGAGAAAAAACTCAACTATGAAATCATATTGGGAAGACCTTTCATGCGACAGGTACAATTTATCCAAGATTGGGGAAACAACTATCTGTACTTGAAGCAGGTGGGATCTATAACAAGAGTCAATCTAAAAGATCACACTCATAGAGATGTCTTGAAAACACCCATCCAAGAGTTTGATTCAGTCTCTTCGGCTGAAACTAAACTCCCATCCTGGTTAAACAAAAGACACTCCTATTTGGATGTGAGGAGCTTCAAAAAATGGAAGCTTAAGATGAGAGGAATGTATCCTAGAAAGGGAATGTACAGACAAAGCCTACATACCTGAGCCCTTTCCAGAGCATTTATTCAAACCATTCGAGTGGACTCAAACTTTAGCGACAATGGATGTATGTGTGAATTCGTCTATACCTACTCAGTTTTGCAATGAGGATGGCTACAACATAATTCCCATCCAAATGATGTCAGTCCTCAACATTGAAAACAAAGATGAGAAAACCAAGGACTTAATGAAAGCTCAACAAGTCTTTTCTGACCTCTATTATGATGCAACTGATGAGTTAGATGACCACTCAGCTACCTCAAAATATTCGGGGTCAGAAAAAGAGCATACGAGAGCTCAGCTGCTCTTAAAGGGAAGGGAGGAAAAGTTTTTTGACTTCCAAACCAGAAATCAAGAAGACAAAAATGGTATAGATGAAAGAGAGACACCAATATTGTGAAAACACGAACTATGCCATCAGTCTCCAGCAAAACACAATTCTTGATCGGAAAATCATAATTGAACAACCTATTAGGGAACTACAAAAACAAGGCGAGTCTTACGAAGGACCTGAAAACGCTAAAAAGGTAGACTTGGCTGAACCACGAGAAGAGCTTAGACCTACTTACATTGCAAATGACCTAAAAAAAGAAGAAGAAAAGCTTTTGCTAAACTTGTTTAAGGAATACCTGGATATCTTTGCTTGGTCTTACAAGGATCTCAAGGGTGTTGATCAAGAAATCTGTCAACATACTATACCAATGAGAGATAATGCGAAATCAAGTAGACAGAGACCATACACTTATAACAAAACATATGCTAGGAAAATCAAAGCAAAGATTGAAAAACTAAAGGAAGCTGAATTCATTACGAAATTGAGCATACAAATTGGATATCTCCAATTGTGGTAGTACCTAAGAAGAATGGGAAATTACGAGTGTGTGTTAATCTCAAAAAAGTGAATGTAGCCACTATTAGAGACAACTTTCCTCTTCCGATAACTGAGCATGTGTTAGAACGAGTGGCAAGAAAAGAATCTTATAGCTTCTTAGATGGCTTTTTGAGATACAATCAACTTTTGGTTGACCCTAAAGATCAACATAAAATTGCTTTTGCAATAGAATGGGATATATTTGCCTATCGGGTTGTGCCGTTTGGGTTAACTAATGCTCCAGCCACATTTCAGAGATTGATGAGCCATGCTTTCAAAGAGTATCTTCAGAAATTCTTAGAAGTATACATGGATGATCTATGTGTACATTTGTCAATCCGAGCTGATCATTTTGAACACCTCAAAAAGGTATTCAAAAAATGTAGACTTTACAGGATTTGCTAAAACCCTGAAAAGTGCACATTCATGGGAAGACAAGGGAAAATTCTTGGACATATCGTGTCTAAAAATGGCATAGCTACCAATATTGAGAAGATTCATGTCATTGCTGATTTGCCTAGACCAACAACAGTCAAGGGAGTACAAGCCCTTATGGGACATTGTGGATATTACCGACGGTTCATCTACATGTACGCTATAATTGCAAAACCCATGTATAGCTTGATTACTCACTTTGAATGGACCGAGGCATGTGAAGAATCCTTCATGAAGCTAAAGCAAGCTTTGACCTCAGCTCCAATATTGAAAGCACCAGATTGGGATAAGGTATTCCATGTACATGTAGATGCTTCAAACTTTGCTATTGGTTGTATACTAGCCCAGCCAGGAGATGGGAAAATTGACTTTCCTATTTCTTATGCTAGCCAACGATTGAACATGGCAAAAAAAAAATTACACCACCACCGAAAGAGAAGGACTATGCCGTTAAAAAGTATAGACATTACCTATTAGCCAACAAGTTTGTGTTCTTTGTGGACCACCAAGCTTTGTTATATTTGGTCAACAAGCCATGCAACACATGGACAATAGTGAGATGTTCCATCATTCTTCTCGAATTTGATTTCACTGTGGTTGTAAAAAAAGGTACTACACATCAATGAGAAGATCATTTGTCAAGGATTGTTTCAGGGGAATCACCTAAAGGGGTAGACGATGATCTACCAGATGTCTATTTGTTCTCCGTGGAAATGATACCTAGATGGTCGGAAAACATTGTGTCATTGATGACAATAGCTCAAGTGGATTCACAAGTATCACTTCCTATCACAATTGATTTAATCGAGCAATTGGCTATGTATCAATTACTAGCTAGAAGGCTATATAAAAGAAATCGACACGGGATATTGCTTTTATGCATTAACCCTAAAGAAAACAAACAATACCTAAGTCAAGCACATGTTACCATAGTCGGACTTCACTTTGCAGAAGACCAAACTATGCAACAAATCTTAAGACTTGGAGTATTTTGGCCGACTATGAGGAGAGATGTTAGATCTTTTGTAAAAGATTGCCCTCAATGTCAAAAACAACCACCCATTCCTCATGTAACATTGTTTCAAACACTACAAGAGGTTGTGTGCTCTTGTGATGCTGTTAGCGACGGAAATACACTGCGTTTTTATAACCCCCGGCGTCGCTAAAACCGTCGCTAATAGCGTCGCTACGAGAGCGTCGCTATAGGTGTCGCTATATAGAGACGCTCATAGCGACGCTCGTAGCGACGGTCATAGCGACGGTTATAGCGACGTTTACACAGAAGTCTATAGCGACGCTCATAGCGATGCTACAGAGCCATAAATAGCGACGGTTATAGCGACGCCCGAGAGAATTTTCTTTTGGTGACACGGCATTGAATGCCCTGCCACCCATCAACCATATTGTACTTGATTCACTTTTTAAAAAAAGTGCAAGGGTAGATAATAGACTCAAAATAGTCACCCACAAGACGCATTGTTTGCAAAATTGACAAGCGTAAAATTGACAATTGTACACATCATAGGCAAAATGAATTGATTGGCAAATGTAATAATGACAATTGTACAACATCATAGGCATAAAGAATTGATTGGCAAAATGAACTGCGGTGACAAATGTAATGATATACATGGTTCAAAAAGACGTATAAAATCCGTCTCATGATACATAAGCTATGAGAAACCCTAAACTAATGCTATCTAGCTACGGCTAAACTGACGTCGTCTAGTCAGACGTCTCATCACGTCCAAGCGGCGTATCTGTCAGATTCTGCAAAAAAAGACAATAAGAAAGCTTTCAGTAAGTATAAACATATAACGACATTTATAAAACAATACAAAAAATAGAAAAGAGTAAACCCTAATACTAACCATGCCACCGCGAGAACTGAGAATGTCCATCAGGGCGTTTAAGCCCTTCCTGCCTGCGTACTCGCGCTCGTACGGTGTGGAATCACATCCTGTCATCGACCACTGTCAAAACATACAAAGAATTCATTATGTTAGAATTAAAAAACTCATAAACCCTAAACTATCGAACATAAAGAGCAATGCGAAAACACTTACAAAATCGGCCTCAAATGATGCCCATCCACCGCTCCCCAAGTGGTGCGAGCTCCCTGCCTCTACTCGCGCTCTGGCTGCATCCTTTTGTTGCTTCCACTTGTCGGGATTCTCGCGCGCTGCTTTCTTCGCATTCTTCCAATCTTCTTTGGCCAGCCAATCTGGCCTGTTCCACCCATGCTTGATTGCTTTTTGCACTTCGGAACGCTTGTGTTTGCAGTATTCGCGCATTCGAATCTTCATCAGGTCTTCATTGAAGCGTTGATCCCGTGTTGGAAGGGGAAACTCATCATGAAGTATGCTGATGACTCTGTTTTTTAAATCACTTAGTACTTCACTCCATTTGTTTAGTATGTAGTGTCTAAACAGCTGAGAGCAAAGACCACGCATGCGCGAGATCACCTTCTTGCCGTCATCATCCATGATGATGCCGCCGCTGAAGTCGACGAAGTAAGGCAAGCCCTCTGGCCGGTGACGCGTGAACCTGGGTGTCCCAGCAAGGGTCTCTAGTGGCGTGTCGATGGGGGTACGGACGTCAAGTGTCTCCACCGGCGTCTGGGCCCCGAAGCGAGGAGTGTCGAGTGGGGTGGCTCCTGGCGGAGTAGGTAGAGGTGTGTAGCTGCTAGGAACAGTCAGCTATGCAAAACCTGGCATAGATGGCGATGTTGTGGCTGGTGTGGGGACGGGCAAAGAAGGGGAGGGTAAAGAGCCTCGTTGAACACGAGGCGGTGTGGAGGCATTGGTGGCGGAATCCCCACAACAACCGCCACCGCCACCACTAGAGCGCCGGTGTCTTGACAAGTGTGAAGCTCGTCTCGTCGACGTCGAAGCTTCGGAGCGCGCCGAATGCTCCGAAAGAGAGGGAGATGCGGATGGAGTAGGAACGCGCGATGATGCGCCAGAGCGATGACGCTCCACGTACCACTGTCTCTGCTGCGGTGACAAAGAAGAAAGAAACTCCTCATCATCCATACTTGCATTAAACACACGAATATTTAAACTTAATATTGAATGAATAGAGTAGACAATGAGGCAAAGACCATTAAATACAATGACGTAATGACGCATATAAATACAATGACGCAATGAATTGAGTGATAGAAGAGGCAAGTCGAAAACTCAGAATTTTCAATCAAAAGATGTGAGCGCGAGTAGAAAAGAGCGTTATACACCATGGAAGGTACTTAGAGAGCCAGAGCTTTTACAACACGGAGCAAAATTGTTCAAATACAATATTTGTGGCTTTAAGAGATCTTTCTCTCATCCTCGCATAACTCAGCATAACTTCCTATATCTATATAGAGCTCTCCGTTTAAACGCATATCCTCTGTTTCATTTTGTATCTCCTCTGCATGCACCCCATATAGAGTAGTAGCATCTTGATGCTCGTCTAGCACCACCGCAGCGGCTTCTCATTGAGCATCTTCTCTGATCTCCTCCATTGATGCCATTGTGATTGGCACATGGTAGCCTTCATACGTCCTTGCACTACGAGGGGCTACCTCTATGACGTACCACCAGTTTGATGTAGACTTTGTAGGATGAAATATTACCTGCCAGAGCCACATAACTTACATGAGAGCTTTCAAGCACATAACTTGTAAAAGGGGGATGTTAACTATTTACATACTTACTTGTTCACAATGCTCGGGTAGTACGAAAGTGTCTCTTAGGTCAGTCCATTTCTTAATAGAATCCACCTCAAGAAAACCAGACTCTCCTCTACGCACAGTAGCGTTGCGACCCTCCATGATTATCTTGAACCATTGCACGTCGAACAAGTCGACAAAAAATCCTCTGTAATCGA
Organism: Adiantum capillus-veneris; assembly: GCF_014529385.1. Lineage (NCBI taxonomy): Eukaryota > Viridiplantae > Streptophyta > Polypodiopsida > Polypodiales > Pteridaceae > Adiantum > Adiantum capillus-veneris. Next base: position 49,736,151 of record NC_140949.1, on the reverse strand, counting down.
TCCTCAAAATCTCTTGTAGCGTGCCGAAGTAAGTGAGTTCTGCCACCACAGGATCTGCATCAGAGGAACGTCGTCGACTAGACTGTTCAAATTTTTCCATGATTCCACAATCTTGAGTAAAATGCTTTTTGTCGATTCGTTCCACCCTAAAATGTCGACCTTTACACCATGCTGCTGTGTATGACTTATACTACAACGAACAAAGATTATGAGTGGCCGGTCAAACGTTTAGAAATAAAGTCACTAGCTAGTCGTACATTGCAAACTTACCTTGGTCGCGCAACCCCGAGAGTACTCCCACTCTTCCTCAGTCACTTCGTCACCGCATTGTTGTGCACTTTGCAATTGGCTGTGCAACCATCCTAAGCTCATGAAGGTTGGTAGGCTCTCCAGAACCGTCGGATAGTGCATCGGTGGTCGTCTTCCCCATCTCCACTCGATTCGTGCCCTTTGTCGCTCTTGCTTTGCATCCTCATATTGTGAAATCCACTTTTGCATCACTGGATTGTGAAGCATGCAAAATCGGTTGATTTTAGCCTCTAGATCTTCCGTCATCTTCTTCTCAACACCGAGATTGCACATGACAATCCCAGATATGCGCTCATCATCTATGGTTCGCCATAGCGTGTCCCGGGCTTTATCAAATCCGTCTAGCCACTCTCTAATGTACACTAGGGACTCTGATACCAACCAACCTTCTGCCATGCTACCCTCCGGACGTGCCTTTTGACGCACATATCCCTTAAGCGTTTTCATGAAACGTTCTAAGAAGAACATCCATCTGGAATGAACTGTGCCAGCTATTTCCACCTCATCAACTATGTGAACAAGAAGATGCACCTGAATGGTTAGCACGGTAGTAGGAAAATGTTTCTCAAACATGCACACAAGCTCCGCAGCATTTAGTTTGGCGAATGGTATGGAGTCTACGTTGATCTCCTTTTGTGAGATCCATTGCACCAGCTTTGCAAGTTTGTAGATTGTGTTACGGATGTCGAAAGACAAACATCCCTCAATGGCAACCGGTAAAATAAACTGTAAAGTATGTGCAACAATGATATTAAAGTCCACATTTTATGCAATGATATTAAAGTCCACTATGAACGTACCTGACACATTTTATGCCAATCGTGTGACTTCAAACCGGTAAGCTTTCCTTCTTTAGTAAAACACGTTCGGAGCGAGTGCATTACGCCAGTGGGGGTCCGCAAAGATCGAATGGTCTCTTTTACTTTGCGTTCTTGGGCTCCTGTGAAAATCCATGGTGCTTTAGGGAGTTTTATCGATCCATCAGACGCTGTTTGCAGCCAATATTGCTCCATACGATCCACATTTCTAAGGTCAACTCTGGCTCCCAAAGTATCTTTCTTACCGGTCAAATGGTCCCATAGTAGATTACCCACATTCTTGAATATGTGCATTGGATCGAGCAAGTGATTGGTCATGAGTCGGGGCCAGTATGGTAACTCGTACCATAGAGATAGTCTCTTCATCCCTGGAGGCAATCCGTCATCGCACATCTCCTTCTGCTCTAACCATGCTTGTGCAGACATCCTTGGTGGCTCTCTTCCCAAAAAGCCGTCGCGTAACACATGATTCTCTGGAAGATACGCTTGATGACCTTCGTAGATTTGCTTCTTCAGTGAGGGCGCCCTACGTGCATTCAGTCTAGGTCCACATGTGACACATGCTCTGTATCCGCTTGTTTGAAGCCCTGCATGTATACACATGATAATAGATCAACTATGGGATAATATATGATAATATCTCTCTCTCTCTCTCTCTCTCTCTCTCTCTCTCTCTCTCTCTACCTCACATTCTCTAGTCATGTCCAATCCCCGCACACCTCGGTCTAGAGGTGCACGGAGATCAGAACCACCGGGTTATAATCTTGTCTTTATTGGTCAATACCTATATTTGTGGGTACAAGAAATCTACAGACCCACGTCTACATGATACTGCATGTAGTGGACAAAACCCCTTTGCCTCTTCTCTAGCTGTAGCACTTCACAGCATCTTAACATCTTTTCACAGTAGAATATCTTTTCACAGTTCGTCTAACTCTAAACCCTAAACCATAAGTAATTCTTGCATGGACTCGATCTAACGTAAATAAGCGTAAATCTAAATAAACATAAATCTAACTAAAAATAAACCTAAATCTAATTTAAGGTAAGTCTACATCTAACCTAATCTTTAATGTCTTTTGGGATAGTTTCCTACGACGTTAAAACTCTCTTCTTCTTGTGTGTGTGTGTGGGTAAACCTAAATAAACCTAAATAAACCTAAGTCTAATCTAATATAACATAAATCTAAATCTAACGTAAATTATGTTATATTAAAAACAAAGAACTAAACTAACAGGGATTATAAGAACCTTAAAACTGATTTAACACATAATTTTTCACATAACTCGGCAAGAGTTGGCATTCTCATCACTAAAGATGTGAGAGTTAACTTCCGGCGGTGACGCTGCCCCATCTCCATCCACATCTGACGACAGCAATTGGCCCTTTAGACCGTTCTTGCTCTTGTTACTAACTTTGAAGTTGCTGTTGAATGACTAGAGGTTGTCTAGATGGTCATTGTGTCGGGGATGTAGTGACTCTTGCCGCCCTGAAGATCCACCTTCTTCCCTATCTTCTGAAGACATTTCACCAGTACTTTTGGATCGACGGAGCCCACCATGAGTGAAGGCAGCAATACCCTATATTCCATTGAGGGCTTTCTTCACCCGCTTCATGCAGGCATCGCAGTCTATGGAGACCTAAATCTAATCTAATATAACGTAAATCTAAATCTAGCGTAAATAAACGTAAATCTAATTAAAAATAAACCTAAATCTAATCTAATTTAACTTAAATAAACCTAAATCTAATTTAACGTAAGTCTACATCTAACCTAATCTTTAACGTCTTTTAGGATAGTTTCCTACGACGTTATAACTCTCTTCTTCTTGTGTGTGTGCCCGTGTGTGCCAATAAAAAGAGATAAATGGTATTACCTTTCTATCACCCATGCCAAGTATGATAGATTGGTTATGCCATTTCCCTTTTGAATAATAGGTCTTGAGTTCAACTCCTCGTCGGCTAGATCTTTAGGTCTTTTAATTTTAATTAGTTTCCTACGACGTTAAATTAGTTTCTCTCTCTTTCTCTCTCAATGTGTGTGCGTTTTTTTGTTTATGCATGTTTTCTCTCTCTTTTCCTCTCTCAATGTGTGCGTTTTTTATTTATGCATGTTCTCTCTCTCTTTTCCTCTCTCAATGTGTGCGTTTTTTGTTTATGCATGCTCTCTCTCTCTTTTCCTCTCTCAATGTGTGTGTGCATTCTTTGTTTATGTATGTGTGTGTGCGTTTTTGTTTATGTTTGTACTCTCTCTCTCTCTCTCTCTCTCTCTCTCTCTCTCTCTCTCTCTCTCTCAAAAACACTATGTGTGTGTGTGAGAGAGAGAGGGAGAGAGAAAGAGGGGAAGGGAACATGAGAGTGAGGAGAGGGAAGGAGCATACCTGGCTCTCCTTCCTCTCCTTGTGTGTGTGTGTGTGTGGAGAAGAAAGAGAGAGAGAGAGAGAGAGGGAGAGCGTTACCTGCTCCTTGCTTGAGGCGCCGAAAAACTCAGATCTCAGATCTGAGTTTTTGGGCGCTCTCTGTTATTTTTTTAGCCCAGTCGGCGTCGCTATGAGCGTCGCTAATTTCTTTGTAAATTAGCGACGCTCATAGCGACGCTTATAGCGACGCCGGGAAATTTTTTTTTTAGCGTCGCTGTGTGAGCGTCGCTAATATGAATAGCCTCTTGTAGTGAAATGTCACCTGCTCAAAGTGAAGTAATTATCTGGTTACTTACTTATCAAGCCAAACATTTCCTAAGGATATGAGTAAACGCCGTCAAAGAGCAATTGAAAGTGAAGCAAGAGACTATGCTCTTATTGGGAACCAATTGTATCGGAGAGGTAAAGATCAACATTTGCGTCTTTGTGCAAATGAAAACGAGTATGTTTCAATTATAGAACAAGCACATGCTGGATTAGCTGGAGGTCACTTTTCTAGTGAGACCACTGCAAGAGCAATCTTGATGGTAGGCATATGGTGGCCAACACTTTTTGCAGATGCCAAAGAATATGTTCGAAGGTGTAATGCTTGTCAACGAGCAAAAATGCCAACACGAGTAGACCGCATGCCCTTAAGATCAATGATGGGAGCTAGAGCCTTCGCAAAATGGGATATAGATTTTGCTGGACCGATACAGCCACCTGCTTATAGAACCCAAGCTCAATATATCATTGTAGCTACGGACTATTTGACCAAGTGGGCTGAGGCTAAAGCGACTCAAAAGAATGATGCCAGAACCACTGGTGCATTCTTATATGAGTATGTATTCACGAGATATGGACTGCCAATAGAGATTGTCGGTGATCGGGGAACTCATTTCCTGAATGAGGTAATAGAGTATTTGCTTAATGAGTTTATGGTCATCCATAACAAATCAGCTCCCTATCGCCCACAAGCAAACCGACAAGCGAAGCATACGAATAAAGTTCTTAGCTCGGTACTGACCAAAGTGGTGAGTTTAGGAAGGAAAGACTGGGAAATGAATCTCCATGTTGCTCTATGGGCTTATCGAGTTTCATTCAAAACAGCTCCAAATGCTACACCCTTTCACCTTGTTTATGGTCTTGATGCCATACTGCCAATAGAATTTCTATTGACGACATTAAGGGTAGCACAGAATCTTGTGTGGACTGGACATGAATTGTCAGAAAGACTTGAAGATTTGGAAAATCTAGACGAGCAAATGCTAACTACTGTAGCTCATATCTATGCACAAAAGCAAAAACAAAAACAATTTCTTGATTCCCACTTAATCACAAAAATTTTCAAGAAAGGGGACTTACTTCTAATTATTTTTTTAAGCAACACATTCCCAAGTTTAAGAAAAAGGGAAACAGACCGTTTATCATTGAAGATGTATCTCCAAGTGGAGCTGTAAAATTGTCCACCCTAGATGGTGAACCAATGGCATAATTGGATTATTGGATGTCATTTAAAGAAATACAATTTTCCATTAACCAATGAATTGTTAGAGAGAATGCATGCAACCAAACAAAGGAAGATCAAGCGACAACAAGTTATTGATAAAGCCCAAGAGGAAGCTAGAATTCGGGTACTCAAGCATAAAGATGCTCTCAAGAATCAACAGATACCGATTCCCATCAACACTTTGGAACTAGATGATTGACAATGGGAATTACCTAAAGACGCAGTTTCAACAAATGATGACTGGTTGGATGGATTCACACACAGAATCAAGTATCTCCGAGCAAGGAACCTAGCATGAAAAGGGTTTGGAATAAAAAGAAGCACTTATCTTCTCCACAAACCGTGAAACCAATAAAGCAGTGGAAAGTTAAGTCTCAACAGACTCCACCACACCATGCAGCACCAAGCCGACCGAGCTACCAATCGCGAGAAAAAGCTCGATAACAGTCGAAAGTGCTACCAACAGCTCAAGCAATTAGAGTGCTAAATCACCCTGATGGTACAATCAAATAGAGAGTACAAAAGGTACAAGATTTTCTCTTTGGAAGACATCAGCAGCAAACCTTGACATCAGAATGTTAACAAGGGATTTTTTGACGTGTGATTTTTTGAAAAATTACTTAATAATGTCCTTATAATTCATCAACAAGGGAAAATTCATTGATAATATCTTCCCGATGAGTGTAAATAGTGTATATACTATCAAAAGTCATCAAAAATAGTCCTTTTTTGGGTATTTTTCATTATTTTTGTTGATAAGGAGGCTTAAAAATGGAGAAATCCAACAAAAAACAATAAAGCTGTGTTTTTCAAGTGATTTTCTTAATTGTTGGATTTTTTAGAGAATTTTGCTATTTTCTTTGATGTTTTCAAATAAACAGGTCAAAATTAATAATAAATAGCAAGAAAGCTCAGATGAAAAAATGGAAGACACGATGGTGATCAGAAGGACAAGGCGGACAAGCACATAAATTTTCAATGAAATCAAAAGACGGAAGCGGGAAGCCTAAATTAGGCGGCCAAGCCTACTTTTGCAAAATTCTTGCAGAATGAGCTACAGGAATACGATCAGAGAAATTTTTGAGTCTAACATAGGTTTCACGGCCTAGTAGGACTAACGGGGGAATTTGGAGAAATTTGGTTCGGAAAGTCCAGGTATAGATATCCATTGTAGGCTAAAACCACTTCATTTCCACTTGGAGCCTTTGCAGAGAGAGATTTCGGTCTCTTTCGCGCGATATTTTCGGAGCCCACAATTGACCTTTTCCAGCGCCGTCTCACACAAGACATGAGGGGTAAGTTCTTTACTCGAATAATGATCCATTTTGTAAGGCTAGTAGCTAGTCTAAAGCCTTAGAAAAAACCCTAGAAACCGAGCAGTGCACGAAGACCTACAACCTAAATCTGACCATAGCGGCCTGCCAGCTTGACCAAATCGGATGGGATTTGGACCATAGCATGCCCTAACATAATAGAACCTTTCTATACCATCAGATGACCATTTGGCTGGGGTCAAGAGGGTCCCCAGTAGAAAAGTTAGGTTTTTGGCAAATGCCAGAATTCCGACCTGACTCCACAGATGGCTTGCTAATGAGTTTCATATACAAGGTGTATGAATGGTTTGGTGAAATCCATCAAGCAAAGCCCTCGAAAAGCAAAAAAACAGCTTGAAGGTTACAAAGCGTCAAATTCGACATACGAGGCCAAACTGACTCCAAATGAGCCAGAATTGGATAGGTAGCTTCACGATTATGTTACGGACAAATCTAAAGCCTCAAAGTTGACCGACCAACCCAACAGACAGCGTAATCACAAAAAACAGTGATTTCAAAGCCGACAGAGCACAAAGTGATGCCGTCATGACCAAACTTGACCAAATTCAATTTAGGACTTGTATTAGGTGTATGAAACATGTCTAGGTCAACATTTGTGAGTTTTACAAAGTTTTTGTCACTGAAGTTAATAATCATGATTATTTACTTTTGCATGATTTTTGCTTGGAAATTGTCAGTTAACCTCATCTATCATGTGTACACACCTAGTACATGCCAAAAATCAAGTATGAGCCAAAATGACCACCCATTACTTGTAAAATTGCCAAAAAACGTAAAGAAGTCTTTACAAGCCAAAATCTGGGTTATGAACAATTTTTCTTGATCCAAATCACCTCATATCTCATAGCCAAGGTCTATACCATGCCTAGAACCAATTTGTGCCAAAAAATATCAATTTTGGAAGAAAAGTTAATAATCACGATTATTTACTTTTTGGTCAAAATTGGGGATCATACGTCCAAAGTACATGTTGTGATAAGCCCACTAGCCAACTTTGAATCAATTTGGATTTCAAAATCTCAATTTTCCTTTATATCTACTGTTTCAGAGACCTAAAGCCAAAATCTGGTACCATTTTCAACCTGTGTATCCAAATGAGCCCATATTTCACTCAGAGCATGTATTTGGCATATACTTCAAGCCTATAAAGCCAAGTTTGCAAAAAGTTGAAAATTTTTCTTAGTTGTAAATAATCTCGCGATTATTTACTTTGGTTGAAAATTTTTGTTCTGACCATACAGTTTTGTTCCTTGCATGATTTTATGCATCTTTTCTTGTTCAGAAATTGATTTGAAGCAATTTGGACCAGATTAGCAACATTTCAGTCTAAAAGGACATTCCAAAGAAAATTTCAACAAATTTGCTAACTTTGCACTCTATTCACTGAACAGGAGCAATGCAAGCAGCGGAGAAGGCAAAGAAGAAGCTGAACCAAAAAGAGAAACTACAAGAAGTGCCTACGTATCAACTGGACCCCGAGTCATTCAAGGTGGAAAAAGCATCCTATCTTTCTAAAGAACAGCTGGAAGAACACCACACCACGGTCTTCATTGGTAGATTCAAGAGTGAAGAAGGGCATCAGGTGGAGTTGCAACTCATGCCTAAAGAGGTCTATGATGTAGCTGCAAAACTAGAAACCAAAGAGACTAACCGCAGGTTGGGGCTCAGGCATTTCTAAGAACAAGAGACTTGCGGAGTGGAATTTCAGAAAGCTTACGAGCTTCAGTCCACAATCAAGAAGACAGAACCACCCAGATATCAGACACCCAAGGGAACAAGGTCGAGGTAGTAATCACAAAAGAAATAGTGTCAAAGGCACTCACACTGCCCACTAAAGGAATGACCATGTGGACAAGAGACATGAAAACCGCAGACACATTTACCAAGGAAACAGATGCGGCCACATTCGCCAATCTATCCACAAACAAGTGGAAGAGCCAACCCGTCTGTACCATCAACACTTTCATTTTCTGGCAAAAAGGCCACCAAGGTACACGACACCAAATCACACTGTGGCCACCACCTTTACTCAGGTTCTTAAGTCAACAACAAGGCAGCCTGTGGACCAGGCACAATATGTCTTGACAATCTTGAAGGGCACCAAGAACGAGGGTAAAATAACATACTTGGGCGCGCCAAAAGTTTTGACAAGAATAGCTTATCATGCCAGCGACATGGTTGATAACCTACCACCTGCCCCTGATTAGAATACATGGATCTTGGCAGCACAACCCTCTCCAAGAGCTACAAGATCAGGTAAAAGATTTTTTAAATCAGGTGATGAATCAGATGATAGCTCACCAGAGCATCACAGCAGCGAGAGCTCTGACAAACGAAGAAAAGAGAGCTCGGAGGGAAGAGATGAAGAGGAAAGTTGTGGCTGCCCACCAAGAGGAGCCAGCTCAAAAACAAGCGCGTTTCAAAAGAGAAAAACAAGCTTACCAGCGGAGTAGGCAAGCACAAGGAAAGGACATAAATAAGTGGGTACCCATAGGACTGAAAGGACTTAGAATAAAGCATCATACAAGAAAAGAGGCAGACGATCCAAAAGATTATTTAGAAAGAATGTACGAAGAGGCCAAATTCCTAAAGCTGAAAGAGACAGAAGAAGCGGCAAAGAAAGCTGAGGAAACGACTACTCAAGAGCAAAGCCAAGCATCTCCCCAACCCACCTCACCGTGCTGAAACAACAGGACCATCCCATGCCTAGCCCACCACCATCACCACGAAACGAAGGTACCAATGAAGAAGTAGAGACTGAAAAAGAAAAAGATTTTGAATTCACCCAACGAATAGAGGTTACACAAAAAGCTGACCACACCGAAGGACATGAGGAAAAAGAAGCCGAGCCAAAACCGGAGCAGGCAACATAAGAAACTCAAAAGCCGGTGGAAGAAACTGATAAGGAAGTAGATACAGAAAAAGAACATACCACTACACATGAGACAGAGCCCGAGCCAGAGAAGGCAGAAAGGCCAGCATCTGAAGAGACGGTAAGGGTTGAGACCACACCATCTATTTCCACTCAGCCAAAAACTGCCGAGGCATCAAAGCCTCATGATGGCCAAGGAGAAGAACAACCATCTACCTCTACAGAACCACCAACACTTACAACACAGCAAGAAGCAACACAGGAGGCTGTAGACACATCCCAACTAGCAAGACAAGAGGAGTGGCAGTCCAATGACGAAGTTATTTTACAAGTAAACGAGTATGCAAGATAGATGCAAGACATGATGGAGAAACTCCGCTCAGCATCCTTAAACCGCAGAACAAAGTCCAAGGAACTAGAAATGGTCATCGATGCTCTTCAAGGAGAGCTCGAAGACAGGATGCTTATCATCACTGATCTCCAAAGGCAAGTGCAAGATCTAAAGACAGAAGTGAAACAACATCACATAGCCAGGGACAAACAACAAAAGGAAATGGAGGAGTTAGGTGACCTCCTCACAAAATTATATGATTCTTGCAAGGTAAAAGATGAGCAGCTGACAAAAGTCATGAGTGAACTTCTTACAACCTCTCTATCAGCTCAAAAAATTCAAGTGCAACTAGATGTTTCCAATGCTTCACTCCAATATTCCGAACAGAGAATCAATGATCAGGACATTTTCTTGCGGCAAATCAGAGAAATTCTAGTCGTGGCCTCGATCAAGGAAACTTATGAAGTATACAAGGCCCTTGAAAAGAAAAACAGGGATTTAGACCTTGAATTAAAGCTTGAACAGTCACAGTGCAGAGACCTGGTAGTGATGCGGGTTCAAAGAGAGGAGGAGCTCCTAAAGGAGATAGCAGAACTCAAATGGATAAATCAGCTCCTCAGAGATGGAAAGCCAGACATGGAGGAAGAGACAGGCACTTCAGAGCCACCCCAAATAGACATCCCCTCGGTCTCGTTTGATGAATTTGAGACGTAGTCCACAGTAGAGCCGAGTGGTGATGAATACTTTCAGGTCCACATCACCGATGAAGATAGAGTGCCAATGGTTCAACTGTCAAAAGTTGAAGAAGACGCACTGAAGGAGAAAATCACCTTAGAGGTGGATGAGTAGTGGAAGGCCACTATGGATTGGGAGTTGAGATTTTTACACTTTGTCAACGTTACTCAACTCACTCCCAATCAAATCAACGCTCAATGGCACCAACTATCCCTTTCGTACCCCCTCATCAAGGTAGAACTTTTAAAGGTAAAAGAAAGCCTGTACAAGGATATGCAAGAAGATGGCGCATATAAAGACCACCCAAAGTGGAGGTTAAGCTGGCTGAACAAGAATCCGAGATACCTGATTCGATTCACAAGAGCACCTACAGCCTTACAAAAAGATCCAACATTCTGTCCTGTACCCATAGTAAGGACATGGCAAGTGCATGAAGCACTGCAGAAGAAGAGGCCAACTTGGCTCAACTTCCCCAGGCTGCCAACTCTAGAGAGAGGCCAAGCAATGGAGGAACACATGGTGAAAAACCTAATGGGTGTCATGTCATTCTTCAAGAGTTTTCCGAATCTCTCTTGTGCAATGCTATATAAGATCTGCAGGATGCTACTCGCATGCATACAAGTTTTCAATGAGCCTGAGCAGACGGGAGCCCCATGACTCTCATTCTTGGAAGGGAACAAAGGCCTATGCTACGATCTGAGTGGGAAACCTTTAGAAGATTCTATGCCAGATGCATGTCCTTGCCCTTGCATAATATGCTAGTCTTTGAAGAAGCATTCTACACTGGATTCTTTACCTGGCGAACGAAGATATTTGCATCGGTGATAAGAAACCTCACATCCAGATTTGTAAGTTACTCCGCGGGGGAACTGAAGAATCAAGTAACCATGCAATTTTTGCAAGTGCCTGACAAAGAACGAAGAATCAAATACCAAAAGGCACTGGAAGCACTTAAAGACCGCCTGGCCCGCCTTCAACCCAAAGACTACTTCAGCCCATAAAGCTGTATCAAGGGACGACACAGGCGAGGAGGGGGGGGAATGTTAGCAGCAAGCTAATGCGGACACCATTTTTTGAAGTTCTCCTTGTAAAACAATTATTATTTTAATAGATCGGGAGTATATTAACTCCTATTTTCTTGGTAAACTTTGTAATTAATGAGCCGAGGCTACAAGCTTCCAGATTGTATCAGCCAATCAATTCCCAGCTTTGGTATAACTCCAGATTATTAGTTTTGACCACTAGAAAACCTTGGCTAAGGTATAAAAGCCAATTTTTGTAAGTTTTGGATAAGAAATACACAGTGTGAGCTAACGGCGCTCACTTCTCTCCTTCTCGCGCTTCCTACTCCCTCCCCGGTTGTCATTGCGATTGCGTTTGTTGCATTGCAACCGTAGGTAAGAGCTCTACGCATTGACGTACGCCATTCACAGTATTTTGTAGATTTTTGCGTCGCTGATCCACTGCCTAATTTCATCATAAATAGGAATTTACACTTTCAAATAAAAACTAAGTATAGGTGGGGTATTGGGGCATCATTGCTAAGCATTTAGATGCATTCTGGGTCGAAAACGACTAAGTAAAAAATCCATTGTTGTTAATAATTGCAATTTTGGAACTTGACCTAAAGTGGGGTTTAAGGCCATAGGCATGTGTACTTAGGTCTTATAAACTTTTCCTCGAAGTTTCGTTACGTTTGGATGTCATTTGATGTTGTAATGGATGTGATTTGTTTGCCAATGAGTGATCAGCTTTTGGTGATTTCAGTCACTTGAGTGTAGCTTGAGTTGGATGCGAGTTGTTAGTTGTTTTCCAAGAGATTGACAACCTCTTGTAGCCTCTATACACTAGTCGAGTCAGCTTCATCCCATGGTTTGACAAATTAATCGTGGTTCTTGCTAATACTGCAATAAGATAGGATGGTAAGGTTAGACATGCGTGCCACAGTCTCCCAAGCATCAAATGGACTAGTCATCCATTCGGAAATGATTTCGTAGGGTGAAAAGGGATCCTCTACCCGCTAAGAGACATAGACTAATGACTAAGACTTTATCTCTTCTACCTCATAGTCGAGAACGACTATGATTTCAAGAGAGAGTTAATATCGTAACATCCAATATCTAACCAATCCAAATGATTTTCTCATATTAAACCGATCATTTAATGTGGGAGAATAAATGGGAACAAGGGTTAGAATATAGGCATGTGCCTTATGGATCTGTCTCTATACGGGGCCAATGTTAAAGGGGTCCAAATGAGAGATGGTCTTTTAAAGAGCAATGCTACCTGATGGAGCTTACAGACCTTAGGGTTAGCTTCATTAAAGACCTCCAAAAATTATTGTTAAAAATTCCTTTGACCTTAGGCAAGCTAGGGATGACCTTAAGTGGGAATCCTACCCAAGCATGAGGTGCTTGTCCTGCTTGTCGTGCTTGCTAACTAAGGTGCTTAAGGTGTTTGTGGGAACCTTACCCAAGCTTGAGGTGCTTCTTATGCTTGAAATACTAAGGTTTTTGAAGTGTTCAATTCAAACATGATCTCTCAAGAGGCATAAACGGTTGTCATGCTTAAATGACTAAGGTGCTTGAAGTGTTCAATTCAAACATGATATCTTAAGAAGCATAAAAGACACATGTCAAGATCCTCCCCATTTGGCCCTCATGATGTGCTTGAATCCTATTGGATAGGCTTTAAAGGGGTACAATAAGAATTTAGATGCATAGAAATAAATAATTAAGTTCTTTATCTCGAAGAGAAAAAAAGAGGACACATGTCCAAATGATATAATTAAATAATACAAAAGAGAGAGAGAGAGAGAGAGAGAGAGAGAGAGAGAGAGGTGGACCAAGCATGAGAGTGGGTATACTCTCTAGCACACACACTCTCATTGTGTGAAGTGCAAAGTGCAAGAGGTCCATCTCCTTCTCCAAGATTGTTGAGAAGTTGAGAGCCTACAACAACACCCTTGGCTATGGAATGAACATCCAACCAAGAGCCATGATTCAATGATTTAACTTTCCATCTTCTTCATCTTCATTTCTATGCTATGCTAAGCAAGAAGAGTGACGATAAGTGAGGAACTATTTCTTTCTCCTATAAATGATTCTTCTTCCTCTTCCCTACCCTCATTCCCCGCTAGCTCTCTCCACCTTTGAAGGTGTTTGAGGCCTTGGGACTGAGGCTTGGGATAGTGATTTTTTTTTGCAAAGTTTATGTTATTCTCGTGATGCATGAATCTTTTCATATTCATCACATCACCTATGTCACAAGGAACACAAAGATTGTATTGTACCAAGTCTCTCTGGATGGGAGAATCTATCACACAAACGCCTTTTGGGGAGACCGGCTCCAAGTAAATATGGTTGTCAGCTATTGTCATGTTCTCTAAAAATCTCTCTTGCAAAAGTATTATTCATCCCAAGTTTATTAAGTACTATGTTTATGTTGCTACCATCAATTAAGTTCACTCTCTATGTTCTCAAAGTAATCTCACAAAAATGCTCACTCTAATTCTATTAATTCCGCTATTCTCAAATTTCATAGGCCATTTCCATTACACCTCGTGTATGCTCATGGACAAACCATGTCAAGCTCTTGAGAAGGCATCCAACCTGCTTGAATTACCCATCAATGCCACCACCTAAGGGAGGGAGAGAGAATAAGTGTCTCTTATAAGGTGAAAACCCTAAAGGGAACCATTACAATTTTCATTGGCTCTCTTGACCTGACGTGTGTGATGATCAATAAGATATGCAAGACTCTTTTTTCTTGCCTTGGGGTGTTCACAACGTCCAAAGCAACAGACTCAACATTATTATCAAGGAGCAACACTGTCATCAAAATGAGCTATGGTCTGTCAAAGCAACCATCCCCAGATGTGCTGCACTTATTTTATCAAAGATTAATGTTCTTGCCAAGCTACCACATGTAGGCATTCAAGAAATCCTTCTACATCAGCTTCTTCACATACGACAACAAAATCTTTGGCCCTAGTCACCTTGGCAACATGAGATATGTGTCTTATCTAAATCTATTAAAGACACTTAGGTTTTCATTAATGGACAATAGAAGACTGCTATAAACTCAAACGACAAGGGCCAAGAGCACTACAAAGACAAGGCCTCAACACATGGAAAGATCATGTTGAGGGCGAAATGAACTCAGAGGGGGGGAGTGATGAATGGAAGACACTCCACAACTAGAAATCCCGTTCTTGTATTATTTAATTTGACGGACTCAATTTTAACTCATTTTTTGGAACTCAATCAAGTTTCCAGATTGTAACTTTATTAAATATGCGGATAAGCAAAACCCATAGTAGAAATTAGGACCTAATTTTGATGAGTTAATACCTCCAAGACTAAGTTATATAAGCCAATTTTTGTAACCCTAAAGGAGACTTTTAATTAATCATCTTTTGGAGCTCTACTAAGTGTACCATGACTACGTGCTTTGTGTCAGAGAGGGAGTGAATTCTTATTCTCCTCTCTACGCGTACTATGGAAGTTACATTGTGGAGGCAACTACACCATCGTGTTAGCAATAGTGAGAGCTACCCTTCAACGCCAAGTTTGAACAATTCCGATTTCCTTTTGCGAAGAGATCTCCTGCGAGCTTCGAAGTGAGTTTTCTCTCTAACCGTGTATCATTTTGTGATTTCTTTATGTCATTGCGTTCACGATGAGTTTAACTACACTTTATGCCTAAGTATATTGAGAATCACCGACCTATAATTTCATGCCTATCTTCATACGCGTTTTTTGCAACAAGTGTTTGTTGGTAGTAGATTGGGTTAGAGACTTTGGGGTAGTGTCCTATATGTGTGTAGATGTTACCCCTTGAGTTTTGTGATGATTCAACAAGGTTAGGTTGTGTTCCAATGAGCATAAGTGTCGTAGATAACGTAGCAATTGCATACACATAGTGTGCTTTGAGTTGATTTCCCTTGGTAGTGGTTGTCTCTAGAAGGTTGAGTAGGTGATTGATATCCCATCTATTTGTTTCCATGCTCCTATGGGTCATCCTCAAGGTTGTGGTGGAGCTAGGGGTGGCACTAATTTGAGGCTCAAAGAAGAAAACGATGGCACTCTTGCCTGACAAAAACTTCTTTTTGAATTTGGATCATTGGTTGGAATTTTATGCCACTTTTTAAAAATTCTCTCAGACTTGGAGAAGTTTGGCATTTTGGCAAGTTTTTTGAAGTTCAAATGATTTGATACTTTGGGGTTAGACTTATTTCAGGCATGTGGGACCTCATGGCATGACTTTGGTCTCAAAAGCTCATGGATCGCAATCCATGTTTGATAAGCTTTTGGGTGAAACTTGGGGTACTTGTTCCTATAGCATATCCTAACACATTGGTGAAGATATTTTCAAATGTGGACAAGTTTTTCTCAATTTTACCCCATTTCCCAAGTTATGGGTCAATTTGGTCCGACTTTGCCGTATTTGGTTTTGGTTGGTAGCTTTGATCCACCATTGTGATAAATCTGTTTGAGATTTTTCCTATTTGATGATTTGGGGTTGAAGAAGTGTATGATCCCTAGCTTTATTTTGACTTATGGCACAATTGGAGTCTCTTTGAGCCCATTAGTCTCCCTGGAAAATTTGTGTCCACTTTCTAGGAATTTTCTGGCATGCCTTGAGTTAACACAAATTCCCAATCTCTCTTGACTTTGCACTTTGACCAGAAACACAATTCTAGTTACTAACACTCTGGCAATGCTCAACTTTGATAAATGAAGCCATTTATGTGACCAAAGGCTAAATTGCTTCCACCATGCACCATCATTAACTCTTACAATCACTTTGCAACCAGTTTTTGACAATTTGCATCTCATGGATTGCGATACATGTTCTGAACCCAAAATGGACAAAACTTTTGGGGTAGTTTCTAGGCATGTTCCCTAAGATATTGGTTCACTTTTTCCTAGATTTGGGTCAAATTTTGCATCTATAGGTCAAAATGACCATTTGGTGATTGAAATCCCAATTTTACTTAGTTTTTGGTGGTTCCAGTGTCCATTTTACACCAAATTACCAAATTTGTAGGGCACGTCCCCAAGGTATTTACAAGCTATCTAGACCAAAAATTCTATGTTTGGCCAAGTTTGGAGGTCATGGATCGTGATCCGTGCCCTTGATTTTTCAGTTCTGGCCCATTGTAAGTTGGCCCAAATTTGAACATCTACCAAATGCTTCCATATTCTACATGTTCAAAGCTCTTGCTTTGTAGATTTGACATTTTCTTTTAGAACTTGAATCCAAATTTTCCAGCTTTGTTTATTTATTTTTTTATCATTATTAGGTTGAAAAGGAAAGGAAATTATTGAAATTGATTAATAATTGGCCAAAAAATTCCAAAATTATTCCTCATGCTCTTACGTACATACTCTCACCCATGCTCTTATGTACATTCTCTCACCCTAGGCATCATGCTCTTATGTACATACTCTCACTCTAGGCATCTCGATCGCTAAAATTTGTCAATAAGACTCAATATTATGCCGGATAAGAGAAAACTTCTGCTAAAAGGTCATTAAAAAGAAAAAATTAAAGTGTCAAAACACACTTTATATAGTGTCTTCCTAATCTCTTATCATCTTGCAGCTTGAGATCTTGCAATATGCTACTCCAGGTACGGTTACTCTCCCATTCCCATTTTGAGTCGTCCCAAACAAAATTTTGTGCGATGTGCAAGGGTGCTAACAATGTGTTTATGCAAGTCCATGAGATGTGACCCTATTATGCTTATGGAAGATATGCATTGGTTAACACAATGATTTGCAAGATGTGGGTATTGAACAAATTGTTAAGTGGTTTCCATTGGCGAGGTTTCCTCTATATCACATTTTCCAAACAAAAGTGGTTGAAGACGAATCACCCGTTCTTTGATGGTTGGTTTGGTGAGTACAATGGATTGGTTGTTGATTTGGCTTGTCTTGAATTTGGGTACCGACTTGAAGATTGGTTTTGGAGACATTGAGGATGTTTGGCATTTTGATTGTTTTGGTCTCCATTGCCATGTTAGTTCTTTGGCAGTTATGGACTTTTCTACTTGGTATTTGGGAATCCACTTGTACTTTGGTGAGCTTGATGAAGCATTGAGTTTTGTTTTGTTCCTCCACCATTGTGGCGTATGATTAGGTATTTTGGCTACTTGGAAGCTTGGCTCAGTCGATTTGGAAGATGGATTGGAAAGTAGGAATTTGGGTACCCATATTTGTTGTGGTTTGGTTTCCATGATGGACTTTTTTACCCAAACTTGTGTAACCTTTCTTTGAAGGATGCTTGTAGACTATTGTGGGTGGATAGCTGACTTTGGCTCCTCTTTTTCTGATTCTTCTAATTGAGCATGTACATTCCAAATGTGATATGTTTGGGCCCAGGGTGTAAGGTACGATGTACCCTTGAGGTTGTACTTTAGAGTGTCATCTTATCAATCTGGTACTGGTTTGTAAGTACACATCCATGAAACTCCTAAGATGATTTATTCATTAAGATCCATATCTTTCATGATGTGGAATTTATTTGGGCAATCATTTCCATCAATGTTTTAGACATTGGCTTAGCCCAGAATGACCATTGTACCTCTGCTAGCTGCCCTTAGCTCTATTTTGGTCCATTTTGTCATGGAGTTAGATAGTTTGAGGTATGTAGAATATTGTATAGCATTAACTTGTGCTCCAATATCTACAAGTGCTCTTTTAGTGGTTCCATCAAATATTTGGACATTGATGCGTACATCTATAGCTCCAAGTCAACTTTGCTTGATGTGAATTGCTGCTATAGGAGGAGAAGGTGCTTCTATTTGACATAATGGAGCAAGATTTTGTCGTTCTTTGCACTTTAAAACCTACATCCTAGCTTCCTCCTTTGCTTATTCTTGAATTGCTTGACCTTTGCTTCGTGAATCGTCTCCAACATTTCCGTGGTGAGAGGTTGATGATACTTTTTTATACTGCAACCATTGATCCAATTAGGCATCACCTCTCCCTCTTGATTCAAGGTGTAGACTAATACATAGTCACCCTTCTAAAACTCCTTGCTTGTCACATGTTGGTCATGAAATTCTTTCATTTCTTATTTTTGTGTGTAAATGGCTACAACATCCTTGAGTTGCAACTTATCTAAATGGGTTAGCTGTTCCATTCTATCCAACAAATTAGTGCTGGCTCTTGTATGATTCATGAATCTAGGCTCAATCTGTGGGACAGGGAGACATGGATCGCGATCCATGTATCCCAGTGTTAGAATGCACTAAAACTTTGCACACAGGTCCCTCATAGTTCCGATCCTATGTGGTTTGGATCACTTTAGATCACCCAAACGTAAATTCCTATGTATGTTTGATGGTTTCTGGCGGTTTTTGGACTTGGATGACTTTTTCCCTATTTTGACCCACTTTTTGAAGTTTTTTGGTGCTCTTGCTTTTAAAGAAGTTGTTTGTATTGGTCTTTTTTGCAAGACTATATGGTCTCTATACAAGAAGTCATCAGGGGATCATGGATTGCGATCCATGTCCCATCAGATGTGGACCCGAAATTTGGCTTGGTGATTTCCGGCAGTCTTAATAGCACTCTCCATAACTTATTTTTGAATTTGATAAAGTTCTTGTTGTTCACAAAAAAGTTTTTGTATGTGCCTTGCGGCTTTTTGACTTGCAACTGGTCTTTTGGTGATTTGGTCACCTTTTTTTTTTTTTTTTTTTGCTATGACGACCTTTACAAAAGTTGTCCTAAATGTTGTCAGCTACTCACTACTCAAATCTCAGCTCTAGATGATCAAGGGGGACATGGATCACGATCCATGTTTGTCCACTTCTGAACATGAAATTTAGCCATCTGTATGCTTGCACCCCATAGAGTTTATATTTTCACTTAATTTTTTTAATTTGGATCTTGAAAAGTCAAAAAGACGAAGGATTTTGAAGGTTTTTTCCAAATTCTTGACTTGAATGAGTTTTATGTGTCAAATTTTCTCAAAAGTATATGTCCAATCATCTGGAGCCTCAGTTGACCCAATGGTATCAATTTATTGTCAAAATGTCACAGCGAGGCATGGATCGCGATTCATGTTCCTACACAAATTGTCTCGAAACTTTCCAAATTGATCAATTTTGGATTTTTTAATATTCTTTTTGCACAATTTTTGGGTTTGTATCAGCTTTTGAGTTCTAACAATCAAATTCTCAAAAAGACTATGGTCTATGCGACCAAAATATGGTTTTGACAAATTTTTCCTTGATCTTTCTAGCCCAATTTGATCGTTTTAGATGTTGCCTAACCTACTCTTAAATACTGAAATGAATCCTATGAACAAAAACTGACAAACGATATAAAACTAAAAACAAACGGATGATGGAATAGTTCTTTCAAAGCATCAAAAAATTTGAGAATGAAATGCTTTTGTATATGACTCACAACTGCCATATACCTCTCAAGAGTAGATCTAGCAAGTCCCCAACTTCTAGCCTCTGCCAAGCACTAAACCTCGTGTCTAGCTGTCGGACTGCTAAAGTGTAAACGGAATGGAAATCAAAATCAACGGTCTTGAAAGTAAAATCTACGGCTAGGTCACTCACCACCTAAAGTTCACTATCCCCGGCAACGGCTTCAATGCTATCTGCTATAAAGGTAATGTCAATACTCAGGGAAGCAACTTGGATGGGGCACAAAGACTCTTTAAGGGTGTTAACCTCAAGTAGTGAACCTACAGAACAAAGCCATCTCTAGTGCTAGCAAATCTATCACTCTCAAATTTGGCAAATTTCCTATGTCTTATGTCACTGGACTTGATCATCACGCCATTTTGGCACTCAAACAAAGTCCAAATGCAACAAAACTTTAGGAGGAGGCCTAAGACGCTTAGGGACACTATCGTACCAAGTTCAGAACAATCTGACAAGGTACCAAAATCACGATCCATCATGATCAAGGTCATAAAAATAGCAACTTGACATACCAGAATGGTCGTCCTATAGTGTAGGAACACTCTCCAAAGATCAAAACATTAAAAAAAAATCACTAACACACTCAAAACAGTCACTTTATCTTGTTAACGTGTAGTCGCAAACCACATCAGAATTGACAAAGATTACACTTAAATTAAAGAGCGGTAGACAAAGAACACAATGCAATAATTGAAATCAAATTTGGGTTACCAGAAGGCGCGTGAGAGCAGTCCCTCTCAGTCATACGCTCCAAAACTCAAAAACTTAGATAATGATTATGTCTCCTTTCCCACTTACAAAAAGTGAGCTTTATATATAGGGCTTTCTTGGCCGGTGGCCGGCTTTACAAGGCTTAGATTCAAAAGAAGACTTTACAACTCGGATTTTACATAAACTCGCTAAAAAATTATCGAACTAAAATCAAAGACTCATATTATTACAAAGCCTTTTTGCAAAAATAATGATGGGATATGACGATCTTAGGGCACATGATGAAGGGGTCAACTAGGAGGACGCCGTTTGGTACGTCTGCCAAGACTTACCTTTAAATTAACTAGCATTGGAGGCTTTATGACGCTTACTCGGGCTACAGCCTATCTGCTAATTTAGGACCTGCTAAATTAGGATGGACTTTGGTAAACATAAAACTTAGCCTTGGGCTTTAAAATTTCACCTTTGTGCAAAACCTTAGCATGATGCTTTGGAGGTTCCATCAAGCTACTCCCAGAACGTGTTAAATTTACCTTAAGGCTTTCCAAAGTTCATACTTGGAGTTTATAAATAGTTAATTTTAATGACTTGAACCTAGCACCGCTACTTTCTATTTTTAAGACTCATATAATTACTCTAGCTGACCTCGTTTGTCATGTCCCTTTTGGTCAATACTGCTGAAAACATATTTATCATTTCTTGACATGTATGATTAAGATAACTAGACAACAATTACTCTTGCTCTTTTATAGACTTATCCCATTTTGGTCCCAAGCCTTCGATCGAGCCGATCAAAGCACCTAAATTAACGTCACTTGTTCTTATTTATTTTCCCCAGACATAAATGGCCAAATTAAGATGGAAAGTACTTTTAGAAGATTAAAAATTAATTTTCATGACATTACCTAGTCTTATTGCTTAAGATAGAGGATCCCTTTTTATTCGTCGACATTCTTCATTTGGTGCTTAGAAGACTTAGCTCTCGCAAGCATGTCTTTACTTAGCCTTAATTATCTTTAATAGTAGATTGGCAAGGTCTACTATATGCTTTAGAGACTAAGCTACCACAAGCATGATCCATGGTATGCATACACTTAGAACTTGCATGAACATTTAAAATAAATCTTAGTCAAAACAAGACAATTTTTTTTATAAAACATACTTGTTCATCCCTAGTTCCGACCTTTGACAGGAGTCATTGTAAGTAATTACAAGGTTTAAATTTTCCTTTAGCTTGATGTCTTGCATCTTCAAAAGGATAGTTTCTAAATTTGACAAGATATCTTTGAATAGTCTTACCACTTCTTAAACCTTGTCCTCATGTCCTAGAATGATCTCTAGCTGCAAGATCTCTTCTTTAGCTAGATGTTTTGCATCCACCTTGCATCTTCAAAAGGATAGCTCTTAACTTTTACAAGATATCGTTGGATAGTCTTACCACTACTTAAAATATTGTCCTCATGTCGTAGAATGTTCTTTGTTACAAGATCTCTTCTTGGAATTCAGACTCAAGTGGTTCTTCAATTATTGATCCTTTGGGTGGCTCGTCCTTATAAGATTTCAAGAGGCTTTGCACAACAAACAATATGGCTGACACACACTCATAGATTTCAAGAGGCGTCTGCACAACAAACAATATGGCTAACACGAACTCATTCATATATTTTATTGAACCTCTAGACCTTACAAGAAAAATTATATTCTAGATTACCATGAGGAGCATACAGAGCATCATGTAAGAAAGTGGGTACTTGTCACGCAGAAAGACCGACATGGTGAAGGTTCCACTTCGAAAAACATCAACTCTCTCAAGAAGAGATTATTTTGTTTACAAGAATTATAACTCTTCTATTTGGTGGGAGAATGAGGGAGGAGGGGTTGTGTGAGGACAAGGATCATGTAGGAGACGACTGTAAGGGGAGGACCTGGTAGCAACATAGGTGCTATACATAGGATGTACTTGTATAAATGGTGGGTTGGGTTCCAGGAAGAGGATTGAGAGGTTCTCTCCGAGATCTATTTAATGGTAGCCAGGCTTAAAGCATTCACTCCCTATAGAATGAGACGTGTCAATGGTGAGCAAAAAACCCTCTATTTAGGAGTCATTTTAAGGTAAAGTTTACGCTTATATGACTTTCATTTTATTTTATTTTTTATACGTCTATCTTATATATACAATTTTGTACGGTTGTTATATGACTGTAATCTTGGTGGGATGAATGGAGATGCTAAATTACAAATCATGATTAAAACCTAGCTTCTATTATCATACATATCAAATCCCTAATTGGACTTAAAAGCTCCACGAAAGAAGAAAGTGAGGAAGCAATTATGGTCCTTAGTCTTGAGCTTCCTATCTACATTTTGCTTGGAAAATGCAGCAACAAGTTGTGATTCCAAAACCTCTTAATAAAGCATTCATGTTTTGGACTAAGTGCAAAGCTTTGACGGTATGTAATGAAACAATTTATTGAGCATTGAGTTGAACATATTTGAAGTGGTTATCCCCCTTACATTTCAGGTGGGGGTGGGGTGGACTAAGGGGCTACCCTTAAATTTATATGCATATGCACCTGGCTTATGTAGTTAGTCTACCTGTTCTTATACCATGTTTCCAAGAGACATCTTGTTCCAAAGACCGTTTGGAATTGCTAAATCATGCCTAGCTATCTTTAACACTCCATTCATTATTCTAAATAGGAGTTCTCTTGGCACTTCTGAGACTTAAGATTGCTCGCGGATGTGGATCCCCACACCCCTTTCACAGAGCTTACACACGCCACCTTGCAGATGCTATTCATGAAGTGGCAACTACAACCTTCCTTTTCCCATTCTTGTGGTGCAGCAAAACATGGCTATGCCATAGAATAGCTCGTATGATCATGAGTGTCAAGAGACTTGAGCTAGATTATAGAGAGAGGTGGGGATGACATGGGACATCACACACCGAGAGGCACAAACTACCTTTCTTTTTCAACGCCTTGTGAGCCAAAAGTAGAGAGTGTAATTAGCTCAGCTCGAGGAGGAGTTGCACCAACTATTCTTGAGTCACAATTCTAGAGAGGCATTCAAGAGCAGCGAGCACCCATACCAATTACTTTTATAGACACAAGCAGACAATATGCGACTAGTCTCTCTACAATATTAGGCTTCAGCTCAGTCCCCCCCCCCCCAACCCACTCACGGCTCAACCCACAAGGAGACAATATGTGATTAGTCTCTCTACAATATCAGGCTTCAGCTCAGGGCCCCCCGCACCCCCAAGCCACTCACGGCTCAACCCTAGGCTTCTTGCTCCCTTCCTCCTGTCAGTATGAAGGTCACTTTTGTACATTGACATCTTTAGGATCCTACGCTGTCTATCGCTGGAGGATCTTAAATATATCCCCACGTTCTGTAGGCAACCTCCTAGACCCCCAAGAGATCTGGTTTGCCTTCTTTCCCTTTGTGTAATCTTCTTGTTGAACCCTCTAGGCTACGTACGTTTCATATTGATTCCCTTCTTGTCCACACTCATGGTATCTACCATATATGAGGGTAGTAATCGATGCCCTCGATACAACAAAAAAGAAAGAAAAATCCAATTCTTTTCTCTTGGCCTCCGCTTAGCATTGGAGGTGCCCTTCTACTCCTTTCCGCAACAATAGTGATTTTTTATGTCGTTGAATCCGTTGGTGAGCATGTGATAGGCATGCAAGGAAACCTTGATCCCTTTATACGGCTGAGGATAGATTTTGAGCGCTCCTCGAATGTGGCAGAAGGGCACCCGTTGCCACCTCAATAGCCTTGCTAGTGTGGCTGCCTGTAGTGTTGCCCATGCACCTTGTTCACACGACCTCTGAAAACTGCTACTTCGTATGACGTCCGAAAACACACTGTTGCTCCCAGCTTTGTATGGGTTTTCAAAGGCTCGTTTTAATTTTGTAGGTTCACATAGGCCCGACTTTATTGTGCGTGAGAGAGAGAGAGAGAGAGAGAGAGAGAGAGAGAGAGAGAGAGAGAGAGAGAGAGAGAGAGAGAGAGAGAGAGAGAGAGAGAGAGAGAGAGAGAGAGAGAGAGAGAGAGAGAGAGAGAGAAATCAAATGTTATATTAAACGCCTTCAAAAGGCCAAAATGACCTAGGAGACCTTACTATATGATCTTGGTGGATCGATCCAATGTCTCGGTACAAAAATAAAATTGAAGTAAAGTGAAAGACTAAAATCATCATCATCCATACCCGAGCATCATCATCCATTTCCGAGCATGCCTCGCATTGGGCATTTTTCGAGAAAGTATTCCATCCGTTGTTGAAGAGCTTCATCAATGTCCGCTCTTAGGGAATATGTCCGCTTCGTCAATGTTCGCTCTTGTGGGATATGTGTTCGCTACGTGAGCCGGGCAAGCGTCGGCGGGTAGGCGCCGGGCCTCTGACTGTGAGAGGTGTGAAAGAGAGAGAACAAGAACAACTGATAGCTCTGCCAATCACCGCAATCATCAATTAATTTATTATTACCTTGAGTACAATCTAGTCCTTAGCCAAGGTGGGCTATTAACAGCACCGTCACTTGGATCAACTGCTAACTAGGAGTTTAAGCTCCCATTTATAGGATTAACCGGGTCGTTAACGACATCGGACTTAACAAAATTCTAATTCAATCTCTAACGGATGACGGTGATGGAAATTTTCCTCTACCGCTTTATCTGCTTCAAATACCTCGTGGATTCTGAAGGCTTCAATTCACTTCACTACCTCGATCATCAAGCTTTGATTATTGTCAAATATTGTGCAGTTTCTTACTCCTTATGCTTTGCAATGGCGTAATTGCTGCTCATAGATTTCAACTTCTCCTCTAAACCACTTGCTCCGACTACCTTTAGTGCTTCGCTTCAATCTTCTTTCCTCCTTGCAAGCCTCAGGCCTCACCCTCTTGCTTCCTTAGTCGAGAGTAAGAGAGAGAAAACATAGTCAAGAAATTCCTCCCCAATGTCGAGAGGGAAAATTCCCTTGCTTCTTTGCTTAGATCCAAGAATGAGAGACTGTTTCTTCTCCCCTTGTTTGTCTGAGAACGAGATCCAGAGAGAGCCTCTCTTCGCTAGCTCAAGTCACCTTCATGCAATGACATTTAATTCCTTTTCTTCCCTTTCCGGCTTGCTTCTTGTTCAAGCTCGAAAGAGAGAATAACACGAGCCTTCCTTGTCTTGCCCGTTATCTCTTCCTTGATGCCCTACTTCTCCCTATGCCTTGCCCTCGTTTTGCTTCGCTTCCACTCTCCTTGCTTGCTTCTTGTTCAAGCTCAAGAGGGAGAGAGAAAGAGCTTTGCTTTGTATATCTTGCCGAGCATAAGAGTGAGAGAGAAGGAGCTCAACTTGCTTGCCTCCTTATGCCTTCCTCGTTACGCCATGGAGTCCTTCTTGCCCCTCCGACTCCCCTCCTTGCTTACGCGTTCTCCTCCTACTTCATTACATCGTTCCTCTTCCAAAACATTGGCATGCCCTTTCTTTTTTATTCCTCTATTATTAGCCCTCCCTAAGCAACGACGGCGCCGTTGTTGCTAGGGCCGTGGGAAGCGAAAAGATGACATGGAAGGTCGGGTGTGGAGGTGCTCCAAATCCATCGGGACTAGGGCCAAATCTGGATGCCATGAAGAGACATTTGTTTGTAATCCATCAGTGATTGCTTTCAATTCTATCCAAAGGATTACCCATGAATTCAATCTTGGCTTCGGACATGCAAAGCGCTATTTGGCTCTCCCGACTAGATGGAGCATTTGTTTGCCAACAGACTTCATGAGCAGCTTTGATATACCTCTTTGACAATCAAGACATGTGGTCAAACATTAAAAAAATCCATTGCTGGACCATCAACCAACTAAAAGACGCTTTCAGAGAAACAAATCATCATAAAGGAAATCTGTAATTTCAAAGGCTACACCGACGGCATGGAAAGGTGTCAGATAACATCTACAAGCTTAGGTGATCAAGCTCAAGTGAACTCATTCAAAAAAGTAATCTCCAAGAGCAGAAATCGACTTCAAATTCCAAGCACCAAACAAGGAGTTTCTAAGCTAAAATAATGAATTTTAAAATTGAATCATAGCTAAAAGGGATTAGGGAACTAGCAAAAATATTTCCAATGCATGAAACCAAATTTTTGAATCCCAGACATCATATGCGTATGATGTCTGGTGGGCCTTTTTACACATGCAAATGGTATTTTTCCACACTAGTCTCTTCAACATGCTCATTACAGATCACATACCAAGTCTCATGCAAATTGGACCACATAAAGCCACCATTTGGTCAAAAAACACCAAGTTGGATTCCTCAAGAAAAATATGGTCTTATACATAGAAATGATGCTCCAAACTTAGGGAAACTAGACACAAGGCATGCACATAGCATATACATCCTAGCTCCATGCTCATATTTTAGTTTTTCAGGAATAAACATCATACGCATATGATGTCTAGAGTTGCTAAACAATGATTCAACATTTTGATTATCCAAAATTCATTCTCATGTCATATATAGCCTCTACAGCAAGTTTGGGCTTGATTGGGCATGTTTTGGTCATTATACACTTCATTTTGCAAATTCAAATGCCACAAATACCTTTTATGGCCTTGGGCACATGAGCACTTGTCCAAATCCAAATTTGAACACATTAGACTGATGTACACATCATGAGCAATCCTTACATCCAATCGGAGCCCAAAATGACCAACCTAAATATCATATGCGTATGATGTCTAGACCCCTTAATTCGACATGCTACAGTATTTTTGACAACCCCAGCACTTTTATCACATCTTTATTAGATTGTTAGCAAATTTTCATAATATTTGGATATTATTTGACCTATTTTCACCCATATGATGAAAATCTAAGCGTAAAAATCCCATTCTTGGATTTTGACATCCATTTTCAAGCTCAAATTCAATTTTGAAGCTATAGGCACCATACACATGCTGGAAACATCCTATCATATGAGTCAAGTCATTTGTAGATAAAAGACATCATATACGTATGATGTCTCAAGTGTCAAATGGGCAATTTGAGGTGGTTTTGACCTATCCAATGCTTTTACCAAATGCTCATGATTCCATACCATAAGCTTCAAGCCAATTGAGCATAATATACCCAAAATATATCCATTTTACCATTTTAGAATCTAAAAAGAGCTTATAAGACAAAATACTATGGATGTCTCAATGATTCCAAGGGAAATCATTGAATATACAAGCAAAGAAAGAAACACCAATCACCTGGAAAGAGTGGATTTACATGGATTCTTTACATAAGTACCAACAGATGTAGATTTCTAAAGAGTCTATGAGCTCACCACTACAATTGAAAAAGATGGCAAAGCAGTCCTCACCACACTTGAGGGGGAAAGTAAAGAAGTGACAATTATACACCTCAACTTATTGCATACGCTTTGGGGTTACACAATGATGGCACCTCAATTAGAGAAAGAAGAGACGCGGTGGAGGTGTACTCTTAGAGGAAAACCAACCCAATTTTGAAGACAGTGGACCCAAGATCCATCAAAATTTGCAAATTGTAAATTAATTTTTTCATATCTACAACAAGCATCCATAGAAGTACATTACACCACCTCATGCCATTGCTACCACCTTCACTTGGGCATTAAGAAGCAGTGCACCAAAGAGATGTGATATTATGCCTAGTATATACATGAACAGGTAGTGGGATTGAGATATCTTGACCAACATTGCATTGAAGCTATGAGAGCAAGAGGAAGATGGCCAGACCCACCAACTCAGAATGAATGGCTAAGGCTTAAGGAAGATGCAAAAGATGAACCACCAAGGGCATCGCCTGTCTTGACAAGGCTCAGAAGAAAGCTAGAGATAGTGTGAGAAGAAAAATCTCAAGAGCCACCAAAGAAGAAAGGAAAGACTAAAATTCCCAGGGAAAAGAAACCAAAAGAGACCATGAGTCAAAAGGCGGCCTGCATCAAGAGACTGATCGAGCATTTCAAGGCTGAGCGGGCACTAAAGGGTGATTTTGAGGAGTATTGGGTGCTAGACCCAAAGAAAATGGGCAACAATTCCTCTCAACCCTTAGAGGATCAATTTGATCACTATATCCAAGCATATGAAGAGTCCAGGAGGCCTTTGGAAAGACCGTGGTGCCCTCCTCCAACACGAGTTCTATTTAGCATGGGCCACAAGTTCCCCTAGATGGACCACTACCTAAGCCATTAGCAAAGAGTGTGGTAGTAGCAAATGAAGAAGATGTGAGAGATTCCCACCAAATTTTGGACAGAATTAGAACAAGATCTCTCACTATGGCCCGGAGGAAAATAGCATGCTCAGGACAAGAGAGGAAAATCTAATAGGAGAACATGATAACCTCACCAAGGAATAGCAAAAAAGCTATTCAGAGAGCAAAAAGCATAGAGAGAGAGTAAGAAGCACAAAGAAAGATCCTAAAAGAAGCCAAAGCAAAAAGGGATACCCTCACCCTCCAGATGGATGAGATATCTAAAGAAATTGCCAATCTGCAAGAGGAGAAAGACAAAACCGAAGACAGGCTGGAGTCAGCTTGAGATGAGATAATAGAACTTAAGGACAAATTAGAGGTCCAAGAGTTAACCATACAAAGGCTAAGAGGGTCCCAAGGGCTGCAAGAGCAAGTGAAGGAGCAGACAACCATGCCATACAGGCCATGGAGTCTCAGATCACGACACTTCAGAAAGAGCTGAAATTAGAGCAAAGACAAAGAGTTCACATAGTAGAAGGCTCCTTGGTAGCTAAAGAAAGACTCAAGAAAGAGCAGCAACAAGAGCTCCAAGAAGAGAATAAGCAGCTAAATTGTCATTTAGAAATGCTGCAAGAGCTTCTAGTTAACAATGTATAGGAAGCTACCAAAAGAGACAAGCTGATAGAACAACAACTGGTAGAATTGAGACAAGAGGTGGAAAGAGCCAGAGGTCCCTAGACACATATCCGGATGCAAGTGACTCGAGAGTCAATACCCAACAAGAGCCGATGGAGATCCCAAAAAGCTCCGAGAAACCTATATTGATGGAAATACCTCCAAAAATTCAAGAGGAAGGGCAAGACTTGATAGCGGAGGACGAGGCCCGTCTCCAAAGTTTGATAGAGAAAGCCACTAAAGAAGGTTTCAGAGTAGTGATAGAATGGTAGTAGAGGATGTTGCACTCTATGGGAGTACTACAATTAGATACAAATGTAATCAAAGAAGAGTGGATGCAGCCATCCCTCCCTTACCCTTTGCTCAAGTATGAAGTGCTCAATATAAAAAATAAATCAAGTAGACGAGACGCCACCACTATTTGAGGGAGACATCAAAGATCAAGCAATCTCCAAGAGAATAGTAGACTCACAGACAAAGTGGAGAAAAGGCTGGCTCATAAAGTACCTACCATACCTAGTATGTCTGGTCGATGCTCCAAAAGATGTTAGAGATGATGTCTCCTACTGCCCAGTACCGAGGATGAGAACCTTGAACGAACACTCAAGGCTTTTGCTCAAGCATCCAACGTGGTTGAATTACCCTAAGCTTACACTATGCAAATAAGGAGAGAGAATAAGTGGGACTTATATGGTGAAACCCTAGCGGATGCCATTAAGCTCTTTACTGGCTCTCCTAATTTGACGTGTGTGATGCTCAAGAAAACTTGCAAAACACTGCTAGCCTTCATCGAGGTGTTTATACCACACAAAGCTACGGGCTCAAGTCTATTGTCCATGGGCAACACTTTCCTCAAATTAGCTTATGACCTCTCCACTCAACCCTTGCCACAAGTGCCACATCATTTCTACCAATGATTGATGTTTTTACAGAGCTTCCACATGCAAGCCTTTGAAGAGGATCTTTACATAGGTGTTTTCACATATGACAACAAGATTTTCGGACCAACAGTGAGCATCGGCAACATCACATATGAATCCTACTTGAAGATGATTAATCCATCGGGGTCTATTGAGCAAAGAGATGGACTAAAGACCAAACACATGGACCAATCATGTTAGGGACAACATGGACGGGGAGCGGGGGAGTGTTGACTGATGGAACACTGAGAAGAATCACCCATTTTTTGTAATATTTAGTTCTAATAGACTTCAGAGATTATTTTTTATGGAATGTTCCTCTCAAGAGGAATGTATATAAGCAAAAGAATTGTAACCCTAAGGAGACTTTTTTGAATTAATCAATCTTTGCATTTATTGTGTGCCATGTCTGTGTGACTGAGAGAGAGAATGAGAGAGAGAGAGAGAGAGAGAGAGAGAGAGAGAGAGAGAGAGAGAGAGGTATTATCTCTTCACTATGCAATCTACGGAGAAGCTATTGAGATTGCGACAACACCAACGAGTTAGCAACAGCGAGGGCTACGCACTAATGCCAAGTTTGTGGGTTTTTGGTTTTGTCGTAAGGCAAGCTCGCACAAGCTTCTAAGTGAGTTATCTTGCAAGCCGTGCTCAAACCGTGTGTCTGTTTTGCGAGTTTTTTATACTAGTAGGGTCATGGCAAGAAGAGCTACATATTAGGACCATGCATGTTGAGAATTGGTGACCTATAATAAAGTGCTTATCTTCAAACATGTTTGTTGCACCAAGTGGTTACAGGCGGGATATAGGGTCAGAGTCCATAGGGTAGTGACCTCTTGGTAAGTAGAGGATTCCTTTTGAGTTTCAAGGAGATTCAAGGACTTTCAATCTTGATTTTGGTAGCATGAACGTTGTAGGTTGTTTTGCAATCACAAGCACATACATGTCCAGGTTTGATTTCCTCGAGTAGAAATTGTCTTAAAGGTCAAGCTACATCCTTTGTTGATTATTTATTATGTTGGTTTAGTTCTCACTATGATAGCATCTGGTCACAACATATCCGTCAACATATGATTTGATATGTTACATACTTTTTTGTTTTTTCATCATTGTATGCTTGATTTTGGTTATGTACACGGTTAACATACACTTGAAAAGCTAGTACTTAGGCCTTTCATTATGCTCTTGATTAGGCCTTTTATAGTGTAGAGGTAGTCTTTGACTTGACTCATTGTTCTGACACTATGAGAGAAAATATTGCTACTCTAGTTAGTTTTGGAGATTTTAGGCATAGATTTTTGCTGGACGGGAAGCGACTCACACACCCATGAAGTGCATGCAAACACTACCTAGATCAACATAATGTCAATCGAGGACACAGATGACACGATAGGCACACGGAGGAAATCTCTTAAGCTTGTCAGGCTGAGACCATCCTACACATAAAACACTCTAGAAGGCCAACTATACCACAATCAAGAACCTCACTACCCTCAACTACACCACCTAGCCACATACACACATATGGAAGGTAACTCACCTAATCATGCCAGATTCGTAGGAAACTTAAGGAACACCATCCCCTCACTAGGATACACCTGTCCCTAAGCTTCTACACTCAAAACCCTCACTCTAAACCCATCTGCGGAAAACGCGTAGGATGACAGAGCCGAATTTTGAAAGTGCCCGAAACTGAATTTTATGAGTACCTATGCGTAGCTTATGTCACCACGATTCTATAGACTACTAGCACGCATAAAACAGACATCGTTTGATACACTTACGGCCACAAATAGCTCGTAGATGCGTCGACGTGTGCGCTTCGTCTCGCGTGGAATGCTTGGCGTTGTCGCGTAGCTCTCCTCGAGCCTGCAACAATGGTGCAGTCGGATCTCCAACGTGTTGAGCGAGCCGGGCGTAGCGAGAGGATGAAGCTCACGCTCACTCTCTTTCTCTCTCACACATAGTAGATGGCAGCGCTAAGTTTTGATTATGATGAAAAGTCTTCTTACAAAATGACCTAGGAACCTTATATACTAAGGCTACCTTAGGTTTAACCAAAAATGGGGTTGAAAGGGTCAAATGGCTTTGTATTTACAATCTGGAAGTGCCATTGCACCCCGTCTTCTGAAACTAGAATAACTACTCATTACAAATGACGTTTATAGTCATAATCCGCAGCATTTCATAACTCGCAAAAGATAAGACTTTGGTACGAAACTTGAGTTATGTTGTGTTGTTGACCCCGCGGTCAACATTCCCCCCTTCCGCGTTCATGTCATCCCCGACATGACCTGATTGTCGATGGCGATGTGGTCTTTGCTGTCGTTTTGTTGTTGGAAAGAAAGTATAGACTTTAGCCTTGGCAGTAGCTTGTCTTGTTCGTCCAATCCGATGTATATAGTCTTCACATGATTCAGGAAAATCATAATTGATGACGAACTTTATGTCTTTTCACATCCACGCTCCGAGCTGCAGCATCAGTTTCTGTCATTATAGGTCTATTGCCATATCTAAATTCAAAAAGAATCCAATGTTGTTTAACTTGACTCTTATCATCATGGATAGAGAAAGCTCCATCCATCATTTGCTCCAGCAAATCTGTGAATTCCGAGTATTTGTGATTCTCAGAAACAACTTCTACAATCTGTAGAGTTGAGTGATTGGCTTTCTGATATTGTGAGCCAATGACAACTTTGTAAGGATTTTGTAGAAATTGTATGGCTAAACCCATAACTTCTTTAGGCCAAGTTGCACTCCAATGCAAAGTCTGACTGTCAGGCCGAATCAGGACTTAATTATTCTAATTTGAGGTTCAAAACCCTGCCGAGCATTCGATGCGCATTATCAAGGACAAGCTTTTGACATCCTCTGATTACTTTTATGTCCGCTCTTTGTCATTGAGGACTTCTTTGTTCTTGTGCAATCATGTTGTTAGTGTTGTCTGCATCTGTCATTGTAGGTCATTCTTCGACTCGCCATTGAGGAGAAGTATGCTATGATCTGAAATTGGTGCTCCAATTCATTTGTCAATTGATTTGAGTAGCATTTCTTTATTTTTGATGTAGAAGGAATATGTACAAGAGGATGGTGATAGGTGTCTTTAGATTAGGGTCTAAAACCTGGATGACCAAAGGGAAAAAACCCGGTGGGAAAAGAATGCCTTTGGTATACACTCTTATTGGAGTTGAGCAGTTGAACGTGAAGTACATGTTCATGAAAGGTGAGTGCTTGGGTGAAACACGGAAAGAGTGCCTGATGCAAGTGCCAATTATGGGACACTCTATATGCATATGAGAAATTTTTCAACAAAAGCATGCAATGTGAAAGAAGAACAAGATGGGTGTTTCGAGGAATAAATGTTGCACATGTGACATCAAAAGATGTCTCAATAGCTTCCACCATTCCAAGAAGGGTTTTCGATGTAGAAGTTTCTCCACTCATATCTCACTGTGCTCAGTACTTGAGTGTCTTTTGGACCTTCTCCTTCACTTCACCGGATTTAAGTACTTAGACATCGACTCTTTTGCTCACATATACCAGCATGAGCGACACAACTTAAATATGCTCAACTCTTCCAGCTTGAGCAGTACCTAGAATAGCTAAGACGCTTAGACCACATATAATATTACTTGAAGCTTTGGGACTAGCACCTCACTCATTTTGTGGCTTAGCTACTCGACTCTGACTTGTATGACTTGTCGGTTGCATGTTGACACTGCTTTGTGACAAGTTCTTCGGCTGTTGTAGTGGGTGCTGAGACATACTTCGTGAAGTTTCATCGTTTTCCTGTACCTTCTTCTCTTTGTAGTGCTCAGGCCTCTCGTCAGTCTTTTCTTCATGTGGATTATGGATTTTTTTATTTTTTCTTAATAATGAACAAAGAAAATCTTAAAACGAACTTAACAAAAGGAAAATCATTCAAATAGAAATCTAAATACTATGTACACTATACACATGTCCCTAGGGTCTCATATATGGATTTTGTCCCCATACTCCTCTGTAACACTACTATGAGGGCATATACTCTAAATTTTGTCAAAAACATTATCACAATAAAACGCTTAAATTCAATGCATCTCACAAAACATTGCCCTCTAATAGTCATAATGTTAGGTACGCATTCAGAATGCCTCCCCCCTTCCTATTTGGAGTCATCCTTTACGACAGGGAGAGACTTCTTTGGGATCCACCTTTTTGTTGTGTGAGTCGACAGTGGTCTTTGCTTCAGCCCTTGTACGCTTGGTTGGGGTCGGGATTCAGGCTTTGAAAGTTGATACTGTGGTTGTTTTGGAATCCAAATGAATTCCTGACTTTTTTGTGCTTGAATCAACTTCTTTGGAGCCCAAACCAGAGTTGGGAAAGCTTGCGACTTTGTGATATTCTTACCCGTTCGTGCACGCTTTCCTTGTTTCTATTTTGGTGTTGGATCTTGTGATTTGTCATTAGAGATCTTTGTCTTCTTGATCCATATCTCTTTTTGGCGGATCTGGATTTTTGGTATCCAGATTTGTCGAGCTTTTTGGCTTTGACTTGTTGTCCTGTTCTTTTGACCTATCATGGTTGTTGCTGAGGGGGTTGGTGATAGTGATGGCCTGAGTTGATGATAGCGGATGTCGTAAGATTCATCACTATTGCTACTATCCTCAGCAAGGTTGACTTCTTGTACTTTCCCTTGATCTTTTGGCTGGTAGTGGAAAGTTACTGTCTGTTTGCTCGTGGGTGGTAGCTTCTTGGAGGACTTTTCCAGCCCATTGATTAGAGCATTGTTAGCTCGTTTCTCTGGTCGTATTCCTCCTAGTTGAGTCTTTTCATCCTTATTAGGAGCCATGTATGAGTATGCTTGTGGTGGTTGTGTTTTCATCGAGGACTTTGGAATCCACTTTTGATGCACTTTATTCGTGTAGTGATGACATTGATTCCTGGGTCTTTGATCTTCTTGAAGCTCGAAGTGTTCTACAGAGTCATAGAACTCGTCGTCTTCTTCATCTTTTGATTCTTCACATTTCTTTGTTTGCTCCTTATTTCGAGAGATTGTTGATGTCTGGTTCTCTTCGTTTCCTGGATTACACTCACTGCAAAATAAGGAACGACATCATAGCCATTTTCATCACAAAACTTTGTTGTGGGAGCATCCTCCACGACGCGCACGTCCAGAGTAGCCAAGATGTGTTCCCATCCAAAAGGCTCTAACTCTTCTTCAGGAAATGGTTCTGGTCCATATCCTTTATAACCCGCTCTAGGATACATTCCTCACGTTTCCAGCTACCACATTGTGAAGCTCCACACATCCACAGTTCTTTAGGCTTACCTAACCAAGCTGGAAGTTCTGATCCTGCTACTGTGGCGGAATCAAGCTCCTCAACCGGTGTTCTCGTCACATCCCTATAGCTATGGTCCCTCAAGTTTACCTTTGTTATGGTTTCCATATGTCTCAGGTATATATGGTCATAACCCCAATCTTGGACCATTTTCAATTGTCGCATGAATGGTCTTCCCAGAATGATTTCATAGTTGTTCTTCTTTCCAAAGTCAACAATAGCAGAAGTGTGTTCATATTCAATGCCACAAGAAGTAACAAGTACTTTTTCTAGCAATCCTAGGGGCTTTTCCTTGTGTCCGTTTGCAAGCTGCAGGGTCATTCATGTGGATATCAAGGCAGGTTTTCCCCATTTTTTCCAAACCTCTTTGGTTGCAATGGCCACACCAGCTCCACTGTCAAGGATTGCCATGGTTTTTACACCATTGAATTCCACAGGAAGGGTGGTGTTTCCATCTTCTCCCTCGTAATACTCACCTACCTTATTTAATGGCACTGGCCTAGTATTTAGTTGAGGCATTTCAAGCTCTTTGATGCCTTCCTCGATTTGAGTCATTGGGGTTTTTACACCAAATTTCTCTAGACATTTACCCACATTATCCCACATGTTTGGTCTTATTCTGAGCAACTCGGCTAACATTATTGTACAGGTGACTAGGGTAGATAGAATATCTACTAGCCCCTTTGAATCGATGGCCTTGTTGGGAGACAGTCTCTTTGATGGGACTGCAACCACATCTGACTTGGTCTCGTACTCTCCCATGTAGGACGGTAGTGTTCTTAGCTAATGGGGTTGACTATCCATAGATTGTACAGATCCTTTGTCGCCCCAATACGATCGCACATCTAGATTCATTTGAGATCTAGTCTCAAAGTCCTCTATTTGTGGTAGAAACACTCCTCGTTCATCACCAGTCTTGTCTACTTGTCTTCTTAGGTCATCGGCTTCATTGGCCTCTCTGACTTGTTTCCACAATTCATCAAGACCATCTATCTCTTTACAATCCTCAGGTATAGCTTGGTGAAATCCCTCGGAAGAGTTATCCGTGGTATTCAGTACTATCCTTGGTTCTAATGCTAGGTCTTTGAGGTTTGGTCTGTGCTCATGACTAGAATCTGGCTCTTTTAGTTCCTGATTTGGTGGGATTACTTGTGTAGGCATGACACGGATCACATTCTCAGGTTTTGCACCTGGTGGTTCTAGTAAAGCTTGGGCTGTTTGAATCATTTTATGGCACATGTCAAACCTTTGCTTTTCTAGTTCCGCATAAGGATATGTCATCCACTTGTGTTCTGGGATTTGGTTGTTTTTGAGCCTCGCATCATAGGCTTTCAAGAGGGCATCTAATGTCTCATTAACCTTCTCTGCCAACACAGATCCTCCTGAACTAGCACTTCTCGGTTTCTCATCCATGGATGGTTCTTCTAGAGGTTTAACCATCTGTGTAAGAGAAGGTGCCTCCTTTTCCTCATGTTGTTTTATCTTCTCCTCAGCTTCGGTAAGCTTCTCAACTAGGGATTTTTTCTCTCGTTCCCTGCGTGCTTTCATCCTAGTCTTTCTAGCTTTCCAACTATTTTGTTTGCTCTTGGTTTTCTGACTATGTGCGTCTGTCTTTGGTCCATCATCTGTCTTTGGACTCGTGTCACTTTCCGTGTTCTTTGTCTCTGGATTCTCATCAGCTTTCTTTTGAGCTTGTGCTCTCGTAACCACTTGAACTGGTACGACATTTTCATTTTCTGAGCTACTAGGTAGCTGAACAATCCCTGATACATTTGTCGTGATTTTCCTGATTTGGTTTGGTTTTTTCGGGCAATCGGGGATCAAGTGAGTGATGCCACACTCAAGACAATAGGCATTCACTTCAATGATCTCCGTATGAGGACATTGTTTGACCAAGTGGTTGTCACGACTTTTGTGACAATCTGTCTCTGGTTGAGGAGATTCTTTTAGCATTTCCTCTTGGCTATAAGCAAGCTTTGACCTAGATAAGCCGCTATTTGCAATGAATCGCAATGTCCTTTCGTCCATTTCATACCTTCTTTATTTCGACTGAAACCCAGGAGGTGGAGGTTGTACCGGCCTCACTACTCCATGTGTTTCTCTCACATTTTGTTGCTCCGAAGGGTAGTACCCACTTTGGTTGCTATACCACATTGTAGCTGGTACTCGCGTTGGTTTATTTGATGCTTCCATCATTGGCATGTATCTCTCGTCTACCTGCATTCTAGCACCTGGCAGCAGCGGAGGTTGTTGTCCTAAGACAAGCTGTGGCCTTAAAACTCCTACTGGTCTTGGCGCATTCCCCGTAATGTATCTAGGTGGAGTAGATGCTTCTGGAACAGGTTGTACATACCTCTCCCTAGCATTTTCCATGCTATAATAGCACTCTTCCCCCGTATGGTTTGTCCATTTTCTCTCAATTTCACACCACTTCGGCTCTCCCGAATCAGACCTTACAAGAGGAATCAACCTCTTGACCAAGTCATCGATAAGCTTTTCTTGATCAATAGGTGCCATTGTCTTGGCAATGGACTCACTTATCTGTGAAACACTGTGCTGAGAGGATGTGTCATCTCCTTGACTCCTTAAGTCCTTTTCTTTGTATGCCTCACAGTTATCCACTAGATAAAGAGCTTCTTTGATCAAATCGTTTAGCGTCATCCTCCTTATCATATGTAGATCCTTCTGAAGGCCCGCATCTCTCATTCCCTGGATAAAGATCAACATCAGTCGTGCTTGCGTAGGTAATTCCGCTCTCGGAAGAGCTTAACATATCTCTTGAGCCGTAATGATGCTTTGCATACTGATTCATTCTCTTTTTGTTTGAATCTATGGATTTGCGAGACCGTGTTGTGAGCAATGCCTTTTGGCGAGAATTCTTCAATAAACTTCTCAAACAGCTCATCTAGGCTCTCAAAACCCCATTTTTCCATTGAATCGAACCATGTAGCTGCATCATCTTCTAGAGTCAATCCAAATCCCGCAAACTGTGTCGCAAAATCTGAAACTTCCTCTGCTCTAATCACTCTTCTAAAATCCGCTACGTGATCTCTCGGATCTTTATCTCCGGAGTATTTTTTGTTTACCCATTTCTGGACTTGGGATGGTCTAACTTGTCGATTGTCTACAAGTCTAACCAGAGACTCTCCCAATCCTTCTCTCGTTATCGCTCTTGAAGGGAATCCTAGTGGCTCTCTTCTTGGAATTCCTATAGGAATCCTCGTGTTTGGTGGAGGCATTTGTGGTCCTTCATTGACCAAATATCCACCTCTTTCTAGTACAGTTTGTGGATTTGTGCTTTCTACAACTCGGTATTCTTGTCCATACTTGTCGACAACTATAGATCTCCATTGACAGTCGACTCCGTATGTGTAGACATATAAGAGCTTGTAATCCGTTATCTATTCTAGGTATGG
The DNA here is from genome assembly GCF_014529385.1 of Adiantum capillus-veneris. Classification (NCBI taxonomy): domain Eukaryota; kingdom Viridiplantae; phylum Streptophyta; class Polypodiopsida; order Polypodiales; family Pteridaceae; genus Adiantum; species Adiantum capillus-veneris. The sequence continues at coordinate 49,697,140 of NC_140949.1, read as the reverse complement.
ATCTGAGCACCTATAAAGATTGACCTCATTGTCGTCAATGTATCTATATAGTCCTTCACTCTCATGACCAATCATCCAAACTCTCTCAACAAGATGGGTCTTTATCAATTGCAAGTTTGGAAGATCCATTGTGGGAGGATATTCCTCCATCGTCGGGATCTCCAAGCTTGTGTAAGCTGCGTTTGAATCTAGGGTAGACATGATTTCTGGGCTTAAGAGCTTTTGCTTGTTTCAAGTAGACTTAGTCCACTGTGTTCAAGTTCTTTGGTTAGAAAAAAGTCGAAACTATGTCCAAAACCGCAACCGTTTCGTCACAATTCTCGCAAATTGTTGCTTTCAGACACCCCTAACTTCCGGATGAATTTTGAGGCTACGTTTTGATATAAAAACTTTTCCAATCCGATACCGTTTGTGAAAGTTATGGCCAAAACAGTGAAATGCAGTTTAGAATGGTCAAAATGAGTCCAAATTCAATTTTGAAAGAAGATTTGGGATCTCTGTGACACTGTGAACACTCCTCTATGGTCACAATTACAGTTGGACCCTAAAACTGGCCTGGAGACATCCTACGCGTAGGATGTCTTTTTGCTCATAATGACTTGAAATTTTCACCCCAGCTTCTCCTTGATGTGCTGATCACAGTGGTGTGCTCATAGGCTGGTTTGGCCTCCTAAATCAAGCTAGAGACATCCTACGCGAAGGATGTCTTTTCCCTATGTTTCATCTCAAACTTGCACTGTAGCTTCCCCTTGATGTGCTTAACTCACAACTATTTTTACTTTTTGATTCTGACACCTATAGGTTGGTCAAATTATCAAGAATCTGTTCCAAAAGCCTAATGTCTGTTCTGATGAATTCCTAAGTCAAATCAACTCCAAATTGGACCAAATTTGACTAGGAGGCTTGCCTAAGGCTATACAACAACATGGTATGGTCACAGTAGAATTTTGGTTTCAGAATTATGCCTTAGACATCCTACGCGTAGTATGTCTTTTTGCTTAGAATGAACCCAAATTTGAACCACAGACTCTCCTTAAGGTGCTGATCACTGTGGTATGCTCAGAATTTTGTTTAGAGTCCAAAATCACACAAAAGACATCCTACGCGTAGGATGTCTTTTTGGCCTATTTGACCCCAGACTTGTCCCACAGCTTCCCCTTGATGTCAGTAACCCAGTGGTATGCTTAGAATTTGGTTTGGATGTCAAAAGACCCCAAAAGTAGCTATCCTTGCCTTTTTCAGTCAAAAGTGCAAAAGTCCGCTCAATCTTCCCTTTCATTGACCCAAATGAGATGAAATTTATCACATGCACTCAATACAACATTTAGAACATGCCTATGAAGTCATCCTATGGTTTGGTCTCAAAATTAGGCCTTGGACACAATTTGGATAGGATGTCTGGCAATTCTCGTCTTTTGGCTTTGATCTGTCAAAATTTGGTCAAATTTCCACTTTCCACGTGAAAATAGGGTAAAACCTACCTTCTAAACACACTGGTCAACTCAGACTTTCAAAATTTCCACCAGATCACCCTATAGACATCCTACGCGTAGGATGTCTACTGCTGATTTTTTGAGACTGAAGTGTCCCTGATGATTCCTTATGCTCTCAGAAAGTGCTAGTATGCTTTACAATTGCAAAAACATGCAAAAATCACTCAATTAAGCCTTTGCTGAAATTTTACGTTTTCTGACTCCGCCTTTTGGCTTTTGGTCAACAAAAATAGGGAAAAACACCCAAGTTAATATGTTACTAGGGTAAAACCTACCCTCTGAACCCACTGGTAACCTCAGTTTTCCCAAATTCCTTGCCAAAAGTGCCCTGGAGACATCCTACACGTAGGATGTCTACTGATGAAAATTTTGGCAGAATTCATCCACAGGCATCCCCAAGTCTTGAGCACTACTTTTCAAGCATTTCTACCAGTTTTTATGCAAAATTGTGCTCAGAATCTTAAGTTTCTTGTTTTCGCGTTTTTGACACTCCGTCTTTGGTCTTTTGGGTGTCAAGAGTTGGTCAAAACTCTAGTTTCAATGTATACTTAGGGTAAACCCCCCCTTCTGAACACACTGGTGCAGTCAAAATTTTCAAATTTTGTCTCCAGAACCCCCTTGAGACATCCTACGCGTAGGATGTCTATGTTTACAGAATTGCAGGTTTTCTTCACAGAACCCTTGCAAATGCTCTTTTATATGCACAGCATCAATCAGTCATACAAAAATTTCCACAAAAGCTTGCTTAATGCATTTTTATCCTCAAAAGCACACTTTTCCGTGATTTCAAATGCAATCAAGCACTTTAGCAAATAATTCAGTGCTGAATAGCTCTAGATCATAATCGGATCACTTACCTAAAGCTACTCCTACAAATCATATGTGGTTTTGCATCTATGAGTAGAAAAACGCTTCACTGCCACACACGGACTAGTAAATGCTTTTATCACCTCACAAATCACTCGACCACCAACAACTACTCTTATCCCCAGATCCTAGCTAAATCTATCTAGTCGCAGACCCTCGACAAGACACACACTTCCTGGCTATCCACTTGATCACGGAATATCCTCTTCTGGATCCACTTGAGAAAAACTCTTTCTTTAGCCGAAATTAAATCAAGCAACCATCACACGAGTGTTAGTAGGAAACCTACTTAGGTCCTTGTGTCCCCGGCAGCGGCGCCAATGTTGGACGGGAAGCGACTCACACACTACCTAGATCAACATAATGTCAATCGAGGACACAGATGACACGATAGGCACACGGAGGAAATCTCTTAAGCTTGTCAGGCTGAGACCATCCTACACATACAACACTCTAGAAGGCCAACTATACCAACTATACACTCTGGAAGTGCATGCAAACACTACCTAGATCAACATAATGTCAATCGAGGACACAGATGACACGATAGGCACACGGAGGAAATCTCTTAAGCTTGTCAGGCTGAGACCATCCTACACATACAACACTCTGGAAGGCCAACTATACCACAATCAAGAATCTCACTACCGTCAACTACACCACCTAGCCACATACACACATATGGAAGGTAACTCACCTAATCATGCCAGATTCGTAGGAAACTTAAGGAACACCATCCCCTCACTAGGATACACCTGTCCCTAAGCTTCTACACTCAAAGCCCTCACTCTAAACCCATCTGCGGAAAACGCGTAGGATGACAGATCCGAATTTTGAAAGTGCCCGAAACTAAAATTTATGAGTACCTATGCGTAGCTTATGTCTCCACGATTCTATAGACTACTAGCACACATAAAACAGACATCGTTTGATACACTTACCGCCACAAATAGCTCATAGATGCGTTGGCGTGTGCGCTTCGTCTCGCGTGGAATGCTTGGCGTTGTTGCGTAGCTCTCCTCGAGCCTACAGCAATGGTGCAGTCGGATCTCCAATGTGTTGAGCGAGCCGGGCGTAGCGAGAGGATGAAGCTCATGCTCACTCTCTTTCTCTCTCTCACACAGTAGACGGCACTGCTAAGTTTTGATTATGATTAAAAGTCTTCTTACAAAATGACCTAGGTACCTTATATACTAAGGCTACCTTAGGTTTAACCAAAAATGGGGTTGAAAGGGTCAAATGGCTTTGTATTTACAATCTGGAAGTGCCATTGCACCCCGGCTTCTGAAACTAGAATAACTACTCATTAGAAATGACGTTTATAGCCATAATCCGCAGCATTCCATAACTCGCAAAAGATAAGACTTTGGTACGAAACTTTAGTTATGTTGTGTTGTTGACCCCGCGGTCAACAATTTCTTTATCTATGAAAACTTGTGATTGTTTTAAACCCAAAGAAAAATATTTGCTCTGGCCTTATCTTGACAATTTGATAGGTCAAATTTGACTATATTTTAACAAATTTGATGGTCTATTATTAGCTATTTTACCTTGAAACCTAGTCTAAAAAGACTAAGGCTGTTGGACTTTTACCTTGTTTATGGATAGTGGGTATATCAGTTGCCTAAACTCTTGATGGTTATTGGATCTTTTGACTACTAGTCAAAGCTTATTTTTATGGTCATGGGAATTTAAATCTTCATAAAAGATACTTCTTAGTTTGGATATAGGTGCTTGTGGATGCTTTTACATGACAAAGTATAGAGGTTTATCACTTGTATCCTCGAAAAATAGGGATTTTTTAGATTTGATGTCTACACCTGACTTTTATAGGTTCATGTTTGTGTATCTTTTTATTTTCAATAGACATAGAGCAGCCTTGTGTGTGGCCTTGATTAGTGCTAATGTCTATTAGTTAATGTTGCATAAATTGAGATGACTGAACTTCTTTTGGCATAAAATGAAATTTAAGGTCTTTTGACCGAGACATTTGGTTATGGCCATGGAGGGTACTATTTGTACGTAGTATGCTATGAACTTTGGATCCCTTTAAAATGGTGGTATTTTAGAGCTACTAATCATAAATTTTTACCTATTGGCTTATACTTCGGGATTTGATGGGAAGACGGTTATTGTAAGGACTTAAGGATTTCCTTCTATACATATTGACCTTGACTTGTGTTTGATGAGTTTTACCGAAGAGCGAGCAGACTTTATTGAGCGAGACAAAAATTGAGTTAGCACTCCCACACACACAAACACACACACAGTTCCAAGTCAATGCAAGTTCTTTGTTCCTTATTTACTTCTAATCAGTTGGGCCTTGAGAGAAGGAGAGAGAAATGGGCAGCATTGGAGACATACTGAGAGAGAGAGAGAGAGAGAGAGAGAGAGAGAGAGAGAGAGAGAGAGATTAATATGGCAACTAGAAATGAACTAGGCATGTGGTGTCGCAAAAATAAATCAAGAGGGTGCATTTCCAAGGTTTGGAAAAATGGTGTGCTCTGTGCAATAAAAGTAGGCGGGCTCAAACATCTTCTATGTGCCATGAATATCATAGAAGAGTCACACTACAAACATAACAAGAAGACCATGGTATCATACTTTTAAAGACTGGAATTGATCTACAAACCATATTAGGAGAAAAATAAATCTAACCTTATTATGATCACCCAACCAATCAAGATAGCCATAGGGGATGTCACTGCTGAACCATAATGTCATGAGCAATCTTCAAGTTCAACAAAAAACAATATTTCTCCACCCACCTAGCAACATCACCTTTGAAACAAAAAGATAACTTTTCACAACAAGAATTCTTTCAAAAAATAATATTTACAAGCGACACACACCTGCAAATGATTTCATAATCATTAATTATTGATACTGATCCTACAAGTGTCGACCTTAAAAGGTGTACTCCACTATGAGCATGATCTTCTGATAGAGCATCCCACTCTTTCCTCGCCATATGGCCAATTTGTGCTCCACCAAATGGAAGATCTAAGAATATAAAATCTACTATCCATGCCACATGTTTCCCTGCTCTAGTGTACTACACAACATCAGGCCTTGCCTTGAGCATATGCTCATATAGATGACCATGTTGGATTCTTTTTCCCTTCCTTAACGTCAGTAGCAATAGCAATATAATCTCCATGAATTGCAATGCATCGGGAAACACTCAATGAAGGCAACAAAGTCAAACATGGATCTGACGCATAAATGAATGATAAGCTCTTCTTGACAATCAAAGTGCAAGGGGTCATTGAAAGCAATAATTCCGAAACAAGTTGGAAATAATTCACCATTAACAAAATAGCAAAAATAAAGCAATATCATATGATTAATGTAAAAGAACAATCACCTTGATGAGATGGCATGGTTTCATATATGATTGTGTCCCCAATCACATCCTTATCCTTTTTTATATTGGGACCTACCACACAAGAACCATGTAACATTGCCATACTTTGTAGTCTAAATACATTTCAATGAAAGTATACTATTGGTTGCTCATGTACACATGGAGGTGGTTGATTATTTGATGTAGTACCCTTTCTCATTGAATCATACAACTCTCTATCATGTGAAAGCACATGAAATGTAGCCATGTCAATCCACCATGGACAACTCTCCATTTCCCATGGAGTTAATGAATGGATAGAAGATAGTACATGCATGCATCAACAATAGAGAGTTGCACCCTTCGCTTAGCCAAAAAAGGCAAACCCTGAAGATGATTTTTGGAAACCAAGAGCAATAGGAATCTACAATATATAGAGAATAATAACATATCATTCATTTCCATTTCAAATCAACATGAAACCATATTCTCCACCTTGTTTCAAAGGAAGATAATAATAACATGTAATCCAATCTTTGTAATGCCATGCGCATTGTGTCAACCTTCTTCAATGCTTGTTTATCCACATATTTGGTTCTAGCTTCCAAGTAGGTCTCAATAGGATAAATTTATGGCCTTGCTTCAAACTTAATCTCCTCAAAGTAGGCAGCAAGTGAACAATCATGAGGGAGCATGACACCCTGAGGCACATCAATGAAATTTGACACTAGTTTAGAGGCTCTAAAAAAAATTCTTTGTAGCAACCCTTCTCTACAAAGCCAACTGAAAAGGAAGAATATACTCGCTACAAGAAAATTTATTGAATTTTATAATCTATAAGCTAGACGAAGGAGTGTGTAGATAGGTACATGCAAAACCAATGGTCACCTTTTTTTAGACCATAAGTTGACAGTGTGATTTTTTTAGCTTCCAATAAACTAACCCAAAGTATCTTGCTCTCTATCAGAGCGTCATGTACAACAATCAAGTTAAGCTTTCCAAGCATTGCCAACTGAAAGGCCCCCACTTTAATGCAAGCACTTGAGCAATTCAATTTGCTCCCAGATTTGGATGAACAATATTAAGATAAAAATAATAACAAGCAATAGACAATAGCCAAAAAAACAACCACAGAACATAATTTTCCAATTCAATCTCCGTACTTCAATGCAATTCTCTTCGGTCATTGTCAATCTAGCTTGCTCCAATCTAGTATTGAGTTCTTTGCGAATTTGAACCTAATACATAATGAATCCTTAAATTTCTATATAATGTTTCTATTAAAATATGAAACAAAATGGTCACACTTACATTGTATAGAAGCTTTCCTAAGTAGCGACGTGTGAGAGGATACCATGGTTCAGAGGCCTTGGAGTATTTCTTTTGCACTACAACTATAAGCTTTTGATCCTTTTTAAGAAGACCCTTCACATAGTCTTAATGGTCCGCAGTGAAAATATGCAAACAGCTCACAAGCTTGTCCCTCAACTGTGTCACAACAAGAGCATGCGTGTTCATGCTACATCAACATAAAAGTCAATAAAACATAGAGCCATAAAGTCTGCTTCCAAAAAAATTGAAGGAAGTAAAACACTTACAAATTCATGCGTTGAAAACTTCTAAGAAGTGCAATCTCAGGAACTTTTGTTGGGTCAATGATAGTACACAACACTCTGCAATATTTTTCTTTCATAGTAGAGAGTATTTCTTTAATAGCAGCACACCAAGCTACAGTATGGTGATTACCTTCTCATACATAAAACATTTTATTTTTAAGCAGATGTAGATCTAGACTGTGTTCAAGATCAAGTTCAAACTCTTCATTGATGGCAATCCAAATTGGACCTCAGTCTTCCATCACAAAATCTTAACAAACATGAAAAGAAAATATACAAAAATCGAAGTTCACACTTTAAAATATAGAAGAGCCAAAAAGAAAGAGTAATATGCTTAATATGCATACACCTCTTCTCTTTTTCAAGTCCAAATTGACACGATGAAAGCCCCTTTCTCCTGCATGTATCCCTCCTTGGCAAAGGCAGACTTTAAACCACTTACATTATCTTTGAGGCCTTGAAATCTAGCATATGGTATTGATTGACATAAAGGTATTGGAAGGCACTCAAAAAAATTGAAGATGCATGTAGTTTGCAAGATGTCCTCACCCCTGTGAATGTATAGCATATTTTCATTTTTTGTCTCTGATGCTGCAACTTCATCTCGCACAACATACGGAACAATTTGAAGGCATGCCTCCTGTGGTGCATGGGATTCATCCACCTCCTGAATGGATCCTATCTCTAGATCTAGACCTTGCATTTCTTCATCTTGTGTATCCAAACTCCATTTTTCGGAGTTCTCTTTATAAAACATTTATTATTTTGATAAATCAGGAATATTGTAAGTCCTATTTTCTGGGATAAACTTTGTAATTAATGAGCTGGGGCTACAAGCTTCTAGACTGTATCAGCCAATCATTACCTAGCTTTGGTAAAACTCCAGATTATTAGTTTTGAGCACCTAAAAACCTTGGCTAAGGTATAAAAGCCAATTTTTGTAAGTTTTTGGATAATAAATACATAGTGGGAGCTAACGACGCTCACTTCTGTCCTTCTCACTCTTCCTACTCCCTCTCCAGTTGTCACATTGCGATTGTGTTTGTTGCATTGCAACCGTAGGTAAGAGCTCTACGCATTGACATAAGTAGTTCACAGTATTTCGTAGATTTTGGCATGCTTGACCTGCAGCCTAATTTCATCATAACTAGGAATTTACACTTTTAAATCAAAATTAAGCATAGGCGGGGTATTGGGGCATCATTGCTAAGCATTTAGATGCAGTCTAGGTCGAAAACGACTAGGTCAAAAATCCACTACTGTTAATAATCACGATTTGGAACTTGACCTAAAGTGGGGTTTGAGACCATAAGCATGTGTGCTTAGTTCTTATAAACTTGTCCTAGAAGTTTCGTTACATTTGGATGTCATTTGATGCTGTAACGGATGTGATTTGTTTGCCGATGAGCGATTGGCTTTTGGTGATTTCAGTCACTTGAGTGTAGCTTGAGTTAGATACGAGTTGTTAGTTGTTTTCTGAGAGATTGACAACCTCTTGTAGCCTCTATGCACTAGTCGATTCAACTTCGTCCCATGGTTTGACAAATTAATCGTGGTTCTTGCTAATACTACAATAAGATAGGATGGTGAGGTTAGACATGCATCCCACATTTGGTGCCGCTGCCGGCGATCGAAGAGACCTAAACTAGGGAAAAACACAAGCATTTTGTGTAGTTGTCCTTTAACTTCCTCTAGGTTTGCCTAGAGTTCAAAACTTTCTTTTAGAAATCCCATAGCTTAAGATTGTCGTCTTTAGATGTGTAGAGGTAGCTTGGAAGTAATCGTACTTGCTGGGTGCCTTTAGGATTGTAGGATTGTAGAATTAGATTAGGATTTGGAGAATGATTGAAAGGTGAGACAAGTCTTAAGATCAAGGCTCTGAAAAACATATAAAACACAAGAAAACAAGTGTTTGTGGACACTTTCCACAACCCCATTGCATGAGAATCTAAGAGTAGGGTAATTAGGATCCGAGGTGGATTTCAGAACATTGTTGGAATTAGGGTTGCAGAGAAACACACACAGCTTGGAGAAGACGAAGGAAGCTCAAGGCACACAATAGAGAGTGTGTTACAATAGGCAAATCACATAAAGTCCATGTGTCATTCTCTATAAGTGCATCATATTCTGATTTCATGGCAGCAATCCAATTTTCTAAATTCTGTGCTTCATCAAAAGACAGAGGCTCCTCAACATCATGTAAACTAGACACAGCCAAAGCATAACAATCTGATGCATAAGATGCATGGCGAGAGCCTGAATGAGTACGACTAGATAAAGGTGCATCCAATTTACTGTCACGCAAAGTGTACACCAGCCATTTTGGCATACCTCTAGCCTGCTCATTTTCAGCCCTTTCCTCATCAAGTACATCATGTACATCTGCATCAGTAATAGGCTGTTCTAAAACATTTTTAGAAACCCCCATAGGCTGTACATTTGCCTCATTGGAACTTACATTCGTATTTCCACCACTGAAAAGAGGCAACAAAGTGTCATAAATGTCCTGTGAGCTTACATTACTGTCTCTAGTACATGATAGCAAGGGCTGAACAAAGTCTTCCACAAACACTACATCCCGTGAAACCAGAATACGTTTTGTTTGCGGATGATACAACCTGTAACCTTTGCTTTCAGCACTATAACCAACAAAAATACATTTGACAGCCTTATCATCCAATTTTCTACGCTGCACTTGTGGCACCAAAGCATATGCCAAACAGCCAAAAACATGCATGTGCTCAATAGAAGGTTTTCTATCATGCCATGCTTCATATGGAGTAATAGACTTCAAAGCTTTCGTAGGACACCTGTTAAGTACATAAGTGGCACACATGATGGCCTAAAGCCAAAAAGAATGCGGCAAAGCTTGACTTTTGACCATACATCGTGCCATTTCCGCTAGTGACCTGTTTTTCCTCTCAGCAACACCATTTTGCTAAGGTGTATAAGGCACTGTACATTGGTGTTTTATCCCACGACTAGCCAGAAATGCATTAAATTCATGAGACATATACTCCCCCCCTCGATCGGAACGGAGGGTGCCCATAGTACATTTTGAGACATTTTCAGCCATAGCCAAAAATTGTTTGAAGCACATAAAAACTTCGGACTTTGCTTTAAGCGGAAATACCCATGCATGCCTGGAGTAATCATCAATGAAAGTCACGAAGTACAGGTAATTGCCCAAGGACGGAGTTTGCATGGGCCCACAAACATCACTATGCACAAGCTGCAACCTGCATGTGGCCCTAACAGAACCATCCTTTGGAAACTTAGAACGCTGCATTTTACCCAGAATACAGTCTTCACAAACATGTTTGACAGGTGCTTCAAGAGGCGGCAAAGAAGCAACCATATCAGATTTCTGCAAACGCAGCAAACTGGCAAAATTCAGATGACCAAAACGTGCATGCCAAAGTTTTGCATCTGAAATAGCCCTTGAATCTACAACAGCATTTGCAAAATTTTGTCCACACTTGTCATACAAAGTGAGCTTATACAGCCCACGGCACAAAAGCCCAGATACAACAATTTCATCACCAAAACTGAGATCATGAACTGTACATCTGTCATCCACAAATTTGACTACAAGTCCAAGTCTAGCAAGTGCGGATACAGACAAGAGATTCTTCTTGATCCCAGGTACATAAAGTGCATCAACAAGTGTGAAGGAACTGCCATTAGCAGTAGTGAGCACAATCTTTCCAACTCCCTGAACTGGATAAGAGGCGTTGTTGGCACAAGTGACTGAATTCCCATGAGGGACAGACTCGAGAGAGGTAAACAATTCACGATGTGAGGTAATGTGCTTTGTAGCACCACTGTCGAAATACCACACATGTGAATCTGCAGCAACTGACAAGCATGCATCATGGACAGCAGGATTGTAAGTGCACTCTGCGCTAAAAGCCCATTCTGCATCAACATTAGCATCACAATCTCCTTTCACAGAAGACTCAACAATGGCTGCATTTGTAGTGGAACCAGCATTTGCAGTGGAACCACCCTCTTTCTTCTTAGCCTCTTTGGCCTTCAACTTAGGACACGACTTGATCAAGTGATCATTGGCTTTACAATAATGGCAACGCATCTTCTTTTTGCCCTTATCACCAGAATTGCCAGACGAAGTGCTGCCAGCAGAAGCATTAGGAACAGAATTTTTGCCACTCGCAGCAGAACCATAAGAAGTGGCTGCATTACTGTTACCACCCTTTCTTTGAGAAGCAATAAAAGCCTGTTCAACTGCACGCTGCCTAGTCCTGTTTTTTCTAGAAAGTGACTCTTGCAACAGCAATGTGCATAATGCATCAAACTTGACAACTTCAGGATTTCCTTGGGTCATGAGTCTCCAAGTACTAGCAAAAGTCTGGTAGGAATCTGGTAAGGCATCAAGAACAGTCTGCACAAGGGAACTGTCCGAAATGACTTCACCTGCAGAAATGAGTTGCTCATTGATATCCTTGACACTAGCAAGGAAAGTGTCCATATCATCTTCCTCATGCATAATCTTCGACTCTAGCTCTTTACGCAGCAAAGCAATTTTAGCCTCATTGCGGCTTGCATAAAGACCTGCTAGAATATCCCAAGCCTGTTTTGCAGATTTTGCTGAACGGATGTGAGGAATAATGGTGCGCTTCACAGACAACGCAATCAATGCATGAGCCTGTGCATCCTTAACATCCCAACGAGCTTGTTCTGCCGTAGGCAAAACAACTCTAACAGCTGCAATCCTTGCAGCAAGACCTGCAACATCCTCAACATCGCCTACATCTTCAGAACCAGGACGTACATCAATGCCCTGCACAATGTTCCAGACACCTTTTGACACAAGAACATGTTGCATCATATAAGCCCACATAGGGTAGTTGTCCCCATCCAACCTGTCCTCAGCAGCAAACATCTTGAACACATCTGTGTTGTTGTTGTCAGCCATGGTAAATGCTGCACCTGATGTGAAAACTGTCCGAAAATAGGAGAAATGGAGCGGGAACAACTTGTGCTATATAGCACAAACCGTAGAAGACTATAAGGCACCTGTTATGCAGAAAACGGCACTGACAGAAAATCTGCACAAAATGACGAAATAGCCTGTGCAGTACTGCCTGTTGTGAAAACGGAGGCCGAAATGAGCCCAAATCAAAATTCTGAGCAGACCAAGCTCTTCTAGATTTCCCAAAAAATTTGTCGACCTATGAACGCTCGCCAAAGCTCACTGAAATTGGAGAAAGTGAGCAGGCGTGTGCTGGAGCAGCTGGCGACTAAGCCCGGGAGGACGTGACCTGCTCTGATACCAATTGTTGGAATTAGGGTTGCAGAGAAACACACACAGCTTGGAGAAGACGAAGGAAGCTCAAGGCACACAATAGAAAGTGTGTTACTTAGTGTGCAATGGAAAGATAGATAGCCCTAGAGTGATGGGCGTATATACAATGCACGGGGGAAAAAACCTCCTAAAGAGGGAAAAAATGCCCCGGGGGTCCTAGTGTGTTCACACACATCACTACCACATGTATATGGTAACAAACATTGCTCTCTCTGAAAGAATCGAGTGTGAGTTGTTATTGGAAGTTGCAGAATTTCAGGTCTACGCCTAGAAATAGATCAAAAAGACTCGAAACCACTCAATCTGACCATTGATTCATTGCATATGTACAAACAACTTTTGTAAAGGCCCAAGAAATTTGGATCACTAAACTGGCAAAAAACTGGGTAAAAACTAAAGTTTGTACTGACTTTTTGAATCTTGGGTATGAATTTGGAAAAAATTTATCCAAACTTGTTGAAATTTTATTCATAGGCTTATGTTGATGGGATAAACATGTGTACATGCTCAGTTGACCAAAAATTTGTAAAAATTTGTCAGAAGTAAATAACCATGATTATTTTTATCTGTCCACTTTTTCCACTTTTTTGACCAAGTCAGTATACCACTAGTTTTACCATGTTGTAATAAGCCCTCAAACCAAATTTGGTAAGATTTGGATCACTGGATTGAAAATTGTGACTAAAATTGCAAAGTTAGTCTACGGATACATAATTGATCCAAACTTGATAAAACTTGGCTAGTGAACTTAACTTAAGGTGCTTAACAGATCTGTGTCAAAGTTGGGGCAAAAACTTACAAAATTAGCTGGAGTAGATAATCGCGATTATTTACATCTTCTTCAAAACTTGATGATTTTGCAAATTTGAGTATACCACAACGTCAAGTATATCAAGTAGACCTCACAAATCAATTTTGGTGAAATTTGGATCCCAAAAGTGAGACTTAAGCCAGATTCTCAAAATCAAAGTCTTCGGACACAAAACAGTTGATAAACTTGATCAAAATTTGTCCAAACTTATTGAAACTTGTCCAAGGACTTTAACAAGCTGTATACTTGCCAAACCAATAAAAAAAGTGCAAAAAACTGACAAAAGTAAATAATCGTGATTATTTACTTCTACTATCTAGTGACATCAATTTTGACTTTTGAGCTTATGCAGTATTAGACCAATATAATATAAAGCCGCAGGGTAATTTTGGGTTCAATCGGATCAAAATTGATACATGTACACTCAGTTTACAGGTTGCAGATCAAACCTTTGAATTTTTTGCTAAAGTCGAATATGAAAGTCAAATTTTGACTCTTGTAACTCAATTTGAAGCGATACACAGAGACCAATCACAAGAGTAACAAAAACTCTACTGTCCTTGAAGGAGTACGAGCGGAAGTGCGACGCGAGAGAGAGTGCGAGAAGAAGAGCACGACGATATGGTGAACTTGCTCTACTGTAATGTGTAGAGCATAGTGAGTTCTTATTAGGTTTTTACAAAAGAATATGTGTACATACCTGGCGGCCCGCCCACTTACCTGGGCGACCACATTGGGCTTTATACCCCAACAACCTCCCACTTAAAGTCCAATGTGGTACTTTAAGTGTGAGAGAAGCTACTATACAAGCTAATATACAAGAGATGTACTACCCTACACCTAACTGCTTGCGAAAATGCGCAAAGCTCTCTGAGGGAAGTCCTTTTGTAAGTAGATCAGTAGGATTTTCTGTGGTGTGAACTTTGACAAGATGAAGTTTCTTATCCTCGAGCATTTCCCTGATGAAATGATACTTCACATCCACATGCTTTGTCTTTGAGTGATAAACTGGATTGCGAGCCAATTGTATAGCACTTTGACTATCACAATATAACACAGACATCTCTTCTTTGATTCCCAAATCTGTTACTAGTCGATTAAGCCAATTTGATTATTTGCATGCCTCTGATGCTACAACATATTCAGCCTCTGTAGTAGACTGAGTAACACAATCTTGTAATCTAGAACGCCATGATACTGCTCCACCAGCCAATGTAAAGACATACCCTGACATAGACCTTCGGTTGTCTAAGTCACCTGCATAATCTGAGTCTGTAAAACCCTTTACACTTAGCTCCTGACTCCCATAGCATATACACATACGCTTTGTAGCTTTCAGGTATCTCAATATTCCTTTCACTGCCTCCCAATGTTTCTTGCCTGGGTTTGACATGTATCGACTTACTACTCCCACTGCAAATGCAATGTCTGGGCGAGTAGCAATCATTGCATACATCAAACTACCCACTTCAGACGCATATGGAATCTTATCCATTTCAGCCTGTTCTTCCTCAGACACAGGACAATCTTGTTTGCTAATTTTCACATATGGTGGCAATGGAATACTCAGTGCCTTTCCCTTCTCCATATTGAAACGTTGCAAAACCTTGTCAATATACTCTGTTTGAGATAACCAAATCAACTTCTTTGATCTGTCTCTCTCAATGCGCATACCAAGTATATGACTTGCCTCACCCATGTCTTTCATGTCAAAAGATTTTTCCATCAATCAACATGTCATCCACATACAAAATAAGGATCAGCCAACTACCATCCTTAGCGTTCTTTGTATATAGACAGTGATCGAACTCACTACGTTTGTAGCCTTGAGAAAGCATAAACTTGTGGAATTTATGGCACCATGCCCTTGGTGATTGTTTTAAGCCATAAAGACTCTTTAACAACTGGCATACCCAATCTTCCTTGCCTTTCTCAACAAACCCTTCTGGCTGCTGCATGTAAATTTCCACATCTAAATCACCATGCAAGAACGTTGTCTTGACATCCATTTGGTGCAACACCAAATCTAAATGGAAACCAATGCAGGAAAGCATCTCAATGTAGTCATCTTGACCACCGGAGAGAAGACTTCATCAAAGTCAATGCCTTGTTCTTGCTTAAAGCCCTTGGCAACAAGCCTTGCTTTGTACTTTGGATGACTATCATGAGCGGTGATCTTATATCTGTAAACCCATTTACAAGGTAGAGCCTTTTTTCCCTGTGGTAATTTAACTAGCTTCCATGTCTTGTTTTTATGCAGAGCTATCATATCTGATTGCATGGCCAATTTCCAATTCCCGGAGTCCTTCATTTGCACTGCTTCCTTGTAACATGAAGGCTCATTGCAATTAGTCAATATGACATAGTTCATAGATGGAACAAACCTATCAGGAGGTCACGTGACATGTCCAGATCTACGCACAATAGGTGGCTCAAGCTCAGCCACAACCTGTGGTTCCACTCTATCCTGTCCTTGCTCCTCTTGAGCCCTGACATTTTGTCTTGCACGTGCAGGTCCATCTTCTTGGAAGACAACTCTTCTAATCTCCTCAACCCTCTCTGGTTTAGAATGATATTTGGATTCATTAAAGTGAACATCATTGCTGCGGACAACCTTTCTGGATTCGGGATCCCAAAGTCTATACCCCATCTCACCAGAATTACCATAGCCTAGAAAGATGCACTTTCTACTCTTTGGCTCAAGTTTGTTCCTAAACTCCTTTGGAACGTGAGTATATGCCTCACAGCCAAAGACTCTGAGATGTTTGTATGAGGGCATTTTTCCTGACCATACCATCTCTGGCACTGAATCCTTCTGCAAAACCTTGCTAGGAGATCTATTTACAAGATGAACAGCTGTTGATACAGCTTCAGCCCAAAACCCATTTGGAAGCTGTGCATTAGACAACATACTTCTGACCTTCTCTTGTATGGTCCTATTCATCCTCTCAGCAACACCATTTTGAGGAGGATTGTAAGGAGCAGTAAGTTCACGTTTTATACCTTTTGACTCACAAAAGTCCTGAAAGGCCTTTGAAACATACTCTCCACCATTGTCAGTGCGTAAGCATTTAAGCTTCTTGCCACTCTGATTCTCTACAAGTGTCACAAACGTTTTGAAAACACTAAACGCTTCATCCTTGTGCTTGAGAAAGTAAACCCATACTTTCCTCGAGTAATCATCTATGAATGTCATAAAGTAAGAAGCTCCCCCTAGAGATAGGTTAGGCATAGGTCCACACAAATCACTATGAACAAGTGCCAACTGTGTATCTCTTCTACTGCTTCTATGCTTATGTGGCTGCTATGTTTGCTTACCATACAGACTATATTCACAGAATTCAAAATCATTGAATGAAAAGCCAGGCAAATAACCATAACAAGACAAGATTTCCATTCCCTTCTTGGACATATGTCCTAACCGGCTATGCCACAAAGAAACGTTCGGCTGCTCGGTTACATTAATTACATTTCTAGAGACATTTGATACATAAATCATGTAAAGTCCTCCAGACTTTACTCCATGTGCTACTGTCATAGAACCCTTGGATATCTTCCACATGTTCTGTCCAAAAGTGGTGACGTAGCCAGCATCATCAAGTAAACCTGTGCTGATCAAGCTCTTTGTAACTGCGGGAACATGTCTCACATTCTTCAACGTGAAAGAAGAGCCATTTTGAAACTTCAATTGAACATCTCCAACACCTAAGATCTCACATGTCTGCCCATTGCCTAGCCGAACATGATCTTTAGTGGTCACATAAGAAGTAAACCACTCCTTGTTTGGAGACACATGAAGTGATGCCCCTGAGTCTATAATCCAGTCACTCAGTGCATTTCCATCAGATGCTGTAAGAAGAGCTGAGTCCATTGTATTCTTCAAGAAGTAGATGTCTCCTGACACTAGACTGTCATCCTCTGGAACAGTGTTTGTCACATTTATTTCTTGACTCTTCACTGAGGACTTGTTCTTCTCACCATGGTCTTCAGCTTTCTCTTTGCCTTTTTCTGCTTTCCATTCTCTGCAGTCTCTTTTCATGTGACCCTTCTTGCCACAATGGTAGCATTCTATGTCACTCTTGCCTTTAGCACTGCGGGACTTGCTACGAGACTGATTCCTCTTTCCCCCTTTGTACTTTTCTTTGGTCCTTCCCCTGACAACTAAGGCTGTTCCTTTGCCTTTGTCCATTGTCTTTCTATTGGTTTCTTCAGTAAGCAAACTTCCTTCTACACCTGCTATGTTCAAACCATCTGGAGGTGCAGAATTACTCAAAGCTGTGCGAAAAGTGTCCCAACTTTCCGGCAATGTGATCAACAGGAACATAGCTCTAACAGGTTCATCAAACTTGACACCTTGAGCTGACAACTGACTATAGATTGTGTTGAATTCATTCAGATGATTGGACATAGGTGTCCCTTCTTTCATCTTCAAGTCAAAAAGCTTCTTAAGCCAGTATACCTGTGAAGCTGCACTCTGCTTCTCATAAAGATCAGTCAGCTTTAACCATGCTTGATAAGCCAACATCTCGTCTGCTACATTGAAGTAAACGCTTTCTGCCAAAGTCAGCATAATGGTAGAAAGTGCCAATTCATCCATTTCGCTCCATTCATCTTCGTCCATATCTTCTAGTTTTATCCCCTTGAGCTTTATAGGTTTTATCTGCTTCTTTTGTACCAACACGTGCCAAATCTGCTTCTTCCACAATGGGAAATTGGTTCCATCCAGCTTCTTGATATTGTAAAGAGCAGTGTCCTGTGATCCAGCCATAGCTACGCTTCACAGTGGTTTACTTTCCAGGGAGAAATTCGGCAGAGTTTCCCCTGTAAACTGACCTCTTAACCAATATCAACCTGTCAAATGAACCAAGAAAGCTTCAGATTCTGCATAAATTTTGGTAGAGTCTCCTTTGTAAAATGGCTCTGGTGTACTCAAAAACAGACCCAAAAAACAGCTCAAAAAACACTGTCTCTCTGACACTGTAAGCTACGGGTAAACCTGTCCTGCACCTGTACTGTGACTCACTCACTGCCCTGTAAGCATAGACTGTGACAATGCCTCAACGGCAGTAAAGCAAAGATGCAATCCCAACTGTCTAACTCACAGTCAATACATCGTAGCTGCCTATCTAAGGGTACTCGAGGGATCGCTCCAAGACCTGTATCACCGAAAGGATCTCAACATTCGAGAATCCCCCAGCTCAATAAAACCTCACTCGACCCTCAACAAAGGCTGTAGTTAATCTGATAGTACATAGACTTCCCACAAAGTCATACATCCACAAATTTCCCGCTATATGCTGTAACCACTGCGGCGGTTGTTTGTTGTGTGACTCACAGCCAGCAAACCCTCAACAGACATACATCATCTCTGACAATATATCCCATGTGGAAGTACCTGCAATGTCAGGATGAAATCTGGAATATCAAGCAGCAAACACAAGCTACCTGATGAACTAGTGGATGTCGCCTATAGTCTGTGTGTAGATGCGCCCGCGTCCTATGTGACACGCCTCCAAGAACTGTGAGCCGTCCTTCGATGTGTAGACAACCACATATCAACACTCTGGGAGTGTCGATATCCTCAGCACCTGCAGTCGTAGGCCGAAAACCCCAAATTTGCAGAGTCGGATCTGCACCCGTCGAGACCACGTAGTCGAAAATGGCCTGCGCAGACCTTTGTCGAAGCCGAACGGTGGCCGAGATGACCTCAGAATGAAATTCTGACAACACCAAGCCCTTCGAGATATCCCACGAGATTTGGGGCCGTGTCTTCACCTGTCGAATTTCACTCCAATTTGAGTTGCTGACTCTAGCCTCCTGCAGTGCTGCCCCGAGCCTCGATCTGAGCTCTGATACCAGCTGAAGGAGTACGAGCGGAAGTGCGACGCGAGAGAGAGTGCGAGAAGAAGAGAACGACGATATGGTGAACTTGCTCTACTGTAATGTGTAGAGCATAGTGAGTTCTTATTAGGTTTTTACAAAAGAATATGTGTACATACGTGGCGGCCCGCCCACTTACCTAGGCGACCACATTGGGCTTTATACCCCAACAGTCCTTATAGAAGAATAGCTAACTTGATCAAATTTGTACAAGAATCAGATTGCAAACGAGGAATCAGTGGCTTGACAGAAAGTTGCAATTGAATCAAGTGAAAAGTGACGACAAGTCAATCCAAAGGTGAGTACTCTATCTAGGGCTTCATAAGTATATATGAATCTTAGATCTGGTCGTGTACTAGGAAGTCAGGGCATACTCAAAGAAACCTCTAGTAGAGTATCTATCGAAGAAAGCATGAATCAAGTCAATTCCTTGCACACAATTCCTGGAAAAGTGTCAGACACTTTTTCAGATTCAACATCCGAAATGTCTTCTTACTCGACTCACTCGAAAACCAAAATGACAGTGCGCTATAAGCATATACCTTCTTTTTACAAGACTAACCGTCATGGAGCCCAAGTTTACTTGGACCCTAACGAGGAGTATGCTATTCCACATTGATGACCATGGTATTGAGTTCGAAGAAGAGATTAGGGAAAACAAACAAGGAAAAATGTACATGGATCAAAACGGAACTCAATATTTGCAAGTTGAAAACCCTGACATGATATACAAATGGGGGTTACAAGTAAACACCATAATCCTAGATATGTCAGCAAAAGAAGGACCACCAACTTTAGAATTCAAGGAATACAATCAAGTAGACTTGAAGCCTTTGAAACGGCTTAATACGGACAATCCTAGGTTCGGAGTCTATTGTTGGGAAGATAGAAGCATAAAATATCTTCTGTAGACTTTGCATGCCAAAGTAGGACAACTAACAGCCATGAAGATCATCTATATCTTCGAGATCAAAGATAAGGGATCAGCGGACCTACCAACCTACCTATTTAGGGATTGTTATAACAACTTTGTTATGATGACTCATGAGGAGGTAGAACAAACCAAATACCAAGGGTATTCCATACAGGATTGGATATTGGGACAAGGACTAGAAACAATTCCAAGAGATGAACACCGTGAAAGATCATCTGGCAGTAATGTGAAGAAACCAGAAACCACCTCATCACGTAGAAAACCGAGCGACACTAACGCCAGTCTAGGGCTACATGAGTCACTATTTCCAACGTACTGGTTTGAAGGACTCACAACATGACCAACTGCCAGAAGACCTAGAGTTGAACCAAACAGACGCGTCAAACCAGCTGATTTTCAAAAATGGATCAAAAAATATAGTGGATCAGGTGATCCATACGACCACTTAGCAAGCTTTAAGCAAGTGCTAAGATCAGAGTGTTTGTTCAATTTCCATACTCAATTCGAGAGGTTTGGAATGACATTAGAAGGAAAAGCATTGACATGGTTCCAAAACATTCCACCAAGGTCAATCATGGACTTGAACACATTAGCTCAAGGATTTGTAGCTGCTTGTTCCAAAACAGGGATGAAACATAATACGGTAGCGCAAATCTACAGCTTTAAACGAAAACATGGTGAGTCTGTTAGGGATTGTGCAACTCAAATGAAACAATACATTACTAGATGCACAGAACCAGAGATACATGCAGAAGAACGACTTGTATCTTTGTTTTTGGAGGGACTGCTAAACAAAGAACTTCATGCTATACTCTATAGTAAAAAGAATACAACCCTAGAAATGTGTGTGTCGGATGCTATTGACTTAGGAGACAATTGAAATTTTTTTAACAAAGAAGATGTCCCTAATGATAACCAAATTGAGAAAACAGCATCCACTAAACGAGCACAAGTGGGAATGGTTGCTGCGACACCACTCTCAGCCATAAAAGATATGCTAAAAAAATGAACAGCATACAAAAACCACCTATGAGGGGACCAAGACAAGGGATACCTCCGTAGGGACAACCAATTAGTCCACAAAAATGGTGTGCAATCGAGGGTAAATGGACCAACCATGAGACCCACGAGTGCTACTTCAGACCAAAGTATGGTGGGAATGTTCAGTCTGTGCCCATGAGACCACAAAGACAACCCATGTACATCTAGATATCAGCCTAATATGGCCCAAGCTCAAAGACCAATGTAGTGCCTGTAAAGTACATGCACTCTGAAGAAGTCATAGATGAACAAGCATTAGTGCTTGTTACACCCTATGCAGACCCTAGTCCATCTACAGTAATGGTACAAGGAGATTGGTATAATCCACATCCACCACCAATGGAAGAAACGGTGACTTATGCTCCATCAGAGCTCGCACCAATGTATTATGTAGCCAATCAAGGTGTCACACCTCCCATGGTAAGACCCATGATGAAGCCAAGAACAGGAAACTGTCATAACTGTGGTGCTGATGATCATTGGAAGAATGAATGTCCAGAGCCTGACAAAAACTTCAAACCAATTGAAGCCTATTGCATACAATGTTGCAAAAAGGAAGGACACTTTTCGGAAGATTGTCCAAAAAATCCTTTGAACAAAGGTAAAACGGTAGTAAACGTAGTCCAATAACTAGTAGCTCATCAGAGAGTGAACAGATTGTTCCAATCAAGGTAATCACTAGAATTGTGATTACACTGAAGAGAGACACTAGAATTGTGAAAACACGACCTATGCCATCAGTCTCCAGTAAAACACAATTCCTGATGCAAATCTATTCAAATGATTGTGTCAAGGACAAAATAACTGGCAGATATCCTGCAAACAAAAACTCAAAAATGTCTCAAACATCAAGAAAAACAAGGAAGGGTACTCAAGCAAACCCACAGGATAAGAAACCACTCATGACCAGAGTGGAGCGGAAAAAGAAATATCAAGAGTTGAAAAAAGCTCTAACGGAGATATACACAACCGAAATGGAAACCACGGAAGAGGATGGTAAGGATGTAATGCATGTTCCATCCCATTACAAAAAGTATACTCTCCAAGATCAAAAAATTATAGTCGAACAACCTGTTAGCGAACTACGAAAACAAGGTGAATCTTACGAAGGGCTTGAAAACGGTAAAAAGATAGACTTGACTGAACCAGGAGAAGAGCCTCGACCTGCTTACATTGCGAATGACCTAACAAAAGAAGAAGAAAAGATTTTGTTGAGCTTGTTAAAGGAATACTGAGATATCTTCGCTTGGTCTTACAAGGATCTCAAGGGTGTTTATCCAAAAATCTGTCAACATACCATACCCATGAGAGATGATGCGAAACCAAGTAGACAGAGACCATACACGTATAACAAAACACTTGTCAGAAAGATAAAAGAAGAGATTGAAAAACTAAAGAAAGTCAAATTCATTTACAAAATTGAACACACAGATTGTGTATCTCCAATTGTGGTAGTACCCAAGAAGAAAGGAAAATTACGAGTGTGTGTCAATCTCAAAAAGACGAATGCAGCTATCATTAGAGACAACTTTCCTCTTCTGATAACTGAGCATGTTTTAGAACGAGTTGCAGGAAAATAAGCTTAGAGCTTCTTAGATGGCTTTTTGGGATACAATCAACTTTTGGTTGACCCAAAAGATCAGCATAAAATAACTTTTGCAATAGAATGGGGTATATTTTGCCTATTGAGTTATGCCGTTTGGGTTAACTAATGCTCCAGCCACGTTTCAAAAGTTGATGAACCATGCTTTCAAAGAATATCTTAGGAATTCTTAAAAGTATATATGGATGATCTATGTGTACACTCATCAATCCGGGCTAATCACTTTGAACACCTCAAAAAGGTATTCGAGAAATGTAGACTTTATAGGATTTGCTCAAATCCTGAAGTGCACATTCATGGGTAGACAAGGAAAAATTCTTGGACATATAGTGTCTAAAAATGGCATAGCTATTGATATTGAGAAGATTCATGTCATTGCTAATTTGCCTAGACCAACAAAAGTAAAGGGGGTACAAGCCTTCATGGGGCATTGTGGATATTATTGACGGTTTATCTACATGTACGCTATAATTTCAAAACCCATGTATAGCTTGATTACGCACTTTGAATGGACCGAGGCATGTGAAGAATCCTTCATGAAGCTTAAGTAAGCTCTCACCTTAGTTCCGATATTGAAAGCACCAAATTGAAATAAGGTATTCCATGTACATGTAGATGCTTCCAATTTTGCTATAGGTTGTATGTTAGCTCAACCAGGAGACGGAAAAATTGACTTTCCTATTTTTTATGCTAGCCGACAATTTAACATGGCGGAAAAGAATTACACCACCACCGAAATAGAAGGATTACGAATGATTTATGCCATTAAAAAGTATAGACATTACCTATTAGCCAACAAGTTTGTGTTCTTTGTGGACCACCAAGCTTTGTTGTATTTGGTCAGCAAGCCATGTAGCACATGGATAATTGTGAGATGGTTCATCATTCTTCTCGAATTTGACTTCACCGTGGTTGTTAAAAAGGCACTACACATCAATGAGCAGATCATTTGTCAAGGATTGTTTTAGGAGAATCACCTAAAAAGGTAGACGATCATCTACCAGATCCCTATTTCTTCTCTGTGGAAATGATAACTAGATGGTCGGAAAACATTGTGTCATTGATGACAATAGCTCAAGTGGATTCACAAATACCACTTCCTATCATGATCATATTAATCGAGCAATCAGCTATGTATCAATTACTAGCTAGAAGTATATACAAAAGAAATCAAGATGGGATATTGCTCTTATACATTAATCCTGAAGAAAAAGAATAGTACCTAAGTCAAGCACATGTTACCATAGTAGGACTTCACTTTGCGGAAGACCAAAATATGCAATGAATCTTGAGACTTGGAGTATTTTGGCCGACTATGAGGAGAGATGTTCGATCTTTTGTAAAGGATTTCCCTCAAAATGTCAAAAAGAGACACCCATACCTCATGTAACATTGTTTCAAATGTCAATTGTTCCTAAGTGGAATAATTATCTGGTTACTTACTTATTGAGCCAATAATTTCCCTAGGATATGAGTAAACGCCGTCAAAGAGCAATTGAAACTGAAGCAAGAGACTATGCTCTTATAGGAACCAATTGTATCGGAGAGGTAAAGATCAACATTTGCGTCTTTGTGCAAATGAAAACGAGTATATTACGATTATAGAACAAGCACATGCTGGATTGGCTGGTGGTCACTTTTCTAGTGAGACCACCGCAAGAGCAATCTTGATGGTAGGTATATGGTGGCCAACACTTTTTGCAGATGCCAAAGAATATGTTCGAATGTGTGATGCTTGTCAACGAGCAAAAATGCCAACACGAGTAGATAGCATGCCCTTAAGACCAATGATGGGGGCTAGAGCTTTCCCAAAATGGGGTATAGATTTTGTTTGACCAATATAGCCACATGCTTACAGAACCCAAGCTCAATAGATCATTGTAGCTACGGACTATTTGACCAAGTGGGTCGAGGCTAAAGCAACTCAAAAGAATGATTCCAGAACCACTGCTGCATTCTTATATGATTATGTATTCACAAGATTTGGATTGCCAATAGAGATCGTCAGTGATCGGGGAACTCATTTCCTCAATGCGGTAATAGAGTATTTGCTTAATGAGTTTATGGTCATCCATAACAAATCAGCTCCCTATCACCCACAAGCAGATGGACAAGCCGAGCATACGAATAAGAGCTCGGTGCTGACTAAAGTGGTTAGTTTAGAAAGGACAGACTGGGAAATGAATCTCCATGCAGCTCTATGGGCTTATCGAGTTTCAAACAGCTTTAAATGCTACACCCTTTAAGCTTGTTTATGGTTTCGATGCTGTACTTCCAATAGAATTTCTATTGCTGACATTAAGGGTAGCACAGAATCTTGAGTGGACTGGACATGAATTGTCAGAAAGACTTGAAGATTTGGAGAAGCTAGATGAGCAAAGGCTTACTGTTGTAGCTCATATCTATGCACAAAAGCAGAAACAAAAATAGTTTTTTCATTCCCACTAAATCCCAAAAATCTTTCAAGAAAGGGGACTTAGTTTTAGTCTATTCCGTTAAGCAACACATTCCCAATTTTAAGAAAAAGGGAAACGGACCATTTATCATTGAAGATGTATCTCCAAGTGGAGCAGTAAAGTTGTCCACCCTAGATGGTGAACCAATGGCTAATTGGATTAGCGGATGTCGTTTAAAGAAATACAATTTTCCATTAACCAATGAATTGCTAGAAAGAATGAATGCAGCAAAACAAAGGAAGATCAAACAACAACAGGTTATTGATGAAGCCCAAGAGGAAGCCCGGTTTTGGGTACTCAAGCGAAAAGCTGCTCTCAAGAATCAACAGATACTGATTCCCATCAACACTCTAGGAAAAGATGATCGACAATGGGAATTACCTAAGGACGCAGTTTCAGCAGATGATGACTAGTTAGATGGAATGGACGTGCGCATCAAAGTACAACTCAACAATCATAGCACCAATGCTTTGGTCAACACGGAAGGCAACAAGTCAAGCATTGACGACATGAATAGAAACAATCAAAGGATTCAACAAGAACCGAACCCCAACATTGGAACTAGTCAACTTGAATGTGATAGTACATGGAAGTTCATGTCCTCATCAATTTGTATGCTTACCAGATGAACACATGAATGAAACGATGATTCTTGGAATTCCCTGGATGCAAGCATACAAAGCAGTACCAGATTGGGATACAAATCAGCTAAAGCTATCACCTAAAGGAGGGCAACTCATTGTTCCAATTGCACCAAGCAAGGAGGAATGGAAAAGAAGCAATCAGCAGACCAAACCATGAAGTAGTTAATCTTCTCCATCCTTTCGATAATCAAATGCTACAAGTAGCATGAAAGGAGTCAGGCAAATTTGGGTACCAAAAGCACAGCTTAAGGATAAACCGATTCAGGTCTGGGTGCCTAAAACTTCACCGACAAAACAAAAGAAGGTTCCGAGGGTTAAAAAAAAGAGGCAAGCATCTCCACGCAAGGAACCTAACAAGGAAATAGTTTGGAAGAAAAAGGAGCACTTATCTTCTCCACAAATCGCAAAACCAATCAAGCAATGGCCAGTTAAGTCTCAAAAGACTCTACCACACCATGCAGCACCAAGCTAACCAAGGTACCAATGGCAAGAAAAAGCTCGACAACAGTCAAAAGTGTTATTAACAGATCAAGAAATCAGTGTGCTGAATCATCCGAATGGTACAATCAAATAGAGAGCACACAAGCTACAAGATTTTCTCTTTGGAAGACATCAGCAGCAAACCTCGACATCGGAAACCATTGAGTTAATTACTCAAGACCCAGCTCTTGCACAACATACTGGTTTGAATTGCATTGATCTTCATATCATGATAGATCCAACCACGGCTATACATAGACACAATTGTTCAACCCATGCACACAGTCGTTCCGGAGTACGCCATCTAGGAGGGGTGGAAGGGCACTAAGTACTAAGTACTAAGTAATTAAGGGCAATGTTTGAAGAGGGAGAAAAAAGTTCGATGTTAATGTGTGATTTTTTGTAAAATTACCTAATAATGCCCTTATAATTCATCACCAAGGAAAAATTCACTGATAATATCTTCTTGATGAGTGTAAACTATCAAAAAATCATAAAAAATAGTCCTTTTTTGGATATTTTTTTATCATTTTTATTGATAATAAGGCTTAAAAATAGAAAAATCCAACAAAAAACGATAAAGCTAGGTTTTTCAATGGATTTTCTTAATTATTGAATTTTTACTTTACTTTTTAGAGCATTTTGCTAGTTTCTTTGATTTTTTCAAATAAATAGATAAAAAATTAATAATAAATAGCCGGAAAGCTCATATGGAAAAATGAAAGACACGATGGTGATAAAAAAGACAAGGCAAACAAGCACAAAAATTTTCAATAAAATCAAAAGATGAAAGCGGGAAGCCTAAATCAAGCGGCCAGGCCTACTTTTGCAAAATTCTTGCCGAATGAGCTACAGAAATCTGATTAGGGAAATTTTTGAGTCTAACATAGATTTCACGGCCTAGTAGGACTAACGGGGGAATATGGGGAAATTTGGTTCGGGAAGTCTGGGTATAGATATCCAAGGTAGGCTAAAACCACCTCATTTCCACTTGCAGCCTTGGCAAAGAGAGATTTCGGCCTCTTTCGCATGACTTTTCCGGAGCCCACAATTGACCATTTTCAATGCTGTCTCACACGAGGGTAAGTTCTTTACTTGTCAAGATTCATTTTGTATGGCCGGTAGCTAGTCTAAAGCCCTAGAAAAAACCCTAGAAATCGAGTAGTGCACGAAGACCTATGACCTAAAACTAACCTAGCGGCTTGCCAGCTTGACCAAATCAAATGGGATTTGAACCATAGCATGCCCTAACGTCATAGAACCTTCCTATATCATCAGATGACCATTCAGTTGGGGTCGAGGGGTCCCCAGTAGAAAAGTTAGGTTTTTGGCAATTGCCAGAATTCCGACCCGACTCCACAGATGGCTTGCTTATGAGGTCCATATACAATGTATATGATTGGTTTGGTGAAATCCATCAAGCAAATCCCTCGAAAAGCAGAAAACGGCTCGAAGGTTACAAAGCGTCAAATTCTACATACGAGGTCAAACTGACTCAAAATGAGCCAGAATTGGACAAGTTGCTTCACGACTATATTGCGGACAAGTCCAAAGACTCAAAGTTGACCGACCAACCCAACAGGCAGTGTAGTCACAAAAAATGGTGATTTTAGAGTCGACAAAGCACAAAGTGATGCCGGCATGACCAAACTTGACCATATTCAATTTAGGACTTGTATTAGATGTATGGAATATGTATAGGTCAAAATTTGTGAGTTTTGCAAAGAATTTGTCATTGTTATAAATAATCGCGATTAATTAATTTTGCATCATTTTTGCTTGGAAATTGTCACCTCACCTCATCTATCATGTGTACACACTTATTACATGCCAAAAATCAAGTATGAGCCAAAATGACCACCCATTACTTGGAAAATTGTCAAAAAACGCAAAGAAGTCGTTGCAAGGCAAATTCTTGTTATGGACCACAATTCTTGATCCAAATCACCTTATATCTCAGATACACGGTCTATACAATGCCTAGAACTAGTTTGTACAAAAAAATGTCAATTTTGGAAGAAAAGTTAATAATCGCGATTATTTACTTTCTGATCAAATTTGGGGAGTTTTGATATTTTTCCATCATACATCCAAAGTACATGATGTATTGAGCCCACTAGCCAAATTTTAACCAATTTGGAGCCCAAAATCTCAAATTTCCTTTATATCTACTATTTCAGAGACCTAAAGCCAAAATCTGGTACCATTTTCAACTTATGCATCCAAATGAGCCCATATTTCACTCAGAGTGTGTATTTGGTATATACTTCAAGCATATGAAGCCAAGTTTGCAAGAAGTTGAAAAATTTCCTCAGCTGTAAATAATTGCGATTATTTATTTTGGTTGCAAATGTTTGTTTTGACTTCACAATTTTGTTCCTTGCATGTTTTTATGCACCTTTTCTTGTTCAAAAATTGATTTGAAGCAAATTGGACCAAAATTGTCAGCATTTCAGCCTGAAGGACATTTCAGAAAAACTTCCAACAAGTTGCTAACTTTGCACTCTATTCACTGAACAGGAGCCAGACAAGCAGCGGAGAGGGCCAAGAAGAAGCTCAACCAAAAAGAAAAACTACAGGAACTGCCCGCTTATCAACTAGACCCCAAGTCAGTCAAATCAACCAAGGCATCATACCTCTCCAGAGAATAGTTAGAAGAACATCACACTTTAGTCTTCCTGGCAGGTTCAAGAGTGAAGAGGGGCATGAGGTGGAGTTGCAACTCCTACCCAAAGAAGTCTATGATGTAGCCGCAAAGCCAGAGACAAAAGAGGCTAACCGCAAGCTGGGACTCAGGGATTTCTACGAACAAGAGCCTTGCGGAGTGGATTTTCAGAAAGCTTACGAGCTTCTATCCACAGTTAAAGAATATGGAACCGCACAGATATCCGACACCCAAGGGAACAAGGTCGAAGTGGTCATCACTAAAGAGATAGTGGGAGAGGCACTCAGACTGTCCACAGAAGGAATGACCATGAGAGAAAGGGACAAGAAAACAATCAAAACATTTACCAAAGAGACAGCCGTGGCTACATTCGCCGATTTAATTCACAAACAAGTGGAAGGGCCAACCCACTTGTACCACCAGCACTTCCATTTCTTGGCAAAAAGGCCACCAAGGTACACTACGTCAAATCACGCCGTGGCCACCACATTCACTCAAGTTCTCAAGTTGACAACAAGGCAACCAGTGGACCATGCGCAATATGTCCTAACTACTTTGAAGGGCAGCAAGAAGGAAGGCAAAATCACTTACTTGGGTGCACCAGAGGTCTTGACAAGAATAGCATACTATGCCATTGGCATGGCCGAAAATTTACTACCTGCTCATGATCAGAACACCTAGATATTGGCAGCACAAACCTCTCCAAGAGCTACAAGGTCAGGAAAAAGATCATATAAATCCAATGAAGAATCAGCTTCTGACAGCACGCCGGAAAGGCACAGCAGTGAGAGCTACGAGGAAAAGAGAGCTTGTAGAGAAGAAATGAAAAGAAAAGTTGTGGCCACACACCAAGAAGAGCCAGCCCAAAAACAAGCGCGCTTTGAAAGAGAGAAATAGGCCTACCTGCACAATAGACAAGCACAAGGGAAGGACCCAAAGAAATGGGTGCCTGTTGGACTCAAAGGCCCTAGAACAAAGCATCATACAAGAAAATAAACTGCAGATCCGACAGAGCGTTTGGAAAGAATGTACTAAGAAGCTGAAGCTCTAAAGCTGAAGGAGGTAGAAGAAGCTGCTAAGAAAGACAAGGAGGTGGAAGAACAAAGATAAGCCAAGGAGACGGCTGGAGCAGAAGCCCAAGAACAAAGCTATGGATCTCCCAGACCAACCTCACCGCCTACCGAACAACAAGAACACCCCATGCAAAGACCACCACCATCACCTGAGGGCAAAGACACCAATGAAGAAGTGGAGCCAGAGAAAACCAATGAATCTAAATCCAACAAAGAAACAGAATCTGCATAAGAGACAGACCAGCAAGAGAAAGAGAAAGATCAAGAAGCAGAGCCAGAAAAAGAGGCTACCACTGCACAAGAGAAGAGCTTGGGCCAGAGAAGGAAGAAAGACCGACACCAGAAGAGACAACAAGGTCTAAGCCATCACCCTCTACTTCCACTCAACCAGAAACCATCGAGGCATCAAAGCCTCAGGATGACAAAGAAGAAGAGCGACCCTCTACCTCCACACAAGAGGAACCAGTAGCTACGATGCAGCAAAAAGACACACAAGAGGCTGCATGCACATCTCAGTTGGCAAGATAGGAGGAGTGGCAGTCAAACAACAAGGTAATAGTACAAATCAATGAATATGCACGGCAGATGCAAGAAATGACGAAGAAGCTCCATTCAGCAGCACTCAGCTAGCACAAAGGCCAAAGAGCTTGAGATGGTGATCAACGCTCTCCGAGGAGAGTTAGAAGATAGGATGACTGTCATCGCCGATCTTCAAAGGCAGGTGCAGGAGATGAAGGTAGAAGCTGAATAGCACCAGCTAGCTAGGGATAGGCAGCAAAAAGAAATGGAGGAATTAGGTGATTTGCTCACCAAATTATCTAATGCCTGCAAAGCAAAAGACGAGCAGCTGACAAAAGTTACGAATGAACTTCTTACGACATCTCTGTCAGCTCAAAAAACTCGGGTGCAATTAGATGTTGCCAACGCTTCTCTGCAGTACTCTGAACAGTGGATCAATGATCAGGTAATTTTCTTACGGCAAATAAGAGAAAAACCGTGGCCTCGATCAAAGGGACTGACGAAGTATACAAGGCACTTGAAAAGAAGAACAAAGATTTTGAATTGGAATTAAAGCTAGAACAATCACAATGCAGGGACTGGCATTGATGCGGGTTCAGAGAGAAGAGGAGCTCCTAAAGGAAATAGCAGAGCTCAAGCGAGTTAACCAACTCCTCAGAGATGGAAAACCAGAAACACAGGAGGAGGCAGGCACTTCAGGGCTGCCACAGATAGACATACCCTCGGTCTTATTTGTTGAGTTTGAGACACAAACCACAGCAGAGCCAAGTGGTGATGAGGATTTTTAGAGCAATATAACAAATGCAGACACAGTGCCAATGGTCCAGCTGCCAAAAGCTCAAGAAGACGCACTGAAAGAGAAGATCACCCTAGAGGTGGATGAGCAGTGGAAAGCCACAAAGGATTGTGAGTTGAGAGTTTTACACTTTGTCAACGTCACTCAACTCACTCCCAATCAGATCAATGCACAATGGAATCAACAATCCCTGCCATACCCTCTCATCAAAGTGGAATTACTACAGGTGAAAGAGAGGTTGTACAAAGATATGAAAGAAGATGGCGCATATAAAGACCACCCAAAGTGGAGGTTAAGCTAGTTGAACAAGAATCCGAGATACCTGATTCTGTTCACAAGAGCACCTACAGCCCTTCAAAGAGATCCAACCTTCTGTATTGTACCTAGATTAAGGATGGCAAGAGCAAGAAGCATTGACAAATAAGAGGCCAACTTGGCTTAAGTACCCCAAGTTGCCAGCTTCAGAGAGAGGACAAGCAACAGAGGAATACAAGGTGAAAACCCTAACAGGCGCCATGTATTTCTTCGAGAGTCTTTCGGATGTATCCTGTACCATGTTATATAAAATTTGCAGAATGCTGCTCACATGCATCCAAGTTTTAATGAGCCTGAGCAAACAGGAGCCCCATGGATATCATTTTTAGAAGCTAACAAAGGCTTATGCTACGATCTGAGTAGTCAGCCTTCAGAAGAATTCCTTTACAGCTTCTATGCCAGATGTATGTTCTTGCCATTGAATAATATGTTGGCCTTTGAAGAGATTTCTACACTCGATTCTTCACCTGGAGAACGAAGATATTGAAGGAGTACAAGCGGAAGTGCGACGTGAGAGAGAGTGCGAGAAGAAGAGCACGACGATATGGTGAACTCGCTCTACTGTAATGTGTAGAGCATAGTAAGTTCTTATTAGGTTTTCACATAAAAATATGTGTACATATCTGGCGGCCCGCCCACTTACCTAGGCGACCACATTGGGCTTTATACCCCAACAACCTCCCACTTAAAGTCCAATGTGGTACTTTAAGTGTGAGAGAAGCTACTATACAAGCTAATATACAAGAGATGTAGAGAAGTGATGTACTACCCTACACCTAACTTCTTGCAAAAATGCGCAAAGCTCTCTGAGGGAAGTCCTTTTGTAAGTAGATCAACAGAATTTTCTGTGGTGTGAACTTTGACAAGCTGAAGTTTCTTATCCTCGAGCATTTCCATGATGAAATGATACTTCACATCCACATGCTTTGTCTTTGAGTGATAAACTGGATTTCGAGCCAATTGTATAGCACTTTGACTATCACAATATAACACATGCATCTCTTCTTTAATTCCCAAATCTGTTACTAGTCGATTAAGCCAAATTGATTCTTTGCATGCCTCTGATGCTGCAACATATTCAGCCTCTGTAGTAGACTGAGTAACACAATCTTGTAACCAAGAACGCCATGATACTGCTCCACCAGCCAATGTAAAGACATACCCTGACGTAGACCTTCGGTTGTCTAAGTCACCTGCATAATCTGAGTCTATAAAGACCTTTACACTTAGCTCCTGACTCCCATAGCATATACGCATACTCTTTGTAGCTTTCAGGTATCTCAATATTCCTTTCACTGCCTCCCAATGTTTCTTGCCTGGGTTTGACATGTATCGACTTACTACTCCCACTGAAAATGCAATGTCTGGGCGAGTAGCAATCATTGCATACATTAAAATACCCATTGCAGACGCATATGGAATCTTATCCATTTCAGCCTGTTATTCCTCAGACACAGGACAATCTTGTTTGCTAAGTTTCACATATGGTGGCAATGGAACACTCAATGCCTTTCCCTTCTCCATATTGAAACGTTGCAAAACCTTGTCAATATACTCTGTTTGAGATAACCAAATCAACTTCTTTGATTTGTCTCATTCAATGCGCATACCAAGTATATGAATTGCCTCACCCATGTCTTTCATGTCAAACGATTTTGCCATCTTTGACTTCAAAGCTGAAATTTCTTCCAAGTGCTGGCCAGTGAGGCGGTCCGGGGCGGGCAACAAGAAGAGAGGCCCCTAAGCACCCTTCTAGGCTCCCGTGCTGCTCAATTGGGTTGGGGTTGGAAAAAACAACAAACACACACACAAACCTACAACCTAACCCTACACAAATTTGGGGCACCACCTAGTTTTGGATGCGAACTAGGATGCATAGAGAGAGAGAGAGAGAGAGAGAGAGAGAGAGAGAGAGAGAGAGTGCTCTGGCTGCTTTGAAATGTTCGACAGTGATCAAGCAAACACAATTATATATGTAAGAAAATAAGGGAAGCGAGAGGGGGTGTTGTTGCACTAATACCTTCTTACAAATCTGTCATGACCAGTGAAAGTGAGATTAGTATTTGTTCAACATAGCTTGAGTAAATTACACCACCACAACACATCACAAGAAAAGCCACCCTAATCACTGTCTTAAGGCTAGGGGAGTCCTCTCCACCCTGTCGCCCTCTTACAGTATGTGGGATTTATGGCTAAATTGATGACAACATCCAAAGACAAGCTATCAAGAACTTTAAAAAAAACACCAAGACACTTACACATCATTGTTTTCCATTACTTCACGTTGGAAGAGAGACAAAGTATCCAAGGTTACTCCAAATCCACCCTCCTTGATTCAGCAAATGTTGGGCTTACACTAGTAGGAAAAATGATAGATTTCCTACTCTCAATTGAATGATCACTCTCTCTTACAATGGCATAGAGTTCCCTTGCTAATCACCCCTAATACAACACATGCATATGCATAAGACAATGAGCTTCCACTCAAGATCTCCTTCTAGAGAGGTTGAGCTTAAATTCTCAAGCTATAGCATAGTGCTCTTGCTTATGGCTCTCCCTTTGTGCTAGCTACACCCTCCTTTTATAGCAATTTTGAAGGCTAGGGCTACTCCTCTAACCATGATTCGGTTAGATTTTCAGCACTTATCTAATTTCTTTTGCTTGGAATTATCAAGAAGTTGGTGTGGATAGATGAAGAAGAGAGAGGAGAGAAGTGGAGGTGATAGGACTTTTCATAGTAGGTTAGTGTTAGTAAATTAGTAGAGTTAGTTATTTTATTGATTTACAAATGGAATTGGATATTTACAATGGGAGTATCCAAGTAGGATACAAATAAGGAAGAAAAAACTCTTAATAGGTAAGAAAACATGGATTTCTTACAATGTTGATGCTCCAAGTGTCTTGAGTAGGGTCAATTTTGACGCTTGTTGACGGTCAACTAACTTTGAGGGTACGTTTTTTCACTCTTGACCTTCCTTTGGGAGCCAAGGTAATTGAATATGAGTAATCAATCACCATGATGCTGTATTTAAAGAGAAGAGGCTGAATTTTATGGTTTTTTGATAGATATGGGTAATATGGATGAGGAAAAATGAGACTAGGTGGTCAATTTTGGAATGGAAGTGTGTGTAGGAAACATGAGTTCATCATGGTTTCTCTTATTCTTCAAGGTTTAGAAGAAGGTGAGCAGGGTGCAGAGAGGAGTGGTGAGAGAGGAGGGGATGATGAGTGGAGAGGTGTGTGTGAAAGAGGAAAATGATAAAGTGGAAGAAGGAGTGTGGCTCCATAGCATGGGCAAACTGGGGTCCACAAATAAAATCCTAGCTCACAGCTCGTAGCTCAAAAAAATATGAAAAAATATGAGATGAAAGTTCAGCTCACGAGCTACAAATTTTGTTTGTATCACCTTTTCAAATTCGGGGAGCATGTGATCTTTAAAAATTCAGCAAAACCGACTGTGTTTTCCACTGCACAAGGTCCTTGTGAGGTCCTTCTTTGGATGATTCTTTTGAATACCTCCAAGAGTGAGCTCCCCATGGTGCATGCATGCATTCCACATACCCTTGACCTTATTTGGTAGGTCTATAATTGAAGATATTGTTGAGATCATGATATAAGTGAATAGCACAACTAAGAAAATCAAATATTGAGGGGTCTTAAAAAATATGTACATGTCAAATATAAATAATATGGGTGGAAAAAATATAAAGGGGTCAAAATAAATCTCTCTCATTATAAGTCTACCATAAAAAAATGAATATTTTTGGTGTTCTAATTTATGAGAGTAAAAGAGAATAGATGTAGGAAGGGCACCAATTTGAGGCGACCCGGGGCGGGCAACAACAAGAGCGGCCCCTAAGCACCCTTCTAGGCTCCTGTGCTGCTCAATTGGGTTGGGATTGGAAAAAAACAGCAAACACACACACAAACCCTCAACCTAACCCTACACAAATTTGGGGCACCACCTAGTTTTGGATGCGAACTAGGACGCACAAGGAGAGAGAGAGAGAGAGAGAGAGAGAGAGAGAGAGAGTGCTCGGGCTGCTTTGAAATGTTCGACAGTGATCAAGCAAACACAATTATATATGTAAGAAAAAAAGGGAAGCGAGAGGGGGTGCTTGTTGCACTAATACCTTCTTACAAATCTATCATGACCAGTGAAAGTGAGATTAGTATTTGTTTCAACATAGCTTGAGTAAATTACACCACCACAACACATCACAAGAAAAGCCACCCCAATCACTGTCTTAAGGCCAGGGGAGTCCTCTCCACCCTGTCGCCCTCTTTCAGTATGTGGGATTTATGGCTAAATTGATGACAACACCTAGAGACAAGCTATCAAGAACTTTAAAAAAAACACCAAGACACTTACACATCATTGTTGTCCATTACTTCACGTTGGAAGAGAGACAAAGTATCCAAGCTTACTCCAAATCCACCCTCCTTGATTCAGCAAATGTTGGGCTTACACTAGTAGGAGAAATGATAGATTTCCTACTCTCAATTGAATGATCACTCTCTCTTACAATGGCATAGAGTTCCTTGCTAATCACCCCTAATACAACACATGCATATGCATAAGACAATGAGCTTCCATTCAAGAGCTCCTTCTAGAGAGGTTGAGCTTGGATTCTCAAGCTATAGCATAGTGCTCTTGCTTATGGCTCTCCCTTTGTGCTAGCTACACCCTCCTTTTATAGCAATTTTGAAGGCTCGGGTTACTCCTCTAACCATGGTTGGGTTAGATTTTCAGCACTTATCTAATTTCTTTTGCTTGGAATTATCAAGAAGTTGGTGTGGATAGATGAAGAAGAGAGAGAGGAGAGAAGTGGAGGTGATAGGACTTTTCATAGTAGGTTAGTGTTAGTAAATTAGTAGAGTTAGTTATTTTATTGATTTACAAATGGAATTGGATATTTACAATGGGAGTATCCAAGTAGGATACAAATAAGGAAGAAAAAACTCTTAATAGGTAAGAAAACATGGATTTCTTACAATTTTGATGCTCCAAGTGTCTTGAGTAGGGTCAATTTTGACGCTTGTTGACGTCAACTAACTTTGACGGTACGTTTTTTCACTCTTGACCTTCCTTTGGGAGCCAAGGTAATTGAATATGAGTAATCAATCACCATGATGCTGTCTTTAAAGAGAAGAGGCTGAATTTTATGGTTTTTTGATAGATATGGGTAATATGGATGAGGAAAAATGAGACTAGGTGGTCAATTTTGGAATGGAAGTGTGTGTAGGAAACATGAGTTCATCATGGTTTCTCTTATTCTTCAAGGTTTAGAAGAAGGTGAAAGTGAGATTAGTATTTGTTCAACATAGCTTGAGTAAATTACACCACCACAACACATCACAAGAAAAGCCACCCCAATCACTGTCTTAAGGCCAGGGGAGTCCTCTCCACCCTGTCGCCCTCTTACAGTATGTGGGATTTATGGCTAAATTGATGACAACACCCAGAGACAAGCTATCAAGAACTTTAAAAAAAACACCAAGACACTTACACATCATTGTTGTCCATTACTTCACGTTGGAAGAGAGACAAAGTATCCAAGCTTACTCCAAATCCACCCTTAGGCACTTGAGTTTCCTATACTTCTTGGAAGCTCTAATTTCAGCTACATCATAGGTGGCAGGTGCAATCGCCTCCACCTTTACCTTAAGATCAGGAAAGAGTCCAGCTATGAATCTCTCCTTCTTTAGAAATTCTGCACCATCACCAGGGTTAGCAACATTTCGTATCCATAGAGCCCAAAGACGTAGAAACTCTTGCTTGTACAAGTAGTAGTCATCTAAATCTTTTTGCTTATGAGAAACAATGTCTTGCCATAGTTTTTGAGTGTTTTGGGGATCAAAGAAGTATCTCTTGAAATGATTCACAACTTCCGTAATTCCCTTTAACTTCCTCAGGCAAAGAGTCAAACCAAGTGCTAGCATCTTTCCTAAGGACCACCTCAAACATCTCTACACGTTCTTGATCAGTTACTATCCTCTTGATACGACAAGACATCTTGAAATTTGCTAAAAATAATTCTGCATCCTCTCCAGGCTCTCCAAAGAAAAGAGGATATCCGGACATTTGGCGTTGGGCCTCCATTGAATCGGTTTCAAAGTGACAACACGTTTTTCTTTTTCTTTCTTAAAAAATTTACACAATAATGTTTTCTAAATTGCAATCTATTCTACAACAAAATAAAAATATTCACATCAAATGACCTATGATAATCAATAAGAGGCAGGATGACAGGGTTTGGTGATGCGAGAATTTCTCCTACTCTTTGGGCACCAAACATGAACACCATACGTTATTGAAAATGGATTTTTCTACTAATTGCAATGTTTATTCTAATGTGTGGAGTGAAATGAAAGGGGAAAACCTCTATTCTTGGGCCATTATCCATGGTCTATGCATGACCTAATTCTTAAAACAAAACAAAAATATAGATGTCCAAACTAAGGTCGTACCTAATGAGAGGCAAAATAAAAGGATTTATTGATGCGTTTATCTCTGCCAACCTAAGAGGACCTAAAATTCTACGAATTAAACGTTGAAATTGCAACTTAGTACTAACAATTATGTGTACCTTTTGCCTTGCAATGGGAATGAAGGGATCATACAAATTCTCGTGATTCATGCAAGCTACTTGATTATGCTAAAGGTTGAGCCTTCACAAAAATATACAAGCGATCCTCAGTGGGGGCACCAATTTGAGGCGGTCCGGGGCGGGCAACAACAAGAGCGGCCCCTAAGCACCCTTC
Source organism: Adiantum capillus-veneris (assembly GCF_014529385.1). Lineage (NCBI taxonomy): Eukaryota > Viridiplantae > Streptophyta > Polypodiopsida > Polypodiales > Pteridaceae > Adiantum > Adiantum capillus-veneris. Next base: position 49,658,510 of record NC_140949.1, on the reverse strand, counting down.
TAGGCTCCCGTGCTGCTCAATTGGGTTGGGGTTGGAAAAAAACAGCAAACACACACACAAACCCGCAACCTAACCCTACACAAATTTGGGGCACCACCTAGTTTTGGATGTGAACTAGGACGCGTAGAGAGAGAGAGAGAGAGAGAGAGAGAGAGAGAGAGAGAGAGAGAGAGAGAGAGAGAGAGAGAGAGAGAGAGAGAGAGAGCGAGAGAGAGAGAGACAGAGACAGAGAGAGAGAGAGAGAGAGAGTGCTCGGGCTACTTTGAAATGTTCGACAGTGATCAAGCAAACACAATTATATATGTAAGAAAAAAAGGGAAGCGAGAGGGGGTGCTTGTTGCACTAATACCTTCTTACAAATCTATCATGACCAGTGAAAGTGAGATTAGTATTTGTTCAACATAGCTTGAGTAAATTACACCACCACAACACATCACAAGAAAAGCCACCCCAATCACTGTCTTAAGGCCAGGGGAGTCCTCTCCACCCTGTCGCCCTCTTACAGTATGTGGGATTTATGGCTAAATTGATGACAACACCCAGAGACAAGCTATCAAGAACTTAAAAAAAAACACCAAGACACTTACACATCATTGTTGTCCATTACTTCATGTTGGAAGAGAGACAAAGTATCCAAGCTTACTCCAAATCCACCCTCCTTGATTCAGCAAATGTTGGGCTTACACTAGTAGGAGAAATGATAGATTTCCTACTCTCAATTGAATGATCACTCTCTCTTACAATGGCATAGAGTTCCTTGCTAATCACCCCTAATACAACACATGCATATGCATAAGACAATGAGCTTCCACTCAAGAGCTCCTTCTAGAGAGGTTGAGCTTGGATTCTCAAGCTATAGCATAGTGCTCGTGCTTATGGCTCTCCCTTTGTGCTAGCTACACCCTTCTTTTATAGCAATTTTGAAGGCTAGGGTTACTCCTCTAACCATGGTTGGGTTAGATTTTCAGCACTTATCTAATTTCTTTTGCTTGGAATTATCAAGAAGTTGGTGTGGATAGATGAAGAAGAGAGAGAGGAGAGAAGTGGAGGTGATAGGACTTTTCATAGTACGCTAGTGCTAGTAAATTAGTAGAGTTAGTTATTTTATTGATTTACAAATGGAATTGGATATTTACAATGGGAGTATCCAAGTAGGATACAAATAAGGAAGAAAAAACTCTTAATAGGTAAGAAAACATGGATTTCTTACAATGTTGATGCTCCAAGTGTCTTGAGTAGGTCAATTTTGACGCTTGTTGATGGTTCACTAGCTTTGACGGTACGTTTTTTCACTCTTGACCTTCCTTTGGGAGCCAAGGTAATTGAATATGAGTAACCAATCACCATGATGCTGTCTTTAAAGAGAAGAGGTTGAATTTTATGGTTTTTTGATAGATATGGGTAATATGGATGGTAATATGAAAAATCCTTTTATTTAGGCCCTATATACAATGAAATATTTACACACAAATGGGCCATAATATACTTATATTTTTTATAGATTTTATTTTTTTGGCTCAGCTAGCCCAGTGACTAGCTAGCTGAGGGTTTTTAAGAAGATATGGGAAAAGTCCCCTAACTCACACACCCCTATATACAGTGAAATGGTAGGGATAGCCACAGTGTTTGGATGATTTTGGTAGGGTGGGTTAACTCACTATGGCAATTACGGAGAGACAAAAAACGGCTATCACCAGCAATCAACATGTCATCCACATACAAAATAAGGATCAGCCAACTGTCATCCTTAGCTCTCTTTGTATAAAGTCAATGATCGAACTCACTATGCTTGTAGCCTTGAGAAAGCATAAACTTGTCGAACTCACTACGTTTGTAGCCTTGAGAAAGCATAATCTCAATGTAGTCATCTTGACCACCGGAGAGAGGACTTCATCAAAGTCAATGCCTTATTCTTGCTTAAAGCCCTTGGCAACAAGCCTTGCTTTGTACTTTGGCTGACCATCATGAGCGGTGATCTTATACCTATAAACCCATTTACAAGGTAGAGCCTTTTTGCCCTTTGGTAATTTAACTAGCTTCCATGTCTTGTTTTTATGCAGAGCTGTCATCTCTGACTGCATGGACAATTGCCAATTCCCGGAGTCCTTCATTTGCATTGCTTCCTTGTAACATGAAGGCTCATTGCAATCAATCAACATGACATAGTTCATAGATGGAACAAACCTATCAGGAGGTCGCGTGACACGTACAGATCTACGCACAATAGGTGGCTCAGGCTCAGCCACAACCTGTGGCTCCACTCTATCCTGTCCTTGCTCCTCTTGAGCCCTGACATTTTGTCTTGCACGTGCAGGTCCATCTTCGTGGAAGACAACTCTTCTAATCTCCTCAACCCTCTCTGGTTTAGAATGATATTTGGCTTCATTAAAGTGAACATCATTGCTGCAGATAACCTTTCTGGATTCGGGATCCCAAAGTCTGTACCCCATCTCACTAGAATTACCATAACCTAGAAAGATGCACTTTCTACTCTTTGGCTCAAGTTTGTTCCTAAATTCCTTTGCAACGTGAGTATATGCCTCACAGCCAAAGACTCTGAGATACTTGTATGAGGGCACCTTGCCTGACCATACCATCCCTGCCACTAAATCCTTCTGCAAAACCTTGGTAGGAGATCTATTTATAAGATGAACAGCTGTTGATACAGCTTCAACCCAAAACCCATTTGGCAGTTGTGCATTAGACAACATACTTCTGACCTTCTCTTGTATGGTCCTATTCATCCTCTCAGCAACACCATTTTGAGGAGGATTGTAAGGAGCAGTAAGTTCATGTTTTATACCTTTTGACTCACAAAAGTCCTGAAAGGCCTTTGAAACATACTCTCCACCATTGTCAGTGCGTAAGCATTTAAGCTTCTTGCCACTCTGATTCTCCACAAGTGTCACAAACGTTTTGAAAACACTAAACGCTTCATCCTTGTGCTTGAGAAAGTAAACCCATACTTTCCTCGAGTAATCATCTATAAATGTCATAAAGTAAGAAGCTCCCCCTAGAGATAGGTTAGGCATAGGTCCACACAAATCACTATGAACAAGTGCCAATTGTGTATCTCTTCTACTGCTTCTATGCTTATGTGGCTACTGTGTTTTCTTACCATACAGACAATGTTCACAGAATTCAAAATCATTAAATGAAAAGCCAGGCAAATAACCAGAACGAGACAAACCGGCTATGCCAAAAAGAAATGTTCAGCTGCTCAGTTACATTGATTACATTTTTAGAGACATTTGATACATAAATCATGTAAAGTCCTCCAGACTTTACTCGATGTGCTACTATCATAGAACCCTTGGATATCTTCCACATGTTCTGTCCAAAAGTGGTGACGTAGCCAGCATCAAGTAAACCTGTGTTGATCAAGCTCTTTGTATTTGCGGGAACATGTCTCACATTCTTCAGCGTAAAAGAAGAGCCATTCTGAAACTTCAATTGAACATCTCCAACACCTAAGATCTCACATGTCTGCCCATTGCCTAGCCGAACATGATCTTTAGTGGTCACATAAGAGGTGAACCACTCCTTGTTTGGAGACACATGAAGTGATGCCCCTAAGTCTATAATCCATTCACTCAGTGCATTTCCATCAGATGCTGTAAGAAGAGCTGAGTCCATTGTATTCTTCAAGAAGTAGATGTCTCCTGACACTAGACTGTCATCCTCTGCAACAGTGTTTGTCACATTTATTTCTTGAATCTTCACTGAGGACTTGTTCTTCGCACCATGGTCTTCAGCTTTCTCTTTGCCTTTTTGTGATTTCCATTCTCTGCAATCTCTTTTCATGTGACCCTTCTTTCCACAATGGTAGCATTCTATGTCACTCTTGCCTTTAGCACTGCGGGACTTGCTACGAGACTGATTCCTCTTTCCACCTTTGTACTTTTCTTTGGTCCTTCCCTGACAACTAAGGTTGTTCCTTTGCCTTTGTCCATTGTCTTTCTATTGGTTTCTTCAGTAAGCAGACTTCCTTCTACACCTGCTATGTTCAAACCATCTGGAGGTGCAGAATCACTCAAAGCTGTGCGAAAAGTGTCCCAACTTTCTGGCAATGTGATCAACAGGAACATAGCTCTAACAGGTTCATCAAACTTGACACCTTGATCTAACAAGTGACTATAGATTGTGTTGAATTCATTCAAATGATTGGACATAGGTGTCCCTTCTTTCATCTTCAAGTCAACAAGCTTCTTAAGCCAATATACCTGTGAAGCTTCACTCTGCTTCTCATAAAGATCACTCAGCTTTAACCATGCTTGATAAGCCGACATCTCGTCTGCTACATTGAAGTAAACGCTTTCTGCCAAAGTCAGCATAATGGTAGAAAGTGTCAATTCATCCATTTCGATCCATTCATCTTCGTCCATATTGTCTGGTTTTATCCCCTTGAGCTTTATAGGTTTTATCTGCTTCTTTTGTACCAACACGTGCCAAATCTGCTTCTTCCACAATGGGAAATTGGTTCCATCTAGCTTCTTGATATTGGAAAGAGCAGTGTCCTGTGATCCAGCCATAGCTACGCTTCACAATAGTTTACTTTCCTAGGAAAAATTCGGCAGAGTTTCCCCTGTAAACTGACCTCTGAACCAATATCAACCTATCAAATGAACCAAGAAAGCTTTAGATTCTGCAGAAATTTTGGCAGTCTCCTTTGTAAAATGGCTCCGGTGTACTCAAAAACAAACCAAAAAACAGCTCAAAAAATCACTATCTCTCTAACACTGTAAGCTGTGGGTAAAACCTTGTTAGGAAATAAGACGTAGCTAAATAGATAATTGAGTAGATTACTTAATGGAGAGAGACTGATTTATATACACGAGATTATAGAGTAGAGAGAGAGAGAGAGAGTACACACGATATACGTGGCTCACCCAATGTGGGCTACGTCCACGGGAAAGCAGCCACTCAATGGCTTTAGTACTTCAAAACAAGAAGTAGTTTACAAAGGGATTATACCCTTAATGGAGCTCCCGCCTTGCTTCACTCTCACCACCTCACACTCACCTTGTTGCATCAACTTCACACTATGAAATGTGTGTAGAAATGGCCTCCTTTTATAGGCCAAAAGGGCTGCCCTCTCTTATGAGAGATAGCCATGTGTAGCCGCCCTTGTGCGAATAAGTCCAAATCGGACCCTCCAATCCGCCCATGTGTGGCCGCCCTTAAGAAGACAAGTCCGCTTTTGAATTCAGCCACCGGCCATTGAATTTGGCCACCGGCCACCAGCCATTGACTTCCGACCACCGGCCATCGACCATTGACTACCGGCCACTGGCCAACCGACCGGTTGTTTTCCGAACACTTTCCGGCCGCCGTTCGGCCATAATATTCTGGCGAAAAAGAATATTCCGGTCTTTAAAGTTGCCCCTGATTCTTGTCCGTGAAAATTTTGGTTTCCGGTGAGTGATTTTCCTTCACGCACGATGGCTTCTCCTCATAATGGGGGCCTTACAAATGTGCGCTTTTACCACAGAAAATTACAAGGATAAATCAGGCTCCATACTTAACAATCTCCCACTTGGAGACTGATCTCCAAAACAAACCTGTGACTGCTTTCCATTCTGGCTTCTTATCCTTGAATGCCGATTGAAGATGAGCAAAAGCTCAACTTCTCCTTGTTGACCACCTTTGTAAACATGTCTGCAGGATTTTCACTTGTATACACCTTTCCTAGCTTTAGTTGTCCCTCTTCCAAAAGAGTGCGTATGAAGTGATATCTCACCTCAATGTTCTTTGTCCTTGAATGAAAGGCTGAGTTCTTCGCAAGATGGATAGCGCTTTGGCTATCACTATACAAGACACAATTGTCTTGTTTGAATCCAAGCTCTTCTAAGAATCTGTGAAGCCACAGAATTTCTTTGCTTGCCTCCGTCATTGCTACATGCTCTGCTTCCGTGGTAGAAAGTGAAACCACTTTCTGCAGCTTTGAAGACCAACTTACTGCTGTGCCTCCAATCGTGAACACATAGCCAGTAGTGCTCCTTCGAGTATCTTTGTCACCTGCCATATTTGCATCAGCATACCCTTCTAGAAAAATATCAGTTCCTCCAAAATACAAAGCATTTGTTGTTGTCCCTTTTAGAGACCTAAGTATCCACTTCACAGCTTGCCAATGCTCTTTACCTGGGTTGTCCATGAACCTACTCACAACTCCCACTGAATGTGCAATGTCTGGCCTTGTCCAGACCATAGCATACATTAGAGAACCTACCGCTGCAGCATATGGAACTTTAGACATATAGGCTATCTCCTCTTGTGTCTTTGGACACATATCCTTCGTTAGTTTAAAATGACCAGCCAAAGGTGTAGAAATTGGTTTTGCATTTTGCATTGCAAACCTTTCTAGTACCTTCTTGATGTAATCTTCTTGAGATAGCTTTATTGTCTTCTTCGTCCTGTCCCTTGATATTTTCATACCAAGTATCCTCTTTGCAGCACCTAAATCTTTCATTGAAAAAGATTTGGACAGCTCCTCTTTTAGGTCTTTGATGTCCTACATGTTAGCACTTGCAATCAACATGTCATCAACATACAACATTAGGATGATGAATTTCCCATCTCCCAAATTCTCCATGTAGACGCAGTGATCCGAGTTGCATCTTGTGAATCCATGATCCAACATCCATCGATCAAACTACAAGTACCATTGTCTTGATGCTTGCTTTAAACCATACAAGCTCTTCTTTAATCTGCAAACCATTTTCTCCTTACCTTTTACTTCATACCCCTTTGGTTGAAGCATGTAGATTTCCTCCTCTAAGTCACCATGAGGGAATGCCGTATTTACATCCATTTGCTCGAGATTTAGATCATGAGCAGCCACAAGGCTTAAGACAAGCCTAATTGAGTTCATTTTTACAACAGGAGAAAATATTTCATTGAAGTCAATACCTTTCTTTTGAGAAAAACCTTTTACCACAAGCCTAGACTTGTACCTTTTCTTCCCACCTTCTTCTTCCTTTAGCTTGTACACCCATTTGTTTTGAAGTGCCCGCTTACCTTTAGGCAACTCAGCCAACTCCCATGTTTGGTTGCGATGTAGTGAGTCCATCTCCACTTGCATGCTCTTCGTCCATTCTTCTTTGGATTCATGTTGCATAGCTTCTTCATATGATTCCAGCTCTCCACAATCTGAGATCAAGAGATGGTTGAAGGAAGGAACAAACCTTTCTGGAGGTCTACTTGCTCTTGTAGATCTTTAGGGAATTGGTTGAGGCTCCTCATTTGGTTGACGTTGTTGCACATTGTCACTGTTTGCAGACCTTGAGTCTTCACCATCCTCAAGCTCCATGTACTCATCACCTGTTTCTTTTGTTTTTTTTCTTTCCAAGTAATCTTTGTACATATTTTGTTCATTAAAAATTACATCCCTACTCCTTAAGATTTTACCATCTTCAGGATTCCATAGGCGATACCCAAAGTCTCCTTCTCCATAGCCAATGAAGAAACACTTTTTGGACTTTGCATCTAACTTTGATCTTAGGCTTCTATCTATGTGCATGATAGCCTCACATCCAAACACTTTGAGAAATGCATAATTCACCGGTTTACCTGTCCATGCCTCTTCTGGAACTCCCCCATCCAATGCCGTTGAGGGTGACCGATTGATTAAGTACACAGACGTACTTACAGCTTCCGCCCAAAGCTCAAGCGGTAGGCCTGCATGTAGCCGCATGCTTCGTGCTCTTTCCATGATTGTCCTGTTCATCCTTTTCGAAATCCCATTTTGTTGAGGTGTCCTTGGGGTTGTCCTTTGCCTCCGAATGCCATTGCTAAGCACAAAAGATTTCAAAAGCTTGGCTGCAATATTCGCCTCCATTGTCAGATCTGAGGCATTTAACCTTGGTACCTGTTTCATTCTCCACAAAGGCTTTCCACCTTTGAAATATGGAAAATACATCGGATTTATTCTTCATGACATAAACCCATGTTTTTCTAGTCGCATCGTCTATGAATGTTACATAGTACAATGAGCCACCAAGTGATGGTGTACTTGCAGGACCCCAAACATCAGAATGAACCAACTCAAGTTTTTTATTTTTTCTTTCATTTCCTGATTTTTGAAATTTTACCCTCTTTTGTTTACCATAAACACAATCTTCACAGAACTCTAAGTCCACTTCTTTCAAACCTGGTAGAAGCTTCTTTGTTTGAAGGATTTGCATTCCTTTGGCACTCATATGCCCAAGTCGGTAGTGCCACACCGCACTGTCAACTTCTGTAGTTGCCGCACAAGCTGAAGGTTGCGTGCTAACAATACACAAGTAAAGTGTACCGACTTTTTCACCCTTGGCAACCACCAAAGATCCCTTTGAGATCTTCCACCGTTTGTTTCCGAATGCAATGTTGTGACCTTCATCGTCCAATTGTCCTTTAGAGATCAAATTTTTGAGAAGAGAAGGAACATGCCTAACATCTTTAAGCTTCCATTCATTTCCATTAGCAGTTTTGACAGAAACATTACCTTTGCCGACAATCTCACAAGCTTCATCAGCTCCCAAGTATACATACCCAAAATTACCTTTGGTGTAGTCTTGGAAATGTTGCTTGTGTGGTGTCGCATGGAATGAAGCCCCGAAATCTACTATCCAGGAATTAGACACATTGTCTAATGAGAGAATTAGACCATCTTGCTCTACTTTACCTGCCACATTGGCCTCCAATGTTGGCTTGTTGTCTTGAGACTCTGTCTCCTTCTTCTTCTTGGACCAGCAATCCTTCTTGACGTGGCCCTTCTTGCCGCAGTTCCAACATTCAAGAACTGACTTTGTGCGTGACTTGCTCCGCCTTGAGCGATCACGACCCTTTTGGTTTTTGAACCTCTCCTTAAGCCTTCCTCTTGTTTCCACTGATAGTGCATCACTTGATGATTATCCTGTGCTTCTCCTTCGCATTTCCTCGCTTAGGAGAACACCCACAACATCATCAAACATAAGAGTATTGATGCTGGAGATAGAATTACTTACAGCCATCACAAGGCTGTCCCAACTATCCGGTAGAGATGATAGTATAAGGAGAGCTCGCACTTTGTCATCGAAATTGATTTTCACTGATCGAAGTTGACTTATGTTTGTGTTAAAGTCATTAAGGTGTTTTGCAACTGAACCATTCTCTGCCATCTTTAGATTGAACAAGCGCTTCATAAGAAATACCTTATTGGATGCCGATGGTTTCTCGTAGAAGTCATCAAGTGACTTCATCAAGTCCTCCGTGGTCTTCATCTCCGAAACATTGAAGGCCACCGTTGACGCCAAGCTTAACTGGATTGTTCCCAGTGCCTTTCGATCAAGGACGATCCATGCTTCATCTGCCATTGTTTCGGGCTTCTTTGCAAGACCGCCTAGTGGCAAACAGAGGTCCTTCTGGTAGAGATAGTCTTCAATCTGCATCTTCCAATGTTGGTAGGTTTTTACGTTGAACTTCTCAATCTTGAGCTTCCTATACTCCGCCATAACTCCCACTCAATTCAAGGAATCCTTTCCTTGAGATAATTTAGCTACGAGCAAACCTTGCTCTGATACCAGTTGTTAGGAAATAAGACATAGCTAAATAGATAATTGAGTAGATTACTTAATGGAGAGAGACAAATTTATATACACGAGATTATAGAGTAGAGAGAGAGAGAGTACACACGATATACGTGGTTCACTCAATGTGGGCTACGTCCACGGGAAAGCAGCCACTCAATGGCTTTAGTACTTCAAAACAAGAAGTAGTTTACAAAGGGATTATACCCTTAATGGAGCTCCCGCCTTGCTTCACTCTCACCACCTCACACTCACCTTGTTGCATCAACTTCACACTATGAAATGTGTGTAGAAATGGCCTCCTTTTATAGGCCAAAAGGGTTGCCCTCTCTTATGAGAGATAGCCATGTGTAGCCGCCCTTGTGCGAATAAGTACAAATCGGACCCTCCAATCCGCCCATGTGTGGCCTCCCTTGAGAAGACAAGTCTGGTTTTGAATTCGGCCACCGGCCATTGACTTACGACCAACGGCCATCGGCCATTGACTACCGGCCACCGGCCAACCGACCGGTTGTTTTCCGACCACTTTCCGGCCGCCGTCCGGCCATAATATTCTGGCGAAAATGAATATTCTGGTGAAAAAAAAGTCTCAGGGGCCTCCGCCCCCGAGGCCTTTAAAGTTGCCCCTGATTCTTGTCCGTGAAAACCAAGTCCTTCAGGCTCTCCCACAGGATGTGGGGCCGTGTCTTTGCTTGTCGAATTTCACTCCAATCTGAGTTGGTGACTCTAGCCTCCTGCAGTGCTGCCCCGAGCCTCGATCTGAGCTCTGATACCAGTTGAAGGAGTACGAGCGGAAGTGCGACACGAGAGAGAGTGCGAGAAGAAGAGCACGACAATATGGTGAACTCGCTCTACTGTAATGTGTAGAGCATAGTGAGTTCTTATTAGGTTTTCACAAAAGAATATGTGTACATACCTGGCGGCCCGCCCACTTACCTGGGCGACCACATTGGGCTTTATACCCCAACAGATATTTGCATCGGTGATCAGCAACCTTACATCCAAGTTTGTAGGCTACTCAGCGGTGGAGCTGAAGAATAAAGTGACAATGCAATTTCTGCAAGTGCCCAACAAAGAAAGAAGAATCGGATACCAAAAGGCACTGGATGTGCTTAAAGACCACCTCGCCAGCCGTCCACCCGAAGACTATTTCAGTCCATAAAGCTGTGTCAACAGACGACATAGGCGAGGAGGGGGGAATGTTAGCAGCAAGCTAACACGGACACCATTTTTTGGAGTTCTCTTTGTAAAACATTTATTATTTTGATAAATCAAGAATATTGTAACTCCTATTTTCTCAGATAAGCTTATAATTAATGAGCCGGGGCTACAAGCTTCTAGATTGTATTAGCCAATCATTACCCAGCTTTGGTAGAACTCCAGATTATTAGTTTTGACCACCCAAAAACCATGGCTAAGGTATAAAAGACAATTTTTGTAAGTTTTTGGATAAGAAATACACAGTGGGAGCTAACGGCGCTCACTTCTCTCCTTCTCGTGCTTCCTACTCCCTCTCCGGTTGTCACATTGTGATTGTGTTTGTTCCATTGCAACCACAGGTAAGAGCTCTATGCATTGACGTAAGCAGTTCACAGTATTTCGTAGCTTTTGCATCGCCAACCCCCGGCCTAATTTCATCATAACTAGGAATTTACACTTTTAAATAAAAAACTAAGCATAGGTGGAGTTTTGGGACATCATTGCTAAGCATTTAGATGCATTCTGGGTCAAAAACGACTAGGTCAAAAATCCACTGCTGTTAATAATCACGATTTTTGAACTTGACCTAAAGTGGGGTTTGAGACCATAATCATGTGTGCTTAGGTCGTATAAACTTGTCCTAAAAGTTTTGTTACGTTTGGATGTTATTTGACGCTGTAACGGATGTGATTTGTTTGTCGATGAGTGATTGGCTTTTGGTGATTTCAGTCACTTGAGTGTAGCTTGAGTTAGATACGAGTTGTTAGTTGTTTTCCGAGAGATTGACAACCTCTTGTAGCCTCTATACACTAGTCAAGTCACCTTCGTCCCATGGTTTGACAAATTAATCGTGGTTCTCGCTAAAACTGCAATAAGATAGGATGGTGAGGTTAGACATGCGTCCCACACAAACCTTCAATGAGATCCGTTGCGCTCACAAAGCTAATTTGACCACTGCTCTCAAGGACACTTGAAGATTTTAGATCCAATCTTCTCCCTTCCCTTCCCCTTCCCTTGGATGAAGGACATGTAAAAATATAAACAAATTCAAATTATTCACCAAAAAAATGCTAAGTTTGAAAACATATCTCAAAAAAATAAATTACTTGAAAATATTTAACATGTTTTAGCTAAAATAATGATATTGTATGCTTATATTCACCATCAACAAAATAAAAATATACATTGTTATTTATTCGTTAGTATACCCTATAAAGATCTCACCAAAACCATAACTCTATGAATCTAGATGGCTACATCCAAAATCAGCATAAAATATTTATAAAAGGGTTTGATCTTTAAAACTCAAATAATTATTCTTTCAAAGTTTTGCTAATTGATCTCGCAATAGAAGCAAAAGGTTTGAATCAATAGCTTTGATATGATTATTATAGGTTTAAATTGTTGATTATGAAACCAGGGATTGAATATCCAAAACAGAAGCATAAAGAGGTCCTCAAACCACCTTTTGGCTATTGCTATAATCAAAAGAAAAGTATTGATGCCTGAATAAAGCAATGTGCAATCGAACCTCATGTGAAACCGGATTAGTGGCAATCCGCAGGTCCCATATGTGGAGTCCTCATCTAAAACCCAAGTTGTGGCTGTCCACACCATCGCGGATGGCTTGGATGAGGTGAATGCTATCCAAGAAGCACTATAACGCTGCAAAAGAACCACTGCCACCACACAGTCGCTTGTTATCTCTGACACTGCAAGAGTGCCACTACCACATTAGCGCCGTATAAAGGACAAAACAAATAGGGAGTCAAATGTTAAATTAAACCCATTTTGTGGCCATTTGTGGTTATCTAAAACACAAGCTATGGCCATTTGTGATGTTGTGGATGGCTTGGACAAGGAGAATATTGTGCTAATAAGCAACTCCAACACAATAAAAGAGGTACAGACCTGTCATAGTACTATATTTGCACTGCAATCATCGTTATGCTATCGATACACTATGCATTACAATTGGGGTTCTTGTTGCAATACTATCGCACTATTATATTTTCTAGCATGTTGTTGCTACACTATAATAATACAATTGTAGCTGCCCAATCATCACCATGATGTTCAAACAATTGTACCTGCCCAGTCAACTGTCCAAACAACTATAGCCGCATGGTCATCGCCATGTTGTCGACCCACCTTTCCTACAAAAAGCTGCTAACATTATGCACAACCTACAAGGTCCTAGCTCCCCATTCCCTCCTGCAAGGCATTCGATTTTGCCCATGTTTAGCTCATTGTAGTCATCTGCACCACAGTGGATGGCTTGGAGCATTTTTTTCTCAAATAAAAGTGTTGAATAATTGTTAAACACACAGTACAAGGTAGAACGTGGTGCAAGATGAGTCTCTACATCTAATGCTCAACGTTTTTAAGACGATGATGTATGTTGCACACCTGCAGCTGCTGTCCTGCATGTCTTCCTACGAGAAGGAGGTCCAGGTCAACCGTGTCATCTGTGAGATGGGCTTGCGGGTCATAATCTTTGTAAGGGTCCAAAGCCTAAATCTTATCTCTATGAGGCCATCAACTGTGAGCATAAAAATTTTAATTTTGTTAGCTTGTAAATTAATATTTCCAATAATTTTAATGAGAGGTCTCTAACCTATAAATAGGCCCCTCTCCTCCTTATAAAGAATCCCCAATATCTCACATAGCACCCCAACACTCTATACGTGAGGAGAGACTTAGGCATAGCAACCACTTTGTGAGCTTCACTTTTTGTGTGAGAGAAGCTTTCAAGCTACACATTGCAAGTGAGAGCGCATAAGTTCAAAATCTCAAAACTATTATTGTATATGTTCCTCCATCATCAAAAAATTGAGGTTTGATGCATCGAAGGCATGGTTCGACGTTCAAATCTTTGTCCTTCCACTTGTGCAATACGGTTTGGTGAATTCAAGGTGACTTTTGTATTTTAAGTTTCTGTCATCTGATCTTGTTTGAGAAAGAGTTTTAGTGTGTTTTCATTGTCAGTTTTGTGTCCATTGTCAGAGGGTATTGTGATGAGAGTTCTCCCACACCCTAAGACAGTGTGGGTGCGTTTGCAATGTTTAGCATTCACTAAGCATTGAGTTAGCTTTGTACAAACTCTACAATAGCATCATAACAAAGTGACAAACAAGGTATTATGCAAGTTCCATTTCTCTCTCTCTCTCTTCTCTTTGCTCTAGATCTCTCTACTACATTTGGTGTCTTGGTCTGAGATTGCTTGTGTGTGTTTTGTGGCGCATCTTCTTGGGTGTGACAAAATCTCTCTTCTTGCATCCTAGTTCGCAAACCATAACTAGGTGGTGCCCCTTCACTTGTTTTGCTATGGGTTTGTTGTTGTTGTTGTTTCTTGCTTGTGGTTGCCCCAGCCCCAATTGAGCATCACGGGATCCTTGAGGGGTGTTTAGAGGTCGCCTGTCTTGTTGCCCGCTCCGGACCACCTCATTTTGGTGCCTCTTTGAGGAAGGCTTGCATATGTTCAGCATTTAGAGTAATCAAGTAGCTTGCATGAATCATGAAGATTTGTATGAGCCGTTTGTTCCTATTGCAAGGCAAAAGGTGCATATCATTGTAAGCACAAAATTACAATTTCAACGTGTAATTTGTAGGATTTTAGGTCCTCTTAAGTTAGCCGAGATAAACGCTTTGGTAAATCCTTTTATTTTGCCTCTCATTAGGTACGATATTAGCTTAAACATATATATTTTTGTGATATTTTAAGCATTAGGACATGCATAGGCCATGGATAATGACCCAAGAATATTATTATAGGCAAGCTTGAAGAGCTTAGTTTGCTCAGATTCTTTATTCGGGCTCATTTCTTCCTCCATTTTGTTTTCCCCTTCCATTTCACTCCACGCATTAGAGTAAACATTGCAATTAGTAGAAAATCCATTTTCAACAATGTATGGTATTCATGTTTGGTGCCCAAAGACTAGGATAAATTATCGCCTCACCAAACATTGTCATCCTGCTTCTTATTGATTATCATAGGTCATTTGATGTGCATATTTTTACTTTGTTGTAGAATAGATTGCAATTTAGAAAACATTATTGTTTAGATCGTTTTAAGAAAGGAAACCAAAAACGTGTTGTCACTTTGAAATTGATTCAATGGAGGCCCAATGCCAAATGTCAGGATATCCTCTCCTTTTTGGAGAGCCTGGCGAGGATGCCAAGCTATTTCTAGCAAATTTCAAAATGATTTGCCGCATAAAAAGAGTGATAGGGGATGAGGAATGCTTAGAAATGTTTGAGGTAGTTCTGAAGAAGGATGCTAGCACCTGTTTTGACTCTCTATCTTAGGAGTTTAAGGGAAACTATAATGAAGTCATTGATCATTTCAAGAGATACTTCTTTGAATCCCAAAACACTCAAAAGCTATGACAAGACATCATTTCTCACAAATAGAAAGACTTGATGACTACTACATGTATAAACAGGAGCTTCTACGTCTTTGGGCTATATGGGTGAGAAATGTTGCTAACCCTAGTGATGGTGGAGAGTTCCTAAATAAGGAGAGGTTCATAGCTAGTCTCTTTTCCACACTCAAGATAAAGGTGGAGGTGGGTGCACCTGCCACCTATAATGTAGTTGCAACTAGAGCTTCCAAGAAGTATAGGAAACTCAAGTGCCTACGGGGAGAGGTTCTAATAGAGAGTCTTAGACCCAAAGGTAAGTTACAAACATCAATCTCTAGGGAGCTTCTCGAGGTAGCGGTTGAAGTCATCGAGAAGTTAAATGAATCTTTGTGCAACCTTTCAATTCACCTTGCACAAGCTGTAGGTCCAAAGGGACAAGCAAAGAAGTCAGAAGAGCAAGATCCACAACCTAGGAGAGTCTTGCAATGTTGGAATTGCGAAGAGCCTGGACATGGGTATAATTGTCCTTGGCCCTGGGGGAGCCAGGGAGACCTAACTTGAATTACCCAATGATGAATGCAAGTGAAGGCACTAGTCAACAATTGGTGCTTTTGCAGAGACCAAATGCTGCTCAATCTCCGAAACGTCAAGTAAGGGAATACCACTTTTTCCTGACCCAAATGTCAATGTAGTAGAAGTCACACAATCCAAAGAGGGTGACATTGAAGCAAATGGCATCAAACGTGGGCAGGGAAAAGGTAAGAAAAAGGAAGGAGTAACATCACAAAGTGACCATGGACGAGGAAAGAAAGCAAAGGAAACCGAGGAAACCAAGGAAGCCAAGAGGACCCGATGCCGCATCAACCTTCAAGACTTCCCTCTTGGACATGGTATGGCTCCCTACAACCTTATGGAGGACATGAGAGGTAAGGGTCCAATCATATCATGGCCTCAATTTCTTGCATTGTGCCAACAAGCTAGGAGGGAGTTAACAAAGGAAGTTAGCACTAGGAGAAGGACAAAATAAAATGTTCCTGTTGTTAAAATTGCACACGACCAAATGAATGAGGATATTACACCTGTGCTAGATTGCTATATCAAAGGAAAACTAGTTAGTAAGGGTCTAGTAGATGGGGGCCCACAAATTTGCATCATGACAGAGGACCTTATGTAGAGACTAGGCATACACATTCATGAGACACCTGAAATCAAAGTGAAAATGAAAAATAATAGCAAGTCTAGGTGTTTGGGAGTTTGTAAGAACGTTTATGTGGAAGCTTTTGGCATTAAGAAGGCTGTTTGTTATGTCTACAAAGAGAAATGGCTGTCTATTTATCATAGATAGACCGTGGCTAATGAGAATGTGATCTTTGCAAGATTTGGAAAGTGAAAAGTTGATTTGCAGGAATGAAAATCACAAGAAGGTTGTCTTTGACATGAAGGAGCAACGTCAAGAGGAGCTCCATGAGGAATCTTCTCAAAGTGAAAGCGGGGATGATTGGACCAATGACACCTCAGAAGAAGCCCTTATAATTCATCAACAAGGGAAAATTCACTGATAAAATCTTCCCGATGAGTGTAAATAGTGTATATACTATCAAAAAATCATCAAGAAATAGTACTTTTTGGGTTATTTTTCATCATTTTTCTTGATATTGAGACCTAAAATGGAGAAATCCAATAAAAAACAATAAAGATGTGTTTTTCAATGGATTTTCTTAATTATTGGACTACTTTTCTTTTTTAGCACATTTTGTTATTTTCTTTGATTTGTTTCAATAAATAGGTCAAAAATTAATAATAAATAGCAAAGGAGCTCAGATGGTAAACTGAAGACACGGTGGTGATCGGAAAGACAAGGCGAACAAGCACAAAAAATTTCAATGAAATCGAAAGATGGAAGCGGGAAGCCTAAATTAGGCGGCCATACCTACTTTTGCAAAATTCTTGTAGAATGAGCTACAGGAATCCGATTGGAAATTTTTTTTGAGTCTAGCATAGATTTCATAGCCTAGGAGGACTAACAGAGGAATCGGGAAAAATGGTTCGGGAAGTCCGGATATAGATATCCCAGGTAGGCTAAAACCACCTCATTTCCACTTGTTGCCCTTGGAGAGAGCGCATTTCGACTTCTTCGCGCGTAGTTTTTGGAGCCTGCAGTTGTCCGTTTTCAGTGCCGTCTCACACGAGACATGAGGGTTAATTTATTTATTCATCAATGATCCATTTTGTATGGCCGGTAGCTAGTTTAAACCCCTAGAAAAAACCCTAGAATCGGAGCAGTGCACGAAGACCTACGACCAAAAACTGACAATAGCGGCCTGACAGCTCAACCAAATCAGATGTGTTTTGAATTGTAGCATGCCCTAACATAATAGAACCCTTCTATATCATCAGTTGACCATTCGGCAAGGATAGGAGGGGTCCCAAGTACAAAAGCTAGGTTTTTGGAAGATGCCAGAATTCGGTTCTGACTCCATAGACAGTTTGCCTACAAGGTTTATATACAATGTATATGATTGGTTTTGTAAAATCAATCAAGCAAAGCCCTCGAAAAGCAGAAAATGGCTCGAAGGCTACAAAACATCAAATTCGACATACGAGGTCAAACTGACTCCAAATGAGCCAGAATTGGATGAGTTGCTTCACGACTATGTTGCGGACAAGTCCAAAGCCTCAAAAGTGATCGACCAACTCAACAGGCAAGGTAGTCACAGAAATCGGTGATTTCAAAGTCGACAAAGCACAAAGTGATGCCGGCAAGACCAAAATTTACCAAATTCAGTTTAGGACTTGTTTTAGGTGTATAGAATGTGTTTAGGTCAAAAATTTTAAGTTTTGCAAGAAAAATGTGACCACTGTAAATAATCACGATTATTTACTTTTGCACTATTTTTCCTTGAAAGTTCCTTCATCACATCACCTATCACTTGTACACACCTAACACATGCCAAAATTCAAGTATGAGCCAAAATGATCATATATAGCTTGGAAAATTGCCAAAAAACGCAAAGAAGTCTTTGCAAGCCAAATTCTGAGTTATGAGCCACATTTCATGATCCAAATCACCTCATATCTCATATACAAGGTCTATACAATGCCTAGAACCAAGTTGTGCCAAAAAATGTTGATTTTGGTAGAAAAGGTAATAATCGCGATTATTTACTTTCATGCCAAAATAGGGAAATTTTGCTATTTTTCCATCATACATCCAAAGTACATGATGTGCTAAGCCCACTAGCCAAGTTTGAACAAATTTGGAGCTGAAAATCTCAAATTTCCTTTATATCTAGTGTTTCAGAGACCTAAAGCCAAAATTTGGTACCATTTTCATCCTATGCATCCAAATGAGCCCATATTTCACTTAGAGTATCTATTTGGTATCTACTTCAAACCTGTAATTTCAAATTTGTAAAAAGTTGAAAAAAATACTCAGCTATAAATAATCACGATTATTTACTTTTGTTGCAAATTTTTTGTTTGGACTTTATAATTTTGTTCCTTACGTTTTTATGCATCTATGCTTGTTTAAAAATTGATTTGAAGAAAATTGGGCCAAAATTGCCAGTATTTTAGATTGAAGGACATTTGAAAGAAAAATCTGTCAAATCTAGTAACCTCGACACTGTATTCACTAAATAGGAGCCATGCAAGCAGCCGCAGGGGATTCACCATGGAAAACTTATCAAACCATGTAAGTGTAGGGGAGGGGTTTGTTTTACAAGTTACATAAGCGTATAAGTTAGGGATAGGCCCCCAATAATTTAACTCCCAAGCTTAAAACTAAGAGAGGGGGTATCATTTTTTATTTTTATTTTTTTTGGGGGGGGACCTGACCCAGGTTGATTACTTGCAATGATTGGACACGATTGTGCACTAGAACTTGGATGAAGTTTGGGGACATTTTTTAGTAGGTCACACATCAAATTTTGCATCAAGCTGATCATAGATAAGGGTTGATTTGGAGTAGGTAAAGGGTTGATTTACACTTGCTTTGGATGAGTCAGAATTGAACGAGTAGCCAGAGTGCAGGTTGATCAAAACACATAGTTTAAAAGTCAAGCTGAGACACAATAAGGGTACATCTAGTTATCAGTAAAAGTGGCTCTTTAGTATGTTACCAGTCACTATGCTACACACTCTTTGACTAGTTTTACTCCGTTAGATCATGTGAGACCTAAATTTTATATGTAAGATAGGGGTATGATAGTTTTCTTCATTGATTTTTTTATAAGCATAGAAAGAGGGGTCATATTCCCTAATATGAGTCGTATATAGGGTTTTATTAAAGTTGTCCGCTCGCAGGTGGCGTCCCATTTTGTATATAGAGTGAATCCCCCGGGCAAGTAGCAGAGAGGGCCAAGAAGAATCTCAACCAAAATGAAAAGTTGCAAGAGCTACCAGCATACTATTGAGATGTCGAGCTCTACACCTTGAGCTGGCATCCACTACGGGTCTTGGTCGCTTACGGAATTTACTCACTGGCGCGTTAGGTGACCGACACGGAGGATCTCTGCCAGTGATTCTACAGCTGGACTACACTTATAGTGCCAGCCTAGTAATCTTCTAGCGAGTTCACACTTAGTGACCACATGTACATATGTGCTACTTTTCAGCTTTAGCACTTAGTCATTTTGTACTCTCTTTTCTGAGAAAAAGAAGAAGAAGCTTTCCATCTCTGTGTGCTTTGTGCTTGTCTTGTGTAGCTCTCTTGCATCCTCATTCTTTACATGGTATCAGAGCCTGGTGTAGGCAAGAGAGGCTAAGAGAGCAAGAGCATCACAATCCCTTTGTTCGCAATCCACGACCAGATGCAGTTTTTTGCACAAGTTTCTGAACAGGTCTCCAAAGTGCAGTATACAGAGATTTACTATACAAGTACAATGGTTGTATGTACGCTTGATTGTGGACACTCGTTGAGTATATAAAGCGTTACAGGTACCACGATAGCAGGTTCAGCAGATTTGCAGGTTTTTGCAAATTGCAGCTATTTTGTCTTAGTGCTTCAAGATGTCTGACGGTTTCAATCAGATTGTTACTGAGAATCTTGAGAAAAATAACTACCCTGCATGGAAGTTCAGAATAACAAATTTCCTAAAAGGAAAAGGTTTTTGGGACTATGTAGAAGGAGACAATGAAAAGGAACCAGAGATTCCCGAGGCAAATGCTACAGCAGAACAAAGGAAAGCTTTGAGGGATTGGCAACAAGGCCAGAGCAAAGTGATGTATTGGCTTTCTATGAGCATCACAGATGGCATGATGGGCTATCTACAGGATGCTGAAACCCCCGCCATTGCATGGAGAAACTTAGGCAGAGTGTTTGAGGTGAACACCAAGGCTAGGAAGCTTCAACTAAAGTCGGAGCTAAATCAAGTTAAGAGGAACAACCTCTCAATCAATGATTATGCCTTGAAGATCAAGAGTATCATTGAAGCTCTTGGATCTATTAAAGTCTCAGTGGAAGACGATGACATTGTCCATGCATGCTTGGATGGTCTAGGAGATGAGTATGTACATTTTAGGTCTTTCATGAATACAAGAGACGACATCCCCGTGTTCCAAGATTTGATTTCTATGCTTATTCTTGAGGAGAATAACCTTGACACATCTTCTTCTCATGGCAGAAATAATTCTGAACAAGCCTTCTATTCTAACTCCAACAGAGGTAGAGGTAGAGGTCGTGGTCGAGGCCCAAGGGGTTGCAGGGGCCAATTTCTGGAAGTTCAATCAAATCAAAACAATACAGGTGGAAGGGGAAACCAGTCTCAAGGAAGGGGGAGTCAAAGAGGTCGTGGTGCAGGATCAAGCAGGCAGCAACATACTCCAGATAGCAGAGAATGTTGGACTTGTGGTGAAAGAGGTCACATGTCACGTGACTGTCCAAAGGGAAAAGCAAGTGGAAAGAGAGAACAGGGCAACTATGCATCTACTAGCAGAGATGCAGATGACAGCAAAAACGAGCGCATGTTTGTTATCCAGCATGTAATGAATACAATGACTGCAGAGAATTCCACCCAAGATGATGTTTGGTATGTGGATTCAGGTGCCTCTAATCACATGACGTCTCGTCGAGAGTGGTTTAGAGATATGCGCAAACCATATGTGTCAGGCTATGTGCAGACAGGAGATGACACAGCTCACCCCATTGCTCATGTAGGGGACATACCTCTAAATACAAAGAGTGCGAAATCAAAGTACTTAGCAGATGTACTTCATGTCCCAAACATTACAAAGAATCTTGTTTCTGTTGGACAAATGGTTGAGCAGGGTTTGCATGTTCGCTTCAATCCAAATGGCTGTTATGTAGAAGATTTCCAGAATGACTGTAAGCTGATCACAGAGGGAAAATGTGTGGGCAGAATGTTTACGCTGAATGTAGACATGCCTGAGGTAAAAGCTGCATTATTTGCACAAGGCACAGGTGTTGTGGCTGATGTTGACATTTGGCACAAACGCATTGGCCATGTTAATGAGCAGAGATTGCGTAGCATGCAATCAAAACAGATTGTAAAAGGTTTGCCCAAATTCAAGGTGGATGGTATGCATAAAGTCTGTGCAGCATGTCAGTTTGGAAAACAATCAAAGGGCTCATTTCCACATGAGCGCAATGTATGTAAAAAGCCACTTGAGGTGGTGCACACAGATGTTTGGGGTCCAACCGATACTGCAAGTATACATGGTTGCAGGTATTATGTCTCTTTCATTGATGACCATACAAGGAAAGTATGGGTCTACTTCATGCGTAACAAAAGTGAAGTGTTTGGTCACTTTCAAGACTTCAAAGTCATGATTGAGAAGGAGACAGATATGCAAATCAAGACATTGAGTTCAGATGGAGGGGGAGAGTACTTCTCCAATGACTTTTCAGATTTTTGGCGAATACATGGTATACGCAGGCAGTTTACATGCAGATATACTCCACAACAGAATGGGGTCGCAGAAAGGAAAAACAGGCACATTGCAGAGGTTGCACGTGCATTGATGAATGAGAAGAACATGCCTCATCATTTCTGGGCTGAAGCCGTAAATACAGTTGTGTACATTATGAACAGGACACCTACAGTTGCGGTGCATGATGTAACACTTGAGGAAAAGTTTACAGGTACAAAGCTTGATTTGGCACACTTGAAAGTGTTTGGCTGCATAGCTTAGGTACATGTACCAAATGAGTTGCGTAGGAAATTTGATCCTAAAGCAGAGAAATGTATTCTTGTGGGATATTCCCTTGAACGAAAGGGGTACAGGTGCTACAATCCTACTACACGAGAATTACGAATGAGCAGAGATGTAGTCTTTGATGAGATGAGCAGCTGGTACAGTAATGCACATGGCACTATTGGGGCTGATGTAAAAGATGATGTGGTTGTACAAAATGTGAGGCCACAGTCACAGGTTTTGAGTGGACCACAAGAGTCCTCTTCTCGTGGCTCTGTAGAGAAACCATGGAATGATAGACTACGTACGCAGGTTACTTCACCAACAGGTACAGGGAATGTATCACGAAAAGGAAAGAAAAGGTTGATGAACCTCCCTTTATGGCTGATGCATCATCAGGTTTTTCACATGTAGACATGGATTCAGATGGTTCTGAACAAAGTCTTGATGAGGAATTTGGAATTCCGGCTGTCAGGACACCTGGTGTAAGGAAAGTACAAGAAGATGCTACAGGGCAAAGGAGTGACCCAGGACCGCGCAGATCTAATAGAGTCAGAAATCCAGTTCAGAAATTCACTTATGATGGGCATCTAGTGCATCACCAAGCCTACATGGCTAAGGTGATATAGGATGTGGAGCCCACATGTTTTGAGGATGCAGTTGGAAATGTGCATTGGGATGATGCAATGAATGAAGAGATGGCTGCATTGGAAGAAAATGACACATGGGAGTTGGTGCCATTGCCAAGCGGCAAGAAAGATATTGGCTGTAAATGGGTGTATAAAACCAAGCATAAGGCTGATGGTAACATTGAGCGTCACAAGGCAAGGCTGGTCGCAAAGGGTTATGCACAGACGTATGGCATAGACTATGAGGAGACCTTTGCTCCAGTGGCAAAGATGACGACTGTGAGATCTGTCATAGCAGTGGCTGCATCTAGAGGATGGATTATGCATCAAATGGATGTAAAGAATGCCTTCTTGAATGGTGAGTTGCAAGAGGAAGTGTATATGGATCAGCCACCTGGTTATGTCGATCCAGGTTACCCAGATTATGTATGCAGACTTCTCAAAGCTTTGTATGGTTTGAAGCAGGGCTCTATTATATTGTCAGTATTGGTTTTAGGAGAGCTCATGCTGATCATTCACTCTATGTACGTGAGAGTGATGTGGGGATTGTGGTCATTACCATATATGTAGATGACCTTATTATTGCGGGTGACAATGCTATGGAGATTGACCATGTGAAGGGTCTTCTCAAACAGGAGTTTGAAATGAAAGATTTGGGCGAGTTGCGCTACTTTCTTGGCATTGAGGTGATCAGGACTCCAGAGGGTGTATGGCTATCACAGAGAAAATATTATTTGGACATGTTGTCAAAGTATGGTATGGCTGATTGTAAGCCAATTTCTATTCCCTTGGATGTGAATTCAAAGCTGACTGCAGAGAAGGGTGATGTTGTTGAGGATGTCAATATGTACAGGAAGATTGTGGGTAGTCTAATCTACTTGACTATCATGAGGCCAAACTTGAGCTACACAGTAGGCTTGGAGAGTCAGTTCATGCAGCCTACGAGGAAGCCACATTTAGATGGAGTACGACGCACACTTAGGTATGTGCAAGGTACTCTTGACTATGCATTGTTCTATGCAGCAGATGCACCATTAGCATTGTATGGGTATACAAATGCAGATTGGGCAGGTAGCATTGTTGATAGGAGATCTACGAGTGGCTTCATGTTCTCTTTTGGGAGTGCTGCTGTTACTTGGAGCAGCAAAAAGCAACCTACGGTTGCTTTATCGAGCACAGAGGCCGAGTACAGAGGTGCAGCAGTTGCGGCGTGCGAGGTAGCTTGGCTACGCACATTACTTGAGGACTTGGGAGTGCAGGTGGACCAGCAGATTTTCATCCATTGTGACAACCTCAACAGCATGCAGTTGGCTAGGAACCCAGTGTTCCATGCTAGGACCAAACACATAGAGGTCCATTACCACTACGTTCGAGAGCGAGTGTTAGCGGGCGACATCGACTTGGTCTACGTTAGCACAGAGGAGCAGATAGCGGATATCTTTACCAAGTCCCTCAGAGTTGAGAATCTTCGACGTTTCCGGACTATGCTTGGACTCTGCGACATGCAAAGCTCGAGGGGGAGTGTTGAGATGTCGAGCTCTACACCTTGAGCTGGCATCCACTACGGGTCTTGGCCGCTTACGGCATTTACTCACTGGCGCGTTAGGTGACCAACACGGAGGATCTCTGCCAGTGATTCTACAGCTGGACTACACTTATAGTGCCAGCCTAGTACGCTTCTAGCGAGTTCACACTTAGTGACTGCATGTACATATGTGCTATTTTTCAGCTTTAGCACTTAGTCATTTTGTACTCTCTTTTCTAAGAAGAAGAAGAAGAAGCTTTCCATCTCTGTGTGCTTTGTGCTTGTCTTGTGTAGCTCTCTTGCATCCTCATTCTTTACACATACCAACTGGACCCCGATTAAGTCAAAACCGCCAAGCCAACCTATCTTTCAAGAGTACAGCTTGAAGAGCATAACACCACAGTGTTCACCTTAAGATTCAAGAGCAAAGAGGGACATTAGGTAGAGCTGCAACTTCTACCAAAAGAAGTGTATGATGTTTCCACAAAGCCCGAGACCAAATAAGCCAACTGAAGGCTAGGACTCATATATTTCTATGAACAAGAGCCGTGTGCGGTGGACTTTCAAAAGGCTTACGAGCTTTTGTCCACGATCAAAGAAGATAGAACTGCGCAAATCCCTAACCCTCAAGCGATAAAGTTGAAGTGGTGATCACCAAGGAGATAGTGGCAGAAGCACTCAGACTGCCAACAGAAGGAATGACAATGAGGGCAAGAGATAGGAGGACGGCCAAAAACACAAGAAGAGGCACGCACTTCAGAGCAACTGTAGTTAGAAATCCCCTCAGCTTCATTCGTTGAGATGGAGACATAGCCAATTGAAGAGAGGCGTGTAAGAGTTTCAAATACATATAACTGATTTAGATAGAGTGCCAATGGTCTAGCTCTCAAAGGCTGAGGAAGATGCACTGAAGGAAAAAATTACACAAGAGGTAGATGAGCAGTGGAAGGCAGCAATGGATTGGGAGCTGAGACTTCTTCACTCTGTCAACGTTACACAACTCACTCCTAGTCAAATCAATGCGCAATGCCACCAACAATCCCTGCCCTATCCTCTAATTAAAGTGGAGATTCTACAAGTAAAAGAAAGTCTTTACATCGACATGAAAGTTGAGGGTGCAGATCAAGACCACCCGAAGTGGAGGCTGAGCTGGTTGAACAAGAATGCAAGGTACTTGATTATATTCACAAGAGCACCTGCGGCCCTGCAAAAGGATCCAACTCTCTGTCTTCTACCATGAGTAAGGACGTGGAAAGCACATGAGGCACTACTAAAGAAGCAGCCAACTTGGCTGAATTACCCCAGATTGCCTGCTCTAGACAAGGGACCAACGACGGAGGAGTACACGGTGAAAACCCTAACGGGTTCCATGTCCTTCTTCGAAAGTCTACAAGATTTTTCATGTGCAATGTTATACAAAATCTGTCGAATGATGTTGCTCACTTGCATCGAAGTCTTCCATGATCTAGAGCAAGCAGGCACCCCCTAGATGTCATTGCTTGAGAGCAACAAAGGGTTGTGCTATGATCTCAGTGGACAACCTTCCGAAGAAATCCTATACGGCTTCTACGCCAAATGCATGTTTTTACCTTCTCACAATATGCTGGCGTTTGAGAAAAGCATTCTACACAGGATTCTCTACTTGGCGATCGAAAATATTTGGGCTAGTGATCAGCAATCTGACATCAAGGTTTGTAGGCTACTCAGTAGTGGAGCTAAAAAACAAAGTCACTATGTAGTTCTTGCAAGTGCCAGATAAAGAAAGGAAAATCAGATACCAAAAAAGGCACTCAATGCGCTTAAAGACCACCTTGCCAACCGTCAACTCGAAGACTACTTCAACCCACAAAGTTGTGTCAAGGGACAACACATGCGAGGAGGGGGGGAATGTTAGCAACAAGCTAACAAGGACACCACAGATACCATTTTTTGGAGTCTCATTGTAAAAACACTTATAATTTTGATAAATCAAAAATATTGTACCTCCTATTTTTTGGATTAACCTTGTAATTGATGAGCCGGGGCGACAAGCTTCCAGATTGTATCAACCTGTCATTGCTTATCTTTAGTTAGAGCTCCCAGATAATTAGTTTTGACCACCACCAAAAACCTTGGCTAAGGTATTAAAGCCAATTTTTGTAAGTTATTGTTAGGTTTTGGATAATGAAATACACAGCGTGAGCTAACGACGCTCATTTCTCTCCTTCTCGTGCTTCCTACTCCCTCCTCGGTTGTCACATTGTAGTCGCGTTTGTTGCATTGCAACTACAGGTAAGAGTTCTATGCATTGATGTAAACACATCACAGTATATTGTAGCTTTTGGTGTCGTCGACCCGTGGATTAATTTCATCATAAGTAGGAATTTACACTTCAAAATAAAAAATTCAGCATAGGCAGGGTATTGGGGCATCATTGCTAAGCATTTAGGTGCATTCTGGGTCGAAAACGACTAGGTCAAAAATCCACTGTTGTATATAATCGTGATTTTGGCACTTGACCTAAAGTAGGGCTTGAGACCATAAGCATGTGTGCTTAGGTCTTCTAGACTTGTCCTAGAATTTTTGTCACGTTTGGATGTCATTTGATGCTGTAACGGATGTGATTTGTTTGCCGATGAGCGATTGGGCTGAAAGCATGCAATGGTGGTACAAAAAAAGGACTTTTTTTGTTTGTACCTAGTTGGTACTTCTACAAAAGCTGGAGATTGTTTTGGAGGGAATCGTTTTCGGCCTCTAAAATTAAATGGTGTAGAAGGGAAGCTAGTAAAAATCCAGTGACCACTCCGTTTTAAGAGACATTGTGGGTGGAATCAATGATGGATTGGAGTTACAGCATGTTTGAACTTGTGTGATGTGGCATGTGTGCCCTGTGTAGTACCAATGGCTTTTTGTAGTGGTTCTCTACTGCACAACGCTGTCAGAAAACTCTCAGGCATCACCTTTAGGATTCCCCTGTGTAGCTAGCGTGGTCTCCTGTTGTGCACACGTGCCACAATGAGGACGCCCACGAGGAAGCCTGCTTCTGTCAAGAAGCCCAGGACAATGGATGCAACCTCCCCCCTCAAAGGCACAAAGTCTCCCGGAAGCATCAACACACCGAACACAAGGGCTAGCAATGGGAGCATTTCTGTGGAGAAATCAGCAAATTCTGCAACACCTTTTGTCGAGGATGAGAATCGGTCCTCCACTAAAACAAGAGGTCGGTGTTTCTACGCTGTCATGTCCTATTTTACAGGATTTGATTTTATTTCATGAGAGGTAGCTATGTCAAAGGTTGTAAGGTCATTGCATGCAAGTTTATGTATTGTTTCTTGCTCAAGAGCCTTGAATTATGCATTCATGAAAGCATACGTGCCTTGAGCCGTACACAATTTCAAGAGAAATTTCAACAATTGCACGAGTGTATCGTTTCATCTATGCATTGCATGTAAGTCAATGTTTTGTTTCTTGCTCGGGATCTTTGCATTTATGCTTTTTTTGCATTGCATGCATTCATGATTCAAGCACATGTGCCTTCAGCCAAACACAATCTCAGGAGATTTTTCAACAATTGTGAATGTATTGTTTCATATATGCATCTATGCAGAAGGGTCTTCTTGTATCCCTATAATCCTACCCTGTAGGACAAGAGGGTTTACTAAGAAAACATGGAATTTTAGAGTTCAAAATATGGTACTGTATACTACCAAATTTAGTACTTTACAATACCAAATTTGGTATTGTACAATAATAACTCTGTATAGCCTCAAATTTGGTTAGTACCAAATTGTGCATTGGCAAGGTCATCTGTGTGACCAAAGGGCTGTTTCGGGTGTAGGCCCGGTTTAGTTTGACATTGCTGGAATGTTGCCAATAGAAGGTCATTTAGGAAGCATGCTTAGGTATTTTGGATTGGTAGACGGAGGGCATGTATAACATTTGAGCTTTGTGTTTCCACATTGCAGGCAAAAACAAAATGGAAGAATACTCTATTTTGACCAAGTTCTGTTATACAACCGAGGAGCTTCACCAAGAGTATGGTCTCAGCATGGAAGGGGTGCTTGCAAAGGATCTTAGGGATGAAGACCTCCCTCACGATGAGTGGATGACGGTTTTCAAGCAAAGATACCAGAAGAATGCAAAGATCTACTTGAATCACTAGCCAAGACTCCTTGAAGACTGCAGGTTCCTCTTCCACAAGGTATATCAAGCCCCTCCATCTTGTGGGGAATCATTGCAAATTTTGCACGATGCTATGCTTTTGAGATATGCCATGAAACAACAAAGGACCCTGCGCGCCATAAAGTCGCATGGGCAAGGTTTGGAGAGGAATTACTGAACATGTGTGTAAGCCGCCTGGGAGGGGTTGAGCGGAAGGTCGAAACTTGGCGAAGGGAAAACAATGCCTCCCACGGTGGTTTATAGTCATCTATTAAGAAGCCCCGCCTTACGCAAAGTGGTAGTACCCTCTGTACAGAGGTAGACCCCCCACAGCTTCATGTAGAGTTGCTTGATTATGTTACAGAATTGGAAAGTATTGTTGAGAGAGTGCCTCAGAAAAGTGTAACTGCATCGGATAGGCTAAAAGAGCTGAAACTCTACAGCAGAACAAGGAAACATTGTTGAGAGTCGAGGGTTCCAATGTTGTTGTGAAGCGGATAAAGGATGACATAGAGCACTATGAAGTGCAGCTTGCAAAACTAAACCAGGAAAACCCTTTCAATGATGAGGACATCAAAGAGGTTGAGGCTAATCTTGGAGCCATTGCTAAGTATGGAGCCTGATTTACCCCTTGTAATTTTTTGTGATAAAAACGCACATTTGTAAGGCCCCCATTATGAGGAGAAGCCATCGTGCGTGAAGAAAAATAACTCGCCGGAAAAATCACTTGCCGGAAACCAAAATTTCATGGCCAATCTTGTCGGAATATTCCTTTTTGCCAGAATATTATGGCTGGCCGGCGGCGGCTGGAAAGTGGTCGGAAAACGATCGGTCCATTGGCCAGTTGGCCGGTGACCGGTAGTCAATGGGCGATGGATGGTGGTCGGAAGACAATGGCCGGTGGCCGAATTCAAAAGCGGACTTGTCTTCTCAAGGGCGGCCACACATGGGCGGATTGGAGGGTTCAATTTGGACTTATCTACACAAGGGCGGCTACACATGGCTGCCTCTCATGAGAGAGGGCAGCCCTTTTGGCCTATAAAAGGAGGCCATTTCTACACACATTTGAGAGTGTGAAGTTGATGCAACAAGGTGGGTGTGAGGTGGTGAGAGTGAAGGAAGGCGGGAGCTCCAAAAGGGTATAATCCCTTTGTAACCTACTTCTTGTTTTGAAGTACTAAAGCCATTGAGTGGCTGCTTTCCAGCCCACATTGGGTGAACCACATATATTGTGTGTACTCTCTCTCTCTCTCTCTCTCTCTCTCTCTCTCTCTCTCTCTACTCTATAATCTCTTGTGTATGAAAATTATCTACTTAGCTACCTCTTATTTCCTAACAACTGGTATCAGAGCAAGGTTCACTCGTAGCTAAATTATCTCAAGGAAAGGATTCCTTGAATTGAGTGGGAGTTATGGCAGAGGAAGGGAAGCTAAAGACTAAGAAGTTCAATGGCAAAAACTACCAACATTGGAAGATGCAGATTGAAGACTATCCCTACCAGAAGGACCTCTATTTGCCACTAGGTGCTCTTGCAAAGAAGCCCGCAACAATGGCAGATGAAGCACGGATTGTCCTTGATTGAAAGGCACTGGGAACAATACGGTTAAGCTTGGCATCAACGGTGGCCTTCAATGTTTCGGAGATGAAGACCACGGAGGACTTGATGAAGTCACTTGATGACTTCTACGAGAAACCATCGGCATCCAATAAGGTATTTCTTATGAAGCGCTTGTTCAATCTAAAGATGGCAGAGAATAATTCAGTTTCACAGAACACCTAGATGACTTTAACACACACATAAGTAAACTTCAATTGGTGAAAATCAATTTTGATGACGAACTACGAGCTCTCCTTATACTATCATCTCTACCGGATAGTTGGGACAGCCTTGTGATGGCTGTAAATAATTCTATTTTTGGCACAAATACTCTTAAGTTTGATGATGTTGTAGGTGTTCTCCTAAGCGAGGAAATAAGAAGGAGAAGCACAAGAGAATCATCAAGTGCTACATCATCAGTGGAAACAAGAGGAAGGCCTAAGAAGAGGTTCAAAAACCAAAAGGGTCATGATCACTCAAGATGGAGCAAGTCACGCACAAAGTCAGTTATTGAATGTTGGAACTGTGGCAAGAAGTGCCACGTCAAGAAGGATTGTTGGTCCAAGAAGAAGAAGGAGACTGAGTCTCAAGACAACAAGCCAACATCGGAGGCCAATGTGGCAGGTAAAGTACAGCAAGATGCTCTAATTCTCTCATTAGACAATGTGTCTAATTCCTGGATAGTAGATTCCGGGGCTTCATTCCATGCGACACCACACAAGCAACATTTCCAAGATTACACCAAATGTAATTTTGGGTATGTATACTTTGGAGATGATGAAGCTTGTGAGATTGTCGGCAAAGTTATAGTTTCTTTCAAAATTGCTAACGGAAATGAATGGAAGCTTAAAGATGTTAGGCATGTTCCATCTCTTTGGAAAAATTTGATCTCTACAGGACAATTGGACGATGAAGGTCACAACATTGCATTCGGAAACAAACGGTGGAAGATCACAAAGGGATCTTTGGTGGTTTCCAAGGGAGAAAAGGTCAGTACACTTTACTTGTGTACTATCAGCACGCAACCTTCAGCTTATGCAGCAACTACAGAAGTTGACAGTGCGGTGTGGCACTACCGACCTGAGAATATGAGTGCCAAAGGAATGCAAATCCTTCAAACGAAGAAGCTTCTACCAAGTTTGAAAGAAGTGGACTTTGAGTTCTTTGAAGATTGTGTTTATGGTAAACAAAAGAGGGTAAAATTTCAAAAATCAAGAAATGAAAGAAAAAATTAAAAACTTGAGTTGGTTCATTCTGATGTTTGGGGTCCCGCAAGTACACCATCACTTGGTGGCTCATTGTACTATGTAACATTCATAGACGATGCGACTAGGAAAACCTGGGTTTATATCATGAAGAATTAGTCCGATGTATTTTTCATATTTCAAAGGTGGAAAGCCTTTGTGGAGAATGCAACAGGTAACAAGGTTAAATTCCTCGGATCCGACAATGGAGGCGAATATTGCAGCCAAGCTTTTGAAAGCTTTTGTACTAACAATGACATTCGGAGGCAAGACAACCCCAATGACACCTCAACAAAATGGGATTTTGGAAAGGATGAATAGGACAATCATGGAGTGAGCACGAAGCATGCGGCTACATGCAAGCCTATTGCTTGAGCTTTCGGCGGAAGCTGTAAATAAGTCTGTGTACTTAATCAACTGGTCACCCTCAACGGCATTGGATGGGGGAGTTCCAGAAGAGGCATGGACAGGTAAACCGGTGAATTATGCATTTTTCAAAGTGTTTGGGTGTGAGGCTTTCATGCACATAGATAGAAGCCTAAGATCAAAGCTAGATGCAAAGTCCAAAAAGTGTGTCTTCATTGGCTATGGAGAAGGTGAATTTGGGTATCGCCTAGGGAATCCTGAAGATGGTAAAATCTTAAGGAGTAGGGATGTAATTTTTAACGAACAAAATATGTACAAAGATTACTGGGAAAGAAAACAAACAAAAGAAACAAGTGATGAGTACATGGAGCTTGAGGACAGTGAAGACTCGAGGACTGCAAACGGTGACAATGTGCAACAACGTCAACCAAATGAGAAGCTTCAACCTATTCCCCAAAGATCTACAAGAGCAAGTAGATCTCCAAAAAGGTGTGTTCCTTCCTTCAACCATCTCTTGATCTCAGATTTTGGAGAGCCAGAATCATACAAAAAATCTATGCAAGACAAATCCAAAGAAGAATGGACTAAGAGCATGCAAGTGGAGATGGACTCACTACATCGCAACCAAACATGGGAGTTGGTTGAGTTGCCTAAAGGTAAGTGGGCACTTCAAATCAAATGGGTGTACAAGCTAAAGGAAGAAGAAGTTGGGAAGAAAAGATACAATTCTAGACTTGTGGTAAAAGGGTTTTCGCAAAAGAAAGGTATCAACTTCAATGAAATATTTTCTTGTTGGATCCAACCTTGTCCAACTGTTGTAATGAGCCCACCTTGTAAAGCCTATCAAATTCCCATTTTTATATCGAAGACGTCTTATCATTTTGATCCACTTGTCTGGGTTATGTAAAGATTAATCAGTCAGTCAGGACCCAGATTTGTTCCCACTGTAATTATGAGGAAGAGAACCCCATGTACATTTTTGAGCTAAGGTGACTAAAGTATAAAAGTCACCTTAGAACCATTTTTTGAATAACATTTGAATATTAATCATGTGTTGTACGAGTCTGAGAGAGAGAGAGAGAGAGAGAGAGAGTGTCTTATCCTCTTCACTACGCGCTTCTCCCTCACCGGATTCACGACGATCACACCATCGCGGTAGCCTCTCCGAGAGCTACGCGCCCACGTCATGCATTCACATTTTTGAGTTGTTCGCGATCTATCCTTCCTCGAGCTTGTTTTGCTTGTAAGTAGTACAAACAGTGTCTGTTTTCAACAATCAAGTGCTTTATAGAATGAGAAAGAGATTAGCTACACATAGATACTCATAAACTATGACCTGCAAGTCTATTGCGACTATAATCGAGATAACTAGGGTTCAAATTTGGTGAGATAATACTTATAGGTAAGTATATCCTATTGAGAGGATAGTGCCTAGTAAGTTTGATGCGATTCCGAGTTCATATGAGGTGTAAATGGTGTTGTGAGCGTTTAGGGATAAAGTGGGTTGCATTCTATAAGGGTTAGTGATTGATGCATCATAGAAGTGTGTATGTGTAGATTGGTGTCAGCCTGACAAGCTAACAAGATTGCCTCCGTGCACCTACAGGTTAGTCGTGTCATTGGATGATAAGTATGCTATCTCTGTTGTGCTTGTGAGCATGAACAGGGGAGTAGTTTCGCCCTAAAACATTGGCGCCGCTTCCGGGGACACAAGACCTTAAGTATGGAGATCTACGTCACTCGTGTGATGGTTAGCTTACCTTAGTTTCAACTAGAGAGAGCTTAAACTTTTAGAACAATATCCAGGATAGAGTATCCTGAGGTCTAGTGGATAGCCAGGAAGCCTGTGTCTTGCCGAGGGTCTGTGACTATTTAGATTTAGTTAAGTAGGATAATGTGGAGTTATGGTTTTTGGTTTTGAGTGCTTGTTATACTTGTGTAGAAATAGAGTAGTTAACACTGTAAAAACGCAAAACAAACAAAAAGAAGAAACAATAAGGCTGTTTGCTTGCCTTGAAAGCAAAACCCACACCATAGATCCTTGAAGGGGGTGAAAAGAGTAGACATTGGAATTATGATCCAACACTTGAGAAAACATAAAAATTGCGACCAAAACCAACAAAAAGAAACAGGTGATTGTCATAAGGAAACACTAAGTGAACCTAAAGAGGCCAAGAAGAGATATAACCATTAGCCTGGGGTAAACTGACTGTGTCATGTGGTACGACTGATATTCACAAGTTTAAGATGAAGTGTCATCAAATTTGCATCACTTTAAGTGCATTTGAGTTGTGAATTGCCATAGAAAAGTGAAATTTGTGAAGTGCTTGAGTCCAAGGTCAAAATAAGTCCAAACTTCATAAAACTTGAGGGATAGACTTATATGGGCACAGATAACACAACTGTCCAAAAACAGAAAAAAAAACAAATCCCAATTGCTCTCTTCCGAGTCTATCACGATAGACTGATGAAGTTGGTGATTGACTAAAAAAAGGAAAAAACCTTTATACCATGGGTTTAACACATCAATACAAGGGTACTCACAAAAATTGAGTGAAACTGAACACCATCTTGACCATAAAACTTCAAAACTGGTGTTTTAGAGTCTGAATTCAGAGATAAGGGCAAGAAGGCTTTGACCAAATGTCCAAACAGTCCAAAAAAATTTCAATGCACTACACAGGAAGAGGGTGAACCAGCTGTGGAGATAACTCCAACAGTGGAGAACATGTCGAGTCTATCGCGATAGACTAGGGAAACTGCTGTTGAGGACCTTATCTTGCAAATTTCCCCTAGGGAGAGCTTTATCAGAGCCTATATAGCATACACACCAAATTTCAAGGCATTTAGATCATTGAAAGTCAATCTAAGGCCCAGATAGAGAATCAAGCTCTGACCAAAATACTAAAATGGGACCAAAACCCAAATCAAGTGCCCAAACTTCATAAAACTTGAGGGATAGGCTATAGAGGGTAAAAGAAACTCAAGGATGAAGTCACAATTTTAAATTGACTTATGCTGAGCAAGTTGTCAGTCTATCGTGATAGACTAGGAAAGTAGTGATTCATACATATTTTGCAAGTTGTGACTATACGACTAGGACATACTCTCCACATAGATCCCAGCCATCATTTTCATATTTGAAATTGGACCACCAGAAGACTGACTGAGTGGTTGATGTGCATACTTGAAAGATTTTTCGTGGTTCAAGGAAAACCCTTGTGAACAAACTAACCATACTTGTGTAGATCCCAGAAGGAGATCATCACAGAGCCGCACAGGAAGAAGGAGTCCAGGTAAGCTTTAAGTTTGCAACCCAGCTTTCATTCTTATGTATTTAAGGTTGGGAGCCTTTGTTAAGTCAGGAGCTAAAAGTGTCAAAAGTCAAGTAAGCACCACGTCCACCGAAGAGAGTGTAACTCAGACGAGACCAGACCCATTAGCACCGATCATTGAAGAGGTTAGTGATACTGACACTTCATCAGAGAAGTCCTTCTTCATGATGGGGAGTCAATATCCAGGAGGTTTCAACGTTGAACGACCAATGCCAGGGGGAAGCACCTCCCTACATCCTTTAAACGAAACCAAGTTCACTATAATCTTCTTGGAAGGAGCAAACTTGAGGGGAGCCTTAGTTTATTCTGACTATTGAGGACACAAGTGTATTTGTATTGAAGAAAGACCGGCTCAGAGATTGGAGATAATTCGAGTCTATGATGATGAAGATAGATTTCTAGACGAAAAGGGGAATCACTATTTGATAGTTAGTAACCCTGAGGATTACAACAGATATGGAGACAACCTAGAAAAAGGGAAAATGGTTTCAGAAACCCAATAACCGCCTCCTAACATTGATCGACGTGGAGCGCTTTTTATGTATGATAAGAAAACAACCAGGGTCCCAACCTATAATGAGAATGTGGGGATTTACAAGCATGAAAGTGAGGGAATAGTCTCTTACTTTCGATGCAAGGAACCCTACCCAAACGAATTAAGCAAAGATAAGGTTCTTTACTTATTCTCTTATGAAACTGCTATGGGGAAGGATATTGTTTTTGTTGATAGGTACGGGTGAGAATACAAACGTATTCTCCTAGAGGAGGTCGACTTGCTAGGGGTGTAGTTGACTCAGTGGAGCGAAGAGACTTTGAGTCTATGGAGGAAGTGTTTGACGCGTTTATCGAGGAATTCTCACAAAGGGGAATAGCTCATAATATAGTCTCACAAATCCATAAAATCAAACAGAAAGATGGAGAGTCTGTGCGAAAGACAGCCCTCG
This sequence comes from Adiantum capillus-veneris, assembly GCF_014529385.1. Lineage (NCBI taxonomy): Eukaryota > Viridiplantae > Streptophyta > Polypodiopsida > Polypodiales > Pteridaceae > Adiantum > Adiantum capillus-veneris. The sequence continues at coordinate 49,622,466 of NC_140949.1, read as the reverse complement.
GATTAAAAAGATATGTTAAGTTCTGCCCCGTGGAAGAACTGCCAACTTAGTCTAGACTTATGCTTATATTTATCCAAGGACTAAGAAATGCAGATCTCCAGAAGGACTTACATATGAAAAGGAGCACAACGTTGAATGAGTTAACCAAGGAGGCTCTACACCTTGTGGACAATTGTGCGGTCTACAAAGAGGGGGAGTTCAAGGATCTTGACGATGATTCCTCCTCGCAACAAAGCGGAAGCAAGTCTGCTAAGACAACACCGAAAGGAGAAGTAGCGGTGAGCCAAGAGCAGCTTGTAGAGGAAGTGCTTAAAAAGATTAACTTGTATTCCAAACCACAAGCTAAATAGTCAAAATGGTGTGCGATTGAACAAAAATGGACAAATCATGGGACGGAGGAATGTTATTATAACAAGGGATATGTGAGAGAATGACCCTATGCTCCACAAGCTCAGGCGACATCCCCTCAAGTCCCACCGATGCCTAGATATCAAACAAGCAACCTACCAGGACCTGTAGGTGTAGAAAGACCACAACCAGTGTTGGGACAACAACCACTCCTACCAAGATTACGACCAGTCGGCATAAGATACACACCAACAGTAACTGAATTGGATGAGAAGGCTTTGGTGCCTATGCATGCATACTACGAAGAGCCCAATGGATATGTGGAAAACTCTGTCTATTATCCACTAGAAGAACCCTCCACACCAGAACCATGGAGCATGATAGGAAATATAGAACCACCAACTGCTGCACAGGCATCGGGGGAAGGAAGATATAGCTTGGATGAAAGAACATTGTTGTTCATAGCCAACGGAGGCATGAGGGGCAAGAGGTTTGCACATCAACAAAGAGGAGCTCAAGGAGCACCTCAATAGCCTAAGGGACCATGCTACAAGTGTGGTGGAGACCATTGGTTGAGGGACTGTCCTCATGATGAAATCATTAGGGTCAACGCATATTGCACCGAGTGTGGAATTACTCACTTGATCCCTGATTGCCCTAAGAACCTAAGCAAAGGAGCAAAAACTACTTTGAATATGCTGGGAGCACTGCCTTCCAGTGGAGGGTCAGAAAACAAAACTCTGATTCCTATTAAGGTCTTGACGAGATCCCAAACAAGGAAAAATGACAATCAGCCCAAGAGTAACGATGAAAATCAAGAAGAAATCAAGACTGACAAGTCTAGCGTCAGTCGTGATAATCCTTGGAAAGAACGAAGAGAAAAAATGAAAGCTAGACGTGAGCGAAAATAGAAAGATGTAGAAGCGAAGCTAACAATAGCTCGAGAGCAACTTAAACAGCAAAGAGGGTACGACTCTCTAAAATCAACGGAGGGACCAAGAAGCGCAAGCTCAGGAGGGTCTGTATTGGTAGATAAGGTCAATGAACCCTTAGATGCAATCTTGCAAGCATATGAAGCAAGATTGAAGAACAGACAGACTCTAGAGCAAAGGTGGATGACATATCCATATCCAGAGATAGAAAAACAGAGACTAGAGATGTGCAAGCAATTGATTGAAACTGCACAAGCTTTACTAGAGCCTCCACCTATGGAAGTGAGAGATAGAATAATCAAACCCCCAAACAATGAAACACCTCTCAAAACTGAACAAAGGGTACCTAACAAGATAGAAAACGTTAAATCCTTGATGTAGAGGATGCAAGAATCGTGCCTAATAGCACTGATGAATCACTGAAAGATTTTCCACCATATACACCTATTGTGGAAGAAAATTGGTAGAGCTATGGGAAACGGTGACAAAAGCTCAAGAAAAATATGAGACAAAAACAGTCGAGTCAGTGCCTTTCTCGGAGTTCAACTTGAATAAGCCTCCATGGGATTTAGATGCTAAATCATTTCAAGGAGATAATGGTTCAGTTGCATCCGAAGATAGCAGACCGGCATCACTCGGAACTTTGCCATACATGGGAGACTACGAGGCAAGGTCAGAAATTCAAAGAGTACCTTCTCAAAGAATAGGAGGGTCAAATCAATTGGACACTAAACTCTTGACAGACTTGTTGACCACTCCGGTCAAGTGTACAATCACATTGGCAAAATTGTTAAAAATCCAAGCATCTGGACGGAAGTGGGCAAATGTCTTGAAAATTTTGGTATAAGGACGCCTCTTAAGTTCTTCGAAACTGAGCTTAATGACACAGAACGGAAGAAAGTCAACACTAGACCAGTGCCACTCAACAAGGTCAGAGAGTATTGTGAGGGTGAAGACGGCAACACTACTCTACCAGTTGAGTATAACGGCATAGAGACTAAGGCCATACTTGATAGCGGAGCTGGCATTGACATTGCGACCAAAATGCTATGGGAAAAATGGGGAAAACCAGCAATACGAACAACTAGAATGAAATTGTAACTGGCGGATGGGCACATAGAAAGGCCTATAGGATTGCTTGAGGCAATTGTGGTATCTTCATGTGGCATAGAGTACGAACATACATTTGCCATAGTAGATTTCGGCAAGAAGAACAATTATGAAATTATCCTTGGTAGGCCGTTCATGAGGCAACTCAAGATGGTGCAGGACTGGAGGTATGATTTGTTGGGATTTGGATCGTGCTAGCTATGGTGGATGAAAGAGAAACATGGTGCAAGTGTGTGAGTGTGTGTAAGCAATCTTATCACTCAAGTGAATTAGGTTCCAAGATAGGATTAGCTTGGACTCATAAACACAATCTTGAGTATTGACTTAGCTTAGCACAAGCTCACCGTAGACAAGCATGTAGTACAAAATGAGTTGTTGTTTATTGATTCAAGAAATGAGCTTTAAGTAGCTCTATAGCCTTGCTCCACAGTATGTGGGATAAATCCACTCTCCTCTCCTTGACTCACACCTTAGGACAAAGCTCACACTTTACAATCCTCCCCTTGAGGTTTGGACTAAGACAACATACTGAAGATGCATGATCCACACAGGCTAACAAAATCCACACAGGATGGTGATATCCACACAGGAAATAAAAGTCCACAAAGGATGGTGATATCCACACTGGATGGTAAAATCCACACAAGAAAGATCCACAAAGGATGGTGATGTCCACATAGGATGATAAGCTCGTATCCACACAGGAAAAAGTCCTAACCTACAAGTAGAGAGTCTGCATCTTCAAAATGGGTCTTCCCAAATGCTACCTTTGTCTTCATCCTTTTTGTCTTCTGCTATGTGAGCTAATCCTCTGTCAGGTCTCTTGCCTTCGTTGCTTCTACTGTTGCTTGCTTCATGGTCTCACTTCGTATCCTCCCCTCGAATGAGTACTTCTGTCCCCCTTTTTGTGGTACAATCAGGCTTTATTGAAAAAACGAACACAATGCAAAAATACTGATGTAAAAGACCTAGTGATGCGTATGTTAATGCTGCCAATCTTTCTCTGGTCATTCTCCCTTGGTTGATCAATGCCTTTTCTTATTGGAGTCACTCAGTTTGCTGGATTTGCAATTTTTTGACCCGGTCATGTGCTTTGCAGTCATTACTTATTTGTCTAGGTCCATGAGATCCCGTGCATACGAGAGCCTTTTTGAGGCTAAACTTGACATACAAAATTTAAAGGGCGGTCTTACCAAGTGCACGATTACATTGGCAGTGTCTAAACCCTGTTTGCAAGTGGTAGATACAAGAGATGTGGGTTCGAAATACTTAATGACTTTTATTTTCAATCTTAATGAATGAACTTGATATCTTTGTGAAGCTCCTCTTCACAAAGTGAAGTCACTCTTCACAAGGAATGTCTTCTTGGATTGCTTGGATATCTTTGAGATGCTTGGCAGCGGGCTCTTTGATGCCTTTGAGTCTTTGAAAGCTCTTGGAGGTTTGCCTTGTAGCCGGTGCATAGGGTGGGAGCAGGGGCTTAAAAAGCCATGCCTTGGAGCTTTGAGGCCGACAGTCAACGCGGGACCCGGTGCTTAGGGCCAGTGGGCAAGGCAAGGCAGCGCCGTGGGAAGGGGGGCCCAGTAGGGGCAGACCCGAAATCGCCTTAGAAAAGGCTTGAGCGCCACGGGGTTGAGGTCCGTTGGCCGGACGGCGGGGGCGCGCAGTTGGTCGCAGCTGATTCAAATGCCGTCGGACGGGCACATGCAAAAGGGAGACAGTCAGCGGTCGGTGGCGGACCCGCTAGTAAACCGAAGTGGAGTTCACCGCTAACTTGTAGTCTGCCGGCCTTGCCCCCCCTCGTTGAACCCACAACCTTCAAGAGACACTAAATGAAGTGCTCGAGCTAAGCCAAGGGGCCCATTGGGCTCCACATGGGTAATAAGCCAAAAATAAAATAGTTTAAGTTCGGTTCTGCAGGGTTTCTCCAACACAAACTCACACACACACCTAAATATAGGCAATCTTGAAGATGAAGTTTGAGATGCTTTTGAGGTCGGATTGCAGGGCTTGAAGGCTCTACGGAGAGCTTATGTCGAGTACTTCGAGATGATGTTAATGTTGTTAGGCAATTGCGAAAATGGAGAGATTAATTGGAGGTGAAAGTCACAAGAAAATTGACACAAAAGCAACTTAGAAATGCAAAAATTGGATGCTAATCTTCTCCCTAATCAAACCTATCTAGCCATGGAGGGTAGTGGCCTCTTGGGTGCGCCAAGGACATGCCCACACACAACTAGATTAAGGCCTAATTAGTCAGATGCAACTAGTCATGAAGAATGTTAATGGGCTATGATAATGAAATGCTAATCCATCTAATGGAGATGCTAATGATTAACACACACTAATGCATAATGAAAATCCTAGCTAGTACACCATGGATCTGATACCAAATGTTGGGATTTGGATCGTGCTAGCTATGGTGGATGAAAGAGAAACATGGTGCAAGTGTGTGAGTGTGTGTAAGCAAGCTTATCACTCAAGTGAATTAGGTTCCAAGAGAGGATTAGCTTGGACTCATAAACACAATCTTGAGTATTGACTTAGCTTAGCACAAGCTCACCGTAGACAAGCATGTAGTGCAAAATGAGTTGTTGTTTATTGATTCAAGAAATGAGCTTTAAGTAGCTCTACAGCCTTGCTCCACAGTATGTGGGATAAATCCACTCTCCTCTCCTTGACTCACACCTTAAGACAAAGCTCACACTTTACATAATTATTTGTATCTAAGACATGCTGAAACCACTACACGTGTAAACATGAAAAATCATAGCTACCATGATGTCACGAGAACACCTCTGGAAGAATTTGACTCAGCCACCATTAGTGGATCAGAAATCCCAGCATGGCTCTATAAGAAAAAGGAGATATGGATGTGCGGAGCATCTCACTGTAGTGACTTTTACCACAATGAAATGACACTAGAGAGGGTCTTGGAAGATGATGCCTATATACGAGAACCTTTTCCTGAAGAGAAGTTCGAACCCCTAGAATGGTCTCAAATTTTGGCTACATTGGATGTATGCGTCAATGAAGTCACTCCCACCAAATTTTGTGACGAGAATGGTTACGATATCATACCATACTACATGTTGAGCAAAATTGTGGAGGAAGACGAGAACGATGGAGATACTGAGAATACGAGGATCAATAGAACGGAAAAGAAACTTGAGATGAAGATAGTGGACTATGTGGACATCCCCACTAAAGAAATCGAGTAAGAGGGAGAAAAATTTTATGATTCTTCTGATCAATGTGAAAACAAAGATAATGTTGATGACAAGAAGTCAGAAAATATGGAGGAAGACGACCATCAAGATCAAGACAATGACGTCTTCTACAATTTCCCAAGCCAAAGTGAGAGACGCCAAAAAAGATACAAGAGTAGGGAACACCATAACAGTCTACCAACACTAGGCTGAGACCTATGTCGGAGTTCAGGGGTGAGACACATTTCCTTATGAACATTCATGATGTTGATTGTGCTAAGGACAAAGTGTCAGGAAGATTTCTTAAGGTTGCTGAAGACTCAGGATTTAAGTCCAGATTGTTGAAACCTAAGAAAACCAGCAAAGCAAAAAAAAGAGTTGCAACAAAAAAATTGGATGTCTCTGGCGATCCAATTATAACGAAAGTTAAACGGAAAAAGAGATACAATGATTTGAAACAAAAACTGAAAAATGTATGGACAACTGAAATGGAAAGTAACGATGGATCGAACGTTAGTGATGGGAGTAAAAAGATAGATGTACCTCCTCACTATTGTAAGTACACCATTCAGGAAAAAAAATTGGTGGTTCAGCAACCAATGAGAGAGCCTAAATCAAACGAGTCCTGCGATGGGCTAGAGAACGCCAAGAAAATAGACTTGGCAGAGTTGAGAGAAAGTCCTCGACCTGCTTACATTTCCACAGGTCTAAGCTAGGAAGAAGAGGACTTACTGATCAAAACACTTAAGGAATTTCGTGATGTATTTTCTTGGTCATACAAAGATCTGAAGGGGGTGGATCCTAACATTTGTGAACATTCAATCCCTCTGAAGTCTGATGCAAAGCCAAGCAAACAATGTCCATACACGTACAATGAGACATTCACCGAAAGGATAAAGGAAGAGATAGACAGACTTATGGAGGCTGAATTTATTTATGAGATAGAGCACACGGACTGGGTGTCACGATAGTGGTAGTACCTAAGAAAAACGGAAAATTATGAGTGTGTGTGAATCTCAAGAAGGTAAATGCAGCAACAATAAGGGACAACTATCCTCTTCCTATCACTGAACACGTCTTGGAACGAGTAGCAGGCAAGCAAGCCTATAGCTTTATGGACGGATTCTCTGGTTATAACCAATTGGGAGTCAAACTAGAAGATCGATACAAAACAACGTTTGCAACAGAATGGGGCATATATGCGTTTAGGGTAATGCCATTTGGCTTGACCAATGCTCCAGCCACATTTTAGAGATTAATGACACATGCTTTTAAAGAATACTTGCGAATATTCTTGGATATTTACATGGATGAATTATGTGTCTATTCTCTATTAAGAGAAGACCATATAGATCATCTTAAAAAGATATTCAACAAATGCAGAATGTATAGGATTTGCCTCAACCCAGAAAAATGTGTATTCATGGTACGACAAGGTAAAATCTTAGGCCACATAGTTTCGGCTAATGGAATTACCACTGATGAAGACAAGGTAAAGGTGATCATAGAATTGCGAAGACCAAACACTATATGAGAAGTACAATCATTTATGGGGCATTGTGGATACTACCGACGCTTTATCTACATGTACGCTGTAATAGCAAAACCCTTGTATAGTCTAATCACGATCTTCATATGGACCAATGAATGTGAGGAGTCATTCCAAAAACTAAAAGATGCACTGGTATGTGCACCAATTCTAAAAGCACCAGATTGGTCAAAGATCTTCCATGTACATGTAGATGCTTTGGCATTTGCAATAGGCTGTATATTAGCACAACCAGGGGAGGGTAATACAGATTTTCCGATCAGTTATGCTAGTAGACAACTCAACAGTGTAGAAAAGAATTATAACACCACTGAAAGAGAAGGATTGGGTATGATATATGTGGTAAAGAAATTTCGGCATTACTTACTTGCAAACAAATTCACATTTTCTGTGGATCATCAGGCACTCTTGTACTTAGTAAACAAACTTTGTAACACGGGATGAATTGTAAGATGGTTCATTGTGTTGCTGGAGTTTGATTTTACAGTAGTAGTTAAGAAAGGAAAAACTCATCAAAGAGTAGACCACCTTTCTCGATTACTACATGGCGAAAAAGCTACTGGGGTAAATGATGATCTCCCAGACGCATACCTGTTTAATATAGAGATGGTACCGAAATGATCAGAGAAAATTATTCCGTTGCTGACATATGGAATGAATCTTGACAACAAACACACGGTGGAAGACGTTAGACAAGCACGAAATTACACAATGCTTACGGGAAGAATGTACCATCATGGAAAAGATGGGATGCTAAGGTTGTGTAAAGGCCCAGAAGAGTACGACGCGTATCTAGAGGAGGCCCATACACAAACAGGGGGATTCCATCGAGGAAATCAAATGACCTACGAACAATTAAGAAGACTTGGAGTGTATCGGCCAAGAATGGCAGGCGATGTAGCTAACTACATCAAGAATTGCAACTTTGGCACATCCAATACCACTGTGGATTATGCCACATTATTCCAAGTGACAGTAGCACCTGCATGGATTCATGTTATTGTGGAATATTTGACTAATAAGGAGTTGTCAGGAGATTGTTCTAAAGAGAGACAAAAGGATTTACAAATCGAAGTGAATAGGTATACCCTCATTAGTGACCAATTGTATAAAAGAGGAACTGATGACCAGCTGAGGTTAGTTCCTCATGAAAATGACTACTTTCCATTATTGGAACAAGGTCATGCAGGCATAGCAGGAGGTCATTTTTCAGTGGAGAGAACCGTAAAAATCATTATGGTTGCAGGCATATGGTGGCCGACCATGATTCAAGATGCAGCAGAATTCGTGAAAAGGTGTGATGAATGTCGATGCACTAAGGTACCAATTAAAAGAGACAAAATTCCTTTAAGACCAATGATGAGTGCTCGAGCATTCGCTAAATGGGGATGGGACTTTGTTGGTCCTATTACTCCACCAGCGTATCGTTCACAAGCACAATATATCATAGTGGCCACGGATTACATGACCAAATGGGTGGAAGAAAAAGCCACAACGAAAGCAGATGCTAGAACCACGGCACAATTCTTATATGAATATGTGTTTACACGTTATGGCCTTCCAATCGAGCTGGTGAGTGATAGAGGGACACACTTTGTAAATGAATTTATCCAACATCTCTTAAATGAGTTTATGGTAATTAATCGCAAATCTGCACCCTACCATCCACAAGCCAATGGTCAAGCAGAAGCGACCAACAAAATATTGTGCACAGTTCTTACAAAACTGGTTATTGAAACAAGAACGGACTGGGATCAAATTCTATATTCAACATTGTGGGCTTATCGAGTTGCATATAAAACAACACTCAATGCTACACCATTTAATATGGTATATGGGTTAAATGCAATATTGCCTATTGAATTTTTGATTCCCACACTAAGGGTAGCCACACAATTGGACTGGACGGGGCATGAGCTTTCAAAACGGTTAGCGGACCTTGAAAAATTAGATGAGTTATGACTCAATGCTGTAGCAGCCATATATGCAAAAAAAAGACAACAGAAAGAGTTTTTTGACAAACATGTCAAGAACAAGGACTTTAAAACGGGCGACTATGTCTTAATATACACCCTTAAACAGCATGCCAAGAAACTAAAGAAAAGGGGGATGGGGCCTTATTTGGTCCAAGAAATAACGTCCAGTGGAGCAGTAAAACTGTCGACTCTAGATGGAAAAGAAATGCCGAATTGGATTAGTGGGTGTCGTTTGAAAAAATATCATCTACCTTTAACACTGGAAATGTTGTTTCAATTGCATTATGGCAAAGCCTATAGACAGGAACAGCAAAGAATTCAGGACGAGGCACAACAAGAAGCCAAGGAACGCATTGCTAAGCGAAAGCAGTTTCTCAGGAAAATAAACATGGTCACACCAATGATGACTGACGAATATCCTCTTTCGACATTCCGAACAATTGAAGCGGATATACAAAGCGAAGAATTAGCAAAGACAATAACAGAATTTATGGCTCAAGACGAAAGCACCATTGACAACTTGGAAGATACATGGTGTAGTCCTTACATAAAAGCTTATGCAGGCACATAACAAATTGAAATCTATGCATTGCTTGACACTGAAGCAAAAATGAGTGTCATCAGCTTTGAGCTCTTTCAGAAACTTGGACCAATGAGGAAAATCCCAGAGACACACAGGTTGAAAGTAGCATCGGGTGATGAGGTGACCACGTTGTGGTCTATTATATTACCAATCACAGGCACACCCGTATACTACCAAGTTCCATGTAGTGCCACCAAGTAGATCGGCAACACCGTGTATCTTAGCAGTGTCATGGATGAAAGCTAACAGGGTATTCATTGATTTGGATACGAATGAATCACTTTTCAGAAATGAAAACTTTTCAGAACCCTTCTTATCATATGACCAATACATGCCAAGGTGGAGACAGGAGTCAATACATTCGCAAGGCATTGACCAACAACAAACAAAGTTTACATGTCAAGAAACGTATTATCAAAAATCAACAATCATGCAGGAAACCAGGCAAGTTTGGGTACGACGTACAGATCTAGCAGAGGCACAATTTCATCAAGGGAGGAAATATAAAGTTTGGATCAAGCAAGACAACCTAATTCCTGTAAAAAAGTGGACAGAAGAACAGACAAAACACCAAAAGCCAGCAAAGCTTCAAAGAACAATTGTCAACCAGTCGAATACGCAACGGAATATATTGGTATGGCTGCCAAAATTACCAATTCAGAACGTGCCAACAACACCAATATAGATGCCAAAGAAGACCACCGAACAGTTGTCTACAACTGTAAATGCCAAGCCAAATCATACAACGAGCACGAGGAAACAAACAGAATCCACAACAACAACTACAAGGATCTGTACAACCAAAGTCCTCAAATGGAAAAGAAAGAATGTTCCACAAGAACATGCAACAAAATATACAACAATATCGACTTCAAAGGAGACACATATGCCAATTCAAAAACCGTGGAAAACAATCAAACAAAGAGTGGCAGATTTACAACTTCTTCTTGCAAAGAAACTCTGCCAGCCAACTCAGGCTACAACAGGAAACCTCAACAACAAATCCCAATAAGCGAATCGCTTATACCTTCCTCTTACATCGCATAATTTTTTTCTAAATGCATTGACTGTACATGCATCTAGGGCTACATTACAAGGCCTGCATTAGCACGAGTTCAAGCCCATGCACAGCACATACCCTTGACGATACCCTGTCCTCCGAGAGGACTCCAACTAGGAGGGGGGGGGGGGGGGGGGCATTCCAAATGCGGACTCAAATCGTATATTAGAGGGCAATGTTTGTGATTAATTTTTAATCCATTTTTGCGTTTTATTGTGTGATTTTGGGAAAAAGAATATTCCCTCGTAATTAATCACAATTGGGGACCAAATGATTATATATGAGCCCCTAGGGATGTGTATATACTATAAAGAGAGTCAACTCTGGCCAAAAAACATTGAAAAACAGCAAAAATAGGCCAAGGTTGACGATTAAGAGTGAGAATGTACATAGACGAGAGAAAAGTGAGCTACAAAGTGTTTTTCTTTTCATTGGTATTTTTATAGGTTAGAATTGCTATTTTCGGGTTATTTTGGGATTTATTTGCTTTACTTTAGCCATTTTCTAGCAAAAAATATAGAAAAAAATCCATAATCCAGATGGAAACACAACAGAAGAGATGCCTGATCAGAGCAAGTTAAAGAAGACAGAAAAAATAGGGACTGCAAAGCTGACAGGGCACAAATGACCACCATCATAATGGGACCTCGAACAGGAGAAATCTGCAAAAATTGTAGAACTGGAGCAACCAAGGTCCAAATAAGGAAATTTGCGAGCCTAAACCGTATCTCGCAAAAATTTATGGCCACAGGTAAAAGATGGGAAAATTTTGTGTCGGAGTCTCAATTACATATAGAGAGGCTAGGCTAGAAATCTCTCATTTGAGTCATTTTCCATTGTGAGAGAGAGAGAGAGAGCTCCCTACAGCAGTTCAGACTTCCAGGAGCTCATCCATCGCCCACGGTCACCAAATCGACATCAAATATGAGAGGTATGCTCGTCAACACTGACTCTAAGTGTTGTTTACTTCAGTTAGTCGCAAAACCTCGCCAGCACCACCATCACAACCTGTGCACACATACTGTAGACCGGTTGTTAGGAAGACCTAGAGGCCACCAAATGGAACCAAAATTGAAAGGCACAATGCCTATATCTTAGGGATCAAGCCTATGACCTCGAGAAGCGGGAAGGAAGCTGCCCAAAAAAACCCTAATTTCATAGGACTTGCAGCAGGGCAGTTGAACAAAAGTGATCGGAAATGAGCCAAAACTCAAAGGCAGCAATCCAATAACCTCGGCAAACCAACTGAATGGTTAGACCATGAAAAAGTTCTTCAAAACGGAGCCTAAAGTCCCTATTTGACGGAAACTGCACAAAGCTTCACGATACTCTAACGGGGCGACCAAGTGACCAAATGACACCAAATTTGACAGGGTACATCCAAAAGAGGTCAACTATGGGTTGGAATGTGTCCACTCAAGAAAAAGCTCTTCCACTAGGGAAAATGCGAGCAACAAGCCAGAAAGATGTCCAAATGGTAGTTTTTGGTGATGTAAACACCAAAACAACAACCGACTGCTTTGACGGAAGGTCAAAAGGAAAAGAAAGACAGCGGGAGTCATACAATGACCAAAAGGAACGGCGACCATCACCTAAGTGGTCTACTCCGACTCCAAAACCAGCTAAGTGCTGCGAATAGGGAGTACACTCTTCTAAATTGATTAAAAATTGATGTGTGTGTCTAGGAGAGCCTACTAACACCATTGTGGTCAACTAACATCAAAAAACTTGTAAAAACGACTAGCTGCTCAGTCTATCGCGATATACTTGCTATTTCACTTAGACAAGTAAAGTTTTGATTTTGACTTCATGAGGGGTACTAACAAGGAATAATGACCACAAATATCAAATCAAAGTGCAAAATTGCTTTCTTTTGGCCAAGTAACCGAGTCTATCGCGATAGACTTTCTATTTTTATCTTTGGGGAAAAGGCTTTTCAAAATTTTCACAAGATAGACTTGGGGAAGCATATGGAGGCAATACACCAAATTTGGTGACAAGATGGACTCATATGGAAAGCCAAGATAGACTTGATAGCAACTCAAAGTCAGAACAGGGCATCTCAAGGGCAGACAGTTAAAATTCACATGTGAGAGGTCAAGCAACCTTACATCAACTAGGAGAAGGCAGACAGATGATCACAAAGCCAAAATATGACAAAATGACACTAAGTCCTAGTCTATAGCGATAGACTCAGCAGAGTGATGCAGGGCCATCTTATCAAAAATTGGAATCAACAGTTGGCTTCAGCATGATGCAAGAGGACTACCCACTAAGTTTGAGCCCAAAACAACACAAAATGAAGGAGATAGACCAACATCTCCTTGGAAGGAATCTGGAAAAATGGAAGTTGATCCAAAAAGGGGTCACTTGACATTCATTTGAGGTGGAAATGGGATCAGATCATGTGCAAGACATGAGAAACCAACTGGTGGAGTCACAAGTGGAAATTATGACCCTTGTCAAAAGATGGCCAGTCTATCGAGATAGACTGCGCAAAAATTACAAATGAGCTGATTTTCAGTTTGTAACTATAGGGTGACCTTACATGTCCTATGCACATACACACACAAAATTTCAAGACATTTGGACTTGTTCTCCTTCATCAACCACATTTATTTGAAGCCGTCAGAGTCGGACAATGAAAGAGCTTGTCTATCTGCTGCTAACATTTTACCTTAACTCATCTTGGGATTAAGAAGGCTCATCTAGATGCATGATTAAGTGGTAATCAATTTATAAGAGAAGTACTATGTTTGAACATTAACCGTTATTGTGAATACAGGATCCATGGATGCTTCTCCGGGAAAAAGAAAAGGCAAGAACCTGGCAACGGAAGGTGCAATACCCTATGCACTTCTACCCAATTCACTAAAGCCAGCGGCCACCTGGATACCTGCAGACGTGCAACAGGCAGTAGCCTTTAAAATCTATCAAGGTTCATATGTGGGTGACAAAGGAAATTTAGTGGATACAGTGATGATACCCAAGGAGGCAGAAAATTACTTGAAAAGATCACTACAAAGGTCATGGGTGAAAAATTTTGGCTTGTGGAACTTTGTCTCACTACCACCAGTGGGGATAGATTTCAAAAGGGTACAACACCTAATTGAAACTATCCAAGAAGATGGAAATTACAGGGTGGCAGGCATGGATAATGAGGTGATGGAGATTTAGATCACCAAGGAAATCATCAAAGAGGCATTGAAATTGTCTGATCAGGGATCCAACATGAGAGAAACAAGGAAGAACCTCACGGTCTACCTGCAAAGGTCCAAACTTCCTTCTTTTGAACTCATAGCAAACCCGGAAGTAAGAGAACTGACACAGATATACAGTCAGTGTTTGTTGAGCTACAGTAAGAGACCGCCTAGATACACTACACCACATGGGAGCATCTCAACAACACTGACCTGGGCTATGGGAATGACACATGAGTTCTATATAGATCACGCATCATATCTGTTTGAAGAAGTGAAAAAGCTACGGTAGGACAAGCCAAATTACATTGTAGGACGCAAGCTGGAAAGAGTAACCAGAAGTACACAGGAAAAAATGGAAGAAGAAAGAAAAAATGAAGAAGAAGATGTGCGACTAAAGAAGCGGAAAGCAGAAATGGAGAACAACACCACATTGTAGAAGGTAGCAAAAATGGAAAGAATGCTAGAAGGCTTTGTTCTCGAGAGATCTCTACGAGACGATGTAGGCGCCACTTGGAAACCTTCTAGTAGCACTTACAGTTGGGCCAGAGACAAGTGAGAAGCAATCAACCCCACCTACTGACTCTCCTTTGCATTCAGAAATCTCACATCGTGATGAGAGGGTTCATACACCACCCATTGAAGAAGAAGAAGAAAGATCTGATGGTCACCCAAACACTGGAACCATATCACACATTGATAAAGGCAAGCAAAAAGACGTGGATCAGAAAAAAGAAAAAGCTTCCTCCTCTCAAGAAATTGAGCTGGAAGCTACTATAGATGTGGATTTACAGTCAATGGAGACCCTACTAAACCGAACAAGACTGCACAGTCAGTGGTTGGTCGATCACAACAGGTCCAACAAAACAAAGTTAGAAAAAACCCATCAAGAAGTTCTGAAGCTGCAGAAGCAAAGAGATGACACCCTAAAATTGATCAGCATCAGAGATGCTGAGATCTTGTGGCTCAAAAGCAGAGTAAACCTCCTCAAGGAAAATTTACAGGAGTCTGAAAATTTCAATGCCATTTGTGATGATAGAATAGCATCAGGTAGCACTAAATACTGCCATATCCCTTGTGCCACTGGCTCATCCAATTGTCGATCATCAACCACAGGAAAAAGCATTGGCAGTGCACCTTCACTCTCACTTGTATTGGAATCCCAATCATGCATATCTAAATACATCAAGTCTCTGGCAAAACTTTCTTCATTAGGCTCAAAAGATGCATCTGAAAACAATTGTCTATCTCGTAGAGGCTCAAAATCAAGCAGAGCATCATCTAACAACTGCATAAGTTCATCATCTGCTGAATTTAAACAAACTGGCTCATGCATGAATCTGGATTGATTGGTATCCTTAGCATATGTATTTGAGAACCATTCCAAAGCTTCGTCCAATAAGCACATAAGGTCTAGGTTCACCGCTAGAGAAGGTTCCTCCAACTTGCACATCTCAGGCTGCTGTAAATTAAGATTTCCACATGTGACATGCATACTAAACACATATACTGACGGGAGCAAAGCGAACCCCGAACCCAGACGGCCTCTAAAACATCGGGGGCCGAAAGGCGACCCTCGAGCCTATCACGGTAAAGCGAACAGGGGGGGCACCACCTAGCTTTGAGAGGCTAGGACGCAAACTAACACACCACCATAACAAAGTTTTCATCCAAGAGAGATGGATTCTTGGGAGTAATGGTGAAGAGGAAGGGTAATGAGATCAAGTTAGAGAGAGAGAGAGAGAGAGAGAGAGAGAGAGAGAGTATAGCGGCTTAGTACTTAGGCACCACAGAAGGATGGCGAATCCACACACCCTTCACACATACACAAGCTCACTCCAAACACAAGACTAGGTGGCGATTCCACACACCTCACATGGGCAAAACATTGCAAGAAACATAATCACAAAACCTCAAGCTTTATTTATTAAGGCGATGAAATAGGGAGCATAGGGTAGGGGAAAGAGAAGGGAGAGAGTGGTAGAACACATGGCAGATAGGTACTTGCACAAGGGTTATGGCCATCATCGAGCATGGTGACTACGGTGATGGTGATGGTGTGGGTGTGTGTGTGTGCGCGCTAGGCACACACAATGCATATTGTACTATCTGGTGATCTTGTATGTGTCTTAGTGTGATGGTGACCCCTCTTTATATAGGGGAGGAGGGGGGAGAAATTCTAGAATTTAGAAATGAAGAAATCATTATCTACACAGGCCATGTGACTGTGAGCCCCACTTGTCTGGTTGTGTGTATATGCGCCAGAACAGCAGTCTCATGAGAGAAAGGCTAAGAGAGACAGATGGGTTGATGAAAAAAGTGAGAGGTGACATGGAGATTAAAGTAATTACAAGAGGGGAGTGTGTTCAGAGGTGAATCTGTGTGCAGTACACAAGAAAAATTAGGTAACCACCGGGTGGGGATGGGTCTGTGGGCACCTTTTTCAGTGAAACTGAGTGTGTGTGAGTGTGGGGGAGGTTATCTAGCTACAGGACAAGATACATGGCGCCCTTTATAGAGAGAGGGGGATATTTGGGTCATGGGATATGATAGGAGAGAGAAAAGGGGGGTGGGGTATACGGTTTTGGAAGATAGGAGAGGTGGCATGTGAGTTAGGGTGCATTATTGGTAAGGACAGGGGGTGGGGTAGCTTGAGGGGAGAGAGAAAGGAGAAAGGACAAGGGGAAGAGAGAGGGGGTTGACCTTTTGAGTGGAGGAGAAGAAAAGGGACACACGGTGGGGCAACAGTGAAGAAAAAGGAGGCAGGGTGGGGATGGGCTGCCCCGCAGGCACGAGGTGGCCTATTTTACCTTTCTCACTTATTTACATACTCATAATTTTTTTTTCTTACTTTTTTCAATTCCTTTTATCACTCCCTCCCTAAGAGTGGGTTTCCATGGGGTGGGGAAGAGAGAAAAGGGGTATGGGAGCCTGGCTTGTGAAAAGCCCTCATCACTGTGCAGACTGCTCTTCACTGCGCAGACTGCTCTTCAAGTCTTTCACCCTCATCCAAATATCTTTGCACTTTTGTAGCACAAAGTTCAGTATGCACATTGAAAATTTCATCTACTACCCTGTCTGTATCATTGGCACAATGAAACCAATCATATTCATCAACAAGAGATTGCACTTCACTATGCACCCCCTCTCAATCAACACCATCAATTTCATGATCATTCTGCCATAGTGTGAGCCCTCTGTCACAAATTCTCCCCTTCTAAGTCATCAGCAAATTTAGGATCATTCTGGCAGATCGGTAGCTCTAGGTCACAGAAGCGTGTCAAAGGAGTCTGCACCCCCTCTGATTCATCATAATCACGTTCAAGATCAATTTTCCAATTTGGTAGTTGTGCTTCACAAAAGCTTGTCAATGAAGGAGCCTTGCACCCCCTCTGAATCAATATTTTGCAGATCTTCAAGCACATACTCTTGCTTAGCCAAGTCCTCAAAATCTGGTACATCCAAATTCGGTAAATCTGATATACCAAAAACCATGGCCTTGCTTCTCTCGACAGTAACCCTGCTTTGACCTATGACATCTGTATCATTAATCAACTCTTTGGAAAAACGTGTACCAGTATCTTCAATCACCTCTATGGTAGAATCTGTATCAGAAAAATTTTGCTCTAATTCTGGTTCAGTAGCAAAACTATCAGCTGTAACTGAATCTTGTTGCATGTCCACCTGAATATGACTGCACTCATTCACCTGCACAATTTCTTCCTGAGCTTTAGCCACTTCATTGTCTTGGTCCCATAATTTCTTTTCCTATTGTACGACAGGTATATGTTCTTTGCAAAATTCACCTTGTGTAGTTTGAGTCTGTAAGGACTTCTACGTCATGCACGGCATATGCAAAACCCAACTTTTCATACACTGCTTTGACTATGTCTTCATCATTAGCCTGTAATAGAAGGTAGCATCCTGCACAATAAACTCGTCAATCATAGCTTCTAACTTTGATCGTACTTGTCCTCGGATATCTACGTAGTCTGGTAGACTAGCAAGCACTCTGTTCTTGATAGCTTTCATACTGATCATAACTTACTTGCACATTAGCTTCTTTGAAATACTCCCAGTTTTTGCTGTAGGCTCTGGTAACCTCTTGAATTTTCTCCTTCACATCTAAACTCACTAATTGTTCAAAATATTTGATCATCAACTCTTCTGGTATCCCTCTTACCTTGGTCTCCGGCTCATAGCACTCAAGGTAGCCCTTTAGATTGTATCCATCAAAAACTCGCACTTCGTCGTATACTGCATCCAAATCTTCATTCATTTGATTTTTCTTCTGTACAGTCTCCATTTCAAGCAGAGATCCTTGAACCAATTGAAGCATCTTCAAAAAATCTGGAACTGTTGACTTGTCATCAAAACCGTTTGCACTTAGCTCTGCAATCATATTCATCATCTGCTCTAAATTCTCCATCTTTACCTCCCAACTCGGCTCGTTTCACGTTGGGTTCACCAAAGATGTCGGGGGATATGTGTTCGCTACGTGAGCCGGGCAGGCGCCGGGCCTCTGGCTGTGAGAGGTGTGAAAGAGAGAGAACAAGAACAATTGATTCTTCTACCAATCACCGCAATCATCAATTAATTGATTATTACCTTGAGTACAACTTAGCCCTTAGCCAAGGTGGGATGTTAAGAGCACCGTCACTTGGATCAGCTGCTAACTAGGAGTTTAAGATCTCGTTTACAGGATTAATCGGGCCGTTACGACACCGGACGTAACAAAATGCTAATTCAATCTCTAACGGATGACGGTGGTGGAAATTTTCCTCTACCAATTTATATGCTTCAAATACCTTGCAGATTCTGTAAGCTTCAATTCACTTCACTGCCTCGATCATCAAGCTTTGATTATTGTCAAATATTGTGCAGCTTCTTACTCCTTATGCTTTGCATTGGCTTAATTGCCGCTCATAGATTTCGACTTCTCCTCTAAACCACTTGCTCCGATTGCCTTTGGTGCTTCGCTTCAATGTTCTTTCCTCCTTGCAAGCCTCAAGCCTCACCCTCTCACTTACTTAGTCGAGAGGAAGAGAGAGAAGACATAGTCAAGAAATTCCTCCCCGATGTCGTGTGTGGAGGTGCTCCAAATCCATCGGGACTAGGGCCAACTCTGGATGCCATGGTCTGCTCGTGAGTCTCTGGATTCCATGGGATGCTCTTGAGTTTCCGTTTCTTGCGTGTCGCCGTCGGAGCATCAGTGTGGCCAGCGCGAGCCCATTTTTCCCCATGCTCGCTGCCTGCCTCCCTTTGATCCGCCATGCTTCGTTTTTTATTTTCATTAGCTTTCCCACTTGCCCTTATTTTACCCACTGGGCGGGCAGCTTTTTTACTTCATTGTGCGGCCTTATCCATGCCCTTTAGGTGGGCAGCCGATTCCCTTCAAGGTCACTCCATTTAGTGTGCATGTCGATCCAAGCAAGCAATGGCAAGCACAACATATTTCTCAAGCATTCCTTCATTAACAATATCTTCATGAAATATGATGCCCGCATTACCTTTTGGATAGTGCCATACACCTTCAATATGCAAGAATAAGTGATTGTATTAGGAGAGTTTTCCTCTCTTTGAATGTGCTCAAAATTACCAATTTCTGAGCCCTGCCTCTGTTGGGTTTATCCTGTAATCATTGCATTCCAAGAGATTACATTCCAAACACAATGCTCCTCGAGCACTTATTGAACTTTTAATTGCATTGTATTCTAGAGTAGCCTGTTGAACCCCAAAAACTCCCAGATGACACTCCAATTGAGCAACTGGACTGCCGGCCCCCAGCGAATCTTTAACGGCTAATATCTTGGCAACCGGAACTCCGATCATTGATCTGAAAAGACCGACGTGCTCCATAAAGTGAGCACTTCAGGCCAGTGCATTCATCTCATTTTTGTCACCTCAGATGCAGTTGCCCAATCTGGTACGGATCTGCAACCGACTCAAACTTCAATATGCCATAACTTCTTCATCGTAGCTCCAACCGACGAGTCGTAAAGACAGCCCGGTAGAGCACATTAAGCACTGCAGTTCTAGATCATAATCTCCCACATGTGCTCACTTCAAGCATACTCGTTTTTGGCATCATTAAGGCATCAATTTGGCCCTTTTAAGCCGCATCTGGCATACATTAATCATTAAACTTGGCCCGTTAACAAGCGTGAGTCATTGCTCAATAATTATGTAGGCTTCAAATAAGCTTGTTGTGCATTTTTTTGGCATCTTTCTTACCTAAGGACTAGGCTAGCCCTGGTATCTATCTGAGTTCACTTTGTGACAGGGGGTCATGGATCACGATCCATGTACACCAATGTTAGAATCTTCTGAAACTTGGCACACATGTCTCTCACAGTCTCTTGATCCTTGTTATGTGAGTTTTATGTTGTTTGATTCCCTTTAGATCACCCAAAAGTCACTTTCTAGGTTTGTTTGATGGTTTTTGGCCTTGAATGACTCTTGCCTTGTTTTGACCCACTTCTTGAAGTTTTTTGGTACCCTTGCTTTTGGATAAGTTGTTTCTGTTGGTCTCTGCTACAAGGTTGTATGATCTTTGCCCAAAAATTTAGCATGGGGACATGGATCGCGATCCATGTTCCATTTGATATGAACCCCAAACTTGGTTTGATGATTACTTGCAGTCTATGGAGTCTACCCCAACACTTATTTTTGGATTTTAGAAAACTTTTTCTTTGTCAAAAGCCAATGTTTGGGTCTGCCTTGCAGTTTTTTACTTACAATTGGTATTTGGGTGATTTGGTTGTTTTTTGGTTGTTTTTTGCTATGGTACCTTTTACAAAAGTTTCCCCAAATGATGTCAGCTACTCATTGCTCAACTATGAGCTTCAGATATGTGATATGGGGTCATGGATCACAATCCATGTTCCATCACATTTGAACATGAAATTTGGACAATTGTATGCCCGCTCCCTGTAAATGTTGAATTTCCATTTATTTTTGAATTTGGATTCCAAAAAGTCAAAAAGCCTCAATTTTTTCTCTATTTTCAAGGTTTTTATGCTATCCAAAAATGCCTCAGGGGGTCATGGATCGTGATCCATGTTCCTACACATTTTTTCTTGAAACTTTCCAGATCATCTCCCCCTTGCTTGGTTTACCCCTTTTTGCCCTTATTTTTGGGTTTGTATGAGTTTTTGAGCTCTAACCATCAAATTCTCCAAATTTTGGAGTTTATGGTCTCGACTACCAAGATAAGTTTTTTCTTAATCCTTTTTTCTCGATTTTGATGGTTGTAAATGTTACCTAGCCTACTCCTAAATACTGAAGTGAATCCTATGAACAAAAGCCAACTAATAATGCAAAACTGGAAGAAGAAGTGGAATATGGAACAATATTTTCAAAGCATCAAAAAAGATGCAGAATGAAATTCTCTCGTATCTCACTCACAAATCCCAATACCCCTCAAGAGTAGACTTAAAAATTCCCCGACTTCTAGCCTCTACCAAGCACTAAGCCCCAAGTCTAGATATCTGACTACCAAAGTGTAAATGGTCTCTAAGTAAAAAGCTACGACGAGGTCACTCACCACCTAAGGATCTTCTATGGTTGAAACATCAAAAAAATCATTAATGCACTCAAAATAGTCGATTTATCTCACTAATGCGAAGTCGCAAACCTCAACAGAATTGAAATGATTACATGTAAATGAAAGAGAAGTAGAGAAGGATCACGATGCAAGTTTCAAAATCAAAATATGATTACCAAAGCTCAAGATATGATGATTACAAAGCGTGTGAGAGTAGTCACTCTCATTCATATGCTCAAACCCCAAACCATTATGATAATGATTATTCCCCTTTCCCATTTACAAAAATGAACTTTATACCTAGGGCGTTTTTGGCCAATGACTAGCTTTACAAGACTCATACTCAAGTACAAACTTTACAGCTCATATTTTGCATAAGCATACTTGGAAAATATATGATCAAACTCAGAGGCTCTCGTTTGATTACAAGGCTTTTCAAAAAAATAATGGTGGACATTCAAAATTTTAGGGCTCATGAAGAAGGGGTCGAGTAGGAGGGTGCCCGTATGGTTCAACTGCCAACATTTTCTAATATGATGCTTCTTTGTCTCCAAGCCCCATATTCTCCACCATGCTACATCATGCAATAAATGCTTGGTCTCAATTAATTAGCATGTACTCTCTCTCTCTCTCTCTCTCTCTCTCTCTCTCTCTCTCTCTCTCATATTGGCATGTTGAAACAAATTCTTCTTGTCCTATTAGAAAGAGAAGATTTTGATTGAGTTAAATGTATCTACATGATAGAATAAATGGTGCAATATCTAGATATGAGCTTTCTAGTTCTTTGCAGACAAAATCTTGAGAAGAAATGTTTTTGTTGAAATCGTACAATTTTAGGATCAAAATCGTACAATTTTAGGATCAAAATTTCCGCCTTACAAGGTCCTTCATCAACCCAAAGAGGAAATCATGTGACACATTCTTGATTTCTTCTTGTGCTCTTAAAAAGAGAAGGAGACTACCTTCTGGATCAATCAGGTTTGTGTGTAATGGTAATAACTGTATCTTTTTAAATATTCAAGATTGTTAAGCCCCGATACTAGATGAAGAACCATGTACAATATTGTGTTGTTATGTTGTCAGCCTAATCAAAATGGTGTGAGAAAGAAAAGCTTTGATCTATTGAGCACAAGTTGGTGGAAATTTTCATTCCGTATGGACAAATGTTGAGCTTGTTAAGACAAGTTTCTATACAAAGACTCATGTGTAGTCCATTGTTGAACAAGGTCAAAGTGGTGTGATGTGGAGACATTTCTCTACTGGATCCAAGCTTTGAAACAATTATGCAATGCAAACAAACTGTTTATCTTGCCAAGTGAATGTCCTGGGTGAGAATTTGCTTTTGAGGCCAAGTTACTAGGTAAAGGACCATCCACAATGTTGTAGTATATAAGAAAAATCTCTTTATTGGAAATAAATTTGTTGAAAATCTTATGCCATGTAGCAAAATCTCAAGTTGGCTAAGCCAAACTTTTGGATGCAAGCTCATATGTAGTATTCATTGTTCAACATAAATGAAATGGTGTCAAAAATAGACACTCCATGGGGTTCAAGATTTAAAATATTTAGTCCACGAGGACAAAATGTGTCTTGTTAAGCCAAATTGGTAAGCAAACATTTGAGTATAGCATGTCCTACTATTCAGAGACAAAGTAGTAATAAAGAAAAATTATTGAACAAAGCCAAATTGGTTATTTTTTATGCCATGTGACAGAATCCTCGAGCTTTCCATGCCACCTCAAGGGGATCACCTAAAAGGGATCATCAATATCATGTGCATTTCAAGGATATCAAAATGAACCCCTCAAGTTACGTGCTACAAGAGGTGATAAAATGACCCCTCTTCAACAAGAACTTCATATATAAATCAATTTTTCCTCAAAATGGGTGAAATGTTGAATTCGGGTTGTACGAAAACACACACATCTTGGAGAAGATGAAGGAAGCTCAAGGCACACAATAGAGAGTATATTACTTAGTGTGCAATGGAAAGATAGATAGCCCTAGAATGAATCGGCGTATATACAATGCACGGGGGGGGGAAACCTTCTAGTGAACGGAAAAATGCCCCGGTGGTCCTAAGTATGTTCACGCACATCACTACCACATGTATATGGTAACAAATCTCCCTAGAGTGATGCGGTGAACAAGACCTGGCACATGAGTAAATGGAAGTGCCATGCCCTAATGACATGATCGGTCCACAAAGATGAGTAAGCCCAAAGCTTTACGGAAAGCTTTGAACTTCTCACAAGAGAATGCCTCTGTGAAAAGATCTGGAAGGTTGTCCTGTGTTGGCACATAAGCCAAGTTGATCTCTCTTGCTGAGAGCCTCTCCCTAACATAGTGCTAATGCACCTCAATGTTCTTTGTGCGAGCATGAAAAACTGGGTTCCTCGCAATTGCAAATGTGCTCTGATTGTTAGTGTAGATAGTGTTGGAAGTGTCTTGTCCACACCAAAATCAGCCATAAGGCATCTGATCCATACACACTCAACCATAGCTGTGAAGACTCCCCTATACCTAGCCTCACAACTAGAAGTGGCTACAGTAGGCTGCTTCTTTCTCAACCATGATATACATGAAATGCCAAGCATGAAACAAAAACCACTTGTGGACACTCATGTGTCAAGACAACCAACCAATCTGAGTCCAAAAAAGCATGTAAGTCTAGCGGCAATGATCCCTCCTTGGAATAAAACAAGCCAAGATGTAAAGTGCCACTCAAGAAGTGGAAAATCCTCTTGACATCCAGCCAATGCTTAGACCCTGGGCTATGCATAAATTTTTTGACCTCCAAGACTACAAATTGAATATCCGCCCTCATGTTGCATACATAAATGAGGCATCCTCCAACAGTGTGGTAAAGAGTGAAATCTGCAGGATCACCAACATCATGAAGACTCAATTTTAAACATGTTTCCATGGGAGTGGCAATAGGTTTTCAATCCTCAAGTCCAAACTTACATAGCAATGTCTCTATGTAATTTTTCTGACACGACAATACCACCATCACACTGCTTAAACTGCATACCCAAGGAATGATGCAACAACCCCAAATCGTTCATCTTGAATGTAGCATTCAAAGCAGCCTTAAATTCAGAAATATGTCTCTCATTTGGTCCAATGATCAACAAATCATCTACATAAAGAACCAGAATGAGAAGTACATTACCCTCATGCTTTACATACAATGTGCTTTCTGTTGGTCTGTTACAAAAGCCCCATTTGACCAAATGAGTGTTAGCCTTCTCATACCAAGCATGAGAAGATTGCTTCAGGCCATACAAATCTTTGTTACATTTGCACACCTTATCCTCTTGTCCTTTCTTGACAAAACCTCAAGGCTGTGTTACATAAACTTCCTCAAATATGTCACCATTCAAGAAATCAATAACATTGTCTGATGGATGTACATCCCAACCAAAATGAGCTGCCAATGCACATAGAAAACGTGCAATAGTCATACGACAAGGGGGAGCAAAATTCTCTTCATAATCTATGTCTTTTTGTTGTGCATAACCCTTTGCAGCAAGTCAAGCCTTATAGAACTCAATCTCACCATCCGGCTTGCATTTCAAATTGTAATCCCACTTTGTATCAATGGCCTTTTTTCCATGAGGCAAATTACATAAAGTCCATGTGTCATTTTCTATAAGTGCATCATATTTTGATTGCATGGCAGCCATCCAATTTTTTGAATTTTGTGCTTCATCAAAAGATAGAGGTTCCTCAACATCATGTAAGCTAGACACAGCCAAAGCATGACAATCTGATGCATAAGATGCATGGCAAGAGCCTAAACGAGTGTAACTAGACAAAGGTGCATCCAATTTACTATCATGCAATGTATGCACCAGCCATTTTGGCATACCTCTAGCCTGTTTATTTTTAGCTCTTTCCTGATCAAGTACATCATGTACATCTGCATCAGTAATAGGCTGACCTGTAAGATTTTTAGAAACCCCCATAGGCTATACGTTTGTCTCATTGGAATTTACATTCAAACTTCCACCACTGAAAAAACGCAACAAAGTGTCATAAATGTCCTGTGACATTATTGTCTCTAGTACATGACAGCAAGGGCTGAACAGAATCTTCCACAAACACAACATGTCGTGAGACCAAGATACGCTTGTTTTTACAGATGATACAATCTGTAGCCTTTGCTTTCAGTACTATAGCCAAAATAAATAAATTTGACAGCCTTAGCATCCAATTTTCTGCGCTGTGTTTGTGGCACCAAAGCATATGCCAAACAGCCAAAAACACGTACGTGCTCAATACAAGGCTTTCTATCATGCCATGCTTCATATGGAGTAATAGATTGTAAATCTTTTTTAGGACACCTGTTAAGTACATAAGTGGCACACATGATGGCCTCAAGCCAAAACGAATGCAGAAAAGCTTGACTTTTGACCATACATTGTGCCATTTCCGTAAGTGGCCCATTTTTCCTCTCACCAACACCATTTTGTTGAGGTTATACGGCACTGTACATTGGTGTTTTATCCCACAACTAGCGAGAAATGCATTAAATTCATGAGACATATACTCCCCCCTCAATCAGAACGGAGGGTGCCCATAGTACATTTTGAGACACTTTCAACCATAGCCAAAAATTGTTTGAAGCACATAAAAACTTCAGACTTTGCTTTAAGTAGAAATACCCATGCATGCATGGAGTAATCATCAATAACAGTCACAAAGTAAAGGTAATTTCCCAAGGACGGAGTTTGCATGGGCCCACAAACGTCACTATGCACAAGCTGCAACCTGCATGTGGCCCAAACTGAACCATCCTTTGGAAACTTTGAACACTGCATCTTACCCAAAATACAGCCTTCACAAGCATGTTTGACATGTGCTTCAAGAGGCAGCAAAGAAGAAACCGTGTTAGATTTCTGCACACGCAGCAAGCTGGAAAAATTTAGATGACCAAAACATGCATGCCAAAGTTTTGCATCTGAAATAGCCTTTGAATCCACAACTGCATTCTCAAAATTCTACCCACACTTGTCATACAAAGTGAGCTTATACAACCCATGACATAAAATGCCAGATGCAACAATTTCATCACCAAAACTGAGATCATGTACAATACATCTGTCATCCACAAATTTGACTACAAGACCAAGTCTAACAAGTGAGGATATAGACAAAAGATTCTTCTTGATCCCAAGTACATGAAGTGCATCAACAAGTGTGAAAGAACTTCCATTTGCAGCAGTAAGCACAATCTTTCCAACTCCCTGAACCGGATAAGAGGCATTGTTGGCACAAGTAACTGAATTTCCGTGAGGGACAGACTCAAGAGATGTGAAAAAATCACTATGTGGGATAATGTGCTTTGTAGCATCACTGTCAAAATACCACACACGTTAATCTACAGCAACTGACATGCATGCACCATGGCCGGACAACATGATTATAGGTATAGTCTGCACTAAAATCCCATATTTCAACATCAGCATCACAGTCTCCTTTCACAGAAGACTCAACAATAGTTGCATTTGTAGTGGATTCAACATTTGCAGTGGAACCACCCTCTTTCTTCTTATCCTCTTTGGCCTTCAACTTAGGACACTGCTTGATCAAGTGATCTTTAGCTTCACAATAATGGCAATGCAACTCCTTTTTGCCCTTATCTCACTAGAATTTCTAGACGAATGATGCCAACAAAAGCATTAGGAACATGTGATTTTCCACTTGTCGAAGAACCATAAGAAGTGGCTGCATTGCTATTACCACCCTTTCTTTGAGAAGCAATAAAAGCCTGTTCAACTGCACGCTGTCTAGTCCTATTTGTTCTAAAAAGTGACTCTTGCAACAGCAATGTGCATAATGCATCAAACATGACAACTTCAGGATTTTCTTGGGTCATAAGTCTCCAAGTACTAGCAAAATCCTGGTAAGAGTCTAGCAAGGCATCAACAACAGTCTGCACAGAAAACTCTCTGAAATGACTTCACGTGCAGAAATAAGTTGCACATTGGTATCCTTGACACTAGCAAGGAAAGTGTCTTATCTTCCTCATACATAATCTTCGACTCTAGCTCTTAACGTGCAGCAATGCAATTTTTGCCCCATTGAAGCTTGCAGAAAGACCAGCCAAAATATCCCAAGCCTGCTTTGCAAATTCTATTGAATGAGTGTGAGGAGTAATGGTGTGCTTCACAGACAATGCAATCAATGCATGAGCCTGTGCATCCTTTACATCCCAACAAGCTTGTTCTTTTGTAGGCAAAACAATGCTAACAGCAGCGATCCTTGCAGCAAGACCTGCAACATCCTCAACATCGCCTGTATTCTCAAAACTAGGACGTACATCAATGCCCTGCACAATGAAACAAGCGCCCTTTGACACAAGAACATGTTGCATCATATAAGCCCACATAGGGTAATTGTCCCCATCTAAATCGTTTCCTCATCAGCAAACATCTTGAACACATATGTGTTGTTGTCAGTCATTTTGATATGAAAATTGACCAAAAAGAGGAGAAGGAAAGCAGGAACAACACATGCTCTATAGTATTAATCGTAGAAGACCGTAAGGACCTATTATGCAAAAAGCGGCACTGACAAAATTTGCACAAAATGACAAAATAGTCTCTACAGTACTGTTTGTAGTGGAAACGGAGGCCAAAATGAGCCCGAATAAAAAATATGAGCAGATTAAGCTCTTTGAGTAGTCCCAAAAATTTTGTCTACCTACGAATGCTTGCCAAATCTCATTAAAATCAAAGAAAGTGAGTAGGCGTGTGCTAGAGCTACTGGAGACTAAGCCCAAGAGGACATAGCCTGCTCTAATACCAATTGTTGGAATTAGGGTTGCAAGAAAACACACACAACTTGGAGAAGATGAAGGAAGCTCAAGGCACACAACAAAGAATATATTACTTAGTGTACAATGGAACGATAGATAGCTCTATAATGAATGGGCATATATACAATGCACGGGAGAATAGTGAGGGAAAAAATGCCGTGATGGTCCTAAGTGATGTGTGTGTGTTCACACACATCACTACCACATGTATATAGTAACATGAAACTCCAAGCTATATGGATAAAGTCCAAGTGTGGTATGTGTTGGTGGCTTGGGTGATGAGGAGAATTTTTTCCTCTAGAGTGGGTATTTTATTGTTCAAAGCTTTTAATTTCATGCTTTTGCAATTGAAGCCATTTTTTGGAGCCTTTTCATTATGCATAGTGGAATTATACATGGTTTCCATGTGACTTGATCATGTGATTGGAGGTGTTCGTTGTAACCGTACCATAGTGCTACTTTGATTCTTCTTTGGTTTTGTGGTTGCTTGAGTTGATTATCTTGGCTACTTTGAGACCATGGCAAGTTTACATTTTTTCTATTGTCATAAAGTATAATATCTAACTTTACTAAATAATTTTCTCACATTAAACTGATCACTTAATATGGAAAGAGAAAAGGGGAACAAGAGTTAGGATATAGATATTTGCTTCTAGACCTATCTCAATAGGGGACCAAAAGGAGAAATGGCTGCATCTCAATAGGGGTCCAAAAGGAAACGATCTACCAAAGATCAATGTGCAATAAGTGCTTCTAGATTTACCTCAGCAAGGGACCAGTAGACCAACGTTCTCAATGAGAGAAGTACCTACCTCTTATAGAGTATGCGTACAATGACATTGTACATACTTTTATGGGGAAAGCACCTTTCGAGGTTAAAAAGGGAAGATCCAAAAGTCCCTTACTACTTAAAGTATATGAGAAGATCTTTGCTGCTGAGATGAATATAGCCGAGACTCACAAGAATCTTTTCCAAAAATTAGAGAGTTTATATCCATCTCAAAGCAAAGGCAAAAAGGGCTATTTCTAATAAGCACAGAAGATCCTTAGCCTTTAAGGAAAATGATTGGGTCTTGCTAAAGTTTCTCAAGGCTCATCTAAGGCATCAGTACGGGTAAGAATCCTACAAGCCACCAAGAGTATTATGCTAAACTAGCAAAAAGATACTATGGTCCTTTATTTTAAAATTCTTAAGCCAATCAATGAGATGGATTACTAGTTAAAGTTGCCCAACCATTGGCTCATTCACAATGCTAACCACGTGAGCCTACTCAAGCCTTACAAAGGAGAGCCATAAAAAAAACCAATAATGGAGGAGCCGCCACAAGAAGAGGTGTTGCAGCCCGAA
The DNA here is from genome assembly GCF_014529385.1 of Adiantum capillus-veneris. Taxonomy (NCBI): domain Eukaryota; kingdom Viridiplantae; phylum Streptophyta; class Polypodiopsida; order Polypodiales; family Pteridaceae; genus Adiantum; species Adiantum capillus-veneris. The sequence continues at coordinate 49,592,779 of NC_140949.1, read as the reverse complement.
TTGATTCTTCGACACAAAGACAAGGTACTAAGAAACAATAACGTTATCCATTGATATCTTGTTACGTTTAATAATTATCCTTTTAAATATACTAGATGGATGTAAGGAAACTAGCTTAGGGATAATATGAACCTTGTCAATGCTTACAATGCTACACTAAAGTAAGCAAATGAAAATCCATTTTAAATGAAAAATGTTTTTGTCTTATAAGACTCATTCTGTTTCTTTTATTGTGCACAAAATTTAAGAAGTACGCATGCTTAGGATCATGTTTGTGGTGAATACGCCTCTTAAACACCAAGTAGAACTTGTCACTCTACTTTGGAAGTATAATATGGACTAAAGAGTAGCTAAGTCTCCCAAGCACCAAATGGATTAGTCATCCATTCTGGAATGATGGCGTAGGGTAAAAAGGGATCCTCTACCCACTAAGAGACATGGACTAATGACTAAGATTTATCTTCTCTACCTCATAGTCAAGGACGACTATGATTTCAAGAGAGAGGTAATGTCATAAAATATAATATCTAACTCTACCAAAGGATTTTCTCATATTAAACTGATCGCTTAATATGGGAAGATAAAAGGGGAACAAGAGTTCGAATATAGATATGTGCTTCTAGACCTATCTCAACAAGGGACCAAAAGGAGAAATGATTGCATCTCAATAGGGGTCCAAAAGGAGACGGTCTACCAAAGAGAAATGTGCAATAAGTGCTTCTAGATTTACCTCAACAAGGGACTAAGAGGAGAGATGGTTACATCTCAATAGGGGTCCAAAAGGAGGTAGTCTATCAAAGAGCAGCGTGCAGTTAATGGAGCTTAAAAGACCTTAAGGTTAGCTTTATTAAAGACCTCCAAAAGTGAGTGTTAAAAATTCCTTTGACCTTAGGGGTCCAAAAGGAGGTAGTCTATCAAAGAGCAGCGTGCAGTTAATGGAGCTTAAAAGACCTTAAGGTTAGCTTTATTAAAGACCTCCAAAAGTGAGTGTTAAAAATTCCTTTGACCTTGAGGTGCGAATCCTACCCAAGCATGAGGTGCTTGTTGGCTTGCTAAAGTGCTTAAAGTGTTTGTGGGAACCTTGCCCAAAGCTTGAGGTGATTTTTATGCTTAAATGACTAAGGTTCTTGAAGTGTTCAATTCAAAGATAAACTCTCAAGAGGAATAAACGGTTTCCATGCTTAATTGAGTAAGTGCTTGAAGTGTTCAATTCACACCAAATGACTTGAGAAGCATAAAAGACACCTGTCAAAATCCTACAGATGTGTCCCTCATGATGTGCTTAAATCCTATTGGATATTCTTTAAAGGGGTCCAATGAGAATTTTGATGCATATAAATATATAATTAAGTTCTTTCTCTCAAAGAGGAAAAAGAGGACACATGTCCAAATGATATAATTAAATAATACAAGAGAAAGAGAGAGAGAGAGAGAGAGAGAGAGAGAGAGAGAGAGAGAGAGAGAGGTGGACCAAGCTTGAGAGGGGGGGGGTGTGCTCTCTCTCACACACACACAAATTTTCTCATTGTGTGGAGTGCAAAGTGCAAGAGCTCCATCTCTTTCTCCAAGCTTGTTGAGAAGTGGAGAGCCTACACCAACACTATTGGCTATGGAATGAAAATCCAACCACGAGCCATTCTTCAATGCTTAAGCTTTCCATCTTCTTTATCTTCAATACTATGCTATTATGCTATGATAAGCAAGAAGATTGATGATAAGTGAGGAAATATTACTTTTTCCTATGAATGATTTTTCTTTCTCTTCCCTACCCTCATTCCCCGCTAGCTCTCTCCACCTTTGAAGGTGTTTGAGGCCTTGGGACTGAGGCTTGGGATAGTTAATGCTTTTTGAATAGTTTATGTTATGCTCGCGCTGCATGAAGCTTTCCATCTTCATAGCATCACCAAGGTCAAAAGGAACACAAAGATTGTATTGTACCAAGTCTCTCTTAATGGGAGACTCTATGATACAAACGCCTTTTGGAGGGGGACGTGTTGCTAGTAAATTCGGTCCGCAACTATTGTCATGTTCTCCAATACTCTCTCTCTTGCAAAAGTATTGTTCATACCAAGTTAATTAAGTACTATGTTTATGTTACTACCATCAATTAAGTTCACCCTCTATGTTCTCAAAGTGATCTCACAAAAAATTCTCACTTTAATTCTCTTAATTCCGCTATTTCCATTACACTACATGGTGTATTTTCTTCTAGACTTGATTAGAAATTGTTCTTTTTTTCTCAATGTTATAGTTCATGTTTATAGAAAATATTAATTTTACCATGCCACAAGCAAGGATGTATGTATGTTTTAGTTGAATTTTAGGAAAATGAAGGAATACAAATATACATGCAGAATTGTTTCATGTCACACGAGTATTTGTAGAGATAATTTGTTTAATAGGAGTGAAAAAGATGAAAAAAATAGATTCAATTGCAAAAGCTCAAAATTAAAAGCTTGCAAAAATAAAATCTCCTTTTTCTTAGTGGCACTTCTCTTGTGTCCATCTCAATTACCAATCTTTCACTAGCTTTTTGCACCACTCTTCTGTAGGTACTATCATACCACATCACTCTTCTGTAGGTACTATCATACCACATCACAAAAGCTCTTTCTACCTTTGTCTCTTCACCCACTTCATCCCGCACTCCCCTTGGATACACCGACAAATCTACAATCTTGTTCACCAAAATATCTACCAAGTTAGACTTGTTGGTATAATCAATCTTGAATTCAGACTTGAAATCTTACAACTCCGACACCCACTTCATGATATACATCCCTGGCTTCAAATGCAAAACCACTTCAAGCAATAGATTTTTATAAGTGAGCACATAAAATTTACAAACAATAAGGTACACTTTAAACTTCTAGCATGCACATCACAATTTGCTCAACCTCTGTATAGCCCATATCCCTTGGACTTATTACTCTGATATTGAAGTAGATCAACCTGTAGCATTTACTTACTTTTTATAGTAAAACAACCCCAATGGAGATATTATCCACTATCATAGAAACATAAAACTCATCCTCTCGCTTGAAGAATCTCTTTAACCCTACCAAAATATTTAAATTTAAGTTACTAGCAAAAAATCTATTTAGCCTTGTCAAAAGCTTCTAGTGCATCTTTACTCCATTGAAAACTATGGACCTGCTACCACTCTAGATGCGTGATGGATCCACTCTCTACAAAAAAGGACATGCCACTTGTGAGCAGAGAGTCATGGACAAAACTCCCTATTTACGATTATTATATGGTGATTATGATCACCCTTCTTACGCTTATAATAGTAAAGGCTGCATCCTCCTTTTAGCACCCTACGATCCTAAGGTGCATTTCCCTTGTCATCCTTGAATACACACATATACAAGAGAAGGTGAATTATGTTCAACGTTAGAATAGCTTAGAGATCCATTTCATGATTGCAACTTCTATGGATGCATTTTTTTGCACCATCACAAGTGCACTCAAGTGGGGACACATCCCTTCCAATGATGGAGATTTTATGGAAGCATTAAATGCAATAGACAATTACAAATCTAGCAAATCCTAAACAATTGGTGCAATGCAATAACACTTGTGAAATCCTCTTTGAATGCTTTCCCAGCTGCTCATCCATGTGTATGGCCTGATTTCAATTGTAAGAACACCCCTGTTGCTAATATTGTTGAAAGTGGTGAGGGGTAAAGATGGGGGCCTCACCAGTGATTTCTTGAAGCCAAGGATCTCCTTTTGTGTGAATTGAGGGGTCTCAGCTAGGGTGTCTTGTGGTTTGAAGTGAGGGGCTCTTGATTGGAGTGGTGAGCAGGTAAGGACTATACAACAGCTAGGAAAAACATGATATATATGGAAAAGTTATTGTGGGAGTGGCAATGGAAACGGATGACGAGGGTAAAGGCACTTTACGACTATGGGATAGGGTGAATTTTTCATACTGCCACTTCCACAATGTTCTCCGTTACCATCGCTAAAGCATCATAGCCATGAGAGCTCATGTTCATTCGTGAAACCAAAGGTATTTGGTGCCAAAAGGTGTGGAAATTAGGGCTATGGATATCTATTGGTGCATGCCAAAGTGTCTTAGCAGCTATGAAGACCATGTGCAGGCAAAGGGATTGATATGTGTATGTTTTTTGTGGTTTCAAAGGTCAAAAGGTTCCATTCTGGGGCTAATTTTGGGGGTGCTTACGGAGCCCTAGTATGCAAGTTATGGTGACTTGAGTGTCAAGGATTATTGCCAGTCAAAGTGGCTTGGGGATCGGATCTTCGGGAACCAAATGGCATAACATTGAAAGTGCTTCAAAAATCAAAGGTTTTGTGGGGTGTTTAGGGGCATTAATGTTTTTGGATTTGTCTTGGGGCCTCTAGAACCCCCGTGTGGAAGTAGGTAAAGCCCATATGTGCATTTTACACATACTTTCCAATGCTACATACACAAGAAAGTGGAGATCCCAGAGATATCATTCGAAGGGAGACTCCCTTGGGGAACTGCCTCCCCTAGTGGGGTGGCTATGGAAAACCATCCTCTTGCGCTAGCGGGCACTACGTGAGAGGCAATGTTCGCATTTGTGGTGGCTTTGTAGTGGTGTGTGGGGAATTTAGCGGCTTTGTGTGTCATTAATGAAGTTGAGGTGTGGGGTTTTCTCACACCGTGCGGCCAAAGATGGTTGCCTTTTTTAATTGAAGGCATTGTTCCCCCTTCAAGGGAATAGACACAATGTTGTGAGTGTTCCAAGGGAGGGAGAGACATTCATGTGAGGGAAATTGGATAGGGTTTCTAAGTGCAGCTTCACATGTAGAGGGATAACACATGGGAAAGTGGTTGAATTCATGCCCGGGGAGTCCACTATGTAAAAATTACATATAGCACGTGCAAACATGAGGTATTTAAATAATCCCTTATCTGTATATTTTCAAGTATTATATTTACCCCTTATGTATGCACTTTTGTAAAAAAACTAGACCTTATGTATGAAAAATTTCACTTTCTCAATTAAAAGACCCTTTATGTAAGTACATTTTTTTTGTAAATGTACTTAATTATAAACATTTTTTTTGTAAATGTACTTAATTATAAATCCCTTATTTTGGTGGCAAGTACTATTTTACATATTTCCTAGTGGACTCCTTGGGATTTCATGCAAAGTGGTAGAGGGTGTGTGGTCAAAAGAAACTCACAAAAATAATTAAAAACCCCCTTTTTAATAAGTTTTTCAATAAGAAGGTAGGAGCAGAGAAAAGAGGGGAACAACTGAGTTTTTATGATTTATAATACTTCATTGTAGCTGAATGGGTTTAGAAGAAACAGGCTTCCATAGCAATTTTTCGCATCATTTCTCTTGCATTGTCTCCCCATGTTCCTCTTGCTTCTCTTTTGCGATTGTGTTGGGTTTTCTGCATGTGCGGGCCCCTTGGGTTGATTGTGGGTGTACACACACACACACACACACACACACACACACACACACACACACACACACACACACACACACATGCACACACCACACAAAGAGAGAGATTGTGTGTCCAAAGGGGATTGAGCACAAGATTTGTCTTAAAGAAGAGTGTAGAGAAAAGGCACAGGAGGCCTTATGGCAAGATGTAAAAAAAACTACTTGAAGTAGATTTTATGATTATGTGCATGAATCCGCCATACCTAATTTTTGTCATCAAATGCCTTTTGTGAATGAGGTGGGATGAAAGGATTTCAAAGGAAAATTCAACCTTTGAAACAAGTGAAATATGACGTTATTAAACCTTCATGGTTTGCATAGTAAAGGAAGGGGGGGGGGGGGGGGGGGGGGGGGGGGAAAGGGGGGATCTAGCCCTCTACATTATCCTCAACATTATGTGCCACATGGCCAAGAAAAGGAGGATCTATGGCTAGGATGAGGTGTCACACAATAACAAGGAATGATCCCACCAATATCCATCAGTACTACTCCTTTAGATCTTTAATCTCTACAAGAAATACATCAATAATAGTAGTTTTTTCTTCCATAATCTTGATTCTAACTCTTTTGAGGTTGGCATGTATCAAGTGCCAAATATCATTTGAAGGCCAATATTTAGGGATTTAACTGACAGCTTTTGTACATTTACACATTCACCTTCATTTTATTGTAGGGTGTATTGGAAAAGAACCAACACTTTATGTTGAGGGACAAAGTCTCCTAACGAGGGAAAACAAAGCCATGGAGTTCCTTACTGCATTTAGGCACATAATTATCATATCATGATAACAAGGAATGACCTTGATTCATTGCAAGAAACAAATCAAACCCATTGTCCTTGTTGACAATCTTGATTCTAACTCTTTATGCGGGCTAACACTTTTTTGTTTTAAAAAGTTCTTGAAACAATAAATTATCGCTCAAGAAGCCCCTATAGTAAAAGAGTATAATGAGTAAATGCCAAAACCATTCAAACTTTCATTCTAAGATAGAAAATCTTTTAAGGAGCATGTCATACTCTTTTGAAATCAAATTAGCTTCAAAATGACCCCCATACCATAACTTACATGTCTTAGGAGTAGTATGCGACCCATATGCAACCTCACAACTCAACATTCATGGACCCTAACTGTAGAGATAAGGGTTAGTACAACTAATATAAGCATAAGAAGGGGGATCATAATCACCATATAATAATCATAAATAGGGAGTTGTCTATGACTCTCCCCCTGACAAGTGGCACGTCCTTTTCTATAGAGAGTGGATCCGTTAGGCATCTAGCCTCTCTTACTTGCCATACCTACTTTGTGTGATCAAATGCCTTTTGAGAATGAGGTGGGATGAAAGGATTTCAAAGGAAAATTCAAGATTCGAATCAAGTGAAATATGAAGTATTGAACCTTCATGGTTTACGTAGAAATGAACAATAATTTTGAGGGGGGAAGGGGAAAAGGGGGGGAGCTAGCCCTCTACAATATCCTCAACATTATGTGCCACATGGTCAAGAAAAAGAGTATCTATGGCTAGGATGAGGTGTCACACGATAATAAGGAATGACCCCACCAATATCCACCAATATCTCCCTTAGATATTTAATATATGCAAGAAATACATAAATAATACTAGTTCTCTCTTCCATAATCTTGATTCTAATCTTTTTGTAGGTTCACATGTCTCAAGTGCCGGTTATCATTTGAAGGAAAATATTTTGTCATTAAATCTAATATCTAACCAACCCAAATGATTTCTCATATTAAAGTGATCATTAAATGTGGGATAATAAACGAGAACAAGGGTTAGAATATAGACATGTTTTTACGGATCTATCTCAACACGGGGCCAATGGTAAAGGGGCCCAAATAAGAGATGGTATTTCAAAGATCAAGGTTCACTAATGGAGTTTAAAAGACCTTATGGTTATCTTCATTAAAGACCTCCAATGGTTAGTGTTAAAAGTCCTTTGATTTTAAGTAAGCTAGGGAGCTTGAGGTAGGAACCCGACCTAAAATTACCTTTGACCTTAGGCAAGCTAGGGCTGATCTTGAGGTGGGAACCTGACCTAAACTTACCTTTGACCTTAGGCAAGCTAGGGCTCTGAGGTGGGAACCCGACCTAAACTTGCCATTGACCTTAGGCAAGCTATGGCTGAGCTTGAGGTGGGAACTCCACCTAAGGTGCTTGTCATGCTTGATGACTAAGCTACTTGAGGTACTTGTCATATTTAATGAGAAAGGTGCTTGAGAAACTTCCCATGCATGGGGGGTAAGGTGCTTGAGTCAAAAAGAGACCCTACAAACTTAATGAGGAAGGTGCTTGAGAAGCTTCCTATGCATGAAAGTCCCAAAGTTACGGGAATCTTTGACCTAACTTTCCACTCACCCAAAGGGCACCCCTTGGGCACATGGGACACATGTCAGACTCTCCCTAAGCTTAACCAGATGGTGTGCTTGAATGATATTGGTTGGTCTAAAGGGGAGTCCAATGAGCTTCTAGTTCCATCCAACAAATATCTAGATATTTTCAAGCTCTCTCTCTCTCTCTCCAAGGGGTAAAGAGGACACTTGTCAAAAGACTACCCATGTACTTGACTGCATGCTGCATGTGATTGGCTAGGGAGCGAGGGTCCAATGAGCTTGAAGCATGTGGAAAAGCAACAACTCACCCCAAGAAAGCAAGGGCGGTGTTAGGAGGATATACACCACACACACACTCATTTTGTTGAACAATTCTCACTTGGTGAAAGTTGAGGAGCTCCACCTCCTTCTCCAAGCTTGTGAGAAGTGAGAGCCTACACCAACACTCTTGGCTATGGGATGCAAATCCAACCAAGAGCCATGCTTCAATGCTTAAGCTTGCCATCTTCTCCATCTTCATTACTATGCTATATGTATGCTAGCAAGAAGAGTAATAATAAGTGAGGAACTATTTCTTTCTCCTATGGAATGTTTCTTCCTCCTCTTCCCTATCCTCATACCCCGCTAGCTCTCTCCACCTTCGAAGGTGTTTGAGGCCTTGGGACTAAGGCTTGGGATAGTTAATGATTTCTACAAAGTTTATGTTATTCTTGTGATGCATGAAGCTTTTCATCTTCATTGCATCACCTAGGTCACAAGGAACACAAAGATTGTATTGTACCAAGTCTCTCTTGATGGGAGAAACTATAATACAAATGCCTATTGAAGGGGGGACTGGCTCCATACGAATCGGTCCTCAACTATTGTCATGTTCTCTAAATTCTCTCTCTCTTGCAAAAGTATTGTTCATGCAAAGTTAGCTAAGTACCATGTTTATGTTGCTACCATCAATTAAGTTCACCCGCTATGCTCACAAAGTAATCTCTCAAAAGTTCTTTCTAATTCCGCTACTTTCAAAGTTCATAGGCCATTTCCATTACATATTTAGGGATTTACTTGACAACTTTGTACGTTTACACATGCACCTTCATCTTATTGAGGGTGTATTGGAAAAGAACCAACACTTTATGTTGTGTTAACCCTCACAAACACCCTATCACCTTCGACGAACGCCTTATTACTTATTTGAGTCATGGATCGGGTTTGTCGGTCCAATAGGTGTGTAGGTGATTGCCGATGAGAGGTGCACCACTTATCCCATTTTTACATGATTTTTACTATGACTGGCCACTGTGGGCGTCCATGTGTGAATAGGTCAGATTCTTATAAAAGGTCTATTTTGACCTAAAATCATCATTCTTTGAGGTGCAAGCTAAGAAGTGCTCTTGTTCTACCTCTATCTTCTCCTCCTTCGTGTGCTCACGTGTGTATGACTGAATAATCAAGTTCTTGCATTAATAATACCCATATAGCCAGTCTCCCTGACAAATGAGGTTTCTTTACCAAGTAGACTAAAGCTTGATTATCTACATGAATTGTCACCTGATTAGCTAGCAAATAATGCCTGAACTTTTGAAGTCCAAAGATTCCCAAGGCATTCCCTTTTAGTTACTGAATAGTTCCTCTCTACATAAGATAACAACCTGCTTGCATAATAGATTGATTTAAACCAACCCTTCTCAGCTTTCTTCATCAAGACTGCACCAATAGCTGAATGATAGGCATCCACAAACAAGTGGAATGGTTTTTTCCAGTCAGGAGGAATCAAGATAGGTGCAATTACTAGCATTTTCTTCGACAATGTAAAAGCCCTTTCCTAATCTTCTTTCCATGCAAACTCCACATTATTTTGCAATTCCCTCTTTATTGATGATGTGTCCCAACAAAATATCCCTTTTCACTGCAAATGCACATTTTGCAGGGTTGAGTGACATGCTGGCCTCCCTGCATTTCTAAAAACATAATCTCAAATGATGCAAATGTTCAATTTTACTTCTTGACACACTGAAATCATCCAGAAAAACCTTCATAGATGTTGTTAGGTAAGGAGAAAAAACCTCCATCACCCATTTCTGAAATGTTGGTGGTGCATTTTTTAGGCCAAAGTTCATAACTGTGGAAGCATACACTCCCCATTTTGTTATGAATGTTGTTTTATCCCTATCTTCCAAAGCCATACTGACCTGATTGTATCCACTAAATCCATCCAAGAAGCTGTACATCTCCTTCCTTGCAACTGCATCTAGCAATGTGTCACAGTAAGGTAATGGGAATGAATCGGTAATGGTGGCAGCATTTAGTTTGCTATAATCCACACAAATTCTGATCTTGTCATTCTTCTTTGGCACCACCACAATGGGTGACAACCAGCTTACTTTATCCACTGGATAAATGAAACCTACTTCCAGAAGTTTATCAATCTCCTCCTTCACCTGCTTTGCATAATTGGGGTTCATCTTATACCTCTGTTGCTTGACTATAACTGCATCAGTTTTCAAATTGATCCTACGCTGACACATTGTTGGGTCTGCTCCCTTCATATTAGTGTAAGACCAAGAAAAAACATCTTTAAACTCCTTTAACAAAGTTTTCAATGACTCTTTGAAGTTCAGGTCCAATTCAAAGGAGACTTTAACTATCCTGGGGTCTCTGTCCTCTCCCAGATTCATGTCTTCCAAATCATCTTCCCTAACTCTTGAGCTCTTTACCATTTGCTCATCAAAGATCTACTCTGCATGTTTAACTGCTTCTAATGCTTCCTGCTCCTCTTGTGACCTTTTGGTGGAAGCTGAAATACCTAAACATTTCTGTTGTTTGTCAGTTTTGGATCAGGTAACTAGTCCTGATTCTGAACTGTGTCTGCAATTTGTTGAACATCAACCTTTAAAAATAGGAATAAATGTCTTATTCCTTTGAAGAAACTCTTCTTCCTCATCTTCTTCAATTGCTTCCGCCATATTAATGCCCTCTGCATTCAAAGGTCTAAAACCTGGTGGGATTGTTTTCCCGGGTATCATCTGCATCCTAACCTTCTTCTTGCCCTGTTTGATCACAATGGTGTCTACACCCCAAAGTTGTTTGAGTTTAGCTGCCCTTAACCATGGTCTTCCAGGATCATTGGGTAGGAACAGGTTTTTTCTTTGAGTTTGAGAATCACAAAGTTCACAATGAAAATTAATCATGCAACACTTATGGTTTGGTTCCTAAGAATCCCCAAAGGTTTCACTCTCCTCTGATCTGCCATTTTCACTTGAAATGGTGCAGGTTCCCAATTGGTCAATTTCAGTTTCTTACAAACTGATTCAGGAAGAATGTTAACTCCTGAACCTCCATCCACTAACACATCCGACAAGTACACCTTCCTAATGGAAATGTTGATCACTGGAACTTTGTAGTCTACATCCACTTGTGCTACATCTCCATAATCAATATGTGCTAGATGGATATGTCCCATTTCTTCATGTGGTAATTTCTTTCCTTTAGCTTCATCTATCAATTTCCTGAGGAACACTTGACTGAAGTCAGGGACCAGTTTCAAGAGCTATCCCACTTTGACTGAAATTGGAGCATCCATAAGGGCTTCAAAAAGGTCACCAGATAACCCCTTGGTAGAAGATTGCACTGAATTATCTGGCTTCAAGGAATGCAATAGTGATGCAGAATCTGACTACTTACTGTCCATCTTCTCCCAGATTTTTTATACTAAATCTGTGGGCCAAAAATCTGTTGCTTTGTCAAGTTTCTGATTAGATTGGATCTCTTGTAAGACTCCTCTCTTGATCTTTCCAATCAATAGGGTCCTCATCATCTTTTCCTTACTCCTTTTCCTGTGGTGGCAACTTTCCCTTGGATCTTGCGATGGCTAAAGTTTGTACTTCCTGTGGTTCGTCAAACACTTCCTCAATTTGAATACAATGAGAGCAATCACACTAAGAAGTTTGTACATAATCAGTGTATGATTTTGGTAACTTTCCTCATGTTTTCTCAGTAAATAGTCTCTTGTCAGGTTTTGATGGTTGACTACCCTGTTTTTCATCTGAAGTGTCAATCTCTTCCAAAAAGAATGCATTTACCTGAGCTGGTGGTTTCATTCTACCATCATTAGAAGAACTAGTGACTGCATTTGGGGAGTTGAAAGTCACAATTGGAATACCTCTCTCATTCATATGATTACACCACAACTCACATGCAGGTCCTTGCCTGTGTCCCATTGCACCACAATAGCTACATGGTTAAATTGGATTGTTGGTTTGCTGAAACCTTGGCCTATGTTGCCAATTCCCTTCTGGAATGGCCTTTGTTGATTTGAATTCTGAAATCTACCCCTGAAGGGTTGTGGTGCAACCACATGAGCACCTGATTCCATCTTTGCTAAAATGTGGGCAGGTCTCCTTCCCCTAAAGTTGGGATTATAATAACAGTTATCATAATCACATCCAATTTTTTGACATACCTAACAAAATGGTGTTTTTGCAGGACTTGGGAAGGATTGAGGTTGCATTTCCTTCAGCTTCTCCAAAATCTGCTTACTGATATTGTTTGACTCCTTGACTTCAGACTTACCATTCTTTCCTTTGCCTTTACTCTTCTGCTTTTGTGCTTTGGACTCTTTCCTTTTAGATTTCTTCTTCCTCCTCCTCTTTGCACTCCATGTGTCATATTCATCCTCTTCAGAATCTGTTTCCATATCAGAATATGAATCTGATTTTGTATCTGAATCTAAATTTGAATCCGAGTCCTCTTCCTCTAAATCTGAGTCTTGTTTAGACTTCTTTTTCTTTCTCTTCTTGAGTTCACTTGTGCCATATCTTCTTTCAGATCTCATTGTTGCATCCACTATGTTGGCAAAATCCTGAGGTTGGATAAGAGGAGCATATCCTACAATTGCACTCTTCAATTGGAATAATCACCCAATTGCTCCCAAGAGGGCCTTTGATTGGCTTGCAACTTGTTCATCAAATTTCTAAACTGTTGGGCATAATCTTCAACCAACAAATTCTTTTGCTTGATTTTTTTTATTTTCTTCAAAACATCTTCATGGGTTTTCTCTACTCTGAACCTGGCTAGAAATATGATCTTCAAGTTATCATAATTACGGAATGCAGTAGTACCATACTGCATGAACCAAGACATGGCTTTTCCTTGTAAAATTCTCTTTCTTGATAGCATCATTATAAAGTACATCATACCCACTAGCAGCCCATCTTGTCTCAAACTATCCCACGTGACTATCAGCATCCTAGGATTCTTTCCCACTGATTTTTGTTGCCCCTATTTTAGGGTTGAGCGGTAGTTGGTCCATAATGGGTACTAGTTGAACTAGTTGACCTCCCAAAGGATGAAAAGTCGACAATGGTAAAGGTGGTGGTGTAGGAAACTACAGTTGCCTCTTTGCCCTCAAAAACTGATGAACTGCCTGAATGCCAACTAATTGATGGATGACTCTTTTAGGAGTTGGGTTTCTTCCCTGCACTGTTGGCCAAGGTGAAGACGTTTCCCCTTCCTCCTGTTGTTGGTCTCCACTTGTGTTGCTGGTCTCTCTAGGTCCTATTCCTTCAGGAATTGGTGGCAAACCTGTAACTGCTCCTACTTCAGGAATTTCTTCTACTGCATGACCTCCTGATCTTTGAAGTTGAGATTCCAGCCATGATTCATATCTCCTTCTCTAAAATCTAGTGCCACAGGAGAGTTTTTGTGGTTCATCCCCTGAATCACTCATACATGTCTCCTTCTACTTGTGATCTTCATGAAAATTCTAAGTTGTCTACTAGTGCAGTTAACCAAACTATTTGGACCATTCACTAATCCAAAAGGCAAAAACTGTGCTTTGTAAAACTGAAAAACCTTGGAATCAACCTGAAGCTTTAAATCACCAAGCAATTTGGGAAAATAGTCCTAATGGGAAATCAGGTTGTAATCCTCCTGTTCTTCCTCCTCTGACTTCCAATTAGAGAATGCTTGCAAAAAATCTTCAGGTTCACAACCCCATATGCCCCAACTAGACCCCATTGCCCATTAAGGGTTTTCTCCACAATGAGTAGGAATGCCAAGTATTATTTAGGCATACATGAAGTGGGAATTATGCCTAAATCAACCATTAAAACATTACATCATCACCTTACAGAATCAGAACAGTTTTAGTATCTATACCGGTTCAGAACAGAATCAGGGTACTGAATGGAAACTGAAGACATAATACACAAAGGAACATAGAATCTTCATAGCCATAGCCTTTCATTCATTGTCCTTCGCTCATACAACGCGCTACCTGCAGGTGCGAGGCCAACTACTAGGAAGAATGAAGAGGCACAAAGCTCTTCACTAATTACAAACTGAAAAGTAAACTACTAAAGTTCAATAACACAATACTAAAAAATATGCAAGGCTAACAAAGTAGTCACTCACCACCAATGCGATCCAATTCAAGGACAACATAATGATTCAAGGAGAAAAAGTGTCTGACCCTAAATCTACTAGCTCGCAAGCTAATGACCATAAAGCCTATTGCTAAAGAGTAAAAGATATTGGAGATGACTTTAGCAGATCTCACCAAGGCCATTCAAGTAATTCTTAGAGACAATTGTGCTCCATAAAATAATCATATCTATTCAAGAAGGGAGCAACACTGGTGCTCAGTTTGCAATGGTCCACATAGTACAATGAATTCCCTACGTCTAGAGTAAAAATTAATGGGAATTGCAATGCATGTGGGAGGTATGGTCATCACGCCAAGCATTGCATAGTATTTAAACGGCAATGGCCAATACACCAACCTTAGCATGGACGGACACACCTCGAGTGCTTGCATTGATGCCTGCCCCACCTCTTGAACAACCGTCACAGCACATGGTCCCTAGGGCCCAAAATGTTGTTCAAACAACACCTTTACCACCTTCTATGTTAGAACCGCAACCCTTACATCCGAGAATCACTTTTGTGAATCAAGTGGGTTGTGAGTCATCTATTTCTTGTATGGATTGTGAGGATGAGTTAGACCCTAATATTACCTACATTAGGAAGAGGATGGGGTATAAGAGGGCCTCTTTATTTTCCATGAGCTTATGGAAGTGATTATCATTTTGACGCATAGGTATATACCATGTGTGCAAGAATGGTGGGTGTGTAAGAGATGTGTAAGAGCGGTCAAAGAATGCACTTTTTTCCCCAAAAAGGAGGTAGAAAGTTTTATGATTTTTGGCCTTCCATAACTCCCACAGTGGAGATCATAGATCTACAATCTACACGTCAAGATCTTTCCATAGATATGCTAGATGATATGGTTTTACCTGCGAGATTTTAAATTCCATTTTGGGGGGAGCCTTTGAATTCAAATAAACTAGATGTTTTGCCTGTTTGAATTCAAAAGTTTTCCTTTGATTATTTTTTTAATACAAAAGGTTTGACTTTCTTAAACTACCAAATAAAGAGGCCCTCTTAAGACCCATTCTCTTCCTAATGATGGAGTTGATGCACTTAAAGAAATTCCACAATACTACATGGAGGACTATTGGGGACAAGTCAAACATGTCTATCAAGTAGCTGTTCTTACAGCATCAAGAGGCCAAATTATCAATTTTGTTGCCAAGAGTCCACCTCTTCAATGCTACGAGTGTGAGGGTCTATATCGTGTAGCCGAGTGTCCTATTAGATTACAAAAGAATGCCACACTAATGCAAACCAATCAAGCGAGCACATCTACAATGCGGATACTCATATGTAATCAATGTGGCATAGATCATTTGATTGCCCAATGTCCAAATAATCCAAATGCACCAAATATCACGCCGTTGAACTTAATTGAGGTTATTGAAGAGCCATCACAAAGTACACCTTTGGTACAACTAAATGTACTCACACAATCGATGCTCCAAATCCAAAATTATATTCTTGAAGAAAGAGACACAACATGTAACATTTAATGGTCTAAAAACTTATGTGTAGCGGAAATTAGCATAAACATAGTGGGCATTTCATTAGAATAGATTCCTAATGAGAATTACAAGAGTGCTTGGGTGGAGAGAGCAACAAAAAGCATAACACCTAGTTAGATAGCATCAACAATACTTTCAAAAGAGAGAGAAATTAAGCTATTGACAACAGTTGAGGACCGGATTTGCATGGAGCCGTTCCCCCCTCCAAAAGGCTTTGTATTATGGTTTCTCCCATCAAGAGAGACATTGTACAATACAATTCTTTGTGTTCCTTCAAGACTAGCTAGTGCAATGAAGATGAAAGCTTCATGCACTAAGCAAAACACTTAGTAAACACAACTTTAATTATCCCCGTTCTCAGACCCAAGACCTCACACACCTTCGAAGATGGTGAGAGCTAGCAGGGTATGAGAGTAGATTGAGAGGAAGGAGCATCTTACGAGAAAGATGTACATCTCCTCACATAATCACTCATATTAGCATAGCTTTAGCTTAGTAATTAGCTTGTTAGAGGAGATGAGCATGCATTGAAGCTTGGCTCTTGGTTGGATTTGCATCCACAAGCCAAGAGTGTGTCGATGTAGGCTTCTATCTCACAAGCTTGGAGTAGGTGATGAGCTCTCCATTAAACCTTGGGAAGAGATAGTCTTCTCTTTCTTCACACATGAGATTGTGTGAGTGTGTGTGTGTGATAATGCCTTGCAAAAATCAGCCCCCTCTCTCTCTTGGGCGAGCCCTCTTGCTATTTGCTCTTGTAGGCTCGCCATTGGACCTCCCCAAGTCAAGCCAATGGCTATTAAGCAGCATAAGTGATAGCCTTCTAACATGTGTCCCCCTTTCCCCTTTTGTGAGAGCTTTAGGTAATTTAATAATTAAACTAAACTCTCATTGGACCCCTTTGCCTCCTGGCCAATAGGAATCAGGCAAGCCATTGAGCTCATGAATGCTCATTGGACCCCTTGGGAGACTGTCCAATAGTCTTCTAGGAGACTTAATTCTCATTGGTTCTTTTATTAAGTGTTTTTAAATTAATTAAACTAGATTTACTCTAGCCTAATTCTCATTGGTCCACCTCCAAGGCCATCCAATAGGAATTGTGCACACCTTGTGGGCATCTAGGCTAGGGAGCTGACATGTGTCCCTAATTCCCTTTGTGTAAAGGGAGCCTGTGTGTGTGTGTGTGTGTGACTTTCTCTCTCATCCCCTAGAAGAAGGGCTCGCCCCCTCCCATGTAGGGATATGCAAAGACTTTTTAGTTACACACAAAGCATCCAATTTCCCCTAGGGTTGGCCTTTGGACACAACCTTTGAATTTTGAAACCTTAGCATTTTGGAAGTCTTAATGGGCTGAACCTTAGGGTATTTTTAGCCCATTGTTGCACATGGCTCTTTTGCATATGGCCCCCCCTTTGGATCCCTACTGTGGCCGGTCTGCTAGCTTAACCAATATTCTAGCTTTTTCTCCCCTAGCACTTCCCCACATTAAATGATCATTTTAGTATGAGAAAATCATTTAGGAGAATTAGATATTGATTATTATGACACAAAATCAATTGCCCAATATCAGAAGAAGAAGAAAACTCGAAGGAAGAGATCGCAACTGAAGAGGATTTTGATTCAGGTGAAACCATGGAGATTAAAACGACCATTAGGAAAGAAACAAACAAGAAATATTATCATGAGCCACAATGGCCAAGACCCAAGGAACCCAAGAAGAAGATAGGAACTTACTCAAACCCTATAGAGAGGAGATTGAGCGAGTCAAGCAATTAATGATTTTGGTAGAAGAGACCCAAAGGGATCTAGAGCCAGTACCTAAGTAGATCCAAATTACAGACACAGTGTTCCCTACGCAAAAGCATTTGAGGTAGTTTTGCAAAGATTTCTTAGATGCCCTTTGTGTTCCTCTTGGAAAGAACATCTATCATGTTTACGAAAAGTGTTTAAAAAGTGCATATTGTAACTATCAAATGTCAATTTTGGGTTAAACATGGAGTCATTTTAGGACATATAGTGTCCAAAAAAATGGGATTTCCACAGATGAGAGAAATATTAAAGCCATTTCCAATTTGCCATCACCTACAAACTATAAAGGAGTTCAAAGGTTCATAGGCCATGTTAGTTATTACCGACGGTTTATTCTAAACTTTGTTGAGATAGCTCGCCCATTGTACAAGCTTCTTATTGAGTTCCACTGGACCGCGGAGTGTGACCGTGCCTATAGATTATTGAAAAAGGCCTTGAAATGTGCTCGCATCCTACGAGTTTCCAGTTGGAATATAATTTTCCATGTGCATATTGATGCATCAAACTTTGCTATTGGGTGTGTTCTAGCTCAACCACGAGAACATAAATTGGACTATCCCATTGGCTTTGCAAGTCATCAATTAAATGATGATGAGAGGAACTACACCACTACAAAGCGGGAAGGCTTAGCTATGATTTATGCGGTGAAGAAATTTCTTTACTACCTTCTTGCAAACAAATTTGTTTTCTTTCATCAAGCATTGTTGTATCTAGTGAATAAACCTTGTTCCACGAGAAGAGTTACACAATGGTTGTTAATTCTTCTTGAGTTTTATTTTACCGTTGTGGTGAGACCCGGTAAAAGACATGTCATGGTGGATCATCTGTCTCGCATACCCGATGGTGAAGCCCCTATTGGAATCAATGAAGAATTGCCCGATAGTTCCTTGTTCCTAGTCGAGACCATGCCTAAATGGAGTGAGAAGATTGTGAACTTTTTAGTTAATGGTTTTTCACCCAAAGAGCTTCGTAAGGATATAGGTCGAAAACTATTCAAGTAATGTGAACCTTACTCTTTAATTGTGGGAACTCTCTACAAGCTAGGGAAGGACGATATTCTTAGACGTTGTGCTCACAAGGATGAGTATTTATACATGCTGCAAAAAGCCCACATGGGTATAGCCGGAGGCCATTTCTCTGGGGAACTATTGCTAGAAAGGTGTTGCAATCATGCTATTGGTGGCCTACCTTATTCAAGGATGCATCACTTTTTGTGTCATGCCAAGGGTAGGACTATAGGAGGGCATGGCCCTCGCCAAGGGCTGACGGATACACATGCAGTACATGGGCTATATGTAGCTAGAGCCAGAGGGCCAGGGGCCTATATATAGGCAGGCTTGGTGGTTATGAGCATGCCTATCTTCCCTATGGCCTTTCACTGGTATCAGAACCAAATCATGCGGCTTTGGCCTTGTTGAGTTCGCAAGGCTGTGGGGAGCCTTTTACGTCACATGGACGGTGCCTGGTTCGGTCTAGATGGCGACTTCTTTGCCACTATTTCCTCTGTGTAGAGTGTGCAATCCACCATGGGAGCTTCTCAAGGTTTTTTTATTTATTGATGTTCACAACAGTCACCCAAGGCAAGTCCTTTTTACTTGACACCAAGGGAGGATTCCCATGAGGGCATACTCCCCCCCCCCCGCCTGCAACCCATTCTCCTACGGGATGCCACAGTTTGTGTGGGGATGAATGGTGTGCTCCCTATCGATTTTTGCCTGCAACATATTTGCAATTTTCAAAATTAGAGAACTCCAACAAGGTCAGAAACGAAAATAAGAGGCATAAATCATAGGTGAGCATCATGCAAAGCCCTAGTGGTTTCATCGCCTCCGCCAATCGGATTTTCTAGTTCAGACTCACAGGACTAAGAAAAGCTCATGCTCATTGCATTTCGTCAAGAATTCAGGTACGACATGCAAGGCATGCAACAAGTTGTTACAAGGTTTATTTTACAAAGTCATGCAATGCATATAAGAAACAATTTTCGAGAAGGTCCGATAGGATTGGCAAAGCATGCAATATCTTGGTGCACTCATGCAAGGCCCTCGGCAGCAGGAAGTAAGGCATCTATTGAACCAAGCCAGCATGGCAAGGCACATCAATGTAAGTATTTCACAAGGTATGCAATAGCTTTCTTTTTGTTTGACAAGTTTTTTAGAACAGACTGCATAAGCCCTACCATGCAATAGGGTGAGTGCACTTGACTATGCACTCCAAGCACAAGCACGGCTTGTGACCGTTACCATCAACATTAAACTTTTGCTACATCTATTATTGGCAAGGTTCAATGACTAGTTTCCAAACGCAAATCAAGCACAACTTGAGTACAAACTGCCTCTCTAGCATCTCAAGGAGATCGGCACTGTTTATTACTAGCCTTACTCGCCTCCACTCACAAAGCCGACATGGGTTTTACTATATCGTATTTTGGATTTGCATTTTGCTCGGGCATGGCTTCTGAGAAAACTACTTTTACACATCCGTCACTCATGACAGGTCTATATGGTATGAGGTACATACCTTGCAAGTATTTTTTGCTTTTCAAATACGTTGCACAATCTGGTAGCTATGCGCACCAGAACTACATGAGTATTTATGTGCAACAAGGCTTCCCATTTGGAAATTTGGCATCACGATTTATACAATTTGGAATATGCCCTTAGCATACGAATTTGGAGAAACTTGCCAAGATGTTGCCGGTGTATATGATACATACACTCACTCACTTGAGCAGATTCGAGCGCACTGCTAGAACCCTCGCCACAAGTGGGCGACAAAGCCATGTAGTTCCTTGATGTATTTAGGCACATAATTATCATATCACGATAACAAGGAATGATCTTTAATCAAATACATCAAACCCATCGTCATCGCTGACAATCTTGGTTCTAACTCTTTATGCATGTTGACCTTTTTTCTCTTAAAAAATTCTTGAAAAATATATTATTGCTCAAGAAGCCCCTACAGTAAAAGAGTACTAATAAGTAAATGTCAAAATCATTCAAAACTTTCATTCTAAGATAAAAAAAATTCTAAAAAACATGTCATATTCTTTTGAAATCAAATCAGCTTCCAAAAACCATAATTTACATGTCTTAGAAGCAGTATGCGACCTCACAAAACAACATTCATGGGCCCTAAATGTAGAGATAAGGGTGGTTGGACCCTGTAGGTACTCCACCATGCACTTACAAGAACTCAGACTAGTCAGAACTCATCATGCATGTGCACGTAAATTCTTTATTATTGCATTACATCATGGATTATATACCACTCTGGTAAAACTATAGAGACCATGTATTGTCATTAATTTACGTAATAAATCATATGAGTAGGCATGTACACACCATGACACTAGAGCACAAAGTATTAAATGAGCGTCTAGGCTCTGTGCTTGTGCCACGTGGAAGAAAGACTGCCCCACATGTGTAACTGCTCGCTAGCAACAAAGCCTTTGTAGGTCGGAGAAGGCCTGTAACCATTTCCTTCGAGCTGGGTACCTCGAAAGGATGACACAAGTCGGACAAGACTTGCTACATAGTCCGTCCCGACGGAACCTCTGATAGATGACGCACATTGTTTTTGCGCTTGCGCTGGCACTCTCTCTTTTCTGCAACGCGTATAACTTATAATTTCTGTGCAGAGGGGCCGTTGTAATACACAAGATCTTGGAAGTCCTCTGTAGCCATGACGAGGGCTGGGCTGGTGCAAGAAACATAACCTATGTATGGCTCTTGTGGGTAACTCAACTCAGGAAGCAGATGTATGGTATGGTATGTTTTGTTTTGCGGAGCATCAGTTCGTGCCATACACGCAGGGTTGTGCGCCTGGAGGAAAATGGTGTGCAGACTTGTGTCTTCGGGCTTCACGTCATTGGGCCGGTGGATCTTAACGGAAGAGGAGCTTCAGAGCTTTGCTACAAGTTGTGCACAGGAATGATCTTCCACGATTTCTGGCGCAGGCAACACTGCTTCTCCCCTCTCCGCTGCTGGCAAAGGCAGCTTCAAATCTGCACTTCTCCCCTCTTCTCTGGTGGCAAAGGCAGCTTCACTCTTTGTTCAGGTGCTCTTCCTTCGGTCACAGGAGAGAGAGATTAGCTCCAGATGCTTCGTCGTCATAGCGGCCCCGTGTTGTATATGGAACTCCGCAAGGCAGAATAGCACCAAGAGCATGAAAACTCATTGGTAGACCTCGCTGACAAGCAAGAGGATTTCGTGCTTATGATGAGGGAGGGACTTTCACTGGAGACGGAGCTAGCATTGGCTTGTGTAATCCACTGAGGAAGCTGGAGACTCCTCTTGTCAAAGAGAGAATGCGTCGGCTCGGGGATTAGGCTTCCTAAGAAAGGGCAAGGCGTAATTCGAGCACCCCTAAATAATAAGGAAGCGGACATGCCAGGTCAATATGGCAACTGTTGTCTTTTTGAGACTGCAAGAATCTTGACGAGTGTGCCGAGGAAATTTTTGGTCACTTCTTACCTCTGATGACAGAGCCAGATTGCCACTTTGTTTTGGGCTCGTGTGGGCCGTGGCCGTGGCTCTCTGCTACCAGGGCAATCAGGTTTAAAGCGATCAAGGTTTCCTTGCATGCCTATCACATGCTCACCAACAGAATCGATGACATAAAAAATCATTACTCTTGCGGACCAAGAGAAAGGGATTGGATTTTTATTGCTTGCGGCTATATCGGGGGCATCGATTACTACCCTCATGTATGGTAGATTCCATGAGTGTGGACAAGAAGGGAATCAATATGCAACGTACGTAGCCTAGAGGGTTCAATGAGGAGATTACACGAAGGGGAAGAGGGCCAAAGCTTGGTACCAGATCTCTTGGGGGTCCAGGAGGTTGCCTATAGAACATGGGGATATATTTAGGATCCTCCAGTGATAGACAACGTAGGATCCTAAAGATGTTGATGTACAAAAGTGACATCTTTAAGATTTCTACCTTCATACTGACAGGAAGAAGGTAGCAGGAAGTTCTTGAAACAATATATTCGCTCAAGAAGCCCCTACAGTAAAAGAGTACTAATGAGTAAATGCCAAAACCATTGAAACTTTCATTCTAAGATAGAAAATATTTTAAGGAGCATGTCATACTCTTTTGAAATCAAATTAGCTTCAAAATGACCCCCATACAATAATTTACATGTCTTAGGAGTAGTATGCGACCCATATGCAACCTCACAAATCAACATTCGTGGGCCCTAATTGTAGAGATAAGGGTCAATACAACTTATATAAGCATAAGAAGGGGTATCATAGTCGCCATATAATAATCATAAATAGGGACTCTCCCCCTCACAAGTGGCACGTCCTTTTTTGTAGAGAGTGGATTTGTTAGGCATCTAGCCTCTCTTACTTTCCATACCTACTTTGTGTGATCAAATGCCTTTTGAGAATGAGGTGGGATGAAAGGATTTCAAAGGAAAATTCAAGCTTTGAATCAAGTGAGATATGATGTTATTGGACCTTCATGGTTTACGTAGTAATGAACAATAATTTTGAGGGGGGAAAGGGGAAAAGGGGGGAATCTAGCCCTCTACAGTATCCTCAACATTACGTGCCACATGGTCAAGAAAAGGAGTATCTATGGCTAGGATGAAGTGTCACACAATAATAAGGAATGACCCCACCAGTATCTCCTTAACATCTTTAATCTGTGCAAGAAATACATAAATAATACTAGTTTCCTCTTCCATAATTTTGATTCTAATCTTTCTGTAGGTTGGCATGTATCAAGTGTCGTTTATCATTTAAAGGCAAATATCTAGGGATTTACTCGTTGACAACTTTGTACATTTACATGTGCATCGTCATCTTATTGAAGGGTTTATTGAAAAAGAACCAACACTTTATGTTGTGTTAACCCTCACGGACACCCTATCGCCTCTCGTTCAGCTATTGGTGCAGTCTTGATGAAGGAAGCTGAGAAGGGTTGGTTTAAATCAACCTATCATGCAAGCAGGGTGTTAACTTATGTAGAGAGGAACTGTTCAGTAACTGAAAGGGAATACCTCGGGATGATCTTTGGACTTCAAAATTTCATGCATTATTTGCTAGCTAATCAGGTGACAATTCATGTAGATCATCAAGCTTTGGTCTACTTGGTAAAGAAACCTCATTTGTCAGGGAGACTGGCTAGATGGGTATTATTAATGCAGGAGTTTGATTATTCAATCATTCATAAACCAGGCCAAGAATAGGTTATTGCAGATTACTTGAGCAGATTGGCTACAGGTGAAGTTCCCAATCAGGAAATTGATGAATTACCTGATGCAAACCTGTTTCTAGTTCAGGTCATTCAAGACAATGATTCATGGTATGCAGATATGTTATACTTTCTTCTTGATGGTGTTTTACCCAAACAGATGGTGGTTACCCAGAGAAAGAAACTTGCATGGCAAAGCAGGAACTTCACAGTGATTATGGGAGTCTTGTACAAAAAGGGAATTGATCAGAGGAGATGTGTGGAGGTGGTCACTTTTCAGGAGGAGATTACTGCAAAGAAAATATTACAAGCAGGTTTGTGGTAGCCATCAGTTTTTAAGGATTCCCATGAGTTTTTGAAGTCCTGTTTAACTTGTCAGAGGGATGATAGATCTCTCAATGCTGATAGGATGCCTTTATAGCCTATTCTACCATTTGAACCTTTTCAGAAGTGGGGATTAGATTTTGTGGGCCCTGTGAAGCCAACAAAAGAATTTACAGGTAATAAGTATATTCTTGTGGCAGCAGATTACTGTACCAAGTGGGTAGAAGCACAGGCAATGAAGTATAACAAGGCATAAGTGTGGCCAAGTTCCTTTACAGAAACATAATGACCAGGTTTGGATGTCCAGTTGAATTAGTTTCAGATCTGGGTGGACATTTTATCAATAAAGTGATCAAGAAGCTTACTGAATATCACATGATTATCCACAAGCTAATGGTTAGGCAGAGTCTACCAACAAAACTCTAGTGAGGATCCTGAGGAGAATTGTTTCAGAAAAAAAGAAGGATTGGGATACCAAACTAGATTCAACATTGTGGGCATTCAGGACATCATTTAAAGTTATCACAGGGATGGCACCATTTAGGATGGTGAATAATCTGGAAGCCATTGTCCCTATGGAATTTTTTGTTCCAAGTTTGAGGATTGCACTTCAATATAAATTGTCAGGAGATGAGTCTTCAGTTTGCAGTTACTGAAGTTGGAGGAGAGGAGAATTTAAGCAGGATATATCACTGAAGCAATTTAGAGAAGAAGACAAACTTGGGTGGAAAGGAACATTAAGTATAAATCCTTTGCAGAAGGTGATTGGGTACTTATGTACAACAACAGACTTTGCAAAAGACCTGGTAAGCTCAAGTTAAGGTACTTGGGGCCTTTTCAGATAGCAGAAGAGATAGGAGATTCAACATTTTTGCTGGCAAATGCTTAGGGTAGAATTTTCCCAAAGCCAATTAATGGCTTTAGGCTAAAATCCTTTGTGGGTGTGAATAATCCCCTAGAGAGTAAAAATAATCATGGTTTAGCACATGGCGTGTTTTTTTGTAGAGATTTGTGAGATGGATGTCAGAATGTCACGTCGGTGAGTTCAAAATTTACTTTTAAACGTTACCTATTTATCCTTGTCAAGACACCAAAGGTTTCTCCTATACGCCTCTTCTGCACCTCTTCTGCTACGTTTTCTTACGCTTCTTAGCCATGTCGAAGAAGCCACTCACTGTTGACATCTCCTCTGCTATCTCTACTCAAGAATCTGAAGAGCACACAGTAATGGGGACACGACGTTCAGCAAGGAAGGCCTTCAATAGAGCTCAAGCTATTGGGGCTGTGGATATTTTGATTGATGAAGAACTCTCAACACCATTGGACGCATCTCCATTGGCAATGGACACTGGTCCAGTTGACTACACCTTCCTAGAGATGAGAGAAGAGCTTGACTTGTCTGTGTTGGCACATCAAAAGTAGTTGCACAAGATTAACTTTATTCAGTTTTCCATGCTTCCATGGAAGCACTAGAAGAACAATGATTCTCTTATGACCTTGTTCAGTCATGTACGTGACACAAAGGGTAATATCGTTGGTAGTTACTGGCTAAGCCCTGAACTGATCTCATTTTTTATCTCCACTTGGAGGAAAACAATCAGTTAGCATAGCTTCTGAGGCACTAATGAAGAAAGAATTTGGTCAGGTTCATGGTGAGAGAGGATATTATCCCATCAACAAACTTCAGAATCCTTTCAGATTTCAACAATTGAAATGGTTTTTAGAGTATATCTCAAAAGAGAATTTTGCACTCTTGCATGCTGCAGAGTGTGGAAGGAAAATTGGTTGGGCAATTTTTCTTTCTCAAAGGCTTAGTTCAGAAAATTTTCAGAAGAAAAAGAGGAAGGATAAGTCTACCATGATTGGAGCATTCTTGATTGCTTTACAAATCCATGCAATGAGTATGACAACCCTAGGTGGATTGTCTCCAAAAGATTTTGTATTTGGCGATCATCTTGAGGGAAACAAGGAAAATGAAGCAGGCGGTCCTCAAGTAGAGAACAGAAAGAAGAAGGTAGAAGATCCTCAGGAGCAAGAAAGTTTACCCCAACTAAACAGGAGGAGAAAGATCTATGGAGAAATTTGGGTGATCAGCTTGGAACTGATCTGGATTCTTTCATTGAAACTCCTAAACCTGCAATGAAATTTGATGCTGCTACAATGTTTTCCCCTAAGCCTTCTTTGAAACTCAAAAGAAAGAAGCTTAGTAGCCCAGTAGTAGAGGTCAAACTAGACTTGCAAGAGGGAGGACAATTCAGTAAATTGGGTGAACAAATTGGAATTTCTGATGTTTATAAAGCTCTTGATATGGTGAGAAACTTTGCATCCCAATCACAACTCAATAGTTCATGTACTGTAGAGGGAAACATTTCAGTTGCAAACTCAAGTAGTTCAGTTACAAAGTAATTCAAAGAGGAGTCAAGAAGATAGCAGTTCGATTGAGGAGCAAGACGGAATAATTCATGAACAAAGATGATTTAGCTGCTGCTAGAAACTCTTTTGACTTCTACAGATCACAGTTGGAGAGAAAAGAGAAATCTTCAGAACAAATCAGATTTGGAAAGAGCAGTGGATGTCCAGTTTGAATACTCATTTGGAAGTCTTAGCTCAGGACTATTCCACATTGCAGTCAGAGAATAATGTACTCTTGAGTAGAGTCCAAGCCTGTCAAGAGCTAGAAGCAATGATCAGGGATATGTCTGAAGAGGGCCTAGAATTGAATGGCTGGTACCTCTTACCAAATGATGTAGAAATTTTAAAGAATAAAGTCAAAAAGCAGGGTGACCAGCTATGGTTAGACTTGAGAAGAAAAATGTTTTCCCTTGTGAATATTCCCTATCAAAGTTATGCAAAGGAGGAGAAAAATGAAGATTACATCCTTTTGCAAAAGAAATTTGATGACTTGAAGAAAGATTTTGAGCAGTTGAAGATGCAGCAAAGTTCCAAATTTACTCTGGGATGTAAAACTGAACAAGGCAATAGTGAAAAGATGGTCACAGGTCATGCAGTTGATACTGAATCTAGTAATGATTTTCATACCTTGATTAGTGTTGTGGAAACTCATCACGCAATGCATGTGGGAGATCCTATACCTGTAGGTAAAAATGACTCATTTCAGAGTTTGCAATCTGAACAAACTGAGACAAGTGCAGTGAAAGAAATTGTGGAGGAGATCATGAGCACCAAGGAGTTCAATGAGGAATTTCTAGGTTTCCACAAAGAGGAGGCATTGCTTGATGATGAGAAAAAGGTGGCAAAAGGCATTACAAATACAATAGTTCTTGTAGATTTAAATCAGGAGACAGTAACCCTGGAGGAGCCTAGTGGGGAGTTACCAGGGAAACTGATGTCTAAATGTTCAATAGTGTTTTTCAACACTAAGTGGGAAGGGTAGTGTTTCATTGGGTATAGTAATGCATTTGTGTACCTTGGATTTGTTTCCAAGCACTAAACTTTGTTTTACTTTATCTTGTGAGCACTAGATTTTGATTAACAAGGGACTTATGGGAAACAAGTCAAAAGCTTTTTGGCTTTCAAAAACTTTTTGCCACCGGGCTATGCCAGGTGTTAGCCTTGCATATTATTTCAGTTAAGTGTTATTGAACCTTAGTAGTTTACTTTTCAGTTTGTAATTAGTGAAGACCTTTGTGCCTCTTCATTCTTCCTAGTAGTTGGCCTCGCACCTAATGGTAGTGCGTTGTATGAGAGAAGGACGATGAATGAAAGGCTATGGCTATGAAGATTCTGTGTTTCTCTGTGTATTCTGTCTTCAGATTCCATTCAGTACCCTGATTCTGTTTTGAACCGGTACAGGTACTGAAACTCTGCTGATTCTGTGAGGTGATGATGTAATGTTTTAATGGTTGATTTAGTCATAATTCCCACTCTCTGTGTGTCTCAATAACATGCTTCCCAAGTGGTGATACCTCTAATGACTAGGCCATTGTAGATATCCTCATGTTGTAGTCCCCTAATGAATCTATCGAGAAATTGGTTATTATTGAAGCACTCATTTGGATTACAACAAAATTTCAAATGCTTCAAGCGACTAATAAAGTCTCTCATGGACTCTCCTTCCTCTCATTGGGCTTTCTAGAGTTGAGATGCTACACCTCAAAGCACTCCCTCTTGTATGTATTCTTTCAATACTAGTATCCTAAGAGTAGGGTAAATCGTTTTTTCTTCCACCCTTAGGGTTTTATACCAATCCCCAACCTTTCCACTCAAGGTCAGGCTTAAAGCATTACTCTTATACAGGTCATTGCGTTCTCCTATGGAATCACATATTTGTTCAAATACTTTGATATGATTTCTCAGATCCCATCTCCACTAAATTTTTGTGTGAGCTTGGCTATTTGTACTACCTTACTTCTATGCTCTCTATCAAGCGTGTTACGCATATTTTTAGCAATGGATCGACCAATAGCTTGAGCAAATGTTGCCAAGTCGCCCAAGTGAGCAGGTATAGTGGGGAAAAGTGCTCTTGGAACTGCATATGGAATGGGGGTTGGCATTGGGTTTGGCATATAGGAAGCCCTTGGGTTCCAGGTTGGGTATGATGTTGTGCCATGTGGTGGCCCAAAGTTCATATGTGTGGCCCTGGGCATAGCAGACGTGGGATGTGACATGCTAATGCTAGCTGGTATGGTCTCATTGAAATAAGGGCTTGGATGTTGTGGGCGTGGAGCATAAGTTGTTGAAACAATGAGAGGGGTTGGAGCTACATGAGTACAAGGATCTATAGGTGCATATGATTGATACACACTTGTAGGTAATGTTGCAGGTATTGAGCCACCATATAGCGGTAATTTACTAATGAATGACATCCATGGCGTGTTTTTTGTCATGCCCATCGCTGGGGTAGGCATGGCAGCCATGGTGTCATCAAGAGAAAGATGAGATAAACTTGAAAAGGTAAAGCTATCACTTGTGGGCTCAAATTGTATTGAGACCCCTGGCGAAACAACATATGGAGGATCATTCGAGCTTACCAAGGGAGTCTCCATTTGTGATAAAGTTGGTTGCTTAGCCTTCTCTGTATCCAAGAATCTCATGAGACTCGTTGAAGGCATGTGGATCCCTTGTTCTGTCTCTCTAGCTCAAAAACCATATGGATGAAATCACAAACTCTTTGTTGTTGCTCCTCTATTCTAGTAGCACCGGATATGGATTGTAGGACATCTAACTAGTCCATGTGATAGGTGTGACCTGTGTATAGGTCGGTTAAAGTCTCCGTTTGTAGTTCATACTCCCAGTTTTCATTTAGAAACGCTCCATCTAAGATTGAGGTACTAAGGGTGTCCTTTGAACTAGATGCAATGTGGCTCTCTATGCGTTGACCCTTAGTGGTTGCTAATTTAGAAGCACTCAATTGCTCGCCTAGCATGGATGTTGACATAGGGGCCTTCGATTTTAACTCTCTCTGTTGCTCTGCCTTGCTAGGCTCTTGATTTCCTTTTCCCTAGCCGCAATGATATATCGCTCAACCTCTTGCACTTCGGCAAGGCTTCTACCATAAGGTAATATAGCCTCAGAGGGGAATAGCTCTGAAAAGTTAGGGGGTGCAGTGAATGGAGTATTCACATGCACACTCTCCAGGAGCATGAGGTTTACATTGGTCATGAATGGTGAATATACTTTCCCACCCCCTTCATTCACATCATTAGCTCCATGTTTGGAGCAAGTGGATCTATTCAAAGTCTCTTTCAAGCGACTAAAGACGCTCGGCCTAGACCGTGGGCCCATGGCATGCATGTCTTGGCTTGGACTATTGGGATTAGGAATCGGGTAACCTTCCATGACATTTACCCTTCCATGACATCGTAGCTAGATGAAGAGTCACTAGATGCAATATGTGGGTCGTGCGTGGTACTACCTTGGGTTCCCGCACTGAGGGCCTAGAGCCTAATGTGGAGGAATAATGAGTGCCCACGTAAATGAAGACACTCTCTATGTGATCGCTCACCTCGTTTTTTAGGTGTTTATAACCCAAATTTTTTGTTATTTTTGGTCGTTTTTTCTAACCCAAGCCATGTAATATGGCGTGTGATAGCTCAAAATGAGAGTTTTGGTTAGAGAGACGTGTCATGCTTTACATCCTTCAATTTGGTTACTTAAATCTCTCAAAATCCTAAAAAGAGTCCTTTCCTAGTCGAGAAAAAGGCTAAAATTAGTAAGTTCAAGGGGTAAGTGTGAAGGGAATGGTGGAGAACTTGAAGGACTTGTCCCACATGCCTTCCCCTCACTTGAGGTTCTATTCTTTATATATATAGTAACATCGATACTATATCATATGACTGAGGATTGGGGCTCGAGCTCGGGCTCGGAAAATGATCCCGATCCTTCCTTTTAAAATAATATTTTTTAAAATTGGTTTTTGTTTTTAGAATTTCTTTTTGGTATCATATTTTTTGAGCTTTTATTATTATTATTTTGTATGAGTGCAAGGCAGTCCCCAACAACGGCGCCAAAAATGTGCGCTTTGCCCGCGGAGGCTAGGAACTTGCCAAAATACCGTGTGTGCAACCTATGAATGGCTACAAGCACACAACTAGAAAATCCTAGCAAGTTCAAAGGGGCAATGGTGTGTCACTCACTGTTCAATGCTTCCGTCGTGAAGGATCCTGTGCCGCAAAGAAGAAGGAGCCGCGGCACCGCTGCAATGATCGGTCACTCTCTCTCTCTCTCTCTCTCTCTCTCTCTCTCAAGCATACACACATACATACATACGTGAGCACACGAAGTAGGAGAAGACAGAGGTAGAACAAGAGCACTTCTTAGCTTGCACCTCAAAGAATGAGGATTTTAGATCAAAATAGACCTTTTATAAGAATCTGACCTATTCACACATGGACGCCCACAGTGGCCGGTCATAGTAAAAATCATGTCAAAATGGGATAAGTGGTGCGCCTCTCATCGGCGATCACCTACACACCTATTGGACCGACAAGCCCGGTCCATGACTCAAATAAGTAATAAGGCGTCCGTCAAAGGTGATAGGGTGTTTGTGAGGGTTAACACAACATAAAGTGTTGGTTCTTTTCCAATACACCCTTCAATAAGATGAAGGTGCCTGTGTAAATGTACAAAGTTGTCAAATAAATCCCTAAATATGTAATGGAAATGGTTTATGAACTTTGAAAGTAGCGGAATTAGGAAATTAGGTGAAGCGCTTTTGAGAGATTACTTTGTGAGCATAGCGGGTGAACTTAATTGATGGTAGCAACATAAACATGGTACTTAGTTAACTTGGCATGAACATTACTTTTGCAAGAGAGAGAGAGAGAGTTTAGAGAACATGACAATAGCTGAGGACCGGATTCATATGGAGCCTGTCCCCCCTCTAATAGGCATTTGTATTATAGCTTCTCCCATCAAGAGAGACTTGGTACAATACAATCTTTGTGTTCCTTGTGACCTAGGTGATGCAATGAATATGGAAAGCTTAATGCATCACAAGACTAACATAAACTTTGTAGAAATCATTAACTATCCCAAGCCTCAGTCTCCAGGCCTCAAACACCTTCAAAGGTGGGGAGAGCTAGCGGGGAATGAGGATAGGGAAGAGGAAGAAGAAACATTCCATAGGAGAAAGAAATAGTTCCTCACTTATTATTAATCTTCTTGCTAGCATACATAATAGCATAGTAATGAAGATGGAGAAGATGACAAGCTTAAGCATTGAAGCATGGATCTTGGTTGGATTTGCATTCCATAGCCAAGAGTGTTGGTGTAGGCTCTCACTTCTCACAAGCTTGGAGAAGGAGGTTCCTCAACTTTCACCAAGTGAGAATTGTTCCACAAAATGAGTGTGTGTGTTGTGTATATCCCCCTAACACCCCCCTTGCTTGCTTGGGGTGAGTTGTTGCTTTTCCACATGCTTCAAGCTCATTGGACCCCTCTCCCCCTAGCGAATCACATGCAACATGCAGTCAAGTACATGGGTAGTCTTTTGACAAGTGTCCTGCTCTTTACCCCTTAGAGAGAGAGAGAGCTTGAAAATATCTAGATATTTGTTGGATGGAACTAGAAGCTCATTGGACACCTCTTTAGCCCAACCAATAGCATTCAAACACACCATGTGGTTAAGCTTAGGGAGAGGCTGACACGTGTCCCATGTGCCCTTTGAGAAAAGGGGTGCCCTTTGGGTGAGTGGAAGGTTAGGTCAAAGATTCCCGTAACTTTGGGACTTTCATGCATAGCAAGCTTCTCAAGCACCTTCCTCATTAAGTTTGTAGGGTCTCTTTTTTACTTAAGCACCTTACCTCCCATGCATGGGAAGCTTCTCAAGCACCTTCCTCATTAAATATGACAAGTACGAGTCAAGTATCTTCGTCATCAAGCATGAAAAGCACCTTAGGTGGAGTTCCCACCTCAAGCTCAGCCCTAGCTAGCCTAAGGTCAAAGGCAAGTTTATGTCGGGTTCCCACCTCACAGCCCTAACTTGCCTAGGGTCAAAAGTAAGTTTAGGTTGGGCTCCCTAGCTTGCCTAGGATCAAAGGACTTTTAACACTAACCATTGGAGGTCTTTAATGAAGCTAACCCTAAGGTATTTTAAGCTCCATTAGTTAACCTTGCTCTTTGACATACCATCTCTCATTTGGGCCCCTTTACCATTGGCCCCATGTTGAGATAGATCCGTAAGCACATGTCTATATTCTAACCCTTGTTCCCGTGTATTATCCCACATTAAATGATCAATTTAATATGAGAAAATCATTTGGGTTGGTTAGATATTAGATTTAATGACAAAATATTTTCCTTCAAATGATAACCGGCACTTGAGACATGTCAACCTACAAAAAGATTAGAATCAAGATTATGGAAGAGAAAACTAGTATTATTTATGTATTTCTTGCACATATTAAATGTCTAAGGGAGATAATGATGGATATTGGTGGGCTCATTCCTCATTATCGTGTGACACCTCATCCTAGCCATAGATCCTCTTTTTCTTAACCATGTGGCACATAATGGTTAGGATATTGTAGAGGGCTAGATCCCCCCCTTTTCCCCTTCCCCCCTCAAAATTATTGTTCATTACTATGTAAACCATGAAGGTTCAATAACTTCATATTTCACTTGATTTAAATCTTGAAATTTCCTTTGAAATCCTTTCATCCCACCTCATTCTCGAAAGGCATTTGATCACACAAAGTAGGTATGGCAAGTGAGAGAGGCTAGATGCCTAACGGATCCACTCTCTATAAAAAAGTACATGCCGCTTGTGAGGGGGAGATTCATAGACAACTCTCTATTTATGATTATTATATGGTGATTATGATCCCCCTTCTTATGCTTATATTAGTTGTATTGACCCTTATCTCTACAGTTAGGGCCCATGAATGTTGATTTGTGAGGTTGTATATGGGTCGCATACTACTCCTAAGACATGTAAATTATGGTATGGGGGTCATTTTGAAGCTAATTTGATTTCAAAAGAGTATGACATGCTCCTTAATAGATATTCTATCTTAGAATGAAATTTTGAATGGTTTTGGCATTTAATCATTAGTACTCTTTTACTGTAGGGGCTTCTTGAGCGATAATTTATTGTTTCAAGAACTTTTTAAAACAAAAAAGTGGTAACCTACATAAAGAGTTAGAATCAAGATTGTCAACAAGGACAATGGGTTTGATTTATTTCTTGCAATGAATCAAGGTCATTCCTTGTTATCGTGATATGATAATTATGTGCCTAAATGTAGTAAGGAACTCCATGGCTATGTTTTCCCTCATTAGGAGACTTTGTCCCTCAACATAAAGTGTTGGTTCTTTTCCAATACACCCTACAATAAAATGAAGGTGAATGTGTAAATGTACAAAAGTTGTCAGTTAAATACTTGAATATTGGCCTTCAAATGATAACTGGCACTTGATGCATGCCAACCTACAAAAAGAGTTAGAATCAAGATTATGGAAGAGAAAACTAGTATTATTCATGTATTCTTGTAGAGATTAAAGATCTAAAGGAGCTACTGATGGATATTGGTGGGCTCATTCCTTGTTGTTGTGTGACACCTCATCCTAGCCATTGGTCCTCCTTTTCTTGGCCATGTGGCACATAATGTTGAGGATAATGTAGAGGGCTAGATCCCCCCCTTCCCCCCCCCCCCCTTACTATGAAAACCATGAAGGTTTAATAACGTCATATTTCACTTGTTTCAAAGCTTGAATTTTCCTTTGAAATCCTTTCATCCCACCTCATTCACAAAATGCATTTGATCACAAAAATTAGGTATGGAAAGTGAGAGAGGTTAGATGCGTGACGGATCCACTCTCTACAAATAAAAGGACATGCCACTTGTGAGCAAAGAGTCATGGACAACTCCCTATTAACGATTATTATATGGTGATTATGATCACCCTTCTTACGCTTATAATAGTAAAGGCTGCATCCTCCTTTTAGCACCCTACGATCCTAGGGTGCATTACCCTTGTCATCCTTGAATACGCACATATACAAGAGACGGTGAATTATGTTCAACATTAGAATAGCTTACGGATCCATCTTGTGATTGCAACTTCTATGGATGCATTTCTTTGCAACATCACAAGTGCACTCAAGTGGGGATGTATCCCTTCCAATGGTGGAGATTTTATGGAAGAATTAAATACAATAGACAATTACAAATCTAACAAATCCTAAACAATTGATGCCATGCAATAACACTTGTGAAATCCTCTTTGAATGTTTTTCATCTTCATTGCATCACCTAGGTCACAAGGAACACAAAGATTGTATTGTACCAAGTCTCTCTTGATGGGAGAAACTATAATACAAATGCCTATTGAAGGGGGGACTGGCTCCATACGAATCGGTCCTCAACTATTGTCATGTTCTCTAAATTCTCTCTCTCTTGCAAAAGTATTGTTCATGCCAAGTTAGCTAAGTACCATGTTTATGTTGCTACCATCAATTAAGTTCACCCGCTATGCTCACAAAGTAATCTCTCAAAAGTTCTTTCTAATTCCGCTACTTTCAAAGTTCATAGGCCATTTCCATTACATATTTAGGGATTTACTTGACAAATTTGTACGTTTACACATGCACCTTCATCTTATTGAGGGTGTATTGGAAAAGAACCAACACTTTATGTTGTGTTAACCCTCACAAACACCCTATCACCTTCGACGAATTCCTTATTACTTATTTGAGTCATGGATCGGGCTTGTCGGTCCAATAGGTGTGTAGGTGATTGCCGATGAGAGGTGCACCACTTATCCCATTTTTACATGATTTTTACTATGACTTGCCACTGTGGGCGTCCATGTGTGAATAGGTCAGATTCTTATAAAAGGTCTATTTTGACCTAAAATCATCATTCTTTGAGGTGC
This sequence comes from Adiantum capillus-veneris, assembly GCF_014529385.1. Classification (NCBI taxonomy): domain Eukaryota; kingdom Viridiplantae; phylum Streptophyta; class Polypodiopsida; order Polypodiales; family Pteridaceae; genus Adiantum; species Adiantum capillus-veneris. The sequence continues at coordinate 49,557,359 of NC_140949.1, read as the reverse complement.
AAGCTAAGAAGTGCTCTTGTTCTACCTCTATCTTCTCCTCCTTCGTGTGCTCACGTGTGTATGACTGAATAATCAAGTTCCTGCATTAATAATACCCATCTAGCCAGTCTCCCTGACAAATGAGGTTTCTTTACCAAGTAGACTAAAGCTTGATTATCTACATGAATTGTCACCTGATTAGCTAGCAAATAATGCATGAACTTTTGAAGTCCAAAGATTCTCAAGGCATTCCCTTTTAGTTACTGAATAGTTCCTCTCTACATAAGATAACAACCTGCTTGCATAATAGATTGATTTAAACCAACCCTTCTCAGCTTTCTTCATCAAGACTGCACCAATAGCTGAATGATAGGCATCCACAAACAAGTGGAATGGTTTTTTCCAGTCAGGAGGAATCAAGATAGGTGCAATTACTAGCATTTTCTTCGACAATGTAAAAGCCCTTTCCTAATCTTCTTTCCATGCAAACTCCACATTATTTTGCAATTCCCTCTTTATTGATGATGTGTCCCAACAAAATATCCCTTTTCACTGCAAATGCACATTTTGTAGGGTTGAGTGACATCCTGGCCTCCCTGCATTTCTAAAAACATAATCTCAAATGATGCAAATGTTCAGTTTTACTTCTTGACACACTGAAATCATCCAGAAAAACCTTCATAGATGTTGTTAGGTAAGGAGAAAAAACCTCCATCACCCATTTCTGAAATGTTGGTGGTGCATTTTTTAGGCCAAAGTTCATAACTGTGGAAGCATACACTCCCCATTTTGTTATGAATGTTGTTTTATCCCTGTCTTCCAAAGCCATACTGACCAGATTGTATCCACTAAATCCATCCAAGAAGCTGTACATCTCCTTCCTTGCAACTGCATCTAGCAATGTGTCACAGTAAGGTAATGGGAATGAATCGGTAATGGTGGCAGCATTTAGTTTGCTATAATCCACACAAATTCTGATCTTGTCATTCTTCTTTGGCACCACCACAATGGGTGACAACCAGCTTACTTTATCCACTGGATAAATGAAACCTACTTCCAGAAGTTTATCAATCTCCTCCTTCACCTGTTTTGCATAATTGGGGTTCATCTTATACCTCTGTTGCTTGACTATAACTGCATCAGTTTTCAAATTGATCCTACGCTGACACACTGCTGGGTATGCTCCCTTCATATCAGTGTAAGACCAAGAAAAAACATCTTTAAACTCCTTTAACAAAGTTTTCAATGACTCTTTGAAGTTCAGGTCCAATTCAAAGGAGACTTTAACTATCCTGGGGTCTCTGTCCTCTCCCAGATTCATGTCTTCCAAATCATCTTCCCTAACTCTTGAGCTCTATTTACCATTTGCTCATCAAAGATCTGCTCTGCATGTTTAATTGCTTCTAATGCTTCCTGCTCCTCTTGTGACCTTTTGGTGGAAGCTGAAATACCTTAACATTTCTGTTGTTTGTCAGTTTTGGATCAGGTAACTAGTCCTGATTCTGAACTGTGTCTGCAATTTTTTGAACATCAACCTTAAAAAATAGGAATAAATGTCTTATTCCTTTGAAGAAACTCTTCTTCCTCATCTTCTTCAATTGCTTCCGCCATATTAATGCCCTCTGCATTCAAAGGTCTAAAACCTGGTGGGATTGTTTTCCCGGGTATCATCTGCATCCTAACCTTCTTCTTGCCCTGTTTGATAGGGTTTCTAAGTGCAGCTTCACATGTAGAGGGATAACACATGGGAAAGTGGTTGATTTCATGCCCGGGGAGTCCACTATGTAAAAATTACATATAGCACGTGCAAACACGAGGTATTTAAATAATCTCTTATCTGTATATTTTCAAGTATTATATCTACACCTTATGTATGCACTTTTGTAAAAACACTAGCCCTTACGTATGAAAATTTTCACTTTCTCAATTAAAAAGCCCTTTATGTAAATACATTTTTTTTGTAAATGTACTTAATTATAAATCCCTTATTTTGGTGGCACGTGCTATTTTACATATTTCCTAGTGGACACCTTGGGATTTCATGCAAAGTGGTAGAGGGTGTGTGGTCAAAAGAAACTCACAAAAATCATTAAAAACCCCCTTTTTAATAAGGTTTTCAATAAGAAGGTAGGAGCAGAGAAAAGAGGGGAACAACTGAGTTTTTATGATTTATAATACTTCATTGTAGCTGATGGGTTTTAGAAGAAACAGGCTTCCATAGCAATTTTTGGCATCATTTCTCTTGCATTGTCTCCCCATGTTCCTCTTGCTTCTCTTTTGCGATTGTGTTGGGTTGTGTTCATGTGTGGGACCCTTGGGTTGATTCTGGGTGTACACACACACACACACACACACACACACACACACACACACACACACACACACACACACACCACACAAAGAGAGCGGTTGTGTGTCCAAAGGGGATTGAGCACAAGATTTGTCTTAAAGAAGGGTGTAGAGCAAAGGCATAGGAGGCCTTATGGCAAGAAGTAAAAAAAACTACTTGAAGTAGATTTTATTATTATGTGCATGAATCCGAGTCAGTTTCCTTGGTTGTCATTACTCCAAAGAAAATGTGGTAAGTGGAGGGTGTGTGTTGATAACATGCCACTTAATGCTGCTACATAGCAAAATCATTGTTGTTTTCCTTTTCAAGGGAAATATTAAACCAAGTTGCAGGTCGTGAGAGGTAGTCAATTATGGATGTCTTTTAGGGTGTTTCTAGATTGGCATTGTATTTCTGGAAGATCAGCTAAAGACTATTGTTGTCACTCGTTGGGGGTGCTTTGTCTATCATAGGATCACTTTTGGTTTGGTTAATGCTTATGCTACTTTTCAAACTGGATGAACAGTTTGTTTGGTCCTTATCTAAGTAGGTTTACTAGAGTCCTTATGGTTGACATTGGATATTATAGTTCCAAGTTGGAGCAATTGTCAAAGTTAAAGCTATGTTTTCAAAGGCTAAATGAAGAAGGTGGCCAGTCAAACCTGAAGAAATGTGAGTTGGTATAATTGCGGGTTCATTTTCTAGGGCATGTGATCTCACAGAATGCTATAGAGGTTGATCTTAAGAAGGTGAAGGCTTTGGTGTTGATGGACCCCCCCCCCCCCCCCCCATCATTGCTCAATGTTAGGGTTTGTTTGTGCATAATCTGAAGTATTTATCTAGGTTTTTTTTGCATACTTTTGCAATATGTATATCGTCTCTAAAAGATGTGGTAGCAGGTCCATAGTTTTCAATGAACTAAAGATGCACTAGAAGATTTTGACAAGGTTAAAGAGATTTTTTGATAGTAACTTAGATTTAAATATTTTGATAGGTTTAAAGAGATTTTTCAAGCGAGAGGATGAGTTTTATGTTTCTATGATAGTGGATAATATCTCCATTGGGGTTGTTTTACTGTAAAAAGTAAGTAAATGCTACGGGTTGATCTACTTCAACATCAGAGTAAATGCTACGGGTTGATCTACTTCAATATCAGAGTAAGTAAATGCTACGGGTTGATCTACTTCAATATCAGAGTAAATGCTACGGGTTGATCTACTTCAATATTAGAGTAATAAGTCCAAGGGAGATGGCCTATACGGAGGTTGAGCAATGTGTGATGACTCTAGTGTCTACATGCTAGAAGTTTAAAGTGCACCTTATTGTTTGTAAATTTTATGTGCTCACTTATAAGAATCTATTGCTTGAAGTGGTTTTGCATTTGAAGCCAGGGATGTGTATCATGAACTGGGTGTTGGAGTTGTAAGATTTCAAGTCTGAATTCAAGATTGATTATACCAACAAGTCTAACTTGGTAGATATTTTGGTGAACAAGATTGTAGATTTTTCGGTGTATCTAAGGGGAGTGCGGGATGAAGTGGGTGAAGAGACAAAGGTAGAAAGAGCTTTTGTGATGTGGTATGATAGTACCTACAGAAGAGTGGTGCAAAAAGCTAGTGAAGGATTGGTAATTGAGATGGACACAAGAGAGGTGCCACTAAGAAAAAGGGGATTTTATTTTTGCAAGATTTCAATTTTGAGCTTTTGCAATTGAATCTATTGTTTTAATATTTTTCACTCTCCTATTAAACAAATGATCTCTACAAATACTCGTGTGACATGAAAAAATTCTGCTTGTATATTTGTATTCCTTCATTTTCCTAAAATTCAACTAAAACATATATACATCCTTGCTTGTGGCAATGTAAAATCATGCATATTTCTATAAACATGAACTATAACATTGAGAAAAAAGGAACAATTTCTAATCAAATCTAGAAGAAAATACACCATGTAGTGTAATGGAAATAGCGGAATTAAGAGAATTAAAGTGAGATTTTTGTGAGATCACTTTGAGAACATAGAGGGTGAAATTAATTGATGGTAGTAACATAAACATAGTACTTAATTAACTTGGCATGAACAACACTTTTGCAAGAGAGAGTATTGGAGAACATGACAATAGTTGCGGACCGAATTTATTGGCAGCAGGTCCCCCCTCTAAAAGGCGTTTGTATTATAGATTCTCCCATCAAGAGAGACTTGGTACAATACAATCTTTGTGTTCCTTTTGACCTTGGTGATGCTATGAAGATGGAAAGGTTCATGCATCACGAGCATAACATAAACTATTCAAAAAGCATTAACTATCCAAAGACTTAGTCCCAAGGCCTCAAACACCTTCGAAGGTGGAAAGAGCTAGCAGGGAATGAGGGTAGGGAAGAGGAAGAACAATCATTCATAGGAAAGTAATATTTCCTCACTTATCATCACTCTTTTTGCTTATCATAGCATAATAGCATAGTATTGAAGATGAAGAAGATGGCAAGCTTGAGCATTGAATAATGGCTCTTGGTTGGATTTTCATTCCATAGCCAAGAGTGTTGGTGTAGGCTCTCCACTTCTCAACAAGCTTGGAGAAAGAGATGGAGCTCTTGCACTTTGCACTCCACACAATGAGAGAATTTGTGTGTGTGTGTGAGAGAGAGAGCATACCTTCCCCTCTCAAGCTTGGTCCACCTCTCTCTCTCTCTCTCTCTCTCTCTCTCTCTCTCTCTCTCTCTCTCTCTCTCTCTCTTGTATTACTTAATTATATCATTTGGACATGTGTCCTCTTTTTCCTCTTTGAGAGAAAGAACTTAATTATATATTTTTATGCATCTGAATTCTCATTGGACCCCTTTAAAGCCTATCCAATAGGATTCAAGTACATCATGAGGGCCACATGTGTAGGATTTTGACAGGTGTCTTTTATGCTTCTCAGTCATTTGGTGTGAATTGAACAATTCAAGCACTTAGTCAATTAAGCATGGAAACCGTTTATTCCTCTTGAGAGTTTATCTTTGAATTGAACACTTCAAGAACCTTAGTCATTTAAGCATAGAAATCACCTCAAGATTTGGGCAAGGTTCCCACAAACACTTTAAGCACCCTAGCTTTCCTAAGGTCAAAGGACTTTTTAACACTAAGCTTTGGAGGTATTTAATTACGTCTTCTAAGCTCCACTAAATGCACACTGCTCTTTAATAGACTACCTCCTTTTGGACCCCTATTGAGATGTAACCATCTCTCCTCTTAGTCCCTTGCTGAGGTAAAACTAGAAGCACTTATTGCACATTGCTCTTTGGTAGACCGCCTCCTTTTGGACCCCTATTGAGATGCAATAATTTCTCCTTTTGGTCCCTTGTTGAGATAGTTCTATAAGCACATATCTATATCCAAACTCTCGTTTCCCTTTTATCTTCCCATATTAAGCAATTAGTTTAATATGAGAAAATCATTTGGTAAAGTTAGATATTATATTTTATGACATTACTTCTCTCTTGAAATCACAGTCATCCTTGACTATGAGGTAGAGAAGATAAAGCATAGTCATTAGTCCATGTCTCTTAGTGGGTAGAGGATCCCTTTTTACCCTACGCCATCATTCCAGAATGGATGAATAATCCATTTGGTGCTCAGGAGACTTAGCTGCTCTTTAGTCCATATCATACTTCCAAAGTAGAGTGACAATTTCTACTTGGTGTTTGGGAGACGTCTTCACCACAAACATGATCCTAAGCATGCATAATTCTTAAATTTTGTGTACAATAAAAGAAAGAGAATGAGTCTTATAAGACAAAAACATTGTTCATTTAAAATGGATTTTCATTTTCTTACTCTAGTGTAGCATTGTAAGCATTGACAAGGTTCATATTATCCTTAAGCTAGTATCCTTGCATCCATCTAGCATCTTTAAAAGGATAATTCTTAAACATAACAATATATCATTGGATAACGTTATTGTTTCTTAGTACCTTGTCTTTGGGTCAAAGAATCAATTCGGGCTGCAACACCTCTTCTTGTGGCGGCTCCTCCGTTATTGGTTTTTTTGTTGGCTCTCATTTGTAAGGCTTGAGTAGGCTCACAATGGTTAGCATTGTGAATGAGCCAATGGTTGGGCAACTTTAACCAGTAATCCATCTCATTGATTGGCTTAAGAATTTTAAAATAAAGGACCATAGTATCTTTTTGCTAGTTTAGCATAATACTCTTGGTGGCTCGTAGGATTCTTGCCCATACTGATGCCTTAGATGAGCCTTGAGAAACTTTAGCAAGACCCAATCATTTCCTTAAAGGCTAAGGATCTTCTGTGCTTATTAGCAATAGCCCTTTTTGCCTTTGCTTTGAGATGGATATAACCTCTCTAATCTTTGGAAAAGATTCTTGTGAGTCTCGGCTATATCCATCTCAACAACAAAGATCTTCCCATATACTTTAAGTAGTAAGAAACTTTGGATCTTCCCTTTTTAACCTCGAAAGGTGCTTTCCCCATAAAAGTATGTACAATGTCATTGTACGCATACTCTATAAGAGGTAGGTACTTCTCTCATTGAGAACGTTGGTGTATTGGTCCCTTGCTAAGGTAAATCTAGAAGCACTTATTGCACATTGATTATTGGTAGATCGTCTTCTTTTGGACCCCTATTGAGATGCAACCATTTATCCTTTTGGTCCCCTATTGAGATAGATCTAAAAGCACATATCTATATCCTAACTCTTGTTCCCCTTTTATCACTCCATATTAAGTGATCAATTTAACATGAGAAAATCAGTTGGTAAAGTTAGATATTATATTTTATGACAATAGAAAACTGTAAACTTGCCATGGTATCAAAGTAGCCAAGATGAGCAACTCAAGCAACCACAAAACCAAAGAAGAATCAAAGTAGCACTATGGTACGGGTGCAGTGAACACCTCCAATCACATAATCAAGTCACATGGAAACCATGCATAATTTCACTATGCATAGTGAAAAGGCTCCAAAAAATGGCTTCAATTGCAAAAGCATGAAATTGAAAGCTTTGAACAATAAAATATCCACTCTAGAGGAAAACATTCTCCTCATCACCCAAGCCACCAACACATACCACACTTGGACTTTATCTATATAGCTTGGAGTTTCATGTTACTATATACATGTGGTAGTGATGTGTGTGAACACACTTAGGACCATCAAGGAATTTTTTCCCTCACTATTCTCCCGTGCATTGTATATATGCCCATTCATTCTAGAGCTATCTATCTTTCCATTGTACACTAAGTAATATACTCTCTGTTGTGTGCCTTGAGCTTCCTTCATCTTCTCCAAGTTCTGTAGATAAAGTCCATTGGTATTAGATTAGGCTATGTCCTCGCGGGCTTAGTCACCAGCACCTCTAGCACACACCTGCTCACTTTCTTCGATTTTAATGAGATTTGTCAAGAGTTCGTAGGTCGACAAATTTTTTGGGACTACTTAAAGAGCTTAATCTGCTCAAAGTTTTTGATTCGGGCTCATTTTGGCCTCCGTTTCCACTACAAACAGTACTGCACAAGCTATTTCGTCATTTTGTGCAAAAATTTTGTCAGTGCCGTTTTCTGCATAACAGGTCCTTACGGTCTTCTACAATTAGTGATATAGAGCATGTATTGTTCCTTCTTTCCTTCTCCTCTTTTTGGGCAGTTTTCATATCAGAATGGTTGACAACAATACATATGTGTTCAAGATGTTTGCTGACGAGGAAACGATTTAGATGGGGACAATTACCCTATGTGGGCTTATATGATGCAACATGTTCTTATGTCAAAGGGCATTTGTTTCATTGTGCAGTGCATTGATGTACGTCCTAGATCTGAGAATACAGGTGATTTTGAGGATGTTGCAGGTCTTGCTACAAGGATCGCTACTGTTGGCGTTGTTTGGCCTACGAAAGAACAAGCTTGTTGGGATGTAAAGGATGCACACGCTCATGCGTCGATTGCATTATCTGTGAAGCACACCATTAATCTCACATTCTCCTGAAGTTGTAATGTTCGATGCATTGTGCACATTGCTATTGCAAGAGTCACTTTGTCTGAAGTTTTTATGTGCTTCAAACAATTTTGGGCTATGGTTGAAAATGTCTCAAATGTATTGTGGGCACCCTCCATTCCGATTGAGGGGGGGAGTATATGTCTCATGAATTTAATGCATTTCTCGCTAGTTGTGGGATAAAACACCAATGTACAGTGCCTTATATGCCTCAGCAAAATGGTGTTGCTGAGAGAAAACACGGGCCACTTACAGAAATGGCATGATGTATGGTCAAAATTCAAGCTTTTCCGCATTCGTTTTGGCTTGAGGCCATCATGTGTGACACTTATGTACTTAATAGGTGTCCTACTAAAGATTTGCAGTCTATTACTCCATATGAAGCATGTCATGATAGAAAGCCTTCTATTGAGCACATGCGTGTTTTTGGCTGTTTGGCATATGCTTTGGTGCTACAAACATAGCGCAAAAAATTGGATGATAAGGCTGTCAAATTTATTTTTTTTGGCTATAGTACTCTAAGAAAAGGTTACAGATTGTATCATCTGTAAAAAAGCGTATCTTGGTCTCACGACATGTTGTGTTTGTGGAAGATTTTGTTCAGCCCTTGCGGTCATGTACTAGAGACAATAATATCACAGGACATTTATGACACTTTGTTGCCTCTTTTTAGTGGTGGAACTTTGAATGTAAATACCAATGAGACAAGCGTAGAGCCTATGGGGGTTTCTAAAAATCTTACACGTCAGCCTATTAGTGACGCAGATGTACATGATGTACTTGATCAGCAAAGGGCTGAAAATGAGCAGGCTAGAGGTATGCCAAAATGGCTGGTGCATACATTGCATGATAGTAAATTGGATGCACCTTTGTCTAGTTGCACTCGTTCAGGCTCTTGCCATGCATCTTATGCATCAGATTGTCATGCTTTGGCTGTGTCTAGCTTACATGATCTTGAGGAACCTCTGTCTTTTGATGAAGCACAAAATTCAAAAAATTGGATGGCTGCCATGCAATCAAAATATGATGCACTTATAGAAAATGACACATGGACTTTATGTGATTTGCCCTATGGAAAAAAAGCCATTGGTACAAGTGGGTTTACAATTTGAAATGCAAGCCGGATGGTGAGATTGAGCGCTATAAGGCTAGACTTGTTGCAAAGGGTTATGCACAGCAAAAGGGCATAGATTATGAAGAGACTTTTTCTCCCACTTGTCGTATGAATATTGCACGTTTTCTATGTGCATTGGCAGCTCATTTTGGTTGGGATGTACATCAATCGGACAATGTTATTGCTTTCTTGAATGGTGACATGTTTGAGGAAGTTTATGTAACACGGCCTCTAGAGAGTTTTTGTCAAGAAAGGACAAGAGGATAAGGTGTGCAAATGTAACAAAGCTTTGTATGGGTTGAAGCAATCTTCTCGTTCTTGGTATGAGAAGGCTAACACTCATTTGGTCAAACAAGGCTTTTGTAACAGTCCAACAGAAAGCACATTGTACGTAAAGCATGAGGGTGATGTACTTCTCATTGTGGTTCTTTATGTAGATGATTTGCTGATCACTGGACCAAATGAGAGACATATTACTGAATTTAAGGCTGATTTAAATGCTACTTTCAAGATGAAAGATTTGGGGTTGTTGCATCATTCCTTGGGTATACAGTTTAAGCAGTGTGACGGTGGAATTGCCTTGTGTCAGAAAAATTACATAGAGACATTGCTATCTAAGTTTGGACTTGAGGATTGCAAACCTATTGCCACTCCGATGGAAACATGTTTGAAATTGAGTCTTCATGATGTTGGTGCTCCTGCAGATTTCACTCTTTACCAAACTGTTGTTGGATGCCTCATTTATGTATGCAACATGAGGCCGGATATTCAATTTGTAGTCTCAAAGGTCAGCAAATTTATGCATAGCCCAGGGTCTAAGCATTGGCAGGTTGTCAAGATGATTTTCCGCTTCTTGTGGAGCTTTACATTTTGGATTGTTTTATCCCAAGGGGGGATCATTGCTGCCAGACTTACATGCTTTTTAAGACTCAAATTGGGCTGGTTGTTTTGACACATGAGTGTCCACAAGTGGTTTTTGTTTCATTCTTGGCATTTCATGTATATCATGTATATCATGGTTGAGCAAGAAGAAACCTACTGTAGCCACTTCTAGTTGTGAGGCTGAGTATAGGGGAGTCTTCACAGCTACGGTTGAGTATGTATGGATCAGATGCCTTATGGCTGATTTGGGTGTTGGACAGAACACTTCCAACACTATCTACACCGACAATCAGAGCGCATTGGCAATTGCGAGGAATCCAGTTTTTCATGCTCGCACAAAACACATTGAGGTGCATTAGCACTACGTCAGGGAGAGGCTCTCAGCAAGAGAGATTAGCTTGGCTTATGTGCCAACATAGGATAACCTTTCAGATCTTTTCACAGAGGCATTGTCTTGTGAGAAGTTTGAAGCTTTCCATAATTCTTTGGGCTTACTCAGCTTTGTGGCCCGATCATGTCCTCAGGGCATGGCACTTCCCTTTACTCATATGCCAGGTCTTGTTCACCGCATCACTCTAGGGGGGATTTGTTACCATATACATGTGGTAGTGATGTGCGTGAACACACTTAGGACCACCGGGGCATTTTTCTCTTCTCTAGGAGGTTTCCCCCCCCCCCCCCCCCCCCCCCCCCCCCCCCCCCCCCCCGCATTGTATATACGCCGATTCATTCTAGGGCTATCTATCTTTCCATTGCACACTAAGTAATATACTCTCTATTGTGTGCCTTGAGCTTCCTTCATCTTCTCCAAGCTGTGTGTGTTTTCCTACAACCGTAATTCCAACATTTCACCCATTTTCAGGAAAAATTGATTTATATATGAAGTTCTTGTTGAAGAGGGGTCATTTTATTACCTCTTGTAGCACGTAACTTGAGGGGTTCGTTTTGATACCCTTTAAATGCACGTGATATTGATGACCCTTTTTGGTGAGCCCCTTGAGGTGACATGGCAAGCTCGAGGATTTTGTCACATGGCATAAAAAATCACCAAGTTGGCTTTGTTCAATAATTTTTCTTTATTACTACTTTGTCAGTGAATAGTAGGACATGCTATACTCAAATGTTTGCTTACCAATTTGGCTTAACACGGTACACATTTTGTCTCGGTGGGCTAAATAATTTAAATCTTGAATCCCATGGAGAATGTCTATTTTTAACACCATTTCATTTACGTTGAACAATGAATATTACATATGAACTTGCATCCAAAAGTTTGGCTTAGCCAACTTGAGATTTTGCTACATGGCATAAGATTTTCAACAAATTTATTTCCAATAAAGAAATTTTCCTTATATACTAGGTAAAGGATGGTCCTTTACCTAGTAACTTGGGCTCAAAAGCAAATTTTCACCCAGGACATTCACTTGGCAAGATAAACAGTTTATTTGCATTGCATAATTGTTTCAAAGCTTGGATCCAATAGAGAAATGTCTCCACATCACACCACTTTGACCTTGTTCAACAATGGACTACACATGAGTCTTTGTGTAGAAACTTGTCTTAGCAAGCTCAAGATTTGTCCATATGGAACGAAAATCTCCACCAACTTGTGCTCAATAGATCAAATCTTTTCTTTCTCACACCATTTTGATTAGGCAGACAACACAACAACACAATACTGTACATGGTTCTCATCTAGTACCGGGGCTTAACAATCTTGAATATTTAAAAAGATACAGTTATTACTATTACACACAAACTTGATTGATCCAGAAGGTAGTCTCCTTCTCTTTTTAAGAGCATAAGAAGAAATCAAGAATGTGTCACATGATTTCCTCTTTGGGTTGATGAAGGACCTAGTAAGGTGGAAATTTTGATCCTAAAATTGTACGATTTCAACAGAAACATTTCTTCTTAAGATTTTGTCTGCAAAGCAACTAGAAAGCTCATATCTAGATATTTCACCATGTGTTACTATTATGTAGATACATTTAACTCAATCAAAATCTTCTCTTTCTAATAGAACAAGAAGAATTTGTTTCATCATGCCAATATTTGAGAGAGAGAGAGAGAGAGAGAGAGAGAGAGAGAGAGTACATGCTAATTAATTGAGGCCAAGCATTTCTTGCATGATGTAGCATGGTGGAGAATATGGGGCTTGGAGACAAAGAAGCATCATATTAGAAAATGTTGGCAGTCGAACCATGCGGGCACCCTCCTAGTCGACCCCTTCTTCATGAGCCCTAAAATTTTGAATGTCCACCATTATTTTTTCAAAAAACCTTGTAATTATATGAGAGCCTTTGAGTTTGATCAGATATTTTCCGAGTTTGCTTCTGCGAAATCTGAGCTGTAAAGTCTGTACTTGAGTCTGAGTCTTGTAACGCTAGTCATTGGCAAAAAATGCCCTAGGTATAAAGTTCATTTTTGCAAATGGGAAAGGGGAATAATCATTATCATAATGGTTTGGGGTTTGAGCATATGAATAAGAGCGACTACTCTCACACGCTTTGTAATCATCATATCTTGAGCTTTGGTAATCACATTTTGACTTTGAAACTTGCATCGTGATCCTTGTCTACTTCTCTTTCATTTAAGTGTAATCATTTCAATTCTGTTGAGGTTTGCGACTAAGCATTAGTGAGATAAAGCAACTATTTTGAGTGCATTAATGGTTGTTTTTGACGTTTCGACCATAGAAGATCCTTAGGTGGTGAGTGACCTCATCGTAGCTTTTTACTTAGAGACCATTTACACTTTGGTAGTCAGATATCTAGACTTGGGGCTTAGTGCTTGGTAGAGGCTAGAAGTTGGGGACTTTTTAAGTATACTCTTGAGGGGTATTGGGATTTGTGAGTGAGATACGAGAGAATTTCATTCTTCATATTTTCCGACGCTTTGAATTTTTTCATTTTTTCTTCCAGTTTTGCATTATTAGTTGGATTTTATTCATAGGATTCACTTCAGTATTTAAGAGTAGGTTAGGTAACATTTACAACCATCAAATTTAGAAAAAAGGTTTTAAAAAAACTTATCTTGGTAGCCGAGACCATAAACTTCAAAATTTGGAGAATTCGATGTTTCGAGCTCAAAAATTCATACAAACCCAAAAATAAGTGCAAAAAGGGGTAAACCAAGCAAGGGAGAGATGATCTGGAAAGTTTCAAGCAAAAATGTGTAGGAACATGGATCGCGATCCATGACCCCCTGAGCCATTTTTGGATAGCACAAAAACCTTGAAAATAGAGCAAACATTGAGGCTTTTTGACTTTTTGGAATCCAAATTCAAAAATATATGGAAACTCACCATTTACAAGGTGCGGGCATACAATTGACCAAATTTCATGTTCAAATGTGATGGAACATGGATTGCGATTCATGACCCCATATCACATATCTGAAGCTGATAGTTGAGCAGTGAGTAGTTGACATCATTTGGGGCAACTTTTGTAAAAGGTACCATAGCAAAAAACAACCAAAAAATGACCAAATCACCCAAATACCAATTGTAAGTAAAAAACCGCAAGGCAGACCCAAAAATTGGCTTTTGACAAAGAGAAAGTTTTCTAAATCCAAAAATAAGTGTTGGGGTAGACTCTATAGACTGCAAGTAATCATCAAACCAAGTTTGGGGTTCATATCAAATGGAACATGGATCACGATCCATGTCCCCCTGCTAAATTTTGGCCAAAGATCATACAACCTTGTAGCAGAGACCAACAGAAACAACTTATCCAAAAGCAAGGGTACCAAAAAACTTCAAATAGTGGGTCAAAACAAGGCAAGAGTTATTCAAGGCCAAAAACCATCAAACAAACCTAGAAAGTGACTTTTGGGTGATCTAAAGGGAATCAAACCACATAAAACTCACATAACAAGGATCAAGAGACTGTGAGAGGCATGTGTGCCAAGTTTCAGAAGATTCTAACATTGGGGTACATGGATCTCGATCCATGACCCCCTGTCACAAAGTGAACTCAGATAGATACTAGGGCTAGCACTAGTCCTTAGAAGCATAGTGGTCTTCTCAAAATTCAATTTGGACTTGATTTGTGCATATTGTAAGTAAAATAGGATTAGGAGTACGATAATCTCTGTTTGTGACATAAGGGTATCACAACCAGGGTTAGTATGAAGGATCATAGTTACACGGATGTAGATCGCACCTTGATAGAAGACTTTGGTGTGACCATTGGCTGAGGAACACAGTTGCGTGCTTGGTTGATGAAGGATGCACATATTTGGATGTGTGGAGCATCGAAATACAGAAGCCTGAAAAAGGAGGATTGCATCGATCGTAAACAAATAGTAGATGAAGTTTGCGTTCGAAATTTGAGTGACAATGATCAAAATGAGTTTCATGATTCAAGAAGCAATGAACTTGAGAATGATGTTGAAGACAAGATTTTGAGTGGCTCAAAAAATGAAAATGCACCAAAACCACATGAGCCAATCTTCTATGAGTTTCCTAACCAAAAAATGAGGAGACAAAAGATATATCAAATGAGACGAACTTAAAAGCAACAAAACAAATTCGAGATACCAATGCCAAAGTTGATGACCAAAATGTTGTATCTTATGGTTGTGCGAGCATATGATTGAGAGCGGTGCTAAGCCTCGTAGACAACATCCCTATATCTATAACGAAACATTTTCGAAGAAAATAAACAAGCTTAAGGAAGCAGAGTTTATCTATGAGATAGAGCACACAGAATGGGTGTCGCCAATCATGGTAGTGTCCAAAAAGAATGAAAAATTACCAGTGTTTGTAAATCTTAAACGTGTAAACGCTGCCACAATCAAAGATAACTATCCCTTATCCATCACAGATCATGTGATTGAGAGAGTCCCATGCAAGGAAGCTTATAGCTTTCTTGATGGATTTTTGAGATATAACCAGCTTGTTATCAAGCCAGAGGATCAACACAAAATGGCCTTTGTAACATAATGGAACATATTTACTTAGCAGGTAATGACTTTTGGCCTAACCAATGCACCTACCACATTTTGCCTAAATTATGAAACACCTCCAAAGCATCATGCTAAGGTTTTGCACAAGAGGTGAAATTTTAAAGCCCAAGGCTAAGTTTTATGTTTACCAAAGTTCATCCTAATTTAGCACATCCTAAATTAGCAGATAGGTTGTAGCCCGGGTAAGCGTCATAAAGCCTCCAATGTTTGTGCAAAGGTCTTGCACTCAAGCTAGTTAATTTAAAGGTAAGTCTTCGTAGACGTACCAAACGGGTGTCCTCCTAGTTGACCCCTTCATCATGTGCCCTAAAATCTTCATATCCCATCATTATTTTTGCAAAAAGGCTTTGTAATAATATGAGAGTCTTTGATTTTAGATAGATTATTTATGAGCGAGTTTATGTAAAATCCGAGTTGTAAAGTCTTCTTTTGAGTATAAGCCTTGTAAAGCTGGCCAACTGGCCAAGAAATCCCTATACATAAAGCTCACTTTTTGTAAGTGGGAAAGGAGACATAATCATTATCTAAGTTTTTGAGTTTTGGAGCATATGACTGAGAGCGGCTACTCTCACGCGCCTTGTTATCCATTTTTTCTTGAGCTCTGGTAACCCAAATTTGATTTCAATTATTGCATTGTGTTCTTTGTCTACCGCTCTTTAATTTAAGTGTAATCTTTGTCAATTCTGATGTGGTTTGCGACTACACGTTAACAAGATAAAGCGACTGTTTTGAGTGTGTTAGTGATTATTTTTGATGTTTTGATCTTTGGAGAGTGTTCCTACACTATAGAACGACCTTTTTGGTATGTCATGTTGCTATTTTTATGACCTTGATCATGATGGATCGTGATTTTGGTACCTTGTCAGATTGCTCCAAATTTGGTACGATAGTGTCCCTAAGCATCTTAGGCCTCCTCCTAAAGTTTCGTTGCGTTTGGAATTTGTTTGAGTGCCAAAATGGCATGACGATCGAGTGCAAGCATACATCTTGCTAAATTTCACGTTCTGAAGTGGACAAACATGTATCGTGATCCATGTCCCGCTTGATCATCTAGAGCTGAGATTTTAGTAGTGAGTAGCTAACAACATTTAGGACAACTTTTGTAAAGGTAGTCAGAGAAAAAATAAAAGAAAAGGTGACCAAATCACCAAAAGACCAGTTGCAAGTCAAAAAGCTGCAAGGCACATACAAAAGCTTTTTTGTGAACAACAAGAACTTTATCAAAATTCAAAAATAAGTTATGGAGAGTGCTGCTAAAATTGCCAGAAATCACCAAGCCAAATTTGGGGTCCACATCTGATGGGACATGGATCACAATCCATGATCCCCTGATGACTTCTTGTATAGAGACCATACAAGAGTACCAAAAAACTTCAAAAAGTGGGTCAAAACAGGGCAAAAGTCAGTCAAGTCCAAAAACCGCTAAAAACCATCAAACATACCTAGTAATTTACTTTTGGGTGATCTAAAGTGATCCAAATCACATAGGATGGGAACTATGAGGGACCTGTGTGCAAAGTTTTAGTGCATTCTGACACTGGGATACATGAATCGTGATCCATGTCTCCCTGTCTCACAGATTGAGCCTAGATTCATGAATCATACCAGAGCTAGCACTAAGTTGTTGGATAGACTGGAATAGCTAACCCATTTAGATGAGTTGCGACTCAAGGCTGTTGGCAGCCATTTACACACAAAAATAAGATATGAAAGAATTTCATGGCCAACATGTGATAAGCAAGGAGTTTTAGAAGGGTGACTATGTATTAGTCTACACCTTGAATCAACACTTCAATTTTTTTGAAAAAGCGAGGTAATGGTTTATTTGTGATCAAATAACATATCCCCTAATGTTGCTGTACAACTTGACATTAGAGGGACAGGTGATGCCTAATTGAATCAATGGTTGCAATCTGAAAAAGCATCATCAGCCTCTCACCACGGAAATGTTGGAGAAGATTCACGAAGCAAAGGTCAAGAAGTTCAAGAATAAGCAAAGAGGAAGCTAGGATGTAGATTTTAAAGCACAAAGAACGACAAAATCTAGCTCCACTATGTCAAATAGAAGCACCTTCTCCTCCTATAGCAGCAGTTCAGATCGAGCAAAGTTGACTTGGAGGTATGGATGTACGTATCAATGTCCAAATATTTGATGGAACCATGGAAAGAGAACTTGTAGATATTGGAGCACACATTAATGCTATAGAATATTCTACATACCTCAAACTATCTATCTCCATGACAAAATGGACCAAAATAGAGCTAAGGGCAGCTAACAGAGGTACAATGGTCAGTCTGGGCTAAGCCAATATCTAAAATATTGATGGAAATGATTGCCCGAATCAATTCCACATCATGAAAGATACGGGAATCTCAATGAATAAATCATCTTAGGAGTTTCATGGATGTGTACTTACAAACCAGTACCAGATTGAGAAGATGACACTCTAAAGTACAACCTCAAGGGTACATCATACCTTACACCCTTGGCCCAAACATATCACATTCGGAATGTACATGCTCAATTAGAAGAATCAGAGAAAGAGGAGCCATAGTCAGCTATCCACCCAGAACAGTCTACATTCAAAGAGAGGTTACACAAGTTTGGGTAAAAAAGTCCATCATGGAAACCAAACCACAACAGATATGGGTATCCAAAGCCCTACTTTCCAATCCATCTTCCAACTCGACTGACCAAGCTTCCAAGTAGCCAAAATACCTAATCATACGCCACAATGGTGGAGGAAATCAAAACAAAAATTCAATGCTTCATCAAGCTCACCAAAGTACAAGTGGATTCCCAAATACCAAGTAGAAAAGTCCATAACTGCCAAAGACTAACATGGAAATGGAGACCAAAACAATCAAAATGCCAATTTAAGACCTAGGGAACTGCCATACTGGATCCACCGCCCTACCACCCTATGTTTAGACCAGCTCCTAGCCCTAGCCATCATATGGATCCTCATTCCACACTGGTCCAGTCCGAGCCCCTGGCTCAGGTCCCTGACCCCCTAGGCTTAGGATCCTTGTCCTGACATTACTCGCCCATTGGAGAAGCGTTTTCGTCCTCGAAAACACAAGTGGTAGTATCTTCGTAATAACACTGATGTTTTCCGTGTTGGCATCCCATATGCGAGCCAATGGATACTTGGTGTAGTGAGGAGGTTCAACGAAACCAAGAGAAACATCTTGATTTTCAACATTGTTGTCCTTTTGCAAGCACTTGGGTCTAAATGGTAACTCCATTCATAACTCACTTGAGTACTGTAAAGGAATAACCACAACTAAGAGTTGTCCAAAGGTATAACCAGTTTTCAGATCTTCTGAAGGTACTGGAATAATGCAGGAAAACCTTGGTGCAACTTTCTATGAAGTTCTGAGTCAGATTTCCAACTCGCATGAGTATCTTAAAAAGCTCATAGCTACTAAGAAGAAGAATAGGGTGTGTCCTTACGTCAGACTTTTGAACATTTTGGAACACCCAGAACTACATGTTCACCCCTATTAAGTCCTTGACTTATGAAACTATGGAAACGGTATCCAACCCCACAACAACAGGTGTTCAAAGTTGAAAACCTTACGCCGAAGCAAATTCTAGAATAGGGAGAGAATCACCATTCAGAAATGCGTTGTGCTAACGTATGCTCTTAGCAAAACATACTTGTAAGCTGCCCATACAACACTCGATGAATAGCAGCAGTGAGAGTGAGGTATTGTCCCCCAACCACTTATAGACAGTCTTCCACGACTAACGATAAACTATGACTCAACTAGTGAGTATCCAGCCATATACTCAATATGGAGTGGAGGCAACCAACTAGGTTTAAAGTGGTTGGAGTGGAGTAAACTCTTAGAGTTTAGACCAAGCAACCACAAATACCCATACTGAGCCATTACCTTGTATGGTCGGGTGTAAACTCGTGATAACTCGGCAGTAGAAATTGTACTTGCAATGCAAAAAGGTGCAGAGAGAATAAAGTCCATGAATTGGCATTCCGCTCCAAATAAATCAGTGTTGAACACTAGGGCCCGTAACACCTAGTGCACATGCATTTAACAAAAAATTATCCAACCCACAATTCCATGAGGAGACTTTCCACGGTACGTACGTGAAAGCCTTTCAACAGAGCTGGACCATAATCAAATGTGAAAGCTCAGTCACACCTAGGTACCAACCATGAGACATTCTCAGTAATTTAGCATACTCGACTACATGTGGAAACGATCAATCACCTATTCAACCTTCTAGAGACAACCACTACCAAGGGAAATCAACTAAAAGCACACTATGTGTACGCAATTACTACGATATCTACGACACTTATGCTCATTGGAACACGACCTAACCTTGTTGAATCATCACAAAACTCAAGGGGTAACCTCTACACACATAGAGGACACTACCCGAAAGTCTCTAACCCAATCTACTACCAACAAACGCTTGGTGCAAAAAATGCATATGAAGACAACCATGATATTATAGGTCAGTGATTCTCAACATACTTAGGCATAAAGTGTATTTAAACTCATCGTGAATGCAATGACATAAAGAAATCACAAAATGGATACACGGCTAGAGAGAAAAATCACTTTGAAGCTCATAGGAGAGCTCTTCGCAAAAGGAGACCGGAATTGTTTAAACTTGGCGTTGAAGCGTAGCTCTCACTATTGCTAACACGATGGTGTAGTTGCCTCCACATTGTAGCTTCTGTAGTACGCATAGAGAGGAGAATAAGACTTCACTCCCTCTTTGACACAAAGCACGTAGTCATGGTACACTTAGTAGAGCTCCAAAAGATGATTAATTAAAAGTCTCCTTTAGGGTTACAAAATTGGCTTATATTAACTCATCAAAATTAGCTCCTACTTTCTACTATGGGTTTTTCTTATCCGCATGTTTAATAAGTTACAATCTAGAAACTTGATTGAGTTCCAAAAAATGATAAAAATTGAGTCTGTCAAATTAAATAATACAAGAATGGGCTTTCTAGTTGTGGAGTGTCTTCCGTTCAACACTCCCCCACTCTGAGTTCATGTCGCCCTCCACATGATCTTTCCATGTGTCGAGGCCTTGTCTCTGTAGTGCTCTTGGCCCTTGTCTTTTGAGTTTGTAGCAGTCTTCTATTGCCCAACAATGAAAACCAAAGTGGCTTTCATAGGTTTAGATAAGACTCATTTCTCATGTTGCCAAGGTGACTATAGGGCCAAAGATTTTGTTGTCGTATGTGAAGAGGCTGATGTAGAAGGCTTTCTTGAATGCCTACATGTGGTAGCTTGGCAAGAACATGAATCTTTGATAAAATAAGTGCAACACCTCTGGGGATGGTTGCTTTGACTTTTTATAGCTCATTTGGTGACAATGTTGTTCATTGATAATAACGTTGAGTCCGTTGCTTTGGACTTTGTGAACACCTCAAGGCAAGACAAAAGAGTCTTGCATATCTTCTTGATCATCACACACATCAGGTCAAGAGAGCCATTGAAAATTGTAACTGTTCCCTTTAGGGTTTTTACATTATAAGAGACACTTATTCTCTCTCCCTCCCTCAGGTGGTGGCATTGATGGGTAATTCAACCAGGTTGGATGCCTTCTCAAGAGCTTGGCATGGTTTGTCTATGAGCATACACGAGGTGTAATGGAAATGGCCTATGAACTTTGAGAATAGCGGAATTAAGAGAATTAGAGTGAGCATTTTTGTGAGATTACTTTGAGAACATAGAGAGTGAACTTAATTGGTGGTAGCAACATAAACATAGTACTTAAATAACTTGGCATGAACAATACTTTTGCAAGAGAGAGTATTAGAAAACATGACAATAGTTGAGAACCGGATTTACTTGGAGCCGGTCCCCTCAAAAGGCGTTTGCATTATAGATTCTCCCATCCAAAGAGACTTTGTACAATTCAATCTTTTGTGTTCCTTGTGACACAGGTGATGCAATGAATATGAAAAGCTTCATGCATCACGAGCATAACATAAACTTTGCAAAAATAATTCACTATCCGAAGCCTCAGTCCCAAGGCCTCAAACACCTTCAAAGGTGGAGAGATCTAGCGGGGAATGAGGGTAGGGAAGAGAAAGAAGAATCATTCATAGCAGAAATAAATATTTCCTCACTTATCATCACTCTCCTTTCTTAGCATAGCATAATAGCATAGTAATGAAGATGAAGAAGATGGAAAGTTTAAGCATTGAATCATGGCTCTTGGTTGGATTTTCATTCCATAGCCAAGGGTGTTGTTGTAGGATCTCAACTTCTCAACAAGCTTGGAGAAGGAGATGGAGCTCTTGCCCTTTGCACTTCACACAATGAGAGTGTATGTGCGGGAGAGTATACCCACTCTCATGCTTGGTCCACCTCTCTCTCCATCTATCTATCTCTATCTCTCTTTTGTATTATTTGATTATATCATTTAGACATGTGTCTTGTTTTTTCCTCTTCAAGAGAAAGAAGTTAATTATTTATTTCTATGCATCTAAATTCTCATTGGACCCCTTTAAAGCCTATCCAATAGGATTCAAGCACATCATGAGAGCCAAATGGGGATGATCTTGACATGTGCCTTTTATGCTTCTTAAGATATCATGTTTGAATTGAACACTTCAAGCACCTTGGTCATTTAAGCATGACAATCGTTTATGCCTCTTGAGAGATCATGTTTGAATTGAATACTTCAAAAACCTTAGTATTTCAAGCATGAGAAGCAACTCAATCTTGGGTAAGGTTCCCACAAACACCTTAAGCACCTTAGTTAGCAAGCACGACAAGCACCTCATGCTTGGGTAGGATTCCCACTTAAGGTCAGCCCTAGCTTGCCTAAGGTCAAAGGACTTTTTAACACTAACTTTTGGAGGTCTTTAATGAAGCTAACCCTAAGGTCTTCAAGATCCACTAGATAGCATTTCTCTTTAAAAGACCATATCTCATTTGGACCCCTTTA